>NC_141908.1:23296250-23955500 GCF_057802395.1 Ceratotherium simum simum
CTTACAGATTTAAAAAATAAAAATCTGCAGCTCTGGATTATTTCGAGCCAACCTGGGCTGTGTGAAAAAATCACTCAAAGGGATAATTATAAAGGATCTCAGAAAATATTAGGGACCTGATTTTTATGCACACACACTAAAGAAAATAACATACTAGTACAAATCAATGTCCCTAAACATTTACAATCTAACCACCACAAGATCATCCATGGTTCCAGAGAATACTTCAGTCTCTTTACTTAGAATATGAAATAATGGAAGACAGAGTGAGTGAGTAATGAAAACTAAACCTAAGCATCTAACAATGGTGAACTGGTTAAGTAATGTTGTTTAAGGAATTCTAAGTGGCTATTAAAATTAATCCATTCAACAAATATTTATTTAAATTTTCCTAAATCAGGCAATATGCTAATAAATTAAAATATTATACTCACATCTATTTACATAGAAAACTTATATTTTTAAGTATAAAGGTTAGTGACAAATAGTAGGCAAACTATGATTTATGTCAAAAATGCACATGGAGATACAAGCTCAGATTGACACAGAGACCAAAACCTTTACATTGATTGTCTGGATGTGTTAGGCTCTTAGGTGATTTTTTGTTTTCTTTTTATATGTTTTCTTTATGTGTTGTTAATTTTATTTTCAACAGGCTCACCACTCCACCTTGTCCCTCCCAGTAGACATGTCATGTGCCACTTTCTTAGATTTACCTTCTCACCTGCTCCACTTGGTTTTGGTGAATGACACAGTCTTGAGAAAATGACTTTTAGAGTGTTAAGGGGTATGACAGTTAGGTCAGCTTTGGCTGCAGGTTTAAAAATTAGGCCTAAACGCCTGAGCCCAAGTAGGTTTTGAATGAAATTTCTTTAACTCAATTTTTTCCTTTCCTTTTCTCTTTTGACTTCTTTCTTTGGTTATTTTCCCTTTAATACCACCTTTCATCTCTATTTATTTTTTTCTTTCTTATATGTTTCTTCAATTCACACTTCATTCTCTCTGCCTGTCGTATTTTTTTTTTTTTTTGCCCTCATTCCCTAACCTGCAACATTCCTTTTCCATTATTGCATCAAATGACCAAAATTAAGATCACTTTATATTATGTTGATTTCATAAGTATGTGGGGAGTACTGAATTATCACATGTTCTTGTATAAAATTACTATTGTTTAGAAATATAAAGTCACACATATAATATGAAGTTCAAGGAGGCCAAATGCAAGATGTTTCAGCAGACTATTCAGGTTTCTTTTATGGTTAAAAAACAAACAAACAAACAAAAAAACCCTGAGACTTCTTCACTACTCTTGATTTCAGCAGCAACTGGGGCTTGGAGAATTAAGTACGATAGTTTGTGATATAAATCTAGGTCAGTAGGGGGAAATGCTCTCTTGGCATGTAAAGGTAAGAGATAGGAATATACAAAAAAAAGATACAACTATGATTTTTAGGAGAAATATGAATTCCTCATTTAGATCAAAAAGGGGAGTTCTTCATAAATAAATTAGTCTTCAGAGAGTAAAATTTCTGCTTGATTTTAGATATTTTAGGAGAGAACATAGCCATAGCAGAAGGTCCCACCCACTTGTTGTGGATGTCCCATGGACTGGCACAGAGATGGGCCATGTCAGGACCAGCAGGGAGGGAGCTGGAGCCTATCTTTTTCTGTGAAAAGCAGTAGACATGGCTATTCAAGGAAAAACAACCTTGCTTCTTGTTCACACCAGTCTGGGAGACTTCTCTTGGAAATTTTTCCAATGTCTTGTTGCTTTAATGAAAATTGAGCCTTAATTAATGGGGCTTGTTCCCCAAGCTCAAGAGATGTTTAAAGCCAAGTCCACTACCTAACCATTGTCCTCTAGCAGACTAGTATGTTTCAAATGCCAACACACACCCCTCTCATCTGCCCTATTCACTAAATTGCAATTCATCAGAAGGAGATGATGGAGACTAAGTGAATTATTTCAGTAGGAAGGGGCAACTGACTTTGAGGAAAGGCATGTGTTAGGGACTCTGGAAAGTCAAGATTAGTCGAAGGGCAGCAGGAAGTGGGAGATAAAAAGGAGAGAGTGAGGAAATAAGAAAAAGCAGGTAAGTTTTTGTGAGACACTTTCAAAAAGTCTAGGGAGTACTCATGATGGCCCCCAGGAAAGGAAGCCTAGGCAATGACGTCCTGTCTCTTGTGTCTTATGAGAAGGAACAAGACATCTAGATTAGAGCCCCACTTCATTTTTGTTCACTCTATCCCAAAATACAATTCTTTGTATTAAATTTCCTCTGTTTGAGACATCAATTGTTGTTTCTGTTTTTCTGACTTGTACATAGGCTCATTGTGGAGAGAGATGTTAAATAGACACAAAAATAAATGTACTAATATAATTCCAAGAGGAAAAAGAAAAAAAACACCTATACAAGCTCATAACAAGTGGATAGAGCTCCTTTAGTTTGTGTGCAGGCTCAGATACATTCTGATGAAAAATCTCATTTACCTACACTCTCGTCCTTAGGGTTCATATTTACTTAGTAGGCTTCAATTCCCGCTCCTCAGTCAGTGACTCCCAAATCTTCATGACTTGTTCTGACTTCTCTCTCTTGCTCTAATTCTTTCTTCTCTCCTATTTCCTGGATAGCTTTGCATGCTTTCATCTCACATTCAACATGTTCAAAATTCTTATTACCTTCACCTGCAAATCTTCTCTTTATTGCTTGTCCCTTTTTCACATTTGTACAACATCAATCTCTGTGTTGTTACGGGAGCCAAAACCTCTAGTTCATTTCTATTAGACTAATTCGGGTGAATACTATTGCTAGGCCTCACGATAAATCTCCTGGATTCCAATTCTCCTCAACTCGGTCCATCCTAAATACACTGTCAAGTAAATCTTTAAACAATTCTGGCTGTGTCACTCTTTTTTTCAAAAATCTTCAGAAGCGTTCATATATCGACTAAAACTCTGACATCAAGGCCACCTATGAATTACCTATAACCATTTTTTAAATTTAATCCCACAACTCTTCCATGATCTAACCATATTGGACCACTTGTAGTTTGTCAGATGCGCTCTAAAGCTTTCTGCCTGCATGATTTTTGCTCAATCTGTTCTCTCCAAGGAACATATCCTACTTTTTACCTTTTCTGTCTTAAGTTTGCCCATTTTCTATCATGATCTTAAATTTCATATCTTCCATAAAAGAATTCCTGGTGCCTTTGAATAATATAATTGCCCCATTAAATTTTCACTGTGGTTTTTTTTCTTTCTACAGTTCACAAGAGATTTTTCAAATGTTGTTTATGTGATTTTCATATCCTCCCATTCCTCCTTGATGTTTGGAAATCTCTTACTCATCTGTGTATTGCTTAGTGCATATGGTGGATGCTCAGCACTGCATCAAAATCCTTCAAGGAAGGTTAATAATACAGGCAGCGCAATTACAAATGGCAGCACCCAGCAACTGATTACAATGTAGATGAGAAACTTACCTTTAGCTTGTGGAGCCTTGCATTCAAAGAGTTAATTAGACGTTATACTGGTGTGGCGGGGGAAATGTGTGAACTGTTTTTCTCCCAGAGCACGCTTAATGATTAAGTACTTTACACTTCAGAACTGTGTCACTGCACTTGCTGGAACTAAGCCAGGGAATCAGTTAAGCAGATCTTTACTTTAACCTTGCTACACTCTCAGAGAGAGATCATTTGACAAGCTCAAAACTTCCCCGGGTCAATCTATTACAGCTGTGGTGATGGCTAGAGAAATCTGGTAAGTGCAGAATAGAATCCATAGCAGAATTCTTTTCCCTTTTTAAGCCTTTTTTTTTTTTTTTACATTAAGCTCTACTTGCACAACAAAATCTGTTATTTCACTGTTCCTCAAGTAGTGCCTTAAAAATTTAGAGGAATATAGTTTAAACTGCTTTATGAACCATTAGATACTTATAAAATGAAATTTTTTCAAATGAAATTTCTTTTCTTCATAATAGATAGATAATAATTTTTATGTACTATGACTAGTGAAAAAAAGAAGATTGGAAAACTCCTGGATGATGATATTCGTCTGTGATTGCTGGATTTGCCAGAAGACTCTTATAAATGTCAGAGCATTTAATCAGATAAAGGAAAGAAGGTAAAACTTGAGTTTCTCAATTCTTCTACCAAGGAGGAGTGGGAGGTGGTGGGAACTAATCCTCTTGGTTCCTTATGTTATTTGATTCCTACAGGCTGAATTTCCTTAGACAAGGAAGGCGGCATGCGATGGGTAATAATCTTTAAAAACTACCATAGTTTGGCTTTGATACAATATTCTCTGAAAATAAAAGTCTACACCTCAAACTCAGGTTTCAATACAGCATATAAAAATTCTGTTGGCAAGAACTACAAAAAGGAGATTTTATATTCAATTTAGTCAAAGGCCTTTCAATTCATTTCTCTTACTGATTGTTTCTTTTAGTTTGGCTTTTGTACAATTCTCAGGAGAAAAAGGAATCAAAACAAAAATAAATGATTTTCCTGTATAGCATTTACACAGAAGTGTATGTAGTGATTGGATGATGATACTGTAAGTTAACAGTATAAAAATAAATTTAAAAATGAAATTGAATGGTAGGAAAAATTTAAAAATGAAACAGGATACGCCACTATCTCTTATCACTTAATTTAATCCATAAAGACAATATCTCCTCTAAATAAATACATTAAATGACAAGAATATGTAAAATTTAGGTAACATTTTAACTGAAACTGTTTTTTTTATTAGCAAGAAGTAAATTTAATCACACATTTATAAAAACGGAAAAGAACTCTTTTCCAATGGGCCTGGAAATATTTCTAAAATGCAGTTTCTCAGACTCAGACAAAATCAGAGATGCAAACCTCAAAAGCAGAAAAGTAAAGAAAGTTGAACATAATCCTGAATGGGATTAGAATGAACTTGACTAGCTAATAGTAATATTTTTGTTACCTTAAAGGAAAAATAGTGATTTATTCCTATCTTAAATATTTTAAATATTCCTACCTTAAATAAAATAAATAAAGATATTCCTATCTTAAATATCTTAAATATTTTCATGGCTTAAATAAGCCATGAAATGACATCATCTCACACAATTGAGCACACAACCTAGCAGTTTATTTTACATTCTTATTCACTTATGTTTTCAAATATGTATAAATTGGCATTCCAACTAGAATACAAATTTATTAAAGGCAAATGTCATTTTATTATTTATCTTAATTAATATATAGCATAGTGCTTAAAAAATAGTAGTTACTCTCATAGTTGTGGATAACAATAGACATTTTAAAATTATCTTTGGCAGTCTGTTCGATTCTTGTCAGAAAGTTTACTGACTCCTGTCTTTCTTTTTTAATCTATATGTCTATTGTTATGATCACATGTCTCACCAAGTTCTATTCAGTCAAAAAGAAATTAACAAACTAGATTAGGTCCACTGCAGCTTTATCCTTTTAGGATACAATGTCTCCAAAATATATTTTTCTTCAACTACACAAATTCTAAAAAAGATGATTGAGAATACAATTTTACAATTTTGAGGGTGAAAATAAAAATTGTATTGTAAATCTTCTATGTCTAGCAAAAAAATACTTTTGGGATGAAGGCAACAGAAATCTAGTCCTAGACATTAAAAACCTCAGAAGTTTACCTCAAAGGGATTTGTATTAAAAGCTGGAAATGTGAGAAAGATATAATTATATGTAAGGAGAATGTAATAATATGAAAATAATTAATAAAATAAATGCTTTTCTGACTATAATCAGGATACAAATGTAGAAGTACAAATAATTTCAGGAACTAAAATGAATTAAATAGAGATACAAAGACTATTTACATTTTAGTACCATGTAAGTATAAAAATTCAAAAACAACAATTAAATGACAAATTTCTTGGAAAATCCTAACTACCAAATTGGAACAGGAAGAAATTGAACCAATAAATTAAGATCTACCACCAAAACACCCATTGTCCACTTATTTTAATTGATGACTTCTAGTTTTATCAGTGACATGTATTTTTATTTCATATAAATTATTTCAGAATGTATAATAACAAAAACCTTCTTTCCGAGATAATGACAATCTAGACACCCTTAATAACCCTCTTGCTAATGACAACTCTAAGTGTTGAAATTCTCATACTCACACCCACCCACTATATATTTGTAACTGAGCTGACAAGGAAGTAGGGAATCTTTAGAAGCCAAAACAAAGTGATAGTAGGAATCCTGGGCTACAAGTGAAGGAATCTATATACCCAGGGTTTGTATTTTGTTGGCTTCCCAGAGTATGCAAGGGGTACGGACGGGGGTTAGATTTAGGGCCCATGTAAGGTAAAAAGTGGTATAGGAGATTTATGCATAAAACGGGTATGCCAAAGAGTCACAGCATCTGTGTGAGGCAGAATGAGAAATAAAACATCATATAGAAGAGGACAGCAAGGAAACTTACCTGCTTCAACTTTGGTACTGAATGAAGAGCAAAAATTTCTGTCCTGAGAATTTGTAACCACAAGCTAGACTTCAAGTAGGTTTGCAGACTAAACCCAAGTCACCTGCACTGGCCAAAAATCTTTGTAATAAAGAAGACGACTTCACTTTTGATGTTTGATTAAGGACAGCTTTCAAACACCACAACTCGCCTTTCCTCTCTTGCCCCACGTTTGGGTAAGCAGATTAAAAAAACAAACAAAAACAAAAACACAAAAAAAATCCTTCCCTTGGTGCCAGTGGGAAGTTCAAACCATGCAAACTCCACCCCTCAAGTGGGCACCCTCACCCTAAACCTACCTCCTAACAACGTTCTTCCTTCCAGTCTCACTTCACGCCTGCCACCTGGACTGACTTGCTCTTGCCCTGCTCTCCCCAGAAGGTCTTATGGTGTGAATAATAAACCTTTGTGTGTGCTCTTGGTGCATGTGGTATCATCAGTCGTGATGTCTGAACTCTCCATTGGAAGGAGTCCTTCCACCCTCTGTGAGATATCTATAAAAAATTTACACTTAAAACTACAATGGAATTGTATACTTTTCTTTTTTAATTACTGCAGTGGATGCTGTTAGTGGTGCATCAGATCCCATTTATAGGGCTGGTGCACACAGACATTGTAAATTTGGCTGCTAGTAGCTAACAATTGTTCCCTTCTCCAAAGAATTGGCCATTGTCAAATGGGAACCCTATTGCCTAGAAGATTATGCTCCCACAGGAAGTACCCCTCAGCCAGTCATTGACTGGTACTGGGAGTAGGGGATTTCAAGAACTGTGAAGATTCTGAAATTTTTATCCTACTTACAAACTAACAAGTTAGCTTGTCACAGTTTCATGAATGCTGCCAAAAAGATAACAAAAGGGCCGGCTCCGTGGCTTAGCGGTTAAGTGCGCGCGCTCTGATGCTGGCAGCCCGGGTTCGGATCCCGGGCGCGCCCCAAGGCACCACATCTCCATCCAACCCGAGGCCGAGTCCCGCGTACAGCAACTAGAAGTATGTGAACCTATGACATACAACTATCTACTGGGGCTTTGGGGGGAAAAAATGAATAAATAAAATCTTTAAAAAAAAAAAAAAGATAAAATTTTCATAGTCAGAGACAAGGGACTTTATCACTCGCAGTAAGAATAGCCAGAGTGTCAGAGCTGGTTCCCTGGGTTCCAATTCCCATAGAGCAACATGAAAAGGGCCAGGTAACACTAGCACCCGAAGTAGATCATTTTATAGGAGAAGAATCTTGAGTTTAGGGAGTAGAATTTTTTATAAAGGGCTACAAGTTTACCTTACCTTTGTCCCAGAAGGAGACACTATCTTTAGCATACTGGACAGTAAATAAACCTGCCCTTCACCTCAGAGGTAGACACTCTCTCTAGCTTCCAAGGCTGTTTGCTGTAGAAACAATCTTTATAAGATAGTCCAGAACAAAGGCAGTCAAGGCCTCTGCTCATAAGATGGGGAGAAACACAAGTTATCTGTGGAGAACTGGCTCCCAACAGACGGGTTTCTTTTATTAGACTACCGTTGTATATTTTGAAATTTTTTATAATAAAAAAACAGAAACATATCAGTAATCACAATTAATGTAAATGGAGGAAGCTCTCTGATTCAAAAAGCAATGATTACCGGAATGATAAAAAAAACATTCTAGCTATGTACAATTTACAAGAGTCACATCTGCAACCCAGGAACACACACAAAAAAGTCTGCGATCAAATTGTAGAAAAATATACGCCAGACAGATATTTCCTTCATAGAAAGCGGGTATTTCTGAACCAGATATAATAGACTAAATATAAACAGCCTTGCTAGGAATAAGAAACAAGTTTGGTTCAGCATAAAATAACAGTGTTTCTAAATTTGTATGCTTCCAGAAGCAGACTTGAAATACATAAAGCAAATATTGACAGAATTAAAGTAGAAATTAATAAATTCACTATCAAGGTAGGAGATTTTAAACACATATTCTGACAAATGGAGATTCCCCTCATAAACGTAAATATCTCTGACAAAAGGGTAACTTCTACACAGTTTTCAGAATTTTCCTGTGTCTGCTGTTTCTTAAAAATAACCAGAATCCTTACGCTCAAGAAGCATATTTTGGGGTTGCATATTCTGCTCTCCTTCACCATACATTTGGGGGAAAAAATTATCTTTATCTCTACCTTACAACTTAACACGAGAATGAAATATAGATGAGATACAAGATGAAATGTAAAGATATAAAACACACACATAATGTAAAATGTACACACACGTGCGTACATTCCTTGTGAACTGAGGAGGCATATTTAAGAACTATACAAAATTCAGGGGCCACAAAGAAAAGAAGTAAAAGATTTAATGACAACATAAAATTTCTGTACACTGGAAACCATGATTAAAAAGTTTTAAAAAAGACAAACAACAAATTTATAAAATATTTTAAATATATATATTATACAATTTAATAACAATGATATGTAATGAGAATATACAAAGTTTTAAGAAACAGACAAACATCTCAATTTTTAAAAATAGACTAAGGTCATTAACAGAAAAATCTCAGAGGAAGAAATGCAATGGGCCATGGCTAATAAACATACGAAAAATGCTATATTTTTCTATCAAAGTAGTAAACATGACAGTGAGGTGCCATTTTTTTTCACCTTCTTATCGGTAAAGGTAAAGACAATTATGCTATTCCACATTGTTAAGTAAAAGCTTCTTAAACACGGTCAGAAGGGAGGTAATTGATACAACAGTTCTAAACAGAACTTAGGCAATCAATATCAAAATTTCTTTTAATCTATCAATTCAACAGCTCAAAATTAATTGGACATCATTTAAAATTATTGTTCTAATAGAAAGTTGGAAATGCCAAATTCCTCCTTGATTAAATTGTATGCTAAATTCATAAATTGCAACATAATTTATTCATTTAAAATGAATTATTTATTTCATTTTAAAATGATTTTATTTATTTAATGAAAATTAAAATGCTGATATAGATTTATATTTGATATGGCGTGCCAGGCATTTGAAATACACTTACACATATGTGCAAAATTACATAGATAGACATATATTGCTAGTTATCTATCTGAAAGGTAAAGAGGTTTTAGATCATCTTATTCTAACCATACCACTTTTATTTATTTATTTTTCTTTGTGAGGAAGATCAGCCCTGAGCTAACATCCATGCCAATCCTTCTCTTTTTGCTGAGGAAGACTGGCCCTGGGCTAACATCTGTGCCCATCTTCCTCCACTTTATATGGGACGCTGCCACAGCATGGCCTGACAAGCGGTGCATACGTGGGCACCCGGGATCCGAAGCCTGGCCACCAGCAGCAGAGTGTGCACACTTAACCAGTATACCACGGGACCAGCCCCCACTTTTATTTTTTAAGAAAAGAAGGAAAAAAGTGAAGCCTCCTGCCAGAAGTTTAAGTACTTTGCTCAAAGTTAGTTGTACAGCTAATGACCGAAAGATTTTTTTGGGAGTATACATTAGTGTTTTCTTTGTTTTTTATTGTAAATAGGTAACATATGCCCTGGGAAAAATATGTTTGAATGTTAGTTTTAATGAAGTCATTTTCAACTAGGCCCTAAGCTCTTTAAAGTATCATTTAAAATATAAAGCATAAAAATACACAAAATCAGTCAATCAAACATGGAAATGTGAAGTATTTAGGATTATTTTTGTCTTTGACACAACAGCTTCAAGGTCTAAGTAAAAATAACCACACAGCTTACCTGATCAGAACTCACCAGACTGAAAAATCACTCAGCTTCTATGAAAGTCTTCCACAGAGGTTCTAGTGGATCATCTGTGAATCTTTTGACTTCTCAGAACTCTTTTCTTGCTTTCTGTAGAAACTGCTGACTTGTAGAAATGAATAGGTTAATGTGGGCCTGTAGGGGGGAAGAAATTTACCTCTAGGTTTTTCTGGCTGGTCTAAGAATTAAATTGATATGAGACAGAATAAGAGGAGAAAATTAAACAAAGTTTAATAACATGTATACACGGAAGAAACCCAGGAAAACTGAGTAACTTGCCAAAATGGCCAAAGCCACCACCTTAAATATCATCTTCAGTGAAAGACAAAGAAAATGTTGGGGGTAATGGTTTGGGACTTCACACGGGAGAAAGCCAATTCACGTGGAGATAGAAAAGCAAATGTTTGGTAAACAATGGGATGTGGAGAGGACTTTGATCGAATGGGCCTTGCTAGGTTCTTCCCTGTCTATCACAACTAGTTCTATTATACTATAGTTATCTATGGTAATAGCTGCTTCCTGAAACAGGCCTTCTATCTTAAATTCTTTTAGGCAGTTAGGGGGAAGGTCAAAGTTTCTTCCTAAGTCTTTTGTTCTTAAAAATAATGAAGCCAAAGAGACACATTTTGGCATAGCAATTTCTGCTCCTCTACAGGACATGATGAAGAAACAAAGCACAGGGAGCACAAAATATACCTCATATCATCCAGTGTCCATGTAAAGGACTGGACTACACACATCACAGACACAAACTGCAGCTCATTGTTGTAGCATGCACCTATAAAAACACCCCCAATTTTTTATTCCAGAGGTTCTCAAACTTCAGCATGCATCAGAATCACCTGGAGGGATCTTCAACACACAGATTGTTGAGACCTATCCTCAGAGTTCCAATATAGAATTTGCATTTCAGAGGTTCCCAGGTGCTGCTGGTCCACAACAACAGTTTGAGAATCAGTGGTCTATTCTACTCCCCTCACTTACAATTTAAGACTTACAGCTTTTGAAAGTATACAAATAGATATAGATGTAGATATTGAAGTAGATATAGATAGATATAGACATAATTTACTTATATTCCCCCCACCCACAAAATGTAATCTCTACAAGTCAACAAATATTTATTGAGCATTTATTCTGTAAGCACTGGGAAAACCGTGATAAACAAGAAACATTATTTCCCGCGCTCAGAGAGTATATATAGAAATAGAGAACATAAACAATAAACATAAAAGCAAATATGTCAATGAAACCATTCAGGTGTAAAAAAGGTATTCAAGAAGATAAAATACGGAAACATGATAGAAAGTGCCAGGGCCTGATGTATCAAGAATGGTTTTTAGGGGTGACTCTTGAAAGGGACAGCATTTAAGTTGAGAACAGGAAAAACAAGACAAAACAAAAAAAACCCTAAGAAATAGAAAGTTCATGGCCCTGGCATAGAACTGAGATTGGAGAAGTCATGTTACTTAGGAAGTAAGAAACTTGGATCTTATGCTTTGTGAGGGGAATAGAAAACAACGGTATTGTTATTATGTCTGCCTCTGAATCCCAAAGCCTAGACAAGGGCCTGGTACACAGGAGGTGCTCAATAAGTATTTGTTTAAGAAATAAATACATTCATGAAAATGAATAAATGAGCACATTGTTAGGGGGAAATAAATACATTAATGATTCAATGAAATAACAAGCAAGTTGCTGGGTATGGATTTCAGTGGATGAAGATATCCTGCGTACAAACAGAGATATCACTATTTTTATAACTTTTGTTTAATATCACAAATGACAGAATAAACTGTCAACTTTTATTCTAAAATTCCTCCTCCAAGTATCAATCAAAGGACAATTTGCTATTATAATTGAAACTAGGGTATAAGAAATAAAAAATTTATGTGGTTTTGTCTTTGAACAGTGTAGAGTATCTATGAACTACAGGAATATGACAGAGATAAAAACATTTCAAAAATATTGACAGGCATGCATTGCCTTTGAGTTCTTGAGACTGCACTATAGTGATAAGATCAAAAGTGAGTAATTTTTACAGCTTTCCCTTTGAGAAACTTGGAAAGGAGGAAAAAGCAAGGTTCTATATCAGCTGAAACTGTTTGGGTTATATCTGTGTACGACGCTGAACTCTGGTGCATTTCCTTCTCACACTTTCATTATTATTAAGTCACTTAATAACACAGTGTTCAAAGTGTTTTATTCACTAGATTTTGAAAGCAAGAATAAAAAATGTTTTAAAAGCCCTCTTCTTCAATTAGATATTATCTGGTTGGGTGAATAGCTATTATTTGTTTTATTTTTTCTTTATTTTTTAATTATAAAAATATCACATGCTAGATAAAAAAGTCAAATACACAAATGAATATAATGGAAAGTAAAAACAAAAAACTTCAAAATTTTTCCCACTCCTGCGTCACCACAACAATTTGGCAGATGATATTCTGCCTTCCTCTACAATGCTTTAATTTATATATATTAAATATCGACATATTTTTAAGTATATGTAGTTTTAAGGACACACATAGGCTGAAAGTGAAGGAATGGTAAAATATATTCCATACAATGATAATCAAAAGAGAGCAGGAGTGATTATACTTATATCACACAAAATAGACATTAAGTAAAAAACCCTCAAAAGAGACAAAGAAGGTCATTACATAATGGTAAAGCGGTCAATTCATCAAGAGAATATGACAATCATGACTATATAGGCGCCCACCATTGGGAGCACCTAAATATATTAAGCAAATATTAACAGAACACAAGGGAAAATAGATAACAATACAACAATAATAAGAGACTTCAATATTCCACTTTCAACACTGGATAGATCATCCAGACAGAAAACTAACGAGGAAACAGCAGACTTGAATAACACTATAAACCAAATGAATCTAACAACAGAATGAAAGATAAAAATTATCTGATCATCATATTAGATGCAGAAAAAGATTGACAAAATTCCATACCCTTTCATGATAAAACAAACACTCAACAAACAAGAAATAGCAGGAAAGTATCTCAGTATAGGTTATATATGACAAGCCCACAGCTAAAATAATACTCAATGGAGAAAAGTGGAAAGATTTTCCTCTAAGATCAAGATCAAGACAAGAATGCCCACCGTCACCATTCCTATTCTATATAACATGACAAGTCCTAGCTAGAGCAATTAGGGAAGAAAAAGAAATTAAAAGGATCCAAATTGGAAAGGAAGAAGTAAAATTGTCTTTATTTGCATTTGACATGATCTCATATATAGAAAACCCTAAAGACTCCACCAAAAAATTGTTCAAACAAATGAATGAATTCAGTAAAGTTGCAGGATACAAAATTAACATACAGAACTCAGATGCATTTCCATACACTAACAATGAACTATCCCAAAAAGAAATTAAGAAAACAATCCCACTTACAACAGCATCCAAAAGAATAAATTATACTTAGGAATAAATTTACCAAGGAGGTGAAAGATCTCTGTACTGAAAACTACAAGGCATTGATGAAAGAAATTAAAGAAGACACAAATAAATGGAAAACACCCTGTTTTTATGGATTGGAAGAATTAATATTATTAAAATGTCCATACTACATTTTAGGGATTCAGTGCAATCCCTATCAAAATCCCAATGGCATTTTTCACAGAAATAGGAAAAAACAATCCTAAAATTTGTATGGAAAAACAAAGTCCTCAAATATCCAAAGCAATTTTGAGCGAGGAGGACAAAGCTGGAGACATCATACATTTTGACTTCAAATTATATTACAAAGCTATAGTAATCAAAACAGTATGGGATTGGCATAAAAACAGACATATAAACCAATAGAATATAATAAAGAGCCCAGAAATAAATCCACACATCTACAGGTAACAGATCTTCAACAAGGGAGCCAAGAACACACAATGAAGAAAGGATAGTCTCTTCAACAAATGGTGTTGGGGAAACTGGATATTAATATGCAGAAGAAGGTCTTACACCATATATAAAAATCTTACACCATATACAAAAATCAACTCAAAATGAATTAAAGATTTTAATGTAAGACCTGAAACTGTAGAACTACTAGAAGAAAACAGAGATAAGAAAAAAGCTTTCTGGCATTAGTCTGGACAACCATTTTTTGGATATGACAACAAAAGCACAGATAATAAAAGCAAAAATAGACAAATGGGATTACATCAAACTAAAAAAGCTTCTGCACAGCAAAGCAAGCAATCAATAGTGTGAAGAGACAACCTATGGAATGGGAGAAAATATTTGCAAACCATGTATCTGATAAAGGGTGAATAGCCAAAATATATAAGAAACTCATGGACCTCAGTAGCAAAAAAACAAATTACCTGAATAGACATTTATCCAAAGAAGACATACAAATGGCCAATAGGTAAGATGCTCAACATCATTAATCATCACATCATTAAACGTCATTAATCAGTAAAAATGCAAATCAAAACCACAATGAGAAGGGGCGACATCAGCATCATGGCACCGTGAGTTATTCCCTTTGTATCTCCCCTTAAGTTATAACAAATTGGACATCCATTGACCAACAGAGGATTCCCTACACAGCACCATAGAATGCATAAGAGATCCCTGAATCTATACATCTGAAGGTGGGTGGACTGGATCCCTGGGAGGCAGTGGAACTGGGGAAGCAGTCCCCCCCTTCTCCCTCAGCAGCAGCAATCCAGGATGTAGATCTTCACTCTGATGCACACGTCTGTGCAGTCACTGCAGAAGCAGAAACAGCAGGCACTGAGGCTCACGTGACTGGGAGCAGATGCAGTAGGGGCAGAAAACATAGGTGCTACTTGCTTCCTGCTCATCTCCCAGCAGACCCAGCACACATGTCCCTCACCCTCCTCCGACAGTGACCAGGTCTTTCCAACAGTGGGGACAGAATACAAAACTCAGATTTTCCTGGCTGGGATGGAGCACAGTGACCTGATTTTTCAAAACACACTGGCTAGCGCCAGAGACTAGAGGCTGCACAGTGGGCAGTGACAACAACCTCTCCCTGCTTAGCCCCTGCTCTCCCCTAGTGGTGGCAGAAGGAAACTGTGACCAGAGGCTTCAGGAACAACAGCAGAACCAGTGATCCAGCCCTCAGTGGTGGCACCCCCAACACCAGCTCCACCAGTAGTGGGGGCTGCATGCAAGTCCCCGAGTCTCCAGGCCTTTAGTAGTGACAGAGACACCCATGAACCCAGGACCTCTGGCAGCAGCACAACTAGCATCCCCAGACAACCCAGGAATGGCAAGGCAGGTGGTACCTGGGGTAGCAGCATCCAAGTCCATGGAGAGCCAGAGGAGGAACAGGAGAGCCAGGCAAACCTGGAAGCAGCAAAAGTGCTCACAGCCTGGTGACCCCGGTGGTGACACTTGAGATCGCAACAACAGTGTAAGCAGCAAGGCACCAGCAACCTCAGAGGCACAAGCAGCACAGGGAGGACACTGATGACACCTCTAGCAAAGGCAGCATAGGGTAGAAAAAGCAGGCTTTCAAATACAACCAGAAGCAGCTCAGAATCAAAGTAACCAAAGCTGTACCCAAGTAGGAAAAGTGGTTACTACCACAAATGCACCAGCAGAGGATCAATTCATCCAATACAATGAAGAACTACAGTACCATGGCAAAACAGAAAAAGAATGACAACTCTCCAGAAAGCAAACTTAAACTCACAGAAGACTACAATCTAAATGACAGAGAATTCAAAATAGCTGTCATAAAGAAAGTCAACAAGTTACAAGAAAACTCAGAAAGACAGTTAAGAGAGCACAAGTATAAAATTAATGAATAGAAGGACTACTTCACCAAACAGACTGAAACTCTAAAAAAAAAAAACAAACAGAAATTCTGGAGATGAAGAACAGAATTAATGAGATGAAAAATAACGTAAAAAGCATTAAAAAATAGAGGAAACCATATAGATGAGACAATTAGTGAGCTCGAAGATAGAAACTTAGAAATGATTCAGACAGAGGAGAAAACTAAGATTTTTTTAAAAATTAAGAAATTCTTTGAGAAATATCTGACTCAATTAGGAAAAGTAACATAAGGATAATAGGTATCCCAGAAAGAGAAGAGAGGGAAAAAGGAGCAGAGAGCTTATTCAAACAAATAATAGCTAAGCAGGAACTGGACACGCAAGTATATGAATTCAATGGAACTCCTAATTACCTCAATGCAAAAAAGACCTTCTCCAAGGCATATAATAATAAAACTGTCAAAAGCCAATGACAAAGAAAAAATATTAAGGTCAGCAAGAAAGAAGAAAATAATCTACAGAGGAACCCCCATCAGTCTTTGAGCAGATTTATCAGCAGAAACCCTATAGGCTAGGAGAGAGTGGAATGATACATTCAAAATACTGAAAGACAAAAACTATCAGCCAACAATGTTCCATCCAGTGAAATTATCCTTCAAATATGACGGAGAAATAAAAGCTTTCCCAGACAAGCAAACGTTGAGGGATTTCATCGCCACTAGACCTGCCTTACAAGCAAAGTTGAAAGGAGCACTCCCTACTTGAAACAAAAAGGCAAAGGTTTACAAAGCTTTGAGCAAGGAGACAAATAGAGAGACAGAATCAGAAAACTGCAGCTCTATAGCAGAATAAGTTAATAAACACTTAATTATAACATAAAGGATAAAGGGAAAGAAAGCATCAAAAATAACTATAACCACATCAACTTGCTTACAAACTCACAACACAAAAAAGAATAATTTTGTGACAACAAAAACAAATAAGGAGAAGAGGAAAAGGACAGAACCTGCATAGGTTCTAATGGAGATAAGAGGCTATGAGAAAAAGGACTATCTAATGGAGATAAGAGGCTATGAGAAAAAGGACTATCTCATCTATGACATCTTTCATACAAACTTCATGGTAACCACGGAACAAAAAATCAGAAGAGAGCAACAAATCATAAATAAAGAGAAAACTGAGAAAAACAACACAGAAAACCCCCAAACTGAAATGGCAGACAGAAATACAAGGAAAAAGAAACAATGGAAATATAGAACAACCAGAAAACAAAAGATAAAGTGGTCATATTAAGCCCTCTTATATCAATAATCACTCTAAATGTAAATGGATTGAGTTCACCAATCAAAAGACACAGAGTGGCTGGATGGATTTAAAAACAAGACCCAACAATATGCTGCCTCCAGAAAACACACCTCAACTCTAAAGAAAAACACAGGCTCAGAGTGAAGTGATGGAAGATGATACTCCAAGCAAATGGCAAGCAAAAGAAAGCAGATGCAGTCATACTTATATCAGACCAAACAGACTTCAAGACAAAACAAATAACAAGAGACAAAGAAGGGCACTGCATAATGATAAAAGGGACATTCCACCAAGAAGACATAACTCTTATTAATATACACCTAACACAGGAGAATTAGAACATATAAAACAACTACTAACAGACCTAATGGGAGAAATTGATAGCAACACAATAATAGTGGGGAACCTTAACATTCCATTTACATCAATGGATAGATCATCCAGACAGAAAGTCAACTAGGAAATAGTGACCTTAAACAAAACACTAGAATACATGGACTTAATAGTTATATATAGAATATTCCATCCCAAAACAGCAGAATACACATTCTTCTCAAGTTTGCATGGGACATTCTAAAAGATAGACCATACACTGGCAAACAAAGCAAGCCTCAATAAATATAAAAAGACTGAAATAATATCAAACATCTTTTCCGACCACAATGCTATGCAACTAGAAATCAACAACAAGCAAAAAGCTGGAAAAATATCACATATGTGTAAACTAAACAACATGCTACTGAACAACTATTGGATCAATGAAAAAGTGAAAAGAGAAATCAAAACATACCTGGAGACAAATGAAAATGAAACACAACATATCAAAACTTACGGGATGCCACAAAAGTGGTACTAAGAGGGCAGTTTATAGCAATACAGACCTACCTCAAAAATAAGAAAAATCTCAAATAAACAATCTTTCACCATACCTAAAAGAACTAGAAAAAGAACAAAGCCCAAAGTCAGTAGAAGGAAGGAAATAATAAAACACAGAGCATAAATAAATGACATCAAGACTAAAAATACAATAGGAACAAACAATGAAACTAAAAGCTGGTTCTTTGAGAAGATAAACAAAATTGACAAACTCTTAACCAGACTCACTAATAAATAAATAACAACTCACTAAATAAATAAAATCAGAAATGAAAGAGGAGAAATTACAACGGACACCTCAGAAATACAAAAAAATTATAAGAGAATACTATGAAAAGATATACACCAACAAATTGGATAACCTAGAAGAAATGGATAAATTCTTAGAACCATAAAACCTCCCAAAAATGAATCAAGAAGAAATAGAGAATCTGAATGGACCAATTACAAGTAAAGAGATTGAAACAGTAATCAAAAACCTCCCAAAAAATAGGAGTCCAGGACCAGACGCTTCTCTGGTGAATTCTACCAAACATTCAAAGATTTAATATCTATCCTTTTCAAACTCTTCCAAAAAATTGAAGAGGACAGGAAACTTCCTAACTCATTTTACAAGGCCAACATTACCCTGATATCAAAACCAGACAAGGACAATACAAAAAAGGAAAATTACAGGCCAATATCATCACTGATGGACGTAGATGCAAAAATTCTCAGCAAAATATTAGCAAATTGAATACAATAATACCTTAAAAGGATCATACACCACAGTCAAGTGGGATTTATTCCAGGGATGCAGGGATGATTCAACCCCTGCAAATCAATGTATGGGATACACCACATTAACAAAATTAAGACTAAAAATCACATGATCATCTCAACAGATGCATTGAAAGCATTTGACAAGACACATCATCCATTTATGATAAACGCTCCCAATAAAATGAATATAGAAGGAAAGTACCTCAACATAATAAACACCATATATGACAAACCCACAGCCAACCCATCATACTCAATGGTGAAAAACTGAAAGCTATTCCTCTGAAAACAGGAATAAAATAAGGACGCCCACTTTCACAATTATTATTCAACATAGTACTGGAAGTTTTAGCCGGAGAAATTAGGCAATAAAAAGAAATAAAAGGGATCCAAATTGGAAAGGAAGAAGTAAAATTATCACTATTTGAAGATGACATGATTCTATATATAGAAAACCCTAAAGAATCCAAGCAAAAACTATTAGAAATAATCAACAAACACAGTACAGTTGCAGGGTAGAAAATCAACCTATAAAAATCAGTTGATTTCTATATATTAATAATGAACTAGGAGAAAGAGAAATCAAGAATACAATCTCATTTATAATTGGAACAAAAAAATAAAAAATCTGGGCATAAATTTAACCAAGGAGATGAAAGATCTATGCGTTGAAAACTATAAGACATTATTGAAGGAAAGTGAAGGCATAAAGAAACGGAAAGATATTCCACGGATTGGAAGAAAAAACATAGTTAAAATGTCAATATTGCCTAAAGCAATCTACAGATTCAGTGTAATACCAATCAGAATCTCAATGACATTATTCACAGAAATAGAACAAAGAATCCTAAAATTCATAAGGAACAAAAAATGACCCTGAATAGCAAAAGGAATCTTGAGAAAAAAGAACAAAGTTGGTGGTATCACACTTCCTGAATTCAAAATATACTACAAAACTATAGTAATGAAAACAGCATGGTACTGGCAGCAAAATAGGCACACAGATCAATGGAACAGAATTGAAAACCACACATCTATGGATGGCTAATCTTTGACAAAGGAGCCAAGAACACACAATGGAAAAAGCAAAGTGTCTTCAATAAATGGTGTTGAGAAAACTGTATAGCCATGTACAAAAGAATGAAAGTAGACCATTATCTTACACCATACACAAAAATTAACTCAAAATGTTTGATTAAAGATTTGAATGTAAGACCTGAAAATAAAACTCCTAGAAGAAAGTATAGGCCGTACACTCTTTGACATTGGTTTTAGCAGTATATTTTTAAAACCATGTCCACTCAGGCAAAGGAAACTAAATAAAAAATAAACAAATGGGACTACATCAGACTAAACAGCTTCTGCATGGCAAAAGAAATCATCAACAAAATGAAAAGACAACCCACCAAATGGGAGAAAATATTTGCAAATCATATATCCAACAAGGGGTTAATTTCCAAAATATATAAAGAACTTATACAATTCAACAACAAAAAAATGAACAACCGAATTTAAAAATGGGCAAATGATATGAACAAACATTTTTCCAAAACAGATATACAGATGGCCAACAAGGACATGAAAATTGTGTTCAACATCACTAATTATCAGGGAAATACAAATCCAAACTACAATGAGATATCATCTCACACCTGTCAGAATGGCTATAATTAACAAGACAAGAAATAACAAGTGTTGGAGAGGATGTGGAGAAAAGAGAACCTTCATACACTGATGATGAGAATGCAAACTGGTGCAGCGTCTATGGAAAACAGTATGGAGATTCCTCAAAAATTAAAAATAGAAATACCATATGACCCAGCTATCCCACTACTGGGTATTTATCCAAAGAACTTGAAATCAACAATTCAAAGAGACTTATGCACCCCTATGTTCATTGCAGCACTATTCAATGGAGCCCAGAAGAGGAAGCAACCCAAGTGTCCATCAACTAATGATTGGATAAAGAAGATGTGTATATATATACAATGGAATACTACTCAGCCATAAAAAAAGACAAAATTGTCCCATTTGCAACAACACGGATGGACCTTGAGGGTATTATGTTAAGCAAGATAAGCCAGACAAAGACAAACACCATATGATTTCACTCATATGTGGAAGATAAACTAGCACACGGACAGAGAAAACAGTTTAGTGGTTACCAGGGGGAAGGGGGTTGGGGGGGTGGGCACAAGAGGAGAAGGGGTGCATTTATATGGTGACTGACAAATAACGTGCAACTGAAATTTCACAATGTTATAAACTATTATGACCTCAATAAAAAAAGAATTAATCTTTAAAAAAAAAAGACAAAAGATAAGTGTTGGTGAGGATGTGGAGAAAAGAGAACCCTTCTGCACTGTTGGTGGGAATGTAAATTAGTATAGCCATTATGGAAAACAGTACACAGGTTCCTCAAAAATTGTAAATAAAAATGCCATGTGATCCCTACATCCCACTTCTGGGTGGATATATCCAAAGGAAATGAAATCAGTAGCTTGAAGAGTTATCTTCACTCTCATGTTCATTGCAGCATTACTCAATAGGCAAGATATGGAAACAACTTAAGTGTCTGTCAACAGATGAATGAATAAAGAAAATATGGTAAATATACACACTGCAATATTGTTCATTCTTAACAAAGGATTAAATCCTGCCATTTGTTGCAACATGGATGAACCTGGAGGACATATGCTAAATGAAATGAGCCAGACACAGAAAGACAAATACTGTATCATCTCATTTATATGTGGAATCTAAAAAAGTCAAACTCATAAAAGCAGAGTGGAATGTTATTTACCAGAGGCTAGGAGGTGGAGAAAATGGAGAGATGTTGGTCAAAGGGAACAAAGCTTTTCATTACACAGGATGAATGAGTTCTGGAGATTTAATGGACAGTTTATGCCTATAGTTTATAATACTGGATTGTATACTTGACATTTGCTAAGAGAGTAGATCTTAAGTGTTCTCGCCACACACAAAAGAATATGGTAACTATCCAAGGTGATAGATATGTAAATTAGCTTGATTGTGGCATTTTTTTCACAGAAATAGAAAAAAAATATATATATCAAAATATCACATTGTGCCCCTTAAATATATATAATTTTTATTTGTCAATTATACCTCAATAAAGCTGGTAAAAATAAAATCTATAGTACAAAAAATTATACATTAAATATGTGTATATTTTTCTAAATATATATATTTTTTATGTTCTATTACCCACACTTTAAATATCTGGGAAAAAAGTCTGCTAAAAGATAATTTAAAAAGTTAGACACTCATACAGATATAATATTAACATATATAATAGAGTTTATTTAACTCTATTAATGAGGGAACTGGTAAGATGTTAACAACCCATTCAAAGGAGAATACAAAGAAAACACACATTTATAGATTAGGAATTTTGAAGTGAATATGCAAATGGAGCAAAATTGGCTGCTTCCAAGTTGGGAGAGGGAAGTAAACTGAACCTCTACAGGGCAGAATTAGCATATCTATAAACACGATTTTACGTTGTTATCAATTATCTATAATTTAGAGTTCTAAAATAGCTCAAAGGCAATAAAATGCTAGAACTGGATAACCAAGATGTGTGTGCTCTAACAATGCATAATTTTCCATCAAAGCACAAATTTCCCCCTACAAAACAAGTGGAAAAAACATTTTATTACACATATCAGTTAAATCTTTTTCAGCCAACTTCTAATAGGTTATCCGTGGCAACAATTGAAATTTTCCTTTATGTTTCATAACTGACAAATAAATGGAAAGCAATAGGATATATTGGAGTATATGAGCAAGCCATTTGGTTTAAAACTAATTTGGCCTGACCTTGTTTTTCCAAAAGGTCCTGACATGGCCTGTTGAGCATACATTGTACATCTGTTTCAAACATTTACTATGTCCCAAAGACTAGAATAATGCCTTTAAAGATAGCGATGTAACATGCCCCATATTGGCGTTTCTTTTAGGATAAGCATCTCTCCCTAAACTAAGGATTAATTACTGACCTTCTTGTGACCTTGTGATCACTCATCTTGTGACCACCGACCTTCTGTGTTCACCAATCTGCTGTGCCAGCAAAGCAATCTCGTGACTACTGTAAAAGGGACATTCCTGTCATATTTGATGTATGCTCTTTGTTCAAAGACGGTATATAACCACTCTGCACACCCTACTTCTTTGGTGCCCTTCCTTCCTTGGGGAAGAAAGACCCTGGGGTAGTCCTCAGATCTGGCTCATAATAAATTCACCCCAATTTTGAGTTATAGATTGATTACAGATTATTTGTGTCAACATAACTTTTTACCTGAAATTTCACATACACACATACATGCACACACATATATTCTTTCCAGTATGTAACATGTAGAACTTGTAAAATATAGAACATTCTTGTTATTGCTACGTGCCCCTGGAATTGAACACTGTAAGCTGATGCCCAGAGACTTGCAACATAGATCATATGATTCCAAGGTCCTGGATCTAGAATTCACCTTCCCCAAAAAGTGGCACCGGTTTCTTCTATGCCTAAATATTCTAAATTTAGGACTGGTATGGAACTATGCATAGTCCTATGAGAACAGAGGCTTCCTAGACTGGTGATCATTGAGATCTGATCTGAAATTTAGTCCTCTTCACTGTGCTTTGTAGGTTTTATGCCTTTAAAAAAAAGTAAAATGTATTAAAGAAAAAAAGTAGGAAATGAAATTAATATGACCACCTTAAAAATATATCACCTGTCTCAAATGATATTCTCTCTCCTAAATAGGAACATTGACCTTCATCCAAAGCTTCTTTCTGCTTACTTGCTAGATCTGCTGTCTAAATATAGCCCAAGCCTAGCCATTTTTCCAGAATCTGCAGGAGTTGCCTTCTGCCGCTTCTAACTTTGAAATGATAATCCTTTGACAGCCCTTCTGTTAGCTGTTTAGTCTTCACATTTAGTCACCCAAATTTGCAGTCATCCAGGTGGAATCAAAATCTGGAAGTGATTTATCACTTTGAAGAAACTAGACACTTTCTTTCATAGTTCTTTCTTCTTTTTTCTCCCCCATCCCTAATTTCTACCCCTAGAGACAAAGGAATATATAAACTTGGCAAACAATAAATGAGTAAATGAAATCAGCATCTCAGATAGGAAGAGCTCAGACCCAAAGACAAAAAGAACAAGTTCAAAAAAGAAAGAACCTGATTAGTTTCATTAGCATTTCAATAGCATTTGGACCTTCTGAAGAGGGTGGAGTAGGATTCCACCAAGTGTCCTTGAAAATGAACACGTTGGAACTCCTGACAAGCTAGGGAAGAAGGTAATCATTTTACTTAATTTGTTTTTAGCTTCACTCATTTAAAAGAACTAACAGTTCCATTGCTCTTGGCAGAATACAACTGTGATTGCAGCTTTTCCATTCAGTGCACTGGAAATATCAGCGAATGTCTCCAACTGAGAGTGAGATATTGGCAGTATTTCCACATATTATGTGCTTATACATATTATTTTTCTCCTTCGCCCTTTGCTAGTCCAATTTAACAAACTCAAAAAAAAAATTCTTAAATAATACAATCACCCAAATCATTGTCTCATAAGAGTATAGATATAAATGAATACATTAATTCAACAACCCAGAGTCTGATGAGTTGCACTAATCACACCAATGCACACTTAATGTCGTTAATTTCAAACAGCAGGCTTTAACCATGTATATACTCTGAAGCTACACAATTCTGAGTAAGGAGGTGTTTGAGCATGAAAATAACAAATTATATGCTCCTTGTATCATATATGGTTTCTTTTCCCCAAATATCTCCCCTATTCATCCACGATAGTTAAATGAAGATTTGATTAATTGTGTTTATATACAGGAGTTTGAGAATTGAATTCCATTCACACTATTTCATAAACCGATGTATAATAAAACTGCATCTATGTAGGATATTTTCTAATAGATTCAGAATTGATGGTGTCTTTTTGGAAATTTCAAACATTTTAGATTTTTTTTTTTTTTTTTTTACTGAAAAGCAAAGTAAGTGCATTCACTTTACCAGAACTACTGCACATTTTTTCTCTTGAGAGTTGAGGGAATAATTAAAAAGGATCATAATGGAGTCATGGAATCATTCAGAGGCAGTACATATATGATATAATCTCATTCTTATTTCCCAACTCAGCCATTTGAGTAAGGAATAAAAATAATGGAAGATAAAAGAAAAATCAGTAATAAAATAGTAATAGAATATTAATACAGTACTAATATAATATAACCTTATGTTGAGAGCTATCTCATTTTTAAACGTCTTGTTTAGAGTCTATATACAATGTGGTAGAAATTATGTAAAAATATTTATGTCTATGTACAAAAACTCAAAGATGAAGAAAAAATATAAAAATCAATGTATGAGAGAATAGGAGTCATGAGTGATTTCAACATTTTAATTTATTGTTTTCCAATGAAAATACTACCATTCCAGATCTGATAAAGTCCATCGCATCCTCCTTAGGACATGGATATTGGCTATGATAATATTTAAATTCAGCAATTATTTAATAAATATCTACTGTACATCTAGAATTGTGCTTGATCTTGTAAAGACATAAATTATAGTATAAAATGTCTGCCATAAAAGTTATTCCAGTTTAGCTTAGAGAATAAAAACTCACTTTGCACTGTAGCTAAGAATACTACAAACGAGTAATTCATTTTCCAGTTCTTCCCAATCAGTTCTCAGTGGAGGTACGTGGCTGACGTACATACAGCTACGGGTGCTTTGTACCACCAAAATAAGCAGAACCACCATATGGCTACTATTTAGGGAGTACCTGCTATGTGCCAGGTGCTGAGTTAAGCATTTCATTTCCATTATTTAATTTAATACTGACAATAAACTTGTGAGTTATTTTCTCATCCCTTTTGACAAATGAGAATGAAACTTGGAGAAGTTAAGCGCATTTCCCACAGTCTCGTGGGATATTCAATATTAGAAGTAGGATGTGAATACAGTTCTATTAGTCTACTTCCTGTGCCCTTTACCATGCCATAATACTGCTCTAGGGAACATGCATGATCCTGGGATGGAGTGTGAGTCTGGGGAAGGATGGAGGGAAGAAACAACTGAAAGGAAATGGGGTGGGGTGAGTGAGAGGAGGAAAATGAAGAAGGAAGACTAAAAAGCCACGGAGACCTTTTGTTTATGTGAGATAAATTCTATATGGTCAGAAAGATAACTTGATGGGAAAAATAAATGAAGATCTGGAATACTGGCGGAAAATTCAGGAGGACCAGCTAAGGTCAGAGTGAGCCTGCAGCCTCCAGCCTGATCTTTTGGGTCCTGATTTCAACAAAACCGAGTGTCATTTTACAGGTTGACAATTTCCTCACTTCCTAGGCCTTTCATATGTCATAAACCTAATAAAAAACAGGGCTATCATTAATGATTGGTTACATGACTTTCCCATCAAATTCAGACATGTGTAGGCTTGCCAATTTTCACTTTTTCCATAGATCTTTTCATCAATAACATACAGAGACTAACATATTTATAAACAAATCCAAATAAAATCTGGAATTTGCTTTAAAATATTCCAGGAAAAAAAGTGGTGGACTAGACGAAATAGGAATGGCAGATCGTTAATAATTACTGAAGCTGTATAATGAGTACAGGAAGCCTCTTTACAAGATTTTTTCTTCCTTTCTATAATAAAAATAAATTAATCAAAAAGAAAGAAATGTATAGGGGCAAACATAGAAGTCTGATCAAGATTCTGAATAGGCTATGGTTATTTTGAATTGTTTTGTGGGGTATGTATATACACATTTGAAATTTTGAATATATGTCTGTTAAAAAGCAGAATTCTACCCCTGGTACTTAAACTTGTACCCCCTCCTATGTGCTCACTTTTGGAGAAATAATATTCTCCCCTTTATTTGACATTTTGATACTAAAATTTCACATTATGAATAAAGCAATACATTGGGGAGAATTGAGCTGTGTTCCAGAAACAAAATTGTAAGTCCTCTGTAAGCTATTTTCTCAACAGTGTTAAGTTGAGGATTTAAGGATTTATTCTGCCTTTCAGCATTAGCTTCATAAATACTTGCCCGTTCTTTTTATGAGTAAAGAAAGGAATCCTTGACGTGGAAGCACAGCGCCTGGAGTGCCCTAGATTCTGCCAAACATTGAGAAGAAATGTCGCAACTGTGTCCCTGAAGCATGTCATTTTAAGTTTAGACAATTCGAACAATTCAGATCCAGTTTTCTCCAATTAATAAAAAGGGGAACCTCTGAAAATCTCTTCATATGGAACTACTTTAAAATGAATTTAAGGGGCCGCCCCGTGGCTTAGCGGTTAAGTGCGCGCGCTCCACTGCTGGCGGCCCGGGTTTGGATCCCGGGCGCACACTGACGCACCGCTTCTCAGGCCATGCTGAGGCGGCGTCCCACATACAGCAACTAGAAGGATGTGCAACTATGACATACAACTATCTACTGGGGCTTTGGGGAGGGGGGGAAGGAGGAGGATTGACAATAGATGTTAGCTCAGAGACGGTCTTCCTCAGCAAAAAGAGGAGGATTGGTACAGATGTTAGCTCAGGGCTGATCTTCATCACAAAAAAAAAAAAAGAATTTAAAAAATGAAAGAAACTTAAAAACAAAAGAAACTGAGAAGTTTAGGATGAGGAGTAGTGTCAGGGAATATATATTTAAAGTGAGAGCTATAAACGATAAACAAATGAAAACTAAGGCAGACTGAAAGATAATCTAGAAAGCAGAAAAGTGACTAAAACTTGGCAGCTATGCATTGGGTCATGTTTCCTGAAGTAGGTAGCTCCTACTGTAGGAAAGAGAAAATCAAAAGGAGACCAGGGTGATGAGGCCCTGAACTAACGCCCTTCTCCAGCTCATCAGATGTTATACATTAAGATGATCCACTGCTGGCAAAGCATTCTTGGTTATCTTCAAAGTGAAATTTTTTAAAAAATGGAATTTTAAAAATGAAATCTCGGACCTGTGTGTGTGTGTGTGTGTGTGTGTGCACTTCCCACTTAGCACAAATGAGTCATGTTTTATAAATATCTCAATAAAAACTGAGCCTTAAAACCAAGTATCAATGGCAATTTTTATAATAATTCATTTGTATCAACAATAATATAAATTAGAGTTGCCAAAGTTCTATTAAAACACTTTGGTTCCAACCTTACCTAGGAGGCATAAATCGCTCTGTAAACCTATTTTCAGTGGGTGGGAGATTTAACAATCAGATGATAATTAGGAGCAAATGGATACTTGCTATTGTCTAAGCAAAGCACCACATAGAATAAAAGCCATTCAATATTTTATTTTATATTCAAATATTTTGTTTCTTCATCTGTACAAATTCTTACATTGCTCCAAATCAGTGAAAATTGGTCATTAAAACAATAATAAATGAGAAAGGAAAATAAATGTAAAGGTTTCTATATTTCAGAAAAAAATACAACTAAGTATGCCTCAGTAATTGTAGTCATATGTTCTGGGTTTCTCTGAGTAGCCAAATTATTAAAATACGTAGGCCTTGAGATAAAGAAGGCTAACATGCAATTCATTCAAAATAATTCAGTAGTAATAATTATGCACACACACACACAAAAAATCCTAGGCAGATCTTTGGTTTTATGTGTAATGAGGGGTTGGATTTTTTTTTTTAATGCACTCCAGTGATTGCTTGGCAAGATATAACAAAAGACTAGAAATGGTTCCAATCATCAGTGGAGAATGCCAGTCACACCTCATTTTTAATCCACCACACCAAAAAATATAACACACTAGCACAGCATCTGAAGACAAATTGTTGTTTCTATTTATTGAATTAAATCTCTATCTCTGAGTAATTAAAAGTTTTGAACTCGGAAGCGTTTATTTGAACACTAAGCTATATCCTTTTGTTTTTTAACTTTTAATTCAAGTCCCTAATTTCCTATCAAGTAGCATCTGGATTGCTGTTCAGTATTTTCTGGTCTAGCCTTCTTTCTAGAAGAGGATTAGTGTGAAGTTCATAATATAATCATGTAACCCTAATTGGTGTGCATAAATTATATATCACTTGTGCAATTTCTCAATATCCAGAGCTCATTGGACATAATTAGAATTCAATTATTTAATTGCTAATTGGAATTAAATCAGGTTATGCTAGTCTCAAGATAATATGCAGTAAATACTTCACAGAATATCAAGTACTGTTTCCATGCTTTTGATATTTATAACATAAGGGGTGTATTATATAAGAATTAAACAAGTTAGGATTATGAAGAAAAAGGACAAATTATAATAGACATCTCTAAATGATTAGCTTACACATCCAAAAGCTTGATGACCCTTTCTAATCATTTGCTTGGAAGGCGTTGCACTTTTTTCATGAGCCTATCATGATTCGAAACCATTTTAGAATTGCCTTATCTACTTTCCCAGCCACAGAAATAATATGAGATTCATTTCTTTAGAGTGATATCTTGTTTCTGACCAAAAATAGTACTAGCCAGTTTGATCAGGCATATTATTCACCAGGATGGCATCCAAATTGGTTTTTTTTTGTCTATTTCAAAAAGGAAATTAATCCTCAAAGAATGAAGATTTGCCAACCTTAAGAATATTATATCGATTGTGTCTCAGGTTTTAAAAGAAATTTACGTAAGAAATAAGAATAAATATGACATCTTTTTAGTTTCATAATTCCCAGGTATTTAATTTGAATATAACAAATTGGACACACATGCTAGAGAGTTTTTTGAAATTTCAGACATATTTTATTCTCTTCAACATCATAAAACAGTACCCTACACAGAGTAGATGCTTGAAAACATCAAGTACCTGTTATAGTCAAACTGATACTTGGTGTGCCATTTGATTTTTGGAACTCTGAAGTGGCAAACTTGGAAGCTTCTGACTTGTTGACAGTCATCTAAAGTTGTGACTATCCTGCTCTCTCTGCTTCTATACATATGCACCTGGACACACACACACACACAAGTAAGGTCATTGCAAGAATCATTCTGTTACCTTTGATGAAAGTCATTAATGATATACCAAATACACCTAAGATGACATCAATGGCTTTGGCCAAAATATATGATCAGAATTATCTAGTCATCTGAATTTGCTTTAGAAAGACACTGGTTAAAATACCAACTTAGTCTCAAACCTACATCCCTTATACTATCCCTTATACCATCTTTCAAGGCTTACAAGAACTTACTTGGCTATAGGCTATAAGATCATTATTACTGTGGGATTAACTTCTTTTTGGTGTAGTGTTCCTAAGTCATTAATTTAAATAAAATTTTCCTGGTAGAATATTTTGTGGATGGATGTTGTCACCTTTGATGAATTAAATGCATTTTGACTAGATATAATAAATTTATCACAATAGAGTGACTATTTTTATACTCAAAATAATATGTTAGAACTTGGTTCCAAATAAAACTAAAAGTTATTATATTACCAAGACAACTAAAGAAAAAGTAGTGATTACAATTAACTCACAACCTAATCCATGATGCCAAAAATGAACTTGACTTTTTGTTATCAATTATTTTGCATACTGTAATGACATTATTTTTTACATTTTTTAAAATGAAAGCTGACTTAAACTCAAAGCTGTTAGTTGTTTTCTAACCATAACTTTCTGTGGCTAAAATGAATGTTTTAAAATTTTCAGAGGCTTTTCCCTAAAGCAAATAAAAAACTTCTATGATGAAAAAGTAAAGTAGTTTCCTTGCGATTATAGCCCGCAGTGCACATCAAAGTAAAGAGTTTTCACGTTAAGTAAAGTTATCCTAATGTTTTACTTTATATAATGCTGCCACAAAACATAAGCTGCACTTCTTTAAAATGCAAATGCATATGTACATTTCCATTAAAGCTGCATATTTTGTAATATTTAGTCATTCATTCAAAAGCTGTATCAGGTACAGTATCCTACCAGGTAGGATACAATCTCTATCCTCCAGGAACTCAGATGTAAACTTAAAAAGCCAGACAGATGTACACTTTAAAAGGCATTATCATGTTCTAAATGCTGTGTCAGAGAAGCCAGCATCCATTCAGGTCCTCAAACCAGAACCCCTGAGTGTTCTCTGTCCCTCTGTTCATAGTAAGTCTCCAGACCTATATATCCACTCCAGAAGCAGATTTGCTGTTAAGCTAAGGAAGCTTAAACTTTAGGACCCCTCATTTGCTCAGTCTCTTCTAAGACCTTGGAACAGGCTATAGAAATACAGGGAAAAAAGCATTACAGATTTATGTTAGCAGTTAATAAAAATGTAACATTCTTTTTCTAAAATTTTGTGATGTTTGTGGCATCTATCATTCTATAAAATATAGTTTATCTGATTGTTTCTCATCCTAAATAGATATTTACTTTTTCACTTACTTTTGCATTTGTAATTTTGTATTTTTTTTCACAGATTTAAAAATTATTAGCTTCAAAGCTTGTAGGACCTGATTTCATTGTTTAATAGCTCCTTTACCCAACCATCTTTACATCCTTATAGACTGTGAGAAGTTTCCCCGTCTGATTTCCACCGTTTTCACTCTTGCTCATTTCTGACACATTTTTTTTACTGCAACTATAAAATTATTTCTAAATTGCATACCTGATAGCATGATTCCTTTTTTAAAATCCTAATAATTTTCTATTTACCATAGGATAGAGTATAAATCCATTATATGTTTATATGCATTATAGTTTCCTATTGCTGCTATAACAAATTACCTCAAACTTAGTGGCTTAAAACAACACAAATTTATTATCTTACTGTTCTTGAGGTCAAAAGTCCTAAAATCAAGATGTCAGCAGGGTCCTTGTAGAGGCTTTAGAGGAGAGTCTTTTTCCTTGCCTTTTCTAGCTTCTGGAGGCTATCTGCATTCCTTAACTCATAGCGCCTTCCTCCATCTTCAAAACTAGCAGTGTAAGAGCTTCAAATTTCTCTTCTTTCTGACTTCTGCTTCCTCCATCATATCTGCTTCTTTGATTCTGACTCTCCTGCCTCTTCTTCCCCTTATGAACCATTGTAATTACCCTCAGTCCACCCAGCTAATCCAGTATAATCTCCCCATCCCAAGATTCTTAACTTAATTCACGTTCGCAAAGTCCCTTTTGCCACATAAGCTAACATAGTCACAGGTTCTAGAGATTAGGATGTGGACACCTCCAGGGGGCTATTATTTTGTCTGCCATATATATGGCATATCAAACCTTTTAATTAGCACCTCTTTACCTTTATAACTCTTTCACTACATACCACCCCCTCACACCATACAATAGCCTCCAGAATAATAACATAAACAAAAAAGTAATATTTTTGAGCTCTTATAAAGTGCTCAAACTAAGTGCTTTATGTGCTTTCAATTAATTTTTATGACATTGTGGAAGATGGTTATCTACCTTTAATAGATGAGGAAACTGAGAGGTTTGAGTATGTACACAAGGGACATGCAACCACAGAGTCTGAATCCAGACTCAGATCTCAGACTCCAGACCTACCCTATCAACTGTTAACCACTATTCCATTACGTTTGTAGTTCCTCCATATATTTCCCCTCACACACCGGGAAGTTTCATAACTCTACATTTCCTTCACAGCTCTCTCTGCCTTCTAACCTTCATTTAAGACACAGCTCAGTTATTGTCACCTCTCTGAATCCCTTTCCAAATCTGCTCACCCCTTTGGAATTTTCCACACTCTTGACTATGCAATATCTACTTCTATTGCACCCACCATACCATCTCTGAGCATTTATTTATTTACAGGTCTCCCCTTATAGGATCTCAAACCCTCAGAGGAAAGAGGTCATGCCTTTAGTGTTGTATTTCCCAAGAACCTTCTGCTATAACTGGGACAAAAAAGGCACTTAATAAATGTTTGTTGAATAAATAAATTGAAGTGTAAAGCAGAGTAGGTGGGAGTGATAAACTTTGCTTAGGAGAGTTAGGTCACAAAGTGGTAAAACAGCACAGTTTGTCTGAGAATCACAAGTATTTCAGCATGGCTGGAGTATAGCATAAAATGGGGATGAGCACCAGGAAGGGTGGAAAGATTGAGAAGGGGCAGATCACAGGAAGCTGTATCAAATCTTGGAGGTGGGACCTTATCCAGGGGCTTCGGGAATTTAATAGCAGAATTTAATCATAAAATGGATATTAAATTTGTATTCTAAAGGATTTCTTTAGTTTAATAACTGATTACAAGATCATACATAATTATATTTTCTCCTCCAATTCAGTGTGATAGGATGAAAAGTCAGACAAATTACATCTTTAGTCATCATTTCTATCATGAAATAGCTCAGCATCAGCACTTCTGTTCTGTTAACTCCATGCATCACCAGCTTTTCAAGCAAAATGAGAAATTGAGACATTGACATTCTCCAGACCTTGGTTCCCTCAGCTCGACTTATCAAGGGGAGAGAGGACATGTATTTTTTTACTCTCATTAGCAAGTTTTGTCAAAGAGAATTCCATATTTTTAAGAAATTATGTAAATTTTAAATGTTTTGGCGACGTAGGAGGGTCGGAAATTAATCGCCAGTAAATGCTGCGTAACACATCATGGCTATGAGAGTAGAGAGCAACTTGGATTATTCTCACCTATGATGAGCTTGAAGATTAAAAAAAAAAAATGACAGTAGGGTCTTTCTAGGTCAGTAGAAGGTGTCATTCAAGAAACCAATTGACTTTTCTCATCAGCAGAATTGGAAATCTGAGCTAAAGACACTTAACATTTTATGGGAGAAGTTGGACTATTATTTAGTCTGTACCAGGACCTAGATAAAAATACACACACAGACATAAATATATAGTCAGCAAAAATACAAGTAGATATTGTCATGCCCATTTTTGCATATTGAGAAATAGACACTTTAATAGGTTATTTCCAAGATCACAAGCTTGGTAAGGAGTAGAGCCAACACTATATCTTGGTTGTGGTAGCCTCTAAAGCCCATCATATTTTTCACCACTCTTTCTCGCTCATTCAAGGGAAACCAATTGAATATTTGCTACGGGAATTTGGTTGTACAATACAGCCCAATATTCTGTCTTTGGGAGCTTCCAACCCAAATATCTAATTTATCTTTCCCCCTCTTACATGTCATGGTCCAACTTTGTATCACCCACGAAATAGGGGTCAACACAGTTTCAAAGTTATATCTTAAAAACAAATAATTTTCATAAGTGATAACTCATACATGTGGCAAAAATAGGCTTTTGACTGTAGAAAATGGACAAGGGGTTATAAGGGCTACAATTAGGTGTTAAAACTTGACTGTCCCCGCAGATTTCAACAGATTTAATTATTTAGTTAAATAAAACTACATTTGTTTATGCCTGCAACGTGTTAAGTACTGTGTTAAGCCCTAGAGAGTCGTGACAAGCCATAAACACTGACCTTGTCTTCAAGAAAATGAATAATTTGATAAAGAATTACAGTAAAGTTTTTTAAGTGCTATGAAAATGTATTTCAGGGGCTTTTAACCTTATCTGGAATGGTAAAGGAAAGTTTCCAGGTGGAAGAGATGTTTAAGTTGACACGAAAAGAATGAGTAAGAATTAATGAGATGAAAAAGGGTGAGTGATGTAAACCGTTGGCAGATGGTCTCCATATTATTAAGAATGCAACTTCTAGGAAGGAAACAGTAAAGCGAAGGGAAGGTAATGACCAGTTATACTGAAGGTCCTGTCTCTCACAGTTTACTATTCAATGTCAAGAAATAAAAAGCACCAGAAGTGTTGTAACAGGTATGATATTTCACAGTTACAACAGTCCATATAACAGAGGTGTAAAAAATGAATTTTTTCTTGACTAACTTTTGAGCCTCTGTCAGATGACTTACTGTACAAGCTTTCAGGTAAATTCAGCCCTATTGCACAATTTTTCAGGCCACTTCAGAAGAGCTTAGCCACTTCAGGAGCATTTCAGTGATGCTCAAAGTTTCATCTCCATATCGCTGTTTTCTCTTTAAAGAGTCTACTCCCTTTTCTCCCTCCCATCTTACTTTTAAACTCAGAGGACGTGGTCCCTGCATGCCAGTTCCCAGTAGTGGTGTTTAGCACAGAACGTGTGTGGTGGCTGTGAGGGAAGGAGGAGGCTCATTCCTTCAGATTCTTAGCTGAACAGCATTGTGGTAGGAATTACATAGCCCATGTCATTAGACTCCAAAGCTGGTCTAGGCTGGCCTATGTGCTGATGTCTCTGTATCTTGGACAGAGCCAGGTGCTGGCCTTCGAGCATATTCAGCCCCCTCCAGACTCCCCATGAGCAGTGCATGTGCACCCCTCTGAGATGAGCCCCATTTTCCTTGGAGTGGTTTCTTGGCTCACTCTCCCAGCCTCTACAGTTCACTCTGGGCCTGTGAGAAACATAGATCTCCTCATGCCACCTTCAGACCTATGGGAAACTAAGAGGGTTATCTGAGTACCTTTCATGCCTAGATGTCACTATCTTCTTCCCAGGGCATATTTATGGGCTTCCTTTCTTGTGTTGCAGTTGGAAAACAAGATGTCAGTGTCTTCTTTACTTAGATTTTCCCAGCTCTTGCAAGGAACTCTTTTGTTCCTTCCTCTTCCTTCTCTTAACTTGCATTCAAAGAGGACACAAACACCACATTATCTACTCTGCCTTTCTCCCTCTGTTCTCTCAGTGTCTGCTTTATGCTTATCTCACTTGAAGCCAGATAATTCTTTGTTGTGGGGTCTGTCCTGTGCACTGTAGGTTGTTTAGCAGCGTTCCTGGCCTCTACTCACTAGATACCAGTATCACCGCTCCAATTGTAACAATCAAAAATGTTTCCAGACTTTGCTAAATGTCCCCTGGCAGGCAAAATTGCCACTCCACCACCCTCCCCACAAAGTAGCAATTTTGTCTACTCTAGGGCAAAGGAGATAAACTGATTCTGCCAAAATAAGTCCATTTTAAAATATTCAGTCTCATGCCTGAAATCTGGGTTTTATTTTTCCTTTCTAATCTTAGGGAGGCTATATAGTTGATTGATATCTCTTATTTGCTGAACTCTGGTAAACGTTCTCCTTGTCCCCCAGGGGTAATTATAACCCCAGATCTCCCAGATTGAGAGTCAGAAGCCAGCAGAACAAACATTTCACACTGGTTGGTGCTTCTATGCCACAAATTAATATTTTATATATCATCTGCCACAATGGTTGTACTGAACATCCAGAAAAGAATTCATAGTACAAAGTTAATTAAAACATCTCTAAGATTTTGACCAATGCAATTATTTATTTTTTAAAATTTTGTATATATGTAGAACCCACTTAAAAAAATAGTCAAACAACAGCTTTATGACTATCCCTAGATAAATCTCATATTAGCTAGTCCTACTGAAAGAATACTTTCACCTTGGACTCAGTATCAGATTGTTTATACTTAGACTCTCAAACTGTCATTATTACTCTGTGCTACTGATCTATCACATCTTATCTCCTTTACTTTCTACCTTCTGCTCTTTCTACTGTGACAGAGGCAGAATGATTCTGAGAACCAGGCTATATAACTCTTGGTCAAACCAAGCCGTATTTGTTTTAACGTGATACGCAATCAAGTAGATAGATTTCTAGGAAGCACATGTATCATTTTGGTCTGTCTTAAAGCAGTTCTTTTCCATCCTATAGCTGTGTGCTTAGTAGTTTTACAATTAGTTTATGATTTATTTTGGAATAACAGAGAAAAGCAATTTGCAAAGGGAATATAACTTTAAGTTTAATGCAAACTAATGTACAATCAATCAGCAGTATTAGAAGAGAGCGAGAGAGAACTGCAGCTGTTGTGAATATATACTAGTCTAGTTCATTTCAAACGCTCCTACTCTAACTGTCTGGATTCACACATTATTATAAACAGGAATCTAAATCATTGCAGCCAGTTTAATGGCATAAACAAAACATTAATAGGAACAACAAAATTAGGAGCAATAATGCATTTTCAAACAAGGTATTCATGCTGCCATGTTCTAAAAACTCAAACACATAACCTGATAGTATAATTCTTGAAGTATACATTATACCAGAGACTAATTATTTTTCTATAAAAACACTGTTACAAGATTAAGTTTTAAAAGGTCACTTCTATTGTAAAATGAACCTAATTAAAATTATACATAAAAGCTGGTGAAGGTTAAAAATTTGTTTCTGAGTCCTTATTCATTTTGGAAATTCCAATATCTAGCTCAATTTCTGGCACATAGTACGTGATTAATAAATAGACATTGACTGAGTAAAGGAATTTGAGTGTTACAGAATAATAATTGCGCTAAATAAAGTAATGAGAAAAGAAAATATATGTTATCATTTTGAAGTGCGCCTGCAAAACTTTAGTGTTCAATAAATGTTTGTGATCTAAGCTGAAAATGTTATTATGGAGAAGGGAAAGAGAGAAACCATAGTGTTGACAGCGTACCACATGGGGAAGGCTCCCAATGGCTCGGCTTCCTGGCATTCACACCATTGTGTAAGCCCCTCCCTTGAGTGGGGACTGGCCCTAATGACTCACTTCTAATGAGCAGAATATGGCATCAAGGGATGTTGCTTCTGAGATTAGGTCACAAAAGACTGTGGCTTTCATCTCGCTTGTACGCCCTCTGGCTCTTCCTGCTTGCATGCTCAGATGAAGCCAGCTGGGTGTTTGGAGCTGCTTTATGGAGAGTGACATGTGACAATGAACTGAAGGTGGCCTCTGGCAAGAGCCGGTGAGGAACTGAGGCCCTCAGTCCAACAACCTATGCAGAACTAAATCTTGCCGACAACGATGTGCAGGATGTTCAAAGTGTTTCCTCCCCAAGTAGAGCCTTGGGATGACTATAAACCCAGCCAACTCCTCAGTTGCAGCCTGTGAGGAACCTGGAGTCAGAGGACCCAGGTAAGTCATGCCCGGATTCCTGAGCCATGGAAACTGAGATAATAAATGTTGTTGCTTTAAGCTGCAGAGGTTTGGGGTAATTTGTTATGCAGCAATATATTTCCAAAGAAGGCTCCTGCCCCCCTCTCCCCCCAGGAAATAATTCTTGCTTTTGTCTATAAAACCATTACAACTCTGAGGTCAACAGACTAGCTAACTCACTTGATCTAGAGGTTATACATTTAAAAAAATAAATCAATAAAAATAAACATTTTTTCTCACAATCACTAAATTATGAGTTTTATTTAAAATCTTGCAAAGAAGTAGAGCAATAGACAGCAAATCTCTGGGATTTAGAACAGGTGGATGAGTGGTTGTAATAAATGAGAATAATAGTTGGGAAGGAGATGTGGCAGTAACTAATAAAAGCAGTAGAGAAGAAAATGTGGTGTGAGTGGCTGGCATACTGGCAATTTTGTCACTCGAGCCATTGCTGAACACTTGCTCTCTAAAGGCTCTCTAAAACACGGTGCACTTGAACTGAGCTTGGAAGGGAAAAGAACAAGGGAACTGCATGTTCAAAGGAATAGAGGCTTGAGGCAGCACTCCGTGTGGCTCAGAAAGCCTGGAGGCAAGGATGCTCTTAGAGAAACAACTACATTTGAGTATAGAGATGGGCAGGTGCTGGATAATGAAAACCCATGTGCCTCATATAGTTAAAACTTCATCTTAAAAGTTATAATGATATTGGAGGGTTAAGGGTTTCGATCAGAAAATTATAATAGTCATATTGACAATTTTAGAAAGCTATTGTTTTAAACCAATATGAGGAAAATAGCCAGTGCATTGTGGGTTGCTGAACTCATGAACCATTTTATAAATCATTACATGTTTGTTCCATGATAATATGTCTGATGAATAGTAATTATCGTATGGCTTTGATTTGTACCAGGACTGATAATAGGATTTATTGACTTCTGTCTCTTGGAAATCCACCTTAAGTTTCTAAGACGATAGGATATTTAGAGATTAAACTTGTTTCTAGCTAGTTCTTCTGATTCGCCTAACATATAAGAATCTAATAGAAAAAGACTATGGGGCAGGCCCAGTGGCATAGTGGTTAAGTTCAAGTGCTCCACTTTGGCGGCCCAGGGTTCACCAGTTTGGATCCCAGGCGCAGACCTACACACCACTTGTCAAGCCATGCTGTGGCGGCATCCCACATCCAAAATAGAGGAAGATTGGCACAGATGTTAGCTCAGGGACAATCTTCCTCAAGCAAAAGGAGGAAGATTGGCAACAGGTGTTAGCTCAGGGCTAATCTTCCTCACCAAAAAAAAGAAAAAAGAAAAAAAGACTTGAACCTTGTGTACCATTGCGCTTTAGACCTAGACTAATATAATTAACTGTGAGGGACATGGGAGTTGACAACAGAGGCAAGACTTCAAGGATGGACAACAGGTCCATGGGAGAAAAACCACTATCAACGAGAAGGCACATGGCATAGTGGGCTGCATGTACTCAGAGAGAGCCTGGAGATGTGAAGGGGACAGGAAAACTATATCAGAACTTACCCGACTTTCTGAGAACACCTCTGTGCCCTGGAGGGAAGAAAGCTCTGCTAAGTGTAAAGAAGGGTTTTATCAAAAGTCCCAGACACACTGTGTTATACCCTATTTGTGATAGACAGCTTTGAAATGACACCCAATGATACCAGCCTACTGGAATTCATGCCGTTGTATAATCTGAAGTTGAGTACAGGTTGAATCTAGTTAATGGTTTCTAATGAATGTAATATAGCAAAAGTGGTGGGCTGTCAATTCTGAGGTTAAGCCGTAAAGACTATGACTTCTCTATGCCTTGTATTCTCTCTCTGGCTCTTCTTACGTTTCTGTTCTGATGAGGCTAGTTAAGTTGTGAACTACCCTGTGAAGAGACCCAAGTAACAAGGATTTGAGGACTTCCTTCAGCCAACAGCCAGCAAAGAACTAAAATTTGCCAACAACCATGTGAGCAAGCTTGGAAGCAGATCCTTCTCCAGTTGAGCCTTTGGATGATACCGTAGACCCACACAACACCTTAGTGGCAGTCTGATGAGAGTCCCTGAATCCAAGAACCTAGTTAAGCTGTCCTAGATTCCTGACCCACAGAAACTGTGAGATAATAAATGTGTGTTGTTTTAAGCTGCTAAGTTTTAGGGAGATTAATTATTGAACAATAGATATTTAATAAAAGCACTGGATCCAGGAAAAAAAAAAAAACGGTTTTTCCACTAGCTAGAGAGAAGCATAAGGAATTTGAAACTGAAACAGGCTTCAGGGGGTGACAATAGGAGTCAAAAGAAGCTCTAGGGATATCAAGACGGCACCTTCTTGGACAAGCTGAGCAGAGTACAAGCAGTGTGCTTGACTGGTAGAGCCAAGAGTCAGGTACTTAGTGGTGGGAATCTAGAGGCAGCCTGTCACACCTGAGCTGAAGATCTACAAGATACATGTAGTGGCTCTGCTTTTATGTGAAATCATTTCTCCCTTCTGCTTCCCCAACACTCCCCTTTTCTGCCCTACCAAATACAGACCTTAAGAAGGAACACGTCTGAGATCCTGCCGTTAGAAAGATATGACCTATTTTTCTATTACAAAATATCATTTCACCTCTAAAATATTTCCCAAGATTCTTTAGTTCTTTCTGTCTCCATCACTACCATGCTAGTCCAACCTCCCCCTCTTTCCTGCCTGAACTATTGTGAAAGCCTTCTAACTAGACTCACCTTGTATCCCTGCTCTAATCCATCTCACATAAAATGCTGCAGTGGGGACACTTTAAATATACAAACAGGATTGGGTATTTCCCTACTTTAAACACTTTAATTGTTCTCCATTGCTTTTATTAGGAAGAAATGTCTTTACTTGGCCAAAAAGAAGCCCTGCACATTTGAGTCCTGCTTATCTTCCTCGCTTCATCTTATATACACCTTTGTTATCTTCTTATCTCTCAGAGGTTTTTGAAAAGTCACAACCTCACAAATTGTCTAAACTAGGTCAGTCTCTATGTTAAATAGTTTGTTTTCTTTCTTTCTTTTTTTTTCTGCTGAGGAAAATTGGCCCTGAGCTAACATGTGTTGCCAAACTTCCTCTTTTTGCTTGAGGAAGAGAGCTATAATCTGTGCTAATCTTCCTCTATTTTGTATGTGGGACACTGCCACAGCACTGCCCAATGAGCAGTGTAGGTCCATGCCCGGGATCCGAACCCACAAACCCCAGGCCACCAAAGCAGAGTATATGAACTCAACCACTACACCACCAGGCTGGCCTCTCTGTTTTCTGTCATTTTTTTTTTTTTTTTAATTTTTGTGTGTGTGTGAGGAGATCAGCCCTGTGCTAACATCTGCCTATCCTCCTCTTTTTTTGCCGAGGAAGACTGGCCCTGGGCTAACATCCATGCCCATCTTCCTCCACTTTATATGGGATGCCGCCCCAGCATGGCTTGCCAAGCAGTGCGTCGTTGCACGCCCAGGATCCAAACCAGCGAACCCTGGGCCACTGCAGTGGAGCACACCCACTTAACTGCTTGCGCCACTGGGCCAGCTGCTGTTTTCTGTCATTTTTAAATAATGTTTATTTGATGACACTATTTTTGTAATTGAATATTGTTTATTTAATTAGTTGTTTATTCCACCCATTCGATGTTTATTTCAATCATTTTTTCTCATTCATTAGAATTTAAGCTTTATGAGGACAGAACTCATATCTCTCTTGTTTACTCTTATATATTCTCTGTGCCTTGCATAGTACAGAAATATATTAGGTGCTGAATAAACATTTGGTGAAAGAATAGATAGATAGAACTGGGTTATACATAATATCTCCTCCTTTATCCTAGATTTCCTTAAATGACGTCCAGAATTGCCCAATCTAGAAACCCAGGACCCTATCCAAGAAGTCTCAGGCTCCTTAATCCACCACTCCTCCTCAACTGGCCAGTCACTCACCAAACTCTGCTGGTTTTACTTTACAAACACTTCTGAATCCACCTCCTCTCCATAGCTTCTACCACCGATATCTCAACAAAAACAATAACCTCCTAATTAGATGCCTATAATCCTTTTTGATTTAAAGTAAAATAAAATAATGACCTTCTGATTAGTCTCCTATATTTCTTATTTATACAAATTTTTTGAAGTGTTTTATAATTAATGCATTTAGTTAAATATGCTCACAAATTATAAGTTTAATCCTTTTAATAACACCTTGGTAGAAACTATACTGGCTTTAATCTAATTTTTACAGATGAGGAAATTGAGACAGACAAATAACTTTCCAAGGGCTGCACAGCTTGTAAGTGGAAGTTGCTAGCAGAATCTGAACATGCTAGTGGGTTTGGATCTAATGGAAAAAGGTGAACTAGGAAGATTAGAACTTAAAAATCTGGTTCCAAACTCCATACTCTTAAAGCACTATCTTGGCTGCCACTCACTAAAAATCATCCTTCACATATTTTTTTTTTTTTTTTTTTTGTGAGGGAGATCAGCCCTGAGCTAATATCCGTGCTAATCCTCCTCTTTTTGCTGAGGAAGACCGGCTCTGAGCTAACATCTATTGCCAATCCTCCCCCTTTTTTTCTTCCCCAAAGCCCCAGTAGATAGCTGTATGTCATAGTTGCACATCTTTCTAGTTGCTGTATGTGGGACGTGGCCTCAGCATGGCTGGAGAAGCGGTGTGTCGGTGCACGCTCGGGGTCCGAACCCGGGCCACCAGTAGCGGAGCATGCACTTAACCACTAAGCCACCTGGCCGCCCCATCCTTCACGTACTGACATAATTATCTTTCTAAAACACAGATGTGACCATACCATATTCCCATCTCCCCTCACCCCCACCACTGACAATGGGATAAAATATAAGTTCTTTAGTGTGACATACAAGACATTCCATACCCATGTGTCTTCCAAATTTTCTGTCCTCCTCTCTTGCCACTCCTGGTTTTTACCTTGCCTTATAGTCTTACACAATTGGTCATGAATTCTAACACGTACTGTGTCATTTCAGGCCCCTGCGTATTTGCTTATGCTATTCTCTTCCCCAGGAAAAATTTCCCTAATTTCTGAGCTTGGATGATTGGATAAATGTCAGTCATCCTTCAAGATTTAGCTTAGAATCTACCTAATCCAGGTGACTTTTCCGCTGCTATGTACCTTTCCTCTATACGGCCAGTATTTCACTTTCTCTATTATTTTGAAGGCAATTTTTTGGCTTATGTATGCATCTCTTCAATGGGCTGTAAACAACTCAAGAGCAAGAACTGTATCTCATATTTTGATATCCAATGGCAATCATAGTGATTGGCTCATGGTAGGCACTCAAAAAATAATTATCAAAGAGCACTAAGAGGGGATGGGTAGGAAGCAGGGAGAAAATAATTCTCTACTGATTTAGACCAAACACTATAATAGACATTTCACACTTGTCATTTCACCCAGTACTTGTAAAACATACAATCTATATGGTTTTAGCAGTTCTATTTTATAGACAAGGAAACAAGTGTTCATTGAAACTAAATAACTTGTCCAAGTTCTCATTATTAGTGGAATTCAAAGGTAGTTTTGACTTCATAATATAGAGAACACCCTCTGGATATTACATATAATCTAGCTTTCCTAGAAGAAATTTATCTTTACAACAATAGCTACAATTTATGGTGAATTGCTGTGTCCAAATATTCTGCCAAGCACATTCCTTTCATTCATTCATATTAATTCAAACAGGTGCTATTAAGCTCGTGCTATAACTAGGCAATATTCTAGTGAGTGGGGATATGAGCAGTAAATAAAACAGGAAAAAATCCCTGCTCCCCATGGAATTTACCTTCAAGAGGAAAAGGAGAAAGACAATAAATTAGTAAATTCATAAAATATATCAGTTGGTAACAAGTGCTGTGGAGAAAGATGATGTGTGAATGGGTATAGGGTGTGCAGGGGAAAGTGGGAGGGTTGTATTTGTAAATAGGGTGGTAAGGAAGGTCTTACTCTGGTGACATTTGAGTTGGGACTGGAAAGAGATATCGTGTGGTGCCTGGCATGTGTACCACAAGGAAGCTAATGTGGCAGGAATGGGAGAAAGGGAAGGGATGTTAGTTGGAGATGAGATCACAGAATTAGGGACTAGGGTTGGAGGTACAGACAGGGTAGGGCCTTGGATGGCACTCTGAGAATTTGACCTTTACTTATGAATTGGAAAATTATTGAGCAGAGAAGTGACACGATCTAACATGTTTTGAAAAGATCATTGACTACTGTGTTGAGAAAATTCTACAAGGGAACAAGACCCAGGGTAGGGAGACCAGTTAGGAAGTTATTTCGATAACTTATGTGAGAGATTGAGGTGGCTGAAACCAGGTGGCGATAGAGGTAGTGAGAGTGGAGAAATTCCGAATATATTTCAAACAGAAAACAGAGAGAACATGCTCTGAATTAGATGTAGTTTGTGTGAGAAAAAGGAGCCAAATATAAAATATCATTATGGTTCTTGATTCAATAATATAGGATGGATGTATAAAAAAATTTAATAAGATTCAATAAAATGTGAAAACATTTAATGTACTTTTGTCATTACTTCTTTATAGTAATACAATTTTGATATCTCTGTATTATTTGAAGAAAAGTTTATATTAGGATTTAATTATATGTGGTCAAAATTGCTATTTAAAAAAATTGCTATTTCAAAGCATTTGAAACGGATATCACATTCTTCCTTCTGTTTTTAATTTATTTTATTACTTGTATTGGCATAAATTTAGCCTGCCTCAAGGAAATTTGCAATCAGGGAGACTTTTTCACTTTTTAATCCAGTGTCAGTGAGAGATCAAATGACCAGCAGTAGGAAGTAATCACAAAGCCTCTGAAGTGGTTCCTGAGTGACTGAAGCTCCTTTCAAGGCCTGTGAAAGGCAGGACTTGTCATGTTTATTGCCGGAGAAGACCTTGAGCTCTTTTTATGCACTGTGCATATATAAAATTAGAGTTTTAACTGAGGCTATTGAGCAGTAATATAAAAATAATCAAGGGCACTACCATTCTTTGAGATATAAGTGGCTTTGTGTGACTGTAAAAGTGATATAATAAAGCAATCTGATGTGAAAACAAAGAAGAAAAAAGAATGAAAAGCACAGCGAATGCAGTAGTAAAAAGGTGACATTAAGATCATAGAAGTAAAGGAAATAAGTTTTTTTCTTTTGGGTGATGTGAACACCTGAAAAAGAACTCAAATGGAACAACAGTCAATGGCAATGCTTCCTTGGTTATGCTTATTAGGTGATTTTAGTTTAGATTCTAACTGAGCTGGAGGCATCACCAGGGAAGAAATGTCAGCAGAATATACTACTATTGATCTGACATTTACTCATGAAATTATCTTCCAACAATCTTTGTTGAGGCATCCTATTACTACCTTTATTTTCTCCATGATGCACAGAAAAGTAAATTCAGTTCATCTCTATCATCAGAAATGCTATAGGAATCTGGCATGAACTTACATTGCTGTTTCAACCCTTCTATAAGCATTAGTTGGTTAACACAACAGGAGAGATGATGACTATAAATGGAATTCATTATTTCTCAAGAGAGAAAAGAAGAAAGAAAGGGTAGATAATAATACATCAGATTCTCTCAGCGTGGTAGTCAACATCTGGTGGTATATGAAATGCATTTGAAAGTTCAACGACAGTTGTCAGTACTGGTGTAATCACTTGTTAAATGATGTGAAAGAGTCAGTGTTTAAAGTAGCAAGTATAAGATGGGAAAAAAATAATAAGATTTAAAAAAGGAGAAAAATATATTAATAGTAAAATGAAACCTGCCTTATCAAATAGTCACTTTGGGAAAATGTACAATAATAGAATGCATATATCATTGATAAAAATTTTGAAAACTGCTATTTTGCAATTGTCTTGAGGATGAGTTTTTAAACTACCCAAGAAAATGAAGAAGATGAAAAGAAAATTCAAGCTGAAAGATTATCAAAGGAAATGAAGCAGAATAATGAAAGCAGCTAAAGCAAATATCCTAAAGTATGGTCCTGGGATAAAGTCTGAATTACCAGCATCACTCCTCTTCCCACTCGTCTCCCTTCCCCTACAATTCAGTACTCCCCAGACCAGTGGACACAAGGAATAATAGATTCTTGCTAAAATGAAGTAACTACTAAAGTCATATTCAGAAAACTATGGAGAACGTTAAGTCAAAAAGCCAACTAAGTGCTTTTAGATTGTTCAGATTGACCAAATCTTAATAAAAACTCCTATCCACTCTACTATTCTACTAAAATCACACTCAATGAATTACACCCACAGAATGACCACCAACTTGAATATTTCTGTTTTAAATGAAGCCATATAAAATAAATGATTTTAAAATTAGATTATCATTCAAAGAGTTTCAATATAGGGAAACTTTTAGTGACTTCTGAAAGAAGTATAATCCATCCTGTAGTAAGAGAAATATTTTCATTTCCCATTCTTGTCTCTAAAAAGAACTACTACAGACCAACAAATAACAATTTGTAAGTTTGAATTACTTTCTTATGCATCTAATCGTCAACACAACTTAGCATCTTGAGATAAGATTTTCCAAATCCTCCTTAGTTTCTGTGTTGTAGTTGCACAAACTTTCCACTTAAACTTTGTAAACTTTGGCGATAATAAAAGAGGAAGAGCCCAATTAACACAGATCCGTGCATGTGTGCAGGTGCGTGCGCACGCGAGCGCATGCCCGCGCGCACACACACACAAGCAGTAAAGGAACACATATTAGAAAGTTTACGCCAAAAGTAAGAAGAGTTGAAACAGATGTTTCACCTTGGATCACCCGCAGTTCAGAGTGAAAGAGGTGATAGCCTGGAGGGTTACGGCACATTGTAATGTTCTGAGTAGGTGTTGATGTATTTTTAACTGTGGGGGGAAAAGCACACTGATTTACTTCATTTGGAACCAGAAACTAGCCCTGGCAGGTGTTTTACTGCATTAAGCATATGGGCCTAAAAATGTCGGTGACACCCCTACTGCTTTCATTTTTGAAGTCAGCCTATTAATAACACCTGACAGCTGGGTCAAAAGCATATGCTATTTAGCCTTATTGTGACATTTTGGCTCGTCAGGACACCGCCAGTGATTATTCAACCTTGAGAGTTGCGATCTTGTGTCTTTTGAAATTATGACTGCTCAACAGAGTAAAACAATCTATAAATTCTAGCCAGAAAAGTTTATAAGGTTGTCTATATACTGTAACTGAATTTACTGGCGCAAGTAGTCAAATCCTTTTACGTGTGAAGCAAAATCAGCCTTTAGACAAGATGGAGTGGATGGATCTATAATGTTATGATTTAAGGGGTCCTGGCATGGAGTGTTTCTCACAACAAATACCCCCAAAGAGGGTAACACCCCATTTATTCTCATCTGCTAATAAATAATAAGAAACTCTTCACAACTAAGTTGGGTATACAGAGGAGAAGGTTAAGAAGTTTAAGGGGGAGGTCATTTAAGAAAAGGAGCACAAGGGGAGGAGAAGCGAATCTACAATAGAAAGATGATTGGTACTACTAATTATAAAATCTACTATTTATCTGGTTCTCACTGTGTGAACTTTTATGCACTGCACATTCACGTATCCATTTATTCTTCACAGCCAAATTATACTATACACTAAGTGTTAAATGCAGAATACACAATTGCTAAGGATCAGGTCTGGCACAAGAATCAAACACCTACCTGGGTTAGAGAACCGAGAAAAATCTCCGAAGTCAACATACGTCCCTCAAAATAGACATTGGAGCCGGGAAGCTCAGAAAAAGACAAAGAGGAGCGTGCTGTGTGTGAGCGTGAATACATTCCTCTGTTTATGGACCAATAACCCAGAGCTCTATTTGTTGGATTCCACAAACACAAAGTAATATCAAAATCTCACTCAGAGAAAACAAAGTAAAAAACACTCCTAGTTACTATTTATTTATTTATTTGTTTATGTTAATGTTCTCTCTCGATATTCTCTAAATGAGTGCAGAATATTTAAGAGTGAACCCTGAGTGGGCAGAAGTAGGGCCAGAGAGATCTGATGCAGAGGCCAACACTTATTTTGAGCATGTCATTAAAAGCTGCCAGCATGATTCTACCAAACATTCTTCAAACATTCCCCACCTGATAGGATACAGAACAAGCATCTGAGTGCTTCCTATGATAGAAATAAGAGCAATAAAATATAATTTTTGTGACAATATTTTGATGCTCAGGTCAGACTCCTTGTCAGGAGAGCTCCTGAAGGGATTTTCTGAAGTGAGTTTTGAGGACTACAGAATCCTGGAACACACTGATCATCAAGGAGTAGGAGTAGAGCCAGCACTAAAATTAGTAAAGTTTGGAGAGAACAGCAACAACTGCAACTCCTATCTTGAAACTTGAAGGCTGTACCAGAGTCCACAGAGACTATGGGTGAGACCATGGTGGTAGCTATGAACCAGGGCAAAACAGCAGCAGAGGCACCCCCTTCCAGAGAAGTGTGTCGGTTTCATTTTCTTGGCACAATATGGGGATATTGACCATTTTTGAAGCAGTACTCCTCACTGAAACCTGAAGTTGTTTTTGTGTGAGCGTGTGTGTGTGTGTGTGTGTGTGTGTGTGTGTAAGTGTTTTCTGTATTTCTTTAATGAACTGGAAATAAATGTAAGTGATGGTATCCAGCCCTAAACCCAAAGTAGAAATTGACGTTTTATCACTAGACTAGGGAAAGTTGAGCTAAATTTCCTTCCATTTGTGTGTGGGGATAAGTGTTCAAATGTGTCATTTACTTAAAGTTTAATAACTATAACATACACATGCAAAACTGGTTTAACTTTTAATTGAGACATTGGACCCATAAGTGAAATAAAATAATCTAGAAGTTGTAAAAAGTTGTAAAAAAACACACTGTTATATGGCAAATGTTTTAACACTGGTCCTCAGGGGTATGCATCATAAGTGTTTTTTGGTTTTATTTTTTTGAGTGCTTAGTAATGTAATTTGTCAGTCAAGCAGCTTGTCTGTTCCCAATAGCATCTGCTTTCCATGCAGTGAAGCTGACTTACAATGAATCTGAGGGAGAAATGTGCTCCTATCGGTAGGTTTTGAGAGCTCAGTGAAAAAAATGTGTCTCCTACACGATACTTGGAGTAATCCTTGGGAGATGCAGAATTCGAAATACCATGAAAACTTAATAGCACCAATTTTTTCTTTCCCTCTGGTGATTGAAAAGAAAGTATACTCCTCTCTCCCATTCTTGAACCAAAGATACTGCACAGTAATTGTTTCTTATTTCACTCTTTGATTTGTATTTTTATCTGATGCCATTTGTTTGTCCAAATTGAAAACCCATGCACTTAAATATTTTAACCAAGGATGGTATTTGAAATGATTTTAATCACTCAAATTATTTTCTCTAACCTTTGAAAGCCATCAATGTTTCATTACTCCTCATTGCAAAATGACGGAGGTTATGGAACATTGATCATTTCCTCTTATAAATATTTTAAAATGAAATGCTAGTGTCAAAATGCAAGTGTTTAATGTAACTTCTGCTTCAGCAAAGAAAATGCAGGGTGAGGAAAGGTGAGATCAGCAAGAGAAATGCTTGCCAGTTTCTGGTGAAATGGAGCATCCACAAAAAGAAAAGATTATGTACACCGAGGAGAAATACGTGCTCTGACAGTGTGCCTCAAAGTCCTCGCGGTACTTCTGTCTGGTAAGCACATCATCGCTGGCTGTCAGAATGTCCTAGGCAGAAGAAGCTCGCAAGCATTGTAACAAGGCCTAGTCACAGCGATTGTCAATTTAGGTGGTCATATCACCTCTGGAGATTTTAGAAGCCACACATAAGCCCTCCTTTCTCCCTATTCTGTTATGAACAACAGCCACCATCCCTGTAATGAATCTTGTTATGTATCTGGACAGTACAGCTTTTCCCATTTCTTTGGAGTATTGGGACACTAAACATATGGTAAAAATATCTTGTCCTTTCCAAGACAAATTGAGGCCATCTCAAGATCCATTTCCTGCAAAGTAAGCTCATGAAAACTGGGCATTGTTATCCCGCTGCAGTGCTCACAGCTGACCATGCTGCGAAGGGGAGAAATCTGAAGCCACCCCCAGCACCTGCTTGTCTGTCCTCACACAACCTCTCCAACTCCTCCCTCAGTTCTTGTGTCAGATGATGGAAATTGCTATTTTAGGAAAGCAGGAGAAGAAGTGCTGTGGGGGACAAGACTAGAGGGCAAGATACTGGCAGTGTCTCTGTTCATATCATTGAAATCCACCGAAACCAGAGTTTTTAAAGAAATACTGTAAAATGCATTAAATGCTATATGTCTTGTTCCTAACCACCAGCAATCCCTCTTTGGCAAGGAGATGGAAACTATACTATGACGTGATATGCCAGAAGTTCTTTACATACTATCCTTCAAGTTTTGCCTTTTATAGGAGTTAGGACACAAATATCAGGTGGAAAAACTCCTCTCAAATATAAATATGTAGAATTTTACCCAAGCAACAGCTCAGTTCCTGGAGCCCCAGAAGTGAATGAGTACATGATTTCCTGATGCCCCAGCCTTTGCTGTGCACCACGGAATATTGATTCTAAACACGTCATCTACAGTTTTAATTGGGGCTTTGCCACTCACTAGCTGAGACTGCAGGCAATTTCTTAACATTTCATAGAGTTCTACTATATGAAATATGGAAAAAGTAATTATACTTTCTTGTTTTGTCATTATTAAATGAAAATATAACATCAAAACATTTAGCACAATATCCAAGACATAGAAAGGGTTTGATAAACGAGTGAGGGTTAGCTGTTATCATTATTTTCAAGTCATTATCTCGGTCTGCCATCCCATGACACACTGATTTTCTGCTTCCCTTTATTCTCTTCTATTGTGCTCAAACACCCTATGTTTGTACTTTTCTCCTCTCTCACTTAGTTTTCTCCTCTAATTCCAATCTCAACCCACTTAACTCCTAGCATTCTTTAGCTTTGGCTCAGTTATCACTTCTCATCCCAGTCTTCCTTGACTCTTTAGACTAGGTCAGATTCTTTGGTTATTTGTTCTCAAAGGATCATATTGTTCTTATTCACAGTCAAAATCTCAGTATGTTTGTTCATTTTATGTCTGTTTCACTCATATGATGTTAAACTCCATGAAAGCAACAACAGCGTATTTTCTTGCTCATCATTTTATTCCTAATGCCTAGAAAGCCACTTGATTCATAACAGGAGCTCAACAAGTATATTTGAAATTAACAGAATCAGTCAAGAAATGAATGCTGTCACTTGCAGGCCATTCTTTACCTATCATCTTTCAAGAAACTCTAGTTATCAAAAACCATGATGATCAATTACACTGTCTTGTCTGCATCATCCAGATCATTTTCATAAATATCTTTAGGAGGTTATATCAACTTCTTTCATGATATCAGCATCTAACTCAAATATTTTTCTTTCCATTTCGTCCCTTCTATTTCCTTAATGGTGTCTACTTTCCCATTGACAAACTTGATCATTCATTCATATTCATTCATTTGATTTAAAATGTGTCAGAAGCAGTGCTAAAAGACTGGGAATAAAAACCTCATTGTTTTATTATTGTTGTTTGCTGGTTTGTTTTGGTTTGTTTCTTCAGTTGTGGGAAGGGTGCAGACTTGCTTATAATAAAGATAATAAAGACAAGTATAATATAAATAGGTACATTTAATGATAATTGTCAGCACATGCAATTCCAAGGGAATGGTATAGGCATTCTCAATGTAGGCTGAGAGAAGAGTGTCAGGGAAATTTCCAGAAAGGGGTAGAAGAGAAAAGGGAAAGCAATGCAGAACCTGAGGTACTGAGAGCAACACAAAGAACATGGGACTCCAAGATGACTGTTGTAACTACAGTATAAAGTAAGAGGCAGGGAGACTCAGAGACCTGGGCTGGAATATTGGCTGAAGTGAGATCATGGTGGACTTTGAATATCATGGTGAAGAGTCTTTGCTTCCTCTTGAGTAATGGTGGCTCATTAGAGTAATTCAAGAAGAGGAGTGGTATTGTTCGACTTGCTTCTTAGATTGAGTGCTATGTGGAGCATCTGGGGGAGCCGAGGCTGGAGGTCCAGGAGACCGTTGCAGTAGTTGAGGTAGATTGCAGTCCTCATCACAATGTTCAGTGTGGTGCTACAGGAGAATGAGGGCTTGGAGAATCTAACATGCTAGAGGATCAAAGGGATGATGAACAAACAGGCTGAGATTAGGTAGAAAATGAAAAGAGAGGTAAGAAAGTCATGTATGGATTAGGGGCGATGAAGAGAATGTGAGTAAGGAAGCCTCTGTGAGGTTAAAGGTAAGGAACCATGGAGAGCCATGCCCACAGAGCTGTTCAGTTCTTGCAGTTTAGAATTTCTCAAGAAGAAGCAGTTCTGAGTATTCCTGGCAAGAATCACATCCCTCCCACTCTCACAACTATCTGGCAGGAGACCACCAGGACTAAGTCATTTACGCCCTTTGTCTCATATCTTTATGCTCTTCCCCCCAGAAATCAGCCTGGCTCTCTCCCTCACAACCATCAGCCTTTGTTCTACAGACCTCTACTCTAGGGAACCTTCCCCAATCACCCTGTTTAAAATAGTATCCTCTACAGTCCAACCATTCCTCTCTCTCCAGCTTTCTCTCTCTTTTTCACAAAACTGATTACCATCTGAATTGTATAGATATTCATTTAATTGATTATCATTTGCCCATTCCTATTATTTTAAGCTCCATGAGAATATGGATCCTTGTCTATTTTGCTTATTGCTGTACCTTCAGTTTCTAGAACAGTATTTGACACAGTATGTGCTCAAAAAATACTAGTTGTATGGATAATCTTTGCTGATAGTTTTTGGTACCCAAGGATCACAGTTTTCTGCAAAATGTTTCAAAATAAAATAAGACTAAAATACCGTAAAGAAGCATCTGCCAGGGTTATAGAGGGCTGGGAAGAGTCCCGTCCTGCAAAATGACTGCATACAGGCGTTTAGAATGGGAGGTATAAGGGCAAGGAATTCCGTGAGTTTGGAGAGCAGCATCAGGTTTGTTCTGGTCCAGAATATCATAGTGTCTGCAAGGCTTTACTAATCAGGAGGCAAAGCCAGCCATGACGACCGGGACTGGGACATTCTCTCCCTATTGTGGGTTATCCTTACTGCTCAATTGTACTCCAACAGGAAACTCACATTACCCTGGACAGACACATAGCACTGGATTCCAAATACCTGCTATAAGCAAAAAAATATGCTGCTTTTAAATTATTCAAATTCATATTTAAAACTGAAAAATATAAGGAAATGAAAAGAATCCTTCCCTTACCTTTATTTGACCTCACTCATCCCAAAACAAAGTGGATTTTCTACTCTTTTACTATCAGTAAGCACAGTGGTGAAGACATCTCCATCAGGTGGAGTCTTCCCAACTCCACCTCCCCAGACCCTGCTGGCTCAGCTCCCAGATCCCCTCTGGCCATACGTGGTATCTGCTTTCCCCAGCCAGAAGGTACATAAAATGCTTGAACATAAGGGATTTCTTAATTGATGAAGGAAAACATAAGACACTTGCCATCTTATGGTCCTTTTGTGTGCATTTGTATTTGATTACTACATCAACTTTCTTTGTTCATTTATTTATATTTGTTCAATTATTTACCTGAATTCTTGACTTTGGTTTTCTGGAAATTCTAATTCAACAAGTTGATATAGTAAAAACTCCTATGCTATTGTCATCTATACATACAGTAAGGAATACATCCTCTTGTTCCATAATGAGTACTTTCTGTATTCTAAATTGGTTATATTTAGTAACTCTTATTAGAAATTGAGAGGGTGGGTTCTGTTTTATTTAGCAACCTGCTGCCTAGAAACCCTGAGTAATTGAGGTGTATTTAGCCATGGGATGTAAGTGTATTTTTGCTGCAAATTACAAACACCTACCCTTAGTTCTTAGTGCCAAACTTCACTGAAAAATTTTAATCAAATCTTCACTGTCCCTTATGTGTTCTTCTAAATTGAAAATTTACAGAGGGCAGGAATCGCTGTCTTATGTTAAGTCAGTGTTTCTAAAGCACCAGACTTATGCCATGCCTCTTGCACTGAATAAATATTGATTTATGAAAATCATAAATTGGGAGATAATGGTCTCCATTAATCAATGGAGAAGATGATGGGGAATTTATAGCTGCAGTTCAGGGATAGTGCAACACTAAATGCTATATCCTGATGATTTCAGAATCATCACCATTCAGTACCATCATCAGATCAGAGTTTATATGCCAGTCGTCCACATGTGCAGGTAGACATGTATGTGATTAATTCTAGGCAAAATGAAAGGGAGAAAGTTTGTTTAGTTTTGAATGTCATGACTTTTGCCACTAGAAAGATTCAGTAATTTCCTCTTCCTAGCTTAGCTGTTTTTATTTTACTACTCCTATAACCCTGTCTGCTCTTACACAGCAGCCAATAATACTATGTTGTTCTTTGTTGGCAAGATCTTACACTTTCACTTCACTAATAGGAAGGAGACAAAAATCCAAATTCAAAATTTAAAAATGCAAATAGTCACAATTTTTCTTTTCAAGAAATGTCTCCTCACATTTATGACAAGATATATTTTGATATTCCTTAGTCGTTAGACTCTTAATATCCCTGAAAGAGTTAATTGCCACTTCATGGTTTTACTGGGGCTTGAACCTAAGATCTTTTACACATAAAGCAGACATGCTAACCACTATACCATGGAACTACCTCTTAGACCTTTAGAGGATTTTAGAGACTATCTCAACTTCTTTTCTGATGAATATTAGCCTCATAGTGTTTCCTTAAAAAATATGTTTTCATTATCAAATATGTTTGAAAAAAGCCACAGAGTCTGTCTTTAGAGATTAGCAATTGGTCATTCATAAAGTTACAAAAAGTGCCAAAAAGAAGGTTTTCTCATCTTTGAAACCAATATTTTCCCATATTATTTGAATTTGAAAACCTTTTCTAACATTTAAAATGTATTAGTATCCTTTTGGGAAAGCTCTTAAGCCTTGCTTATTTTAATGAGCAGGAAAGTGCGTCCCCTGGAGGAGAAGTAGTGAAAGAAATGAGCAGATTTAGAACGTCAAGCGGGATCTGTGGTTGCTCGGTCTAGGTTCTCTCCACTACACCACACTATTATTTATCCCTAATTCAACTTGATTCTGCAGCAGAGAGACAAGTTGTTTTTCTGCAAATAATAATTCCTGGATCATTTCCAACATCAGGATATGAATTCAGCATAAAACGAACCACAGATATATAAAGGTAAAAAAAAAATCAATACTCCTCTTTTTATCATGTTCCAAGTCTGTAAATTTAAAACCACAAGAGGAAAGGGAAACCAAATTTTTAAGAGGTTAAAAGTGTGAACCCTAAATACATTTTAGTTATTGCTGATATTTTTATTGTATGGCATCTCAATGCCAGCCTACTCTTAAATACCAAAAATAACAGAAATAAGAAAACAAGAGGAAATGAGAACCTTCTAGATACGCAAAAAAACTTCTCTGAGTCACAATTCTGAGTGATTAGCACTCAGTGAAAATTAACGAAAACAATGATAACTGAGTATTAGGTGATGACAGGATGGTTTGATGCCTATGAGAAAATCTCAGGAAAAAAAAGAGTGGTTGAGAACATTTGTATGTGTTGAAGGAAAATCTCCCTGATCATTTGGCTGCTATTTGAGGAAATATTAGTCTTAGTAATCCCTTGTTATTAAGTCTATCAACATATTCATCTCCAGGTGGTTTTCGAGTAAGATAACACTGAGTTTCAATGGATGAATGAACAAACAAATTGTGGTATATACCTACAGTGGAATATTATGGAGCCAAAAAATTGGAATAAAGTACTGATCCATGCTACGACATGGATGAACTTCCAAAACATTATACTAAGTGAAAGAAGCCAGGCACATATTATATTATTCCACCTTTATGAAATATCCATAATAGGTAAATCTATAGAGACAGAATGCAGGGTAAAGGAAAGTGGGGAGAGACTGCTTAACGGGTATGGGCTTCCTTTTGGGTTATGAGAACGTTTTGGAACTTGATAGCAGTGGTGGTTGCATGACATTGTGAATGTATAAAATGTCACTGGATTGTTCACTTTAAAAGGGTTAATTTTGTGTTATCTGTATTTCACCTCAATTAAAAAAAAAAAAGATTGAGTTAAGCATCTGGCCTCTTAGAGTTTTGGTCCAAATGGAGCCTCCAACTTTAGGCTGGAAATAACCCCAAGCCTCTTTTGTGTTGCTTGGTGTTAAAATAGCATGTGAGTCTTGGCATGCCTCTCTTTCTCTTTCTTGCTTCCTAATCAACATGTCCAACTTGCACAGAAAGGTCTCCTTTCTTTTGAGAAAAATTAACAGTGTATATTATTTTAAGAACATTGCAAAAACCAAGTTGAAGTCCAAATTAGATGCATTCTGCACTGTCTCCCATGGCTTTCTTAAATATAACTCTAAAACAAAATGGGTAACAATGTTTAGTCAGGAACTATGGAGGGAGGACACACATGTAAGAAGCAGCTCTGACTTAGGAACCTTTAGAAATGTGAGTGGAGGGTGGAGGGCATTAGCCATATGGTATGTGGGCAGAGTCTTCTGGCTGGGGAGGACAGAAGGAACAGGGATTTAGAGGATGCCAGGAAGTAGGTAAATAGATTGCCCAACATAAGATCTCTAAAGGAGTAGTAAATATTTGTTTCTTAGGGAAAATGCATTTCAGCTTTCAAAGTTTTGTATCAACTCATTGTTGGTGGCAGTGGTGGTGGTTGTTTTCAACCTCAGAAGCAGATACCTCAGTTCAGGGCATCATCATCATTTGTCCGTGTAAGGCATTTACTTTTTATAATTTATGAATTTATTTATTCACTCATGCCTTTTTATCCCATTGCACCCCATCCCATCCCCGAGTGACAACCCAATCTGATGGACTCACAATACAGCCTTTGTTCTTGTAGAGCACCATCTTTTTATAGAGTGATTGAAGGAGATTGTTTCTATGTAGTTCTCTTTTCATTTTTGCTCTTTCTGAACCTTCTCCTTTGTTACAATTTCTCTTATGATACAACTCCCAAAGCTATTTTCTAGAAAAACAGTGGACGATAGTGGGAGAAGCACCAGGTTTAGGGGCAGAAGACCTGTGTGGGATACCAGATTTGGGGAGAACTATGTCCCTCTTTGTTATTAGCAAATCTAATATCGAACAGTCTTCTACAAAACTGCTCCTTTTAACATTATAGTTTGACTAAAATTGCAATCACAGAAATATGTAAGTCATGTGTAAGAAAACTACTCTCATCCCTATGTGGAGAACTGATTTCTCCCATGCTGGGCAGTTCCACTGTAGGGCTCCATGGCTGTAAATATGAATGTGCTAGGGAAAGAGTTCACCAGGTGAGCTCAGTATATGCAGTTCTAGGTTTACAGACAGATTATGTTTACAAAGTTTGTTTGTAAGTTAGCTTTTTAGAACTCAGCACAGATTTCTCCATATAGGGAATTTTTAATAGCTGTGAGTATATCCCTAGGCCAATCCATGAAACTTATTAAAGCCTTAGGTAACAGGGAAATAACGTTAGTATTGCTAATATAATTAGGACTACAACAAAGAACACTTGGCAATACCTGTTGAGAATGGAATGTGGGGATAGGTAGATAACTTCCCTCCCTTTTCCATCTTGCTGTCCTCCTTCCATGCCATAGCCTAGTCCTTGGTGAGAAGACACACCATGATCCTGAAATTACTTCCCTTTTTCTAATTCCCCAGCTTGTCCTTCCTATAACTATCTTTCTTATTTTAGGAACAGAACCCAGTGCCACTGGAAATGTTCCTCACTCTTTCTCTCATGCTACATCTCTATCCTCCACTGAAAATCATGTTTGAAAGTCAGCAAGTGCTTCTAATAATTTCTGCTATTAGAAGGGCACCTTCTCAAATGCCCAATCAATGTTTACTCTTTGGGTTTCTATATTATGGCGCAATTGGGTTGTGGCATCTTTTCATATTTCCTACGCTCTGCATCCACTTGGTTAGACAGATATGTCAGCTCTACCTTAAAAATTATATTCCAAATCCACCTACTTTTCATCTCCTCTACCATTCTCTGTATATATTTTTGCCCCTCAGTGGTTCATTTCTGCATATAACAGCCAACATAATCCTTTTGAAAGGTTAGTGGACTCCAATCACGACTCTACTGGAAATCTTCCATACCCCTCCCATCACAGAACAAAATCCAAAGCCTTCCATGATCTAGCCCATGTCTTCTTCTCCCACCTTGTATCTACCATTCTCCCCTTATTACCACACCAGAGTTATAGGATTCTTCTGAGCTCATTCCCGCCTTAGGCTCTTTGCACCTGCTGCTCCCTCTTCTAGAGTGTTTTCCTTTGATATATGCATGGCTCTATCTTTCACTTAATTTATGCCTCTGTTCATGTTTTATCTTCTCAGACAAGCTTTCTCTTATCACTAAACATCCTCTTCTTTCTTTATCACTATCACCCTACATTGCTTAGGTTTTCTTTATAGCATGTATCATTAATTAACAATAAAATTATATTTGTGTATTATTAGTTTATTGACTAGAAAAGGTCAGAGAGCTTGTTCACCACTCTAGCAACAGCAGCTTGAAGACAACAGTGAATGCCGGTTGAAGAAATCAATGTGGCCATTTAGATACAACTATGTCATTAGCATCCAATGAGAACAGCACATTACATAGGGATATCCCAGGAATTTAAATGTTTACTTTTTAAGATGGAGAACAGCAACAGAAAAACGGAAGACAGAGAACATGATGAAGGTTAAGAGAAAGAAAATGTGTCAAATGGAAAGTAAAATGAAGAAAGAGTATTATTTTTTATGGAGGATGAAGCAAAGACGTAAAATCATAAAAAATTCAAAACGGAATTTGCTAGACTTCAGTTAAAGTTGAACATGTGCATGGAATTATTTAAATGTGGGTAGTAAAGTAAGTCAATAATGAATATACAAGAATTTCAGTAATCATTAAGTTTTGAATGCTAATGAGACATTTTCTTCTCAAAATATATCAACAGATAGTGAGAAACCATAGTTCATAAGGATATTTTGTCCATAGCAACTAAAGGTCTTTTCCTTTCAAGTCCAAGGACTTTTAATTCACTCTGTTTTCATTACTATCATGGCCTCTCATAAAATGAATTGTGTACAAATCTAAAAGGCTTCTATTTTATTATTGTTGCTTTTAATCTGTTTGCAATGATATCATTAGAAGGGATCTGAGAAGATTTTACAAATTCTGTTATTTTGGATTTGTTTGGAGTGAAGTATACTTGTCTCTTTTTCTGAACATACAAAAGATATTTAAATATGTTACAGAAAACAGATACTGTGTGCTTAGTGATTGTAATATGATAATAGTGAAAAGATGTTTGGATGGCAAACCTTTAGGGTTTAATAAGCAATAATAATTCAAATAAAATTCAGAGGCAAATGACAAAAGGAATGCAGAGTCTATTGCATAATTATAACTATTAAGCTACCAAATGCATAAAGTCACTTTTTTCTCTCATGGCATGGAGTGAATATATACACGATTTATATGTTTCATATGTATTTATTAAGCACCTAGGAGTCATTGCAAGGCATTATGGGAGACACATATGCCTAACATAGAATCTTTGCTCTCAAGAAATAGGAAATCTGATAACTATGATGCATAGTTATAAGGTATACCATTTGCTACAAAGATTAAGTAACATACAAATGTTTAACATGGAAAATGTTTAAATAAATACTGCCATCATATTTTTATAATTTTGGGAAGATAGAAGAATATAGTTTCCGAGTCACAATGCCTGGGTTCAAATCACAACTCCACCCAGGACATTGACCTCATTTCTCTAACCTCCAGGATTATCTTCTATAAACAGATGATTGAATATGATAATTAATATAAATTACCTAACATAGTGCCTGGCACATAGGCAGTGCTCCATAAATATCGTTGTCCTCTGACATGAATATCCTGTAATATTAATTCAACCTTCCAATTGCTTTTTCAGAGGAAACTAGCACTTGGTTTGTGCATATTAGAAAGTACTCTTTTCCTGAGCAGCTCAGGGATTCTACATAAGGAATATTAAAAACTCAGCTCTAGCCATGCCAGGTTGATTGTTTTCCCTTTCTTTTCTGGTAAACTGATGAAGAACAACATAAACAAAGGAAATATTCTATACAAAGGCCATTTTACAACCTGTCATTTGGCACAACTACCTAGGTTTCACTGATTCAAACACACATTGCTCACGCTGCCTTTTTTCCCCCTCATACTATCATTATCTTCTAATAATAGAATTTAAAAGACATTTTAAGAGACCAATAAAAAGCAAGCACCTAAGAGGAATTAATGAAGTTTCTTTTTCAAAACTTCATTAACTATGAGAAACTTACCATTGACCATGATGTTAATGGTGACTATTCTGTTCATCAACATGTTTATAATTCATATAGCAACTAATGATTATAAGGCATCGGATGATGACAAGCAATTATAATAATTATGGACTTTCTTTTGTGTGCAGAACAGCACTTGGGCTGGGTAACAATAAAACAGGGCTGTAATTTAAAGTAAGATTTTACATTTTTATGCAGCTGAGAACTGCACTTCTAATTTGAAAAAGTACAAAAAAAGACTCATTTCTATTGGGTTCTTTTTAAGTGTGTCTGCCCTATCACACGTATGCTACTCCAATGATCATTTCAAGGAAAAAAAGATCAGAATCAGTTAAGCATCAGGATGGGCATATGTTTGCCCCTGTAACCTTTCCATACACAGCAATATTCAAACTAGAATAGCCAGTAGGGTCTGAAACAGCGGGAGGTCCAAAAATACCGGTGTTTACATAGACATAGAAAGTGCTTTCCAGATCATGTTTAGGCATTTCTAAGGTAACCTAACTGAAGTGATGTTTCATAGAGGATTTACGAATAGGGAATTTCTAGAGAAAACAGAGAAATTGTATGCACACTTAGTAAACACATAGCATATTTGGTCCTATATATACTATAGAAGTATTTTTTAGATTATTTACTTATGTTTCATTTTTAACCACAAATCTCTTCTCATACCTACTGATATCTTTCTAGACAGGAGGCTAACCCCTGCTCAAAAGGACCATGTTCTAAATGTATTCTTCTAAGTCATTTTCTTTGTTTCTGACTTGAGATGTGCTACTTTTTATTCCAAGAGTGGTTTTCACGTTATAAAAGGCTCTAGAATTCCATCTGCAGTTTTTAATGTCCAGAGACTAGAATAAAAGTGCTTTCACCTTTAACAACAGAAGTCCCCTTTTATAGGTTCTACAGGCTTGAAGAAACCCCCTAAGTCCCAGACTGCTTTTCTTGACAATTTTCATCCATTCTGACTTCTCTTTTCTGATCCTCCAGATTAAATACTGTCACTCGTAGCCCTAAATTGTGTCATATCTAGCACTGTACTAACTATAATTGTTCTATGCGGGCAAGTTTCAAATGAAAAGATTTCCAAAGAAAACTTCTAGTGGCAGCCAAGTAGGGAGCTGCTTTGGAAGTGTGGAGAAAGAGGGAAAGAGGAGAGAGGAGTTGACTTCAGCAGGTGCTGAGGAGGCAGCGACACAGTTACTCTTACCCGCACTATAGAGGTTTTTAACATTTGGGATAATATCTACATTTTTGGCAGAATTCGTGCCCATGAAATCTGCAGGTTAGGACTGAAAGAAATTCCTCCTAATGTAAGGTTGGCATTTAGCACGTCCTCCATCCAGAGTAAGGTATCATCTCTTGGACAAAAAAGTCATTTTTCTGTGAGATGTTTAATTAGTGGAGCCATTTCTCTCTAAACTCTGAGTTTGACATCACCTTGTATTAGACTAGGCAAGGCCAAGGGTATTGACTTTAGGCTACTTATGCAGTTTTTCAGTAACCCTATAGCCTGATGCTTTTTAGTTAATAGAACTTGGGAAAAAAAATAGCATATATTTTGGGAGCAAATCCATATTTATTTTATGTTTCTGTGGGACCAAGATATCTACTTGTATTTACAGAGTTTGTATGCCAGACTATTTTAAGGTGGAGGAAAAGTTTTACCAAAAAAAGAGCAGGTAAAATGTCTACAGTCTAATGGGCTGAATACATTTAATTTCATATAAAATGTCTCTTCATCCCCAAGCTCTTTCAATTCCCTGAAGGTTAATGCCCACTAAAAATACAAACACAAGTATTTATTTTTTGTTTTCTTTGGATTAAAGAGACAATCTCTAAAGGGCATTTCAAGTGCCTTTCATATTCAAAAATAATGCTGGATGTGACCTTAAGAAATGCCTCAATCTAGGAGTTTTCTTTGTGTTTATTCATTCACATTCACTGCGGGTCAGGTTGCTGGTTTTCCTGGCTTAATTACACCCAAGAAGGACACTTCAGAAGAATGTTCATGCTATCTACATATATATAAATTTTCATACTATTTATATATAAAAATATATAAAATCATATCATTACCTAGAACTGATTATAAATAAAAGAAGCTAATTTCAATGTTTAATTATAACATTTTCACTTAGCATATGTCTAAACTACTAATGCTATAATCATAATAAAGATATTTTTCATATTTGTGACATATTATTTGTTAGTCTTAACATACTGTTAAAGCCTTCATAGGACCCATAGAGTCTACAAGATCTAGTCTCAAACCGCCTCCCTCTCAGTTCTCACATCTCTCCCACTTGCTCACTCCATCCCTGCCCTGTGGCCTTCTGTGCTCGCCAAATAGACAATCACACCCTCTGTCCTACTTCTGCACTTCCTGTCACTAAGCCTGGAGCATCCTCCCACCCACATCACCCCCTGCATATGTTAACATGACTCATAACCTCAATGGATTAAAATCTTTTCCAAATGTCATTTCCCCATAGAGTCCTTCCCTGGCCACCATATTTAATATAACACCCCCATCAATAGTCACACACACTGCTTTACTTTTCTTCCTAGTTTATTGCCTTTCTTCTTCACTGGAATGCCAGGAGACACAGAGGAGGGAAATGACTTTTGTTTGGTGCTGTACCCACAGCAACAGGAATAGTGCTGACACATGTATTTTCTCAGTAAATATTTGCTCAATAAGAGATAGACTTGTTGTTCAGGGTGCCGAGAACTCTGATATATTAGCTCACTGAAGGCTCACAGGACTCTAGTGATTGGTAAACACCCATGAGGGAGGAGCAAGGAGCAAGGAGCAGTAGGTGTTCTGCCTATGACCCAGCTAAATGGGTAACCATTAGTTATCTCATCCTTTTTTAGAAGTTTCCTTTCTGAGTTCACAGAGAAACATAGAGGAAACAGGGATGATGGAGGTCTATCACCAGCATCACAGGAGCAGAAAGAGCCAGATCAAAAGGATTCCATTTATCAGGTGGTATATACAAAGCCAAAAAGAGCCTTTCCCACTATCGGGACATAAAGCCTCTACTCAAGATCACTGAAATGTTTCCAGATGGCTTGCAGAAGTGCTAACATTTGACATCAGGGATATTTCTTGAGTTCTTTTCCATATCTAGTATTTAAATATCAGCCAAATAACATATTTACATACACTTCATGTATCTTCTATAAGAAAAGTGAAGGCAAAATGTCCTAAAACAAAAAGGACCACAAATATCAGTACAGAAGTTGCTGTTTATACACAGGGATTTTGGAGAGGTGTAACAGTACTTAATCCTGGGAAACAAAGGGGGAGAAACTCTAGCCAAAATCTCCAAACCCGGGTGTAGAAAAGGCCTTTCCATTCTGATTGCCCATTCTCATTTTTAAAGCCTCCACAACAGTTTTCAGCATTCCAAACATAGGCAATATACGAAAATGTGTTTTGATGAAAAAAAAATAGAAAAGTATCTAACCATTTTATCATAACATCCCTTAAAAATAAAGATATTTTCTAGTTGACTTTCAAAATGCGTAAACAGCTATCAGAGGGATATTAAATTTTCCCTGGTGACCCTCAGCAGGACAATGGTCAGGACAGCTCTGTATGTAGTCTCACCTTTTAGTACTGAGACTTCTCATGTTCACCCATGCACTCACCAACATTTCCCCCCATACTGAAAACAGTGAGTACTCTAGGGTTTTCAGCAAATAAGAGCACCTTCAGCGTATATGTATAACATACCGGTCAAGACTCGGAGATACAAGCAATACAAGTCAGTTGGAGTTAAAATAGGCAAAAAGGAATTAATTGGTTGATAAAGAGAGCTCGTGTTGACAGGGGGGCTGGAGAAGCAGTCTTTGAAAAATAGATGGGTTACCAATGAGGCTGAGAGACTGGAACTACAATCAAACCATGCTGTAGGTAGAGTCTAGTTAGAATGTGCAGGGCACACCCTGGCCCCTGGTGATGCTCCAAGCAGCACTGCCTCTCCCTTCACCACCAGGAATAAAGTCTCATGTGTTTCCTACTTATGTGCCTTACTCCTCCGGGAACAGTCCCAAATGGGAACATCTAATTGGCCCTGTTTCTGTACTCTGGTCACTGGGGATCAGGAAGAGAATGTATCTGGGAAGTTTTGATTCAATATTAGGAGGGCAGATCCTTCTTCCTACCAACACACACACACATGGGAGTTCAGCTGCTTGGTAGTCAGAAAAATGATAAATGTTGTGTGCAGATATCATTGAGGAGAACACGCTCCTCTAAAAGGTGTAGGGGAATCCTGGAGAAAGATGGATGGCAGCATGTAAGTGTGCGTTCTTTCTAAGCCCACACACCTTCTGCAGCCCCATCAATGGCTACACATCTTTGACTTGCAAAATACACTACAGTTCTGTCCGCACCTGGAGTCACCTAGAGCTGAATCATGGCAAGGATTCCATAAAAATGGACAGAATATGTAAGAAACTATAGGTAATTCTCGAAAATTATATCATACCATCCCAAACCAAAGGCAGATTAGAACTGACAGCAAAATGGTAGTACTTTGTGATGCTCTCATATGATACCTAGTATGGGACCCATCCAAGGCTCATATTCTATTATTGAGTAAGCTCGGAAAATATCCATGAGGCTTAACCAGCACTGTGGCTGAGATCTCAAACTCCTTTTTTTCTAATTATAAATGCAAAAAAGGAATATGTTACCCCATATGACACTAAAATTGCCCTCTGGATTCATTTATATCTTGAGGTATGTATCTAACTGAGAAGATAGAATGAGAGAATTAAGCTTTTGAAACTCATTTCCATAGTTTTGTATTTTCAATCCCCAATGCTAATGATCTTTTAATGCAGATTTTATCTGTGAATTCTATTTATTGTGAATGGTCATTAACATTTGCTAGCTAATGTATTTATTTATTCATGTTAGGCAATAGAAACACAGAATATGTGTTGGATTCTCTGATTATCAGTAGATAGCTCAATCACATTCTTAGAATAATGTTGCCCATAAACTTTTAAATTGATAATAGACTGTGTGTGCACAAAATACATGTTTAAAAACAGGCTGTGTTTTTCTTTTGAATAAAGTTATAGGTCTAGGTCGGTAATAATTTCATATAAGTTAATAAATGCCAACTTAACTTTGAGTTTAATAACTCTTTGTATGGGTTTGGTAGCTAAATACAAACCATCCATCATTAAAGCTGGGGGAAATCTTGTTTATTTCCAAGAAGATGTGTAATTTTTGATTGTTTGACTCTCTAGATAACATTGGAACTGCCAGGATTAATTAAACATATGTGAATGGCCCAATAGTCAGATGAAAACCATGATCCACAAACTGTGGTACTGATTAAAAACAAACAAAAAATCTACGACAAAGGAGACTATCATAGATCATCCAAAACTATGAAAACATCCGTTATTTGCAATCTCCATGACTCATTGTAGAAATGGTCTTGCAGTTCCACCTACTAGTTGAAATTTCCAGAAAAGATTTTTCTGATTCCTGGCTTGAATCTCTCTTTTTCTCTAATCATGCCCCATCTCCTGGCCACTGCCCCAAACTATACTTCCTTGAGACATTTATACTACTGATTACTGTCAAGACATGTCATTTTCTGCACTGGAAGTTTCACCCAAGGGGAAGTCAGCTTCGCAAACACCCAGAATTAAGTCAGCAGGGTTTTTCTTGTTTTATTAATATGTTTGGGTCACAGTAGTGGATTAGATACCTTGAGGAGCCTTCTGCCAGAGTAGTATATAGCTCTGTTGTCTTAATTTGGCCAGCTGTGCGTCTAGGTTAAAATTTTTAAAAATTTACAGCTTCTAGTAAAAATAGGCTCCAAAGATAGTTCTTCCATTATTAATAAAATACACCAATATCAGATAGAAGCATTTCTCTTGAAGTGTAGAGCCTGGATCTTGGGTCCCTTTCCCGATCGCTCATCTCAGACAATCTCCATGAGGAATTTAAAGTGTAAAAAGATCATTAAACTTTGAGGAACTCTCTGCATATAAGCTACATATATACAAGTAAGCCAAGTAAGCTACATTACAGAATACAATACCATCACTTATCTCAGTCCATGCCACTCATGAGTTAGATACTTAAGAATTCTAATCTGAATTGTTCCCAGTCACTAGCTCTGTCCTATTCAAAATTATTCAGGTTTCTCGTTTCTCTGTATTTGTAGTTACCTCAATGACAAGTTTTATAGGCTAAATATAGCACATAACTATGTGCCTGACACTGATCAAAGCATTTTGTACATATTTACTCAGCCTAACCCTTAAAGCAGAAACCTAAACTTATTGAATCATAGGATAAAATCAGTTCTGAACTCAGGATATAAACCTTCAAAACTTCTTAATGGAATACTGAAGAAGTAGAAGAAAGAGGGTAAGGAGGAGGAAAAAAGGAAAAGGAGAAAAAAGAAGAAGGGATATTTGCCAGAAGGTTAATAATAAAGAGATGAAATCATGTTAAATATGAGGGTTACTTACATCAAGTAACTGTGGTACTTCCAGTGGCTACTGAAATTTCTGCCTTGCTTCTGCTTGATGATGTCTATGCAGATGACTCTCGATCAGTCATTTGTCTATACTAAAAAGGCCCCAGGCACTTTCTCACTGGTGAGAGGACTACAAAAACCAATGCTGTTGATATCTTGCGTTATATTTTCCCCCATTTTTGAATGTCTTAGACTATATCTGGAGTTCCTACTATATAAAAGGCAACATGTTATGAATATACATTACAACAGTATATGAGACAGGGTTGTTGCTCTTTGCAATGCATTTTTTTTTTTGAGGAGGAGGACTAGCCCTGAGCTAATATCCGATACCAATCCTCCCCTTTTTTCTTGAGGAATAGTGGCCCTGAGCTAACATCCATGCCCATCTTCCTCTACTTTATATGGGACACTGCCGCAGGATGGCTTGCCAAGCGGTGTGTCCATGCATTCCCCCTGATCGGAACCTGCGAAGCCTGGGCCGCCGAAGCGGAGTGGGCACACTTAACCGCTTGCACCACTGGACCGGCCCTTGCAATTAAAGCTCCTCGTACCAAAGTTCCTCTTCTCCATTGCTTGCCTCTGTGCTTGCCATCTGACTTGTTTTGGCCAAGGCCATGTTACCATCATTACGCAAATAAAGGTTTAAAATGTGCTGGTGCGAGGGAATTTCCTCTTGTGCCATGAAAAGAATATGTTCCAAATAGACACAGGAGCAGATCACCACCACTGCCAGCCTGAAGCAGAAACAGTTCAGTTGAACTAATATTTATTAGAAATAAATGCTCGTTATTTTTTCCACCAAGATTTCTGAGTCTTGTTATCCAGCAAAAGTAGACTGTTGCCTAATAGAGACAGGAGATGTGGCCCCTCTCTGAGCTTATTTTAGACCCCCTTGTAACTCTCAATATTCCAGACATTTTGATCTTCTTTTGTGTCGTCAAACACACTAAATTTATTCTTATTTTATGACTCTTGGGCAAGTTGTTCACTCTGCCTGGACTTATCTTTCCTATGGATTGCCTTGTAGCTCCTTCTCATCTTCTAGGTTTCAGCTTAACTATTACCCATTCAGTGAGGCATTCTCAAACCACTGTGTCTAAATATAGACCAACTCCCATTTTCTCTGTAAGTCTCTATCACGTACAGTGTTTATATCATTCATAGTGTTTACCACAATTCATAATTATCTGTTTTCTCCTTCATTGTCTTTACAGCTAGTTCCTTGAGATCAAAGAATATATCATTTTTTCCTATATAACTACAGTGAACCCCAGAGTGCCTGTCCAACGAATAACTATATGAATGAATCAACTCTGAGGAGTGGTTTCATACCATTTACGGTACCCAAACCCACCACGGAAACCACATGAACACCGCACGTGGTTAACAAACCCACAGATAATAAAATGTGTTCTCTTTGGATAGAGACTTTTTTTTTCTTTCTTCTTTTCTTCCCTCTTTGCACACTGTAGTATTTTATTTTTTGAAAGTGCAACATGTGAAATAAACATCTCTGATATGCTGGTAATTCCAAGCCAGAGCTCTGAAGGGTGGTTAGCTGTTTTGGGGTTTTTTTTCCCCACCACACTTTGTCTAGAACTTATCATTTTAGTATTTTCTAGGTCACTGATTAAGAAAACAAGAACTTAATAGTAGGAATATACTCATATTCATCAAATTCTGGTTACAATTGGTACATTTAAACACCAATTTTATTTTTTGCTAGCTTTACACTTTACTGTATGGTTCTCTGATATAACCGGATGGCATACATCATCCTATGATTTGTTTCTTTCAAACCATTTGACTTTAATAGTACATTCAAAAAGTGCAGAAACGCTGTTATTTTTTTCCTTCCCATTTTTCTTTCAGTCAAAATAAAGCTATTTTCTAACTTATTTGCCAGGTATGAGCATGAATTCTTACAAAGTATATAGATTTATAAACAGATATAATATTTACAACTGTTTTATAGCATGAAAAAGAATTCTACTTGAAGATCAGCTAGTTTCTATGTATTTATCATCAGCTCCCTCGAGCCAAAGCACTGAATATGCTTTCTATATTTAACATTTCTTTTTTCAGGAGTTATTTTCCTCTTTGATCAGCTTTTATACAAAAGAAAAGTTAATAAACCCCAAGATTCAAATTATAAGATGACGAAACTACACAATAACAAGTATGCATTAGTTATTCTGTAATTTATATTCAAAATTGGAGAGAGAATTTGCAAACACCTCATAATAAATCCTGAGCTAAGAGAAACGTTTGTCAAATTTTTCTCTCACTTTCTTTTCTGTGGTATGCAGATGTTCAGTTTTAAATTTGTCACATTTTCATACTTTCTTCTATACTGCTTTCCTTCTTTGACTTCTTTCCAAAAAATAACACAAAAAGCAAGCAAATTAAAATTCATAGCTATGAAATGAATTTTGCAAAGACATTCTTTATTTTCTCTCTCCTTTTTTTTTTTTAACTTTTCCCAAAGTTCTGCTTCCCAATTAATACATTTTCAAATAAGTTTAGTCTACCTTGAAATGACTAAACATTAGGAACATTATAAGGAACGTATAAGCTCCAACTCGTCTCCTAAGGTTTAACACGACCTTTCCTGTCACTATCTGACATTCTTTTTATCATATTCCAAACTGAACTAAGCATTACCCTCCAAACAACTCTTTATCCCAGTTTTGTATTACTGTCTGAGGTATACCAATGTATCAGGAGTCAGAATTTAAATTTTTAGAGTCACCAAAACTCTACATCCCATCACTCACTGGGCCTTCAAGCTCTCTTCACCATACACGTTGCTATTACTCTAGTCCATTAACTCTTCACTGGACCATTGCAATAGCTCATTCTATCTCCACCCTCTAAAAGCTATTCTATATCTGCCACATGGTTCAACTTTATAAAGACCAACTTTACTCATATCCTTTGCTCGTTCAAAGCTTCTAAGAGCATCCTATTTTGCATAAGTCAGGTACAAATTTGAAGTCAAGTACAAATTCAGCCTGGCACTTGAGGCATTCCCTTCCTAGACTCCTAAAGCCTTTTGTGTTTCCAACAACCCCCCTTCATGAAATCTTTCCTTCTCCCTCTACCATGTCTCAGATGTGTGCTATAGGTTTTTAATAATTCCTTCTGTCTTGAATATTTTTCTCTCATTCTTTTTCCCCTGGAGAGATTCTATCCATGTTTTCAGCATGCCTCACACTCCTTTTATTTCTATGAAGTAATCACTGATCACCTTTAGTCATTAACTCTCTGAGCCATAATATTTTGACCTCATTCATGATACTTGCTAACATAAGTTAGATTTCAGATCTAACTATGTCATAGCCAGTAGAGAGGGGAATATATTAATTGAGGTAATACTGCAGATGGCCTAGTGCTAGATGGAATCTAAGAATTCCACATTATGTGTGTGTGTGTCCGTGTGTCTAGTATAACACACCCATATATGCTCATTTAATTGTATACCCAGGATACCATTAATTAAATATATATATATATATATATATATATATATATATACACACACTTATTCATTAATATAGTGGACAGAAAAGGAAAAGAACCAAATTTTCTGTCCTCGTACTGTCCCACTACAAGTTCCAGATAGTCATACTGCTTAGAATCAATGTGACTGGCAACAATTGCACAGCTAGTGACATTTTTTTAGACCATTCTGGATATCATTAAGTGTATCAGGGAGCTTTTTCTGCATAATAAACCACTTGAACACTTTGTGTCCTAACACAATGATGATTTATTTAGCTCATGACTCTATGGAGTGACAATTTGGACTGGGCTCAGCCAGGTAATTCTGGTCAGTTCTGGATAGACTGGGCTCATCACCCACCAGTTTGGCTGGGAGCTGGCTGGTCTAGGGAGCCTCAGCTAGTGACTTATCTCTTATCTACATGGTCTCTCTCTTTTCCTCAAGTTGAGCCAGGTCTTCTCACAGCAGCTGAGCAGCATGCCAAGAAAATAAGCAGAAATGTGCAATGCCTGTTAAGGCCTAGCCTCGGAATGGGTACATTGCTTCTACCTCACACTATTCACAGGAGGAGCTATAAAGTCACAGTGCAAAGCAGTGTGGGCTACCAAAAGGGGTCCCCAAATTCAATTACTTTTTTTCAACAGCTCCAAACAAACAAGAGGTGCCCTTCCTCATTCTCTTTCCCTGGCTGGGCTCAGACATCCCACAGAGCTTCCCTGGCTCAGCCCTGACTATTAGAAGCTTGCTTTCCTTGACATATCTCCTCCAGTGTTTTTATACCAGTAGTGTGGAGGGCATTACTTTAATTGGCTTGTTTACCCCTTAGACTTGTTCAATGAGATGGGAGTTTAATTATCAATGAACCAACTGCTTTATCTTATTTAGGGGAAAAAAGTCTAAAAATGACAGAAAACAAAACATTTGATGATGAGTCTAAAATTACCTTTACATCATCTTATCAAACCACTAACAACCAACACATATTTAATATATTTTTCTTTTTTCCCCGAGACATATAATCCTAACAACCTATATTTTTTAGGAAATTGCCCATATCGATGGGTCTGGGAAGCCCCTTAACTTAAGAGGCTGAGCTGGGAAAGGGACTAGTATAGCCACAGGGTTCATGAGGCTCGGAGTCTTTCCTGCATTCTGGAAATGGTCACTTTGAGATCACCCATTAGTCGGGCAGGACCTGGAAGGAAGAATCCAGGGCAACACTCAAATAATTTGAAGTCAAGAAGGGGAGTAATAGTTCTAGGGAGTATATAAAAGTACATAGGTAAATGAAAGGTGGTACAGAAGGAGGGTCTAAGCCTGAGTGGAGGAAAGATGTCCTGAGAAAATCAGGATAGATAAGGCCCTTGTACAAAGTCTGGGTATAGCTGTTCTTAGAGGAACAGGAATATTCCTGGAGTATTGTACTAATACCTGATCAGAATTAGGAACATGGAAGCACAATCCTGTGATATGAGATAGAACACTAAATAGAAACACAGACCTAATCAATTGAGTACACAAAGATGGCTCTAATTGGCAGTAATGCTTGTAGTTAGAGACCTTCAGTGGAAAAGACTGAAGCCAGGGAAAAGTATAGGAGAGATTATTTCAGTTATCTGTGTATATATTCTATTTAAGTAAATAATTATAAATTCTTAAATGTACTGAGCATGTTTTAGCAATTTTTGTTTCATTCACAAATTGTAGATACTATTTTGCCTATCAGATGCCCAGTAAATATCTAGTGAATACCAAAAAAATGTTACTGTGCCAGAAACGGAGATATCCAACCCAGATCCTGCTTGAAGAAAGGACTCACTGCCCACCTGCAAGAAGTATGGTTAGATGAAAACCTCCAGCTGTCACTGCCTCAGCTTTTGGGCCAAGGTCAAGCTTTTCTAGAGAAGCAAGCCCATGACCGAGCAAGGCAGTCATGCAAGGGCCTAACGCTTTCTGCCCAATGTGGGACTCATCTAACAGATAATCTTTGTTCAGGAATTCTCTGTTGAAGATGCTGTGTTACTTCATGAATCACTTAGTTACTAATTGCTTTAGGTCTAATCGGTTATGGTATTTAACCAGTATGTTATGATATAGATTCTTGGTGGTAGTCAGGAGGTTCAATTTGTCTCTTAATGGTGTGGGAGAATGGAAGCAAAGATCAAGGTTATGAGGGTACATGAGAAACTGCATCTAAGAGTTAATTTTGATAGACCCTTGATTAACAGTAATAACAAGAAACTATAACTATTGAAACTCAAAGATAATCCAAATCTTCACTCTTGTTCCCAAATCCCACCTTCACATCCATATCATCTTTTCCTAGCATGTATTAAAACTTCTCCCCTTTTCCATTCTTTTTTCAGTATATGAGTACATTACTACCCTGATAGAGTAAGGAAGGAAAACCTAAAAGGGATATGAGTGAGTGCTAAATAACTAAGAAGATACTAGCACAAAGTATTAGTATAATCTCTGAATGAAAAAAACAGAGTGGGTATGAATGTCCATCACAGTGATGATGGTAGTATGGTGGGTGGAAAGCAAAGACAGAGAAGAGGTAGTGAAAATTGAGACATGTAGGAGGCAAGTATTCAGATTAAGTTTTGAAATTCACAAGAGCTGATAGGAATCAGGATTATATCTTTTTTTTGTTCTTCATAAAAAGTGAATTTTCACTAGAAATGATGCTGTCAGTTTAAGTGTCATCTTCCAATTTGATAGACACTGACGCTTTTTAACCTTGTGCTTTTCCAATGTCTCAATATATTTTGCACAGGGCAGGGATAAAATCCTGTTATGATGTAATCTAATATACATGATTGAAATATAATCTAGGAAATCTTAAGTAAGAGCATTCCCAAATAACTAAGATTTGACTCATCAATGCTGTATACCTGAAAGGAATATTTATTCATCTATCCATCCAGTCACATTTGCACTTATTTGTCAATAATTATTGAGTTCCAGCATATCTCAGGTTTTACGTACACAGGTGTTCTTAATGTAACTTCCAGGGAATCAGCTATTTTCAGTGATGCATCTAAATTTTAATTTGCCTAAAAGAACTGGCCATATCTGTGATTTTAATGTCAACATGGAATCATTCTGGGATTTACTAAGCTTCTTGAAAACCAAAGCAGCGTTGTACTCCGTTTCAGAAACCTTTAAAAAAAATATAGAACTCTGAAAAGATTTATAATCAATGAGTATTTTATAAACTGCATCTGAAATATATTGTAAGAAATCTCAGACTTTCCTATAATAAAAATAGAAATTTTCAACACAGATCTTCCTTGAAAAGAGTGGGGGAAATGTGCCCCATTACACACAACTTCCTTAATAAAATCTTAAGGAATTGCATATCTGCTTTTGAAACCATTGTAAGTTAGGCCTCATTTCAATGCAAAGAGATGGATTAGGTACATTGGACACACCTTGTGAAGTTGGGAACATCATGTCTAGAATGTATTCCTGAGTATATGGAAATACTGAATTCTTGAAATAGTTCCCTGGATACTTGAAAATAGACATTTCGGCTAACACACCGTTTATGCATGTTAACACATAGTTAATATAATGTTGCCTCATATAGTGAAAAGAAAACCATGAAATGAGTTACTTTGAGAGTTTGTATAAATAAAAAATATGTACTCAGAAAGAGCTCAAATTGCTATCAGATGCATTATGTTATGCTATTTGCCCACGGCTCCGATAGGTTGGGGTTGATTTTAGGATAAGCAACTGCCATGTTTGTCCATGAGGTGCTTCCATACCACATTCAGAGACAAAATAGGATTTCAAAGAATCATTGAACTGACAATCCATAATTTTACGTTCATGATTCTATCCCCAAACGCAGGTGAAACAGCAATTTTAAATTCAGTTAAATTTCCAGTTCAAGATGGCGAGGTAGGAAGATCCTGAACTCACCTCCTTCCACGGAAACACTGAGTCTACAGCTAGATATCAAACAATTTCCTCTTAAAAAACCCTAAAGGCTGGCTGCGTGACAACTACATATCAGGCAAACTAGAAGAAAACCACACGGAAGCAGGTAGAGAGGCTGGGATACAATCTCACCATAAACAGCACCCCCACAACGCAACCTACAACCACGAGAAAACTCAAAACCCAGGGCTTCCCCCCAGGAGGGAAAAGGTCAACCCCCACATTGGGCACCTCAACTTTTAAGACATGCATCTGAGATACAAGTCCCCAGACCATCTAAGTTTGAAAACCGACAGATCTCGCATCCAGAGACCCACAAGATGGTAGTGATCTGAGAGGCAGCTTTTAAAGGTCCACCACGCTCAGACTTACCTGCCCCAGGGCCCAGCTCAAAGGCAGCTGATTGTGCCCAGACTTAAAGTGAAGGAGGCTCACCTGCTTATATTAAAGCACTGGCCCGAGGGACAGACATCTAATTTAACACGTGCCATTTAAGAACCTGCTGGAATACACTCCGAGGACGAGGACAGAGACCAGCAGGCACCATCTTTGCACTCCCCCTTTGCTAAAGTTCCAGAGCACCAGTATCTCCTGGAAGAGAGCTTTTACATGCTTCTGGTGCCTCAATCTTTGTGGCTACCACCCAGGAGATGCTTCTTGACTGCCTGACTCTGGAGGCCAAGGGAGCTTGCATTCCTGGTCCTATGGGACTATAATAATCAATGTCACCCAGAAAAGAGTTCATACCCCTGTCTTAACTCGAAATGGATTAAAGAGTTGAATGTAAGACCTGAAACTATAAAACTCCTAGAAGAAAACATGGATGGTAAGCTCCATGACATGGGTCTCGGTGGTGATTTTTTGAATCTGACACCAAAAGCAAAAGCAACAAAAGAAAAAATAAATACATGGAACTACATCATATTAAAAAGCTTCTGCACAGCAAAGAAAACCAACAAAATGAAAAGGTAACCTACTAAACGGGATAAAATATTTGCAAATTATGTAACTAATAAGCGGCTAATATCCAAAATATATGAGGAACTCATACAACTCAATAGCAAGAAAAACAGACCATCCAATTAAAAAATGGACAGAAGATCTGAATAGACATTTGTCCAAAGAAGACATACAGATGGCCAGCAGGTACACAAAATGATGCTCAACATCGCTAATCATCTGGGAAATGCAAATCAAAACTACAATGAGATATCATCTCACGCCTGTTAGAATGGCTATCATCAAAAAGACAAAAAAGTAACAGTGTTGGCGAGGATGTGGAGAAAAAGGAACCCTTGTGCCCTATTGGTGGGAATGTAAATGGGTGTAGCCACTATGGAAAACAGTATGGGAGTTCCTCAAAAAATTAAAAATAAAACTATTATATGATCTAGGAATTCCACTTCTGGGTATTTATGTGAAAAAAACAAAAACACTAAATCAAAAAAATGTATGCATCCCCATGCTCATTGCAGCATTATTTACAATAGCGAAGGTATGGAAACAAGCTAAGTAAGTGTCCACCGATGGATGAATGGATAAAGAAATGGTAGTGTATATATACATACACCACATTAAATATTTTATATATAATGGATTTTATATATATAAATTTATATTATATATATAATGGAATACTATTTAGCCATAAAAGAGAATGAAATCTTGCTATTTGTGACAACATGGATGGACCTTGAGGATATTACACTAAGTGAAATAAGTCAGACAGAGAAAGACAAATACTGTATGATCTCTGTTGTATGTGGAATCTGAAAAAAAAGAAAAAAAACAAGCTCATAGATACAGAAAACAGACTGGTGGTTGCCAGTGGCAGGGAGTGGGAGATGGGAGAAATAGGTGAGTTTTTTTTAGTTTAAATAAACTGTTTTTTAAAAAAGAGAAGCACATGGATCTTACCCACATTCTCTTTGAATGACCACGGGCTGGACGTAGGTGACTATGAGGTGGTAGAGCAGTGATTCTCAGGCTTTAGTGTACATCAGAATCACCTGGAGGGCTTGTGCAAACAGATTTCTGGGCTTTATTCTCATGGTTGTTGATTCAGTATGTCTAGAACGCAGCCATATAATTTGCATCTGTAGTAAGTTCCCAGGTGATGCTGATGTTGCTGTTATGAAGATCACTTTTTGAGGGATGGAGGAGCCGGGTGATGAGAGGAGTCTGGGTCCTTGAGTCACTGTGTGGACAAAAGCCACCTGCTGACCATGCATATATGCTTTTATTATATTTGCAACTTGATTCATTTGGGGGGCCTATTTGCTAGAGCAGCTATCAATACCCTCACTAATAGATGGACTAAATGAATAAGGAGTGTTCAAGGATGGTATGAGCATTTAACTGGAACTTGAGGGAAATATAGAATAAAAGATGTTTCAGCTGATGTGGAGGAACAACTATCAGCAAGGCATTAGGTTGTAGGAAAGAAAAAAAAGGAGTAAATTAGAGGGGAGAGTGGAAATATAGATTCTGGTGTGGTTGGGACACGTCAATGAGGAGACTGATTGAGTTGGAGAAAAGGATTAGCATTAGCAAATAATGGAGATCTGTCTCAAGAAAAAATAATTATATATCTCACAAATAACCTTAATATTAATACAAAATACAAAAAGATATAACAGCGGATTTAAGATTCACTCCATATAGATAGCACTCTAAAAACAAAGGTTTTGTTAATCACAAATTATCTTTATTCACTGTAGTTACCTGAATGGGTAATTTAAAGTGATAGAGAAAGCAAGGCCTTTACACTTAATAGTCAACAGATGTCATTGGCTTAATTAAGGAGCTGTGTTCAATTATAAGGGTGTAAAGTGTGAAATTCTTTATCTTGTTGTGCAGAATTTGGATATGTAGAGTACGTATCTTTTTAAATTTTACATATGACTGGCCAGATATTTCTGTTGTATTGAAATCTATACTAGAAGATGAATTGAAGTGGCCACTTCCATCTTACCACACAGTGAACCCGACATAGCAATAACTATGTCCCGTCTCAGCCAAATGTCTGTAATGGGAACCTGGCACACGGTAAATCTAGTTGCATGAAAGTGAGTTTTGTAAAGAAATGACATGCATTTAACCAGGTTTTGTTACAATCTTCAAGCTGTCATCTATGTCTCAGAAATAGCCATCAAATGGAGCAGAGTGACTCTGTTGTTCTTCATCCCTGTTATAATAATCCCACTGAAATATGCAGGATATTTAGCATTTTAGATGTAGGCCTTTTTACCAATGTCTCTTCAGTATATGACTTAATGCATGAACACCTTTTTAAAATTCAACTAGCAATGCTAAATAAAATTATCCTACATTTTAAGAATAGAAACTAAATAAGTAAGAAGACTGTGTCTTAAATATGGATACATAGTAAGGTTTTCTTCTATGGCCCAACAAGGCTTTTACTCATAGGTTAATGTAAGGAAACAATCGAGCCTGGAATTCTTGAAAAACACGGTCATCTTATGGAAAAAAAAAGGATTCTGGTTTAAAAAGACAATATTTGAAGTAAAACTGAGGTACTTATTTTAATAGCCTGTTGAAGAAATCAGTCAAAAAGGGAGGATATAATTTGGGCACCTTGTTAATCATTCTTTTTGGAGTTGTATCAGTCGTAAGCTGCTCTGTTGGGTTAACTCAATTAGAAGTCCTGGCAGATATCATAAATCTCTTCATTTTAAGTGCATCATTAATTTTATGATAAAATTAACCCAACACCATTAGAGCAACAGGCAAATCTTGACAGCTATTTTTTTTCCTAGACCATTCTAGTTGATATTTGTTGGGGTCCACAAACAATTTTAACAGTTCACTAGGTTTTAACCTTGAACCTACTACGGCTGATGGGATCCTAGGATCAGCTTAGACATAATCATTGCTGTGACCTTGTGGGTACAGTCAATGCACATCACAGCTAGCTGTGATACATGAAACCTTTTCTTACCACATAGAACCATCCTTGATGTGTTCACTCTAACAGGGGACGATTACTTTCAGCTTTCTGCTTGCCGTGTTCTGATAACCTTGCATATGTAATTGTAATCGAGAGTCAAGTGACTTCTACAGAGTATGCATTTTAATCAGCTATCAAACGAATAGGGAGCCTGTTTGTCTAGATTTTCTTTCTTTGTACTAATTAATTGGGAGTCAAGGGTCGGCATCTTATCTTGAAGAGTCCATTGAAGACATTCATTTCAAATATTTATATACCTCTACTTACAAGCATGGGATTCGGAGTTCATTTTACATTGTAATATAGGCCAAAAAGAAGCATTTATATGAATGTACAGGCATCGTGCTGCAAATAATAATGATGGTGGTAAACATTCAAAAAGATTTATGTTTTTTGTTGTGATCTTTAAAGGGAACAACGTGTATTATTTTAAAAATCATTAAGCAGGCAGTAGAGAAAGCTATAGGCAGTGATTATATCTTAATTGAATTTGAACAGAAATTATATTAAAAATAAAGGTCAAATAATTCAAGATTTGAATATTCCATAGAAAATAAATGGAATGTAGAATTGAGGCAGTATTCTGAATACCCCAATAGTTTTATGTCCAATTAGTTAAAATGAAAACATTTAGGCAAAAACTATTTAAGTTCTAAACTCTGCCTTGTACCTGGAGTTATAGCACTACCAAAATAGTTGGTTACAATGATGCCAGTATTGCAAATAATTTTAAAATTTATAAAACTATAAATGTTTTATTGCTCTATAAACTTTGTATTTGCCATATCTATATTTACCAAACATGTAGTGACCCTCCTCATGCAACTGTGTGGTTCTGCAAAATGTGAGATGATTAAGCCTCCTGAAAGAGGGTGAACATAGTTCTGGGGTCAACAGCTAAAGTATATTGCTATTCTTCCTAGATAAAAGAAAGCTTTTGATCCTTGCTCTGATGGGGATTGAATGAATGCATTTGCTAGATCGACAGCTGCAAACCAAGTGCTGTAGCCTATGTTGGAATATTCCTGTAGAAATATCACATCTGGCAAAGTATTGCAATTGGGGCTACAACTTAGTTAAGTTTATAGTAGTCCATTGTCATCTGCCACAATATATTCATTCATTCATTTATTCAAATGGTTTAAGATGGGAACCACCACGTAGTGGTTAAGTTCGAGCCCTCCACTTCTGCGGCCCAGGGTTCGCAGGTTCAAATCCTGGGCGCAGACCTACACACCACACATCAAGCCATGCTGTGGCAGGAGTCCCACATAAAAAATAGAGGAAGATGGGCACAGATGTTAGCTCAGGGAGGGCCAATCTTCCTCAGCAAAAAGAGGAAGATAGGCAACGGATGTTAGCTCAGGGCTAATCTTCCTCACAAAAGAAAAAAAAAAAAAGATGGGAACCACCACCACCACCACATCTTTTAAATCTTTTGTGGCACTAATCTCTGTAACTCCTCCAGGAATGTGTTCTTGCTTCTGATTTATTATTTTGGCCAGAGGATAGGGCAGTTTTGGGAACCTTATTTTAACCACTTTTCCTCCACAAATCAGTGTGCATGTCCAAGTTCTGCCAGATGCTCAATATATGCATCCCAATTGTACATTGAGGGGCCAGGGAAAAACTTCAGGGTGGATCCTTGGATGCACTAGATCCACTATAAGATAAACTTGGGCCAGAACTTTATTCATTACTTGACCTCCATAAGCTCCCAGTAAATGAGGGGCATGATGATTTTTCGGGTACCCTGTTATCTTCATCAATTTGGATACTATATCCAGCAACCTTCAAAAGTTCTGAGTATTTCCCTTTCTCATTGCAAGACTGTCTGGTAGCAGTCACAGAACCCTTTGAGAACAGATAGAGGAATATTTTTCTTTATTCAAGGGCATTTGGATTCACTTTCAATTATTGGATTCTGGGTCTATGAACTAGCTTAGATTTTAAAACTATGTAAGGAATCATAATTTTTTTCCCATTGCTGTGGAGGATGTAAATTTTCTATTTGCCACCTCTAAATTTCTTTTGATTGAAAAGTCAAGTAACATACTTGTTGGCTGTCTATCTACCTTGCTACTAGAAAGTTCATGGTCTATCAGCCATTGCTACAGACCCAACCCTGGTTGTCACTTCAACCTTGCTGTCCATAACAGTAAATATTTATACCTTCCCTTTATTGGATAAATGTTACCACTCACAGCCTGTCATTCCAGAATCCTATTATCCCACTGACACTAGACAGCCCAGTTTCAGAAAACATCTCCTACTATCAAACCCAGCCTACAGAAGTTTTTAAATTGCCCTCCGTCAGTGAATCCTTTACTACCTTTGTGAAGAGAATGTCCTCTTGGACTTCACATAAAACTGGTTCGTCCATACACTAGATTCTAATATGCAATAGAGCTGATCTAACAGCTAAGACATGAATCTTCCCACCCACCTTCTAGCCTTCTAACCCTGAATACTCTGTTAAGGCAGTTCTAGGACTTTTACCTCGTTTATTAAGTGCCATCATTTTCTCCATGATTTAAGGATCCATCCCAGCAGTACAAAATAACTAGCTCCAGCTGCTCTAACTGTGATGTTAAACAGATTCTCCCCTTATAATATTTTTCCCTGCTGGTTCAATATCTTCATGATCCACTCTTGAATATATTCTCTCTCATATTAACCAGGTCCTCCAGTTCTTCCTGGAGCAGGGACTGTGTTTCCCTTCTTGAGTTGGTTGAACTTGGTTAGTGGTCTGAAGACAATGAGATGGGAAGAAACTGTGAGAAGAACAAGGATTACCTTGTAAGGCATCTGTCTCAGGAGAAGTCTTTACAGAGTCTCCAGGCAAAGGCAGGTTGTTTTCCTTTAGCAGGTGGGAAGGTGCTCCTTCTGTCAGTTTGGATGATTCAGAGCAATTTGGAGGTTTGAAATTTTCACACTTATACACCCAAATATCGCCTTTCCAATTCTATTTCTATAAGATCACTGGCCTTAGCTATGAGACAAGTCAAGTCTATGCCAGAGTACCTCCTTTGTAGTTCTGCTCCATTTAAAGTTAAATCAAGGCCTAATTTTCATTATAGTCTGCCTGAAGCTGTAGGAGGTAGAGGGTCTTTTGACTGCTTCCAGTTTGGCCTTCTGACCTATACAGTGCAATTTGAGCTGATTTTTGGCTAACCTGAGTCTATTATTTTCTTTCTTAAGGCTTAAATAAATCTTCCAACAATACAATCCTTATAATTACTATTGTCCCCATATTGTTCAAGGACCACAGCTACCATGTAAGCCAATGCTTCATCTCCTCCTTCATCTCCTACCAGTAACTCATCCCAGTTACCACTAGTGAGACTCTTAGAAATTGTGATGTTACTGCATGTCAGGGTGATTGTCACCCCACTTATCATCAACAGTGGGGTCCTTATTATATCCGACTGGTGGGTGGATCTGTTTTAGAATTCCTTCTTGATGTTTTACTTTGAAAGGTTGCTTCTTATTTCCCAAAGCAGAGCCTAAGACAAGGACATTATACAAGCAGTTTATATTGGGTAGTTATCTGGAGAGTAGGTGTGGGAAACTGAGAATAGTAGAAAAGCTGAACAAGTAGGTATTATCAAATTGATCACTGCATGGGAAACTTGGACTTGTTTCTCAAAGACCTTCAAAAGAGGCAGGAAGAACAAAGCACAGAATTATCTGTCTAAGAGATGGAATGGGGCATTTTTTATCCATTAATGGTTGCTCCATGGTGCATTAACACCTTCACATCTCCAGGTTTCACATGCTTGAGTTCCAGGTGGGCTCCTGTAGATGTCCTTGTCTGACCCCCAGTCTGACCCCCATATCATTTGTCTTCAGACAGCTAATCAAGGTTAACTAGGAATGCAACTTAAGAAAGATTTGGAAGACCTGTTGACATGAGGTGGGGCACATTTAAGGGTGGATCATGAAGATGTTGCACTAGCAGGGAAGAACATGAGAGAATTTGATTAACATCATGGCAAGGAGATTTAGAGCTAGTCCTTTTGCACTGGCTCAGAGGTGCCCCAGGGCAGAAAGCAAGAGTGTGTCATGAGCCAAATAATGGTCCCCCCAAAGACGTATGTGCCCTAATCCCTGGAATCTGTGAATATGCTACTTTTACGTGACAAAAGGGAATTTGTAGATATCATTAAGGTTATGGATCTTAAAGTAAAAGATTATTCCTTATTATCTAGGTTGGTCCAATCTAAACACATGAGCCCCGAAACACAAAGAGGTTTCTCTAGCTGGAAGCAGAAGAGATCAACAGAAGGGTGACTCAGGGAGATCACAGGACTGAGGTAAATATGAAAGATAGTTCCAAGATGTAGGAGCCTACACACTAGGACCAGAGGGACACCTCTAGGAGCTAACAATGGACCCCAGCTGACAGCCTGCTAGGAAACTGGAACCTCAGTCCTATGACTGCAAGGAACTGGAATCTGCCATCAACCTGAATGAGCTTGGGAGCAGATCCTTCCCAGAGCCTCCTGGTAAGAACTCAAGTAGACAGCACTATGATTTCGGCCTTGTGAAACCTGCAGCAGAGAATATAGTCAAGCCAACCTGCACTTCTGACCTATAGAACCATGAGATAATATACATGTGTTGTTTTAAGAGGCTAAATTTGTGGTAATTTGTTACAGCAGCAATAGAAAGCTAATCCAGAGAGAGACTAAGCACAGCTGAGGTCAAGGGTTCTCAGGTTGCACTCATGAAAAGGTAAACACAACAGCGAGGCTAGAAAGAGAGGTGGGAAGTGCGGAAGTGCCTGCAGTGGAAAGCAAGAGGTGTCTAATGCACTTGTAAAGAACAACATCTGGTGGAAAGGGATAGGGCTACTAATCTCTGCAGATGAGCTCTAAGGACTAAGAACATGGCTGTGGATAAGAGAGAGTCAGCAATACTTCAGGATATTGCAATGAGAATGTTATTAACAGACAACGAAACTGGCAGTTTTAAAAGATATCTGACCAGAAGCCTTTGACTCAGTCATTTCTAATTTTCTCTAAAATACGTAAGAAGGTGCAAGAATACTGATAAATCAGTATGACATACAAGCTATTGAGAGTATTTAAGTGAAATGGAGCTAACTAAAAACCAAATAAAACCATTGGTAATCTAGCAATGTCTTCCCTAATGACCCTGAGTCTCTGTACAGTAAAAAACAGGAATTTGTGTTTCCCCTGTACTCTGTATCAAGATGCAAAGTCCTGGGATCTGTATTAGAAAATAAAGTGGATAGCCATCCTTCCACTGAACATGTGAGTGCCTCTTGAGGTGGCCAGAGCACTGCCCCAATCCAAACTTCTACATTCTTTCAAAGAGTGATGCTGCCAGAAAAATAGGACAGACATCTAGGACTGTTTTCAAGAAAGGGAAGGGGTGCTGGAGCACTAAAGAAGCCTGGCTATCTCCTGTGAATTCATGGAAGCTTAGGGCACAACATAGGATCAGGTATTTGGGGGTGCAGCTGGGTGTGGATTGCAGGAAGAACCCCAGTATGTGGCATACAAGAGCACTGGCATTTTTATGCACTTCTCTGTTTCATTGTTTGATTAAAGATATATTGACATGAGAATGGGAATAATCAATCTGGGTTCTAGGAGAGACCCCCTAGGATAAATGGGGGCAAAATGGACCAAGAGTTATAGGCCTGAGAAAGACATTTAAGAGGCATAAAATTGATGGAAAGAAGAGACAAATAAATATTGCATACCCTATCTACTGGACAGCACGGGAAGTAGAGCATTTTCTCTGCAATTAAGCATTAGTAAATGGAAAAGAAAAAATAAAAAGCACCTTGGATTGTATTTTTTTAAATTCCATAGGACAAAGACATGAAGACATCATTCTCTAGACTTATGGAACTGTTGCAAAAAAGAGAAATTTTGAAAACTTTTTGGTATTGTAAGAAACAGAAAACAGGTACTACGACACCTGAGGAGAAAATACACTAAACAGGAAAGTAAAACAAACTCAGTTCAAAAGGAAGCTGAGTAAAATAAGTAAGGACTCATCCCCGAGGCACATGCATGCACACACACGCACCCTCCCACATGCACACATGAAAAACCAATTGCGTTGGCGGGGAAAAAGGTATATCAGGAATTCAGGCCATAAACTTGAAAATCTCTTCAAGGACAAAGGTAAAAAAAGAAAAGAATTATTAAGATGATGTATGTGGTAAAGAAAAAGAAGGAGTTAACCTAAGAACTATGGTGTTTCTGTGTATTAAAAGAAAACAATTTGGTCAGAAATAATAAAGACATCTTGAAGAAAACTAACTTCAGCTGAAAATAGATTGTAGTAGGTAGACAAAATTAAGAACAAGATGTGTGCATATTGGGCAAAATGTTTTAATTATAATTAGCATTTTTTTAAGTCTTGGGAGAAATGTTACAAAGAAATGAAATTCCATTTGGTCTCAGACTTATCCTTAACCACATTGAATACCAGAAAGCAGTGGGGCAGGTTCAAGCTAATTCTGGAGGAAAAGGAAAAGCCCCAGAAATGTATATCCAGTTGAGTTGACATTCGTATTTGAAGGCCTTAGAGAAACGTTTGTATATATGCCAAAGCTCAGCAAATATACTACAGATAAAGGCTTTTCATAAGTATATTTGATGAAATAGACCAATAAACTTTTATAATAAGGAGTAAAAAACTAGGGATTGGTTACTACTACGGATTAAGGTAGTGATTTTTGAAATGACAAGCAGAAAAGCTAAACGTGATTGAATTTTAGGTAAAATAGGAGAGAAGCGTCATCTTCACAATTAATGGGACATCAAAGCCAGTGTGTGAAAATAGGTGAGTGTGTGTTGTTGTGTGTTTATACAGATTTCCACAAATAGACCTTTGACATTTGTAGACTGCAAGGATGGAAGTTACTCCAGTTTGAAATCTCACTGTCCAGTTATTTCCTACCTAACTTTTGACATTATTCATTGGGAAATGTGGTATCTCGTAAGTGAAGTCAATCTAAACTTAAACTCTGCATACTGTTTTTAAGTATCTCCATAAACAGCCTTACATTTCAAACTCCTAAATTTTATTCTCAATTATATTTCACAATTTTTTCTGTGTATAAGAAAATATTTTCACCCTTATAAAGTTTTATATTACTGACCTGAATAAGATACATATGTTTTCCACTATGGACATTATATTATTTTGAAAGGCTAGAACAGTTATATTATCTGCTCTCCAAACCACTACAGCATAAATAAGCTGGAAATCAAGATGCATCAGGAGGCTTATAATTTCTGCGGAAGGACTACAGATAAAAAATTATCTTGGAGGGAACAAATGACTAAACTGTCAGGATTGCATGGCAAAGTTCACCGATATCTTAAAAACCACATGCTGAAGGGGCAGACTGCCCATCAGAGAGAATGAACACATTCTAAGCATAGAATTTATCAAATAGGTCATGTTTAGTACCAATTTTTCTTTTGATTTTTGATCACTTTGGATACAAAAATGATAGGCTTCACTGGAAACTATCTATTTTTCTGAATAAATTGCAGCCACTTAAGTATAACATCTACTAGAGAAAAGTTAAACTAGAGAACTCATTTAATTTACTTTTCATTTTTTAAACTAGACACAGGCATAGCATGGGATGAAGTACATGTTCCTGGGTCTTTGGATATGATCATCAAAAACTGAATGTCGGGGCCAGCCCGGTGGCGCAAGCGGTTAAGTGTGCATGCTCCGCTGCGGCAGCCCAGGGTTCACTGGTTCAGATCCGGGGTGCGCACCGACGCACCGCTTGTCAAGCCATGCTGTGGCGGCATCCCATATAAAGTGGAGGAAGATGGGCTCGGATGTTAGCCCAGGGCTAGTCTTCCTCAGCAAAAAAAAAAAAAAGAGGAGGATTGGCAGATGTTAGCTCAGGGCTGATCGTCCTCATAAAAAAAAAAACTGAATGTTTTTCTAAATAAAACTGCTTCCATATATTTTTAATTATATTTATCTTTTTCTGGATGCATTCACTTTATATATTAAGTTAAACTAAAATAAGTAAGGACACATCCGTTAAGTTAGCAATGGATTTGGTAGCAGAATTGAAAAATGAACCAATTTTTGTTGTTGTTTTTCTCACATTCAAAATACATGGAAAAAATAATTTTTTGTGCTATATTACCTGGTAGCTATCTTCACAAAGAAATGCTTGAGTCTCTCCTTTTCTTACAAGTTACAATTCAAGGGTTCCTATTTAAATAATGACTCTAATCTACATTAAATTTAAATATCATCTAATATTGAGAAAGTCATTAAATAAACTGACAATAACTGGAATGGGGCATAAGGTCAAGAAAATTGCTTTCAAAAAGTGGTTGGCTATATTTTGCTCTACTCTGCAGGGTATTTTAATCTTTTTAGTAAAACTGCACAAGAGAGTTGAATTTGTAAATAGAGGTAGAATTCTTAGAAAGGAATAGAACTTTACATCCAGTGTATCTGTTTGAAGATACAGAGATGAGAGAGGATAAAGGAAAATAAGCAATATTTTTTTCTATTTCCTTCATCACATATACCAATTTTGCCTGTTACGGATTTAGAAATTGTGGGCATTTTGCATACTATAGTTCATTTATAATAGCCATAATGAGCAGAGTATTGAACTTCTTATTCGAGTAATCATAAAAATGAAAAGTAACACTCCTAAAAGAAAAGTGCAAGCTTAAATCTCAACCTCGAGAACCAACAAAACAAGCACATAATCAAACACAAAATAAAATGAAACGTAATAATCAATGACATCAAAATGGCCACAAATAAAACACATTTACATAAATGAAAATGGCCCAATTTATGCAAAACTGTACAAGTTTCTAAATGAAACTTTTTCCCTTAGTAATGACTTTTTTTTTTTTTTTTACTGCATAGGCACTTTACTAATACCAAATTTCTATAACTATAACTCATGCATCATCAGCATTAAAGAATTAAAATCAAAACTTGGGAATGCCGTGATTTTGATGATGAGGAGCCTTTTTTTGACTCAGCTGTTCCAGCTGACAGTCATTTAATAGAGGAAGACAGAACATAGCCCTGGATCAGCAGTTCTTAAAAGGACAATTTTGTTCCCCAGAAGACTTTTGGCAATGTCTGTAGACATTTTGGTTGTTGCAAATTTGGGTGGTGCTAGTAGCATCTAATGGATAGAAGGCAAGGATCCCGCTATGTTTTCTACTCTATAAAGGACAACAAAGAATTACCTGGCCCAAAATGTCAAGAGGTTGAAAATCCCTGCCTTGGATGAAAAGGCATTTAGGTAAGGAGGAGAGTTTACCGAGAAAAATTCATTTTTAGAAAATACGTCCCATAAAAGCTCGAATCAATATTTTAGGAAGTATTTTGGTGATGGCATTTATAAAGGGTAAAGGGTGGTCATAAAAGGTGGTCACTGTGGAGGAGAATTATACACCTGAATTTCTAGGATTTATAAGAGTTTTTGCAAAAGAAAATTGAAGTAGAAAAAGCTAGAACTATAGAAATAGAGTGATTTAAGTTTGAGTAGTTGAAAAAATATCTTTGTCCTGTAAAGACTGAATGCAAAATAACTGAAATAGGAAGACTATGGACTCTGATGTGGACTTGAAGGAACCAGCATGGATAGTGAAGAGTAATGTGGAAATAAGGACCAGGAAAATGTCGATGGGACCTAGGGGTTGAAAAGTACACCCTGAGCTCTCTTGACTATGGCTTTCACCAGTGCCCCAGTGAGGAAACAGGCGCTGATGCCAGATTCCTAGTGTTAGTTAATTGGTTGCATATCATATATGATTTCCTAGATATTTATGCTAATGTTAATTGTATCAAGATCATTCCAATCTGTGGGTTCTGTTTCTTTCAAATAATAATTTCACCTCCATTTATAAAGCTGAAATAAAAAGTCCCCTTCAGATAATAGAACTCAATGATCACTCCAGTAAATCAGACCCTCCTACATTTGTGTCTCTACTCTGATCCTCCAAGGAGGCATACCAATAACCATTCCACTTACAAAATAATGTCTAAATAGCATCCCACGGAATTTGAGTTTTCCATAAACTACTCTTTCTGACAATGGGACGGGGCAGGAAGATTTTTGGCTTATTTCAACACAATTGTCACACTACTATGTCTATAATCTATCTTTCTTTCTATTGCAATATGGGGTCTATGACGAGCAACATAAGGCAGGGGAAAAGGAAAAAGTAAGGGAAATGTTTCTGTTTCAAGAAGAGAGAAAATGCCTTCTCTATTGTGCTGTGAAAAATGATGCAATGAAATCAATCCCACCCCAGAGACTATGTTCTAAGGATATAACAAAAATCATGTCTCGTGTTTGCTAAAATAGTTTTCTAGGAATATTTAAACTACATAAAGAAAGAAATTTTCTTATTTTTAAAAACTACCCAACACAAGCACTTAAATATGTAGAATTTCATTTAAATAAGTCAGTCAACAATTTTTTATAAAGTATTTAACACTTCATTGTAGAAACATAGGCAAAATGACTATTATAACCAAAATGAAAAATACTGTTCAATTTAAAAAATGTACTTAAACAAGAACCTGAAAAATTTTATGATATGCATAACATTGTTCAAGCAAAATTGCACTAGTATTACATAAATCAATAGTGTATAAAGGCCTCAATATGGCAAAGTTTAGAAATAGGTAGTATGCATGCACATAGTACAACAAAAAGTCTCTTTATAAAACAGCAGTTCTTTTTAATGCTTGTACAAAGGGATAAAGAGCAACCACAAACATATTTCATCTGTTAGGTTAATACATTATGACAGCTAAAAGTCAGTCATGTCTATCAGAGGAACAAAAAGCCCTCCATACCATGTGAATAAATCTTTGTGCCTTTAAAGATATTTGTATAAAAATGTTATCCTTTTTTATACAACTTAAATAAATCGTACTTGTTTCACTCAAAATTTGAAAACAAACAAACAAGTGAATGGGGTCCATGTGTTTTGCATAACCAAGAGAAACCAGAGTAACTGGTCAGCATTTATACTCTCCATCTTTGATTAGGGGCAGTTAATTGTTCTTCTGTAACTTGGAAAGTCCTTTAAGAATACATTTTGGATAGGGCAAATAATGGATTAGTCATATTGTATGCTGAAAATATTCACCAATTACTCTATACCATAATGGCTGTTTCACCTCTCCCTTTTGACCTAGCAAAGAGAATGCATTCACATAATTGAAATTCTGTCATCAATTTGTGTGCTTATATATTACTCTTTAGTGTTCTGTGTGGTAAGGGGTTGGGTTAATCTTTCACAAAATGCACACGTCTGGGAAGAAATTCCTAAGACATGAGTACCCAATGCCCTGTTGTGCTCTAGGCTGGCTATTTACCTCAGGACTGAGGGAGAACAAAAGGTCTCATCCCATAGCAAGTGTAGTCTTTACACTTTTAGTTATATTTTTGCTATGTTCTACCACCTAAATATAACTATTGTTTACGGGGTGTATATGTTTAGTATATCACATAGAGTCCACTAAATTTTGAAAAATGTAATCATATGTGTTCATGCAAATTAATAATTTAATATATTTTTTAAAAATTTTTCCTCAAAATTCTCATCTATCACTTGGCAATCTAAGGCTAATTTCAAAGCAGGTGATGCTGAAGTTGTGAGGGCTATATATTTTCAGCAGTCTGAATCAATTTTAATGGGCACAAAGAAGAGAGTTGACCATTCAATCATTCTTCCATCAATTTAAACAGAAAAATAAAATGACATTGTATTACAGCTTTCAGACCATATCATGAAAAAGTGCAGAGATTCTCTTTGTTGACTAAGTAGAACCAAAAAAGTTCATACAAAATAGATTGCTCATATTCACACTACAAAGAAATATGCTGTTTTTAATTTTAACAAATTCAAAGGTGTGTCATATCAGCAGCATTGTTGTAAATTGTACTGTAGTGCAGTTCTTTTTCATAAAAATACCATACAAATGGTCAATCAATAGTCATCAGCAAAAAATAAACGCAGAAAACTCAGAAAACAATTAACCAGGAAAAAGATAAAGAAAGAGGTAATGCTGATGCCAAAACAAGTATAACACTATTGGAACATACAAAAGTAATCCTTATATTTTATACATTTATACAGCATATAAAAGGTATCGCTGATTATGCCACTGTCTCTCTTATCCCAATTTCTATTTTCTTTGGAAGCAGTTCTTTCCTTTCATCAACACTTCCTAAGGAGTTTCGACAGTTTTGCCCATCCATATATAATTTTGCATATATCGGATTTGAGTAATTTGTTGGCTGAAGGAGAAAAAAATAAATACAATTTTGTTATCAGTTTTGACTACATTAATTAGTTATTTTCGAGAATGTCTATCTTTAAATGTTAACAACATTTATATGCAATGCGTTTAATTTACTAAATAGTAATTATTTAAATGTAATTTAAATTCTGTTTACAGGCTTTAGTTGACTTTAGCACGGTATTAGACAAAAATGTAATTGTATGTTTTTCAGGTAGTTTGTGAACCTAAGGGGAAATTTGACATGCTATGAAAAGCCTGAAGAAATCTTTGTGAAAACTCTATTCACTAAGACCTTATTTAAAAGCATAAAACATTAAATCAAATTATTTTATTTCCAGTCCACACATTTTCCCCCCTTATTGCTATTGCAGTGGCAGGAAAGATGTGTTTACAGAAAGTCACCTAATTGTTTGGTGTCTATAATTTTTCAATATGAAGTCAAAACCAAGAAAACAAAGAAAAATGAAAGTAAAATATATTGGTGGAGTATACTTTAAAATAAGGTCAATATTTTTGCTTCAAACAACCTATACGTACTTATCATTGACAATAGCTTTGGACTCTTCCAAGGAATAGTGAAGTGTACAGTCATCTTAAGTTTCATAGATATGTAGAGTATTTTAAAATAGAATTGAAACATGCAGAAGCAATCTCTTTCAATTGAAAAACATACACAATGTTCACTATTTTACTAATTGCAACTTTATCCAAGAAATTAGTGCCTAGTTTTTGTTTAGTTTTATTTTGTCTTTCCAAAAGCAGAACATTAAATCTTAGTTACAACAAAGAAACATCATAATCTTCGAGCCATGCAAATAAGATAAACATGATAAAAAATGAGAATGAAAAATAGTTGATGGGAGAGAGGAACAAGGGAGAAAATATTCATCTCTAGGAATCTTGACACCCGAATTTTTTCCTCTTCTAACATGAACCATTTAACTTTAGACAGAACATCTTTCTCTAGAAACTAGTTACTTAATAACAAAATTTTAAGACTGGTTTCATTAGACCATTTCTAATTTCTCAATATGATGCCACATTTTGTATTATATTTTTATTTAACTGGACATCAAATTCATATATACTAAACAAAGCATCTTAATAGGAAATGAATAAAACCAAATATAAATTTAAGTTTAAATTATTCTGCTTAAATTTCTGGCTCGAAATTTCTTTTTTAAGAATAGCAAATACTCGTTTATTGTTAAAGTGCTATAACATTTTCAAATTCAGCAGAAGAGATATTTTGACTTAATAGCTTGCCTAATGCTGTTCTGAAATCTCTTCTTAATTAATTAACAAGATCAATTAACAAATCAGTTAAGGACAACCCCCTATCTAACTCTAGCAATCAGCTCTAATTGTGAGGGGTTCTGTGATGGAATGGATATGGAATAATGAATTTTCTTCTCTCACCCCAGCAGTTAGTGGTCCTTTCAAATCAGAGTTTAGGTAGATGGGCGGCGCTGTGTGTGGAAGCTTGAAAGCACTGGACCCGCCCCCTATATACCTGGCCTGTATGTAAACAGAGAATTTTAGTTTCTGATCTAATATCATGGAACTATTCTCATTGACATAAACTCATGTTAAGACATAAAAATAACATAAAAATTACTCTTTAGCCCTGGGGCACGAACAATGTGTTTATGGTAGCTTCAATAACTTAAGAAAGAACTATTACTATTGGATCTGTGCTTCATAGGTAGACATTTCTACTATGTCTAGTTTACTGATAGACACACCATGCATCTAGAAACCTCCATTCATTTCTATTAATTTAACTTTATCCTCCTCAAAGAAATCGTATCTTTGCTAACAGCTCTGCGAAAAATGCACCATCCTCCCTCACTTCAGGTTTCTCACTTTGAAAAGTTCTCACAGCAGCCCATTCTGCATACTCAGATATCCAACTGCTTCTAATTAAAGATTCATCACCATTTTATATTTTTAGGAAAAAAAATAAAATTTTAAATTTGACATATCATAAAACAAATATCTTTATTTTTGGAAATCTGACTTTCTGGTCTAAAACAGATTAATTATAGTAATTAAATTGGCACACTAGGTCTCCATGCAAGAGTATTGACTTTAGACTTTCTGGGGTCTAAGGGCAAAATTAGCCAATCTGGTACACTCATATTCATGATAGAGTATTTATTAGTGACCCAAAAGGAAAAACAATTGGATGAAAATTTGAAGAGTATGAAAATATTAATGAATATACATATCTTAAAAACCTTAACTATCAACTCTTAACAATGAATGATCACAAAATTTGGGACAAGGGCAAGGGTCTCAGGAAAAGATTTTTAATATAAAATCAGGTCAATATTACCTCTTTATTTTTCCCCACAAAGGTCTCATTTAGAAGATATTCAAAAACAATCTAAGTAAGGATTGAGACGAATTGGGGTATAAAACCAGTAAATACTAATTCCCTTTTTTTAACTCTTCAAACTATTCTGTGATTGCCTCCATAGACAAATCTTTTTTTATTAACTTCATTAACTGTTTCATTTCTTTTAATTATAAGGTACCATTGAAGTAAAAATTTTATCCATTTTGAAAACAATGAAAATGTTCTACAAAAATCTTCTTTGTATGTAATGCAATTTATATTTGATCACATCATGAATATATCAAACCACTGTAACACAGTGAACACTCTATAAAAAAAATTTAATCAAGATTGCTTTGGTGTGGCCCTCTGCTTTTCAAAATTGTTCATACCTATTAGGACTTGTTGTGTTTTCTGCAGTAACTTCTTAGGCAACAATTCATATTTACATTTCAAACATCAGGAGCCAGCTAGAATCAGCCATCTAAGTCACATTTAATGTAATTTTGGTCAATCAGTCAGCAAATTGGTAAATAAATATTTATTGAGTGTTAGATGCTAAGTACATTAAAAAATATATTTGAAGGGCACTGAAGCATGGTTTTATCTTCCTAGAGTAAATGTTGAAAAATTTTGAAATAGAGTACTAAAAAGCTATTCTCTTTAAGTGTCCAAAATTGGCTTAATTCTATCCCCAGAAATAAAAATGACAGGGGAAATGAGAACTCCTTCTTATGAAAAGTCTGCTTTAGTATGAATTCACCATACTTTAGTATGTCCTCATCAGTTCATACTATACTTATGGATACTGTATTTTTATTCCTAAGAGAAATTCAAAGAATATAAGAAGTCTGTTACATATTTAAGATGTCTTTCTCCTTCATAGATAAATTATTAAATAACAGTGCGTGTAGTATATATAGTCTTTTAATTCCAAGTAGAAAATATTGAAACTTAGGTTACCAGGATTTATTTCATGAACAATTTCAAATGTAGGAGTTAAGTTACTGAATTCATAATTAATATTAACTATAAAATTATTTCTAATTAGGAAAAAATCACTATAATATCCTCTGATAGTGTAAAAATTTACCCGTGAAATAATGATTGATTTCTTTTCATAGAAATAAGTACTTGACCATCAGTTTCTGGCTTAGAAAGTCTGACCATGGATTCAGAACTAGATTGAATGCATGGGACCCTATTCAACTTCTTTGGGAACAGCTGCCGCTATGACTGCAAAACCATTTGTACACAGATTGGGCCCTGTGATTATTTGTAATACAAAGGTGCATTATGAACAAAGTACCTTTTATATATCAGAAAATAAATATCCAATAAATGATTAAATAAGCTAAGAAAAATCATTCCATGATAGCAACTTGATGCTCTTAATCCATAATAAAATATTCTATAATTATCATGCAAAATATTCAGACAATACAGTGAAGTGAATCTTTGTAAATTTAATTTATCTAGATAATTGTATAATTTATCTATTTCTCTTAAAAGGTGTCAATCTGAACATACAGTAATAAGAACTAACAGTAACTTTAAAAAAGAACTGTGGATTTTAGGCTATGTGTATCAATGACATGTCTCAAATCAACAGCAAAGATGGTATAGCAGATAAAAAAATATTTTTCAAGAGTGATATGATTACAAACAAATCCAAGGACACGGCTTAATTGACTCTTCAATGAAACACTATTGGAAATAAAGTAGTTATTTTGACAATAAAGTACTATGCTCATTTTATTATTATTTAATAAATCAGATAGTATTTTTACACTAGGCTGTATATTCAGATGTGCTGGCATCTCCACACATTTGAATAAGATATTATTTTAAGTAAACTATACATGTTTATAAACTAAATGAATAAATAAATATGTATTTTCCAAAACATGTTATATTAACTTCCTGCTTCAGGTGAATGCAGTCTATAATTTTATTTTTTCCTTAGAAGAGACTATAACATTCAATGCATCCTGAAATTCTTTACTATAACTTCAAATAAAAGAAATGCTGATGAAATTTAGAACCATATTGTAGAGATATGACTCAAGAATGTTAGTGCTCACTGTCCATCATCTTAAAACATATTACCTTTGTTGGATCTACCATAAAACCAGGATCTAAGAGACCTCCATCGCTGTGATCATGATCCACCTCATACATGTTATAAGATGGATTGCCAATTTCTACATTTATTCCTCCATTGATAATAGGTTGTCTTCTAATAGTTTTTGTCCTAGAATATGTGAACATTAATATGAGTGAGCTGTCTAAATATCACAGTCATGATGTATGAAACTATCACATTTGTAGATTTACTGACTTATTTTAATATAACTGATGCAGAGTTCATAATTTAAATGCATTCAAAATAAATGAACTTCGTCAAGTCACAGAGGAACAAAAAAGTCTTAATGTGATGTTATTTTCCCAAATTATTTAGATTTAACAATAAAAAATGCACTTGGAACATATTTCTCCTAAATAGCTAATACTGCATTAGTTGAAACTAAATATTCACTAACCAATTTTTTTTTAATTCTACTTTTCCCCTTTCTTCCTGAAAAACATTCCTAAAAAATAGTAATAAAGAAACTTTGAGATTGTTTTCAATCCCCAAGTCACACGGCTAAAATCCTCTTTTATATAATTCAAAATCTGACTTACAAACTCTTGATTTTGGATAATAATACCACGGACAACCCACCCCTTCTAGATCTTTGTAACTGCATATTCATATAAATTGAAATAATGATACCTCCAATAATAATATATAAAATAAAACAAATGCACAATTTGTAAATGAAATACACAATTTGTGACATGTAATACATATTTGGTATCATTGTATTGACACCACTAATCTTACACATTAATATAATAAGATGCTCTTCAGAGACTCTTGCTCTTTCAAGAAAAACCACCACAAATGTAAAATTCTACTGAAATTTTTATTAACATGTCCTCATGTTAGTTTTGTTAGAATATAAGATAGAGCCACTCTATTAACCTAACATGAGGGAAGCTTTTTCTGAATTTTAATCACTTAAAATGAAAAAGAGAAATAAAATTGTTTGAAAAACGTAGGATTTTGCAGTTGGAATAACTAAATCATGTTTTAAAAAATCACTATATTTCTGTAACTATTTACGTATTTTATTTACTGTTAGTCTAGAACATTGCATCTTACCTTCTTTTTCTTTTACAAAGCACTAAACCAATTACTAAGGTGGTTATCAAAGTCACCAAGAGGACAAGAGGCACGATAATGGCGATGCTTCCTGAAATAGAAATGAATGAAGAGATGAACACATGAATAAAATGAAGCAAAGATTGATATAACTGAACACTTCATTACACAAAGTCATTTGACCACTGATATAATAAAAATAATGCTTAGGCCAAATGTCTGTATTCCTAGTTCATAACTATGTTACTGAAAAAATCACTCTCCTATGAAATACTTGATCTGCTTGAAGCTTTTCTTTAGATATCTTTCATTTATATACTGTAGTTAAATACCTTGACGTTAGAAATACTGCCTTCTTTGTCAGTCTGAGTCTGATTCTCTCCACACACACTTACTTACAATGATTTAAGTACCTGCTGGTAACTCCTTATACATCAACTGGAACTAAACACACATTTACACAATTTCACTGGCCACATTCCTATCCTTAGTTTTGTTCCTTTAGCTAAAAATGCTCTCTGGTCATGAGTACATGTGGCCAGTTAGATGGCAGCCTGGCAAAACAAAAGGGACACCAGGACTGGATTTGGATGGACATGGGCCTAGACATCAGTCTCACAACTTACTTGAAGTGACACCTTGGACAAGTGATTTAAAATTTGAGGCTTCATGCTCTTCACCAACAAAGCAGAGACAAGAAGACCTACCACACAGGGCTGTTAGCTTGATTCAACAAAATCAGGAGGGAAAAGAGGATTCTCTTTCTCAAGTTCCAGTTCCAGAACAGTTTCAGCAAAACGTATCTGGGGGTTTGGCTTATGTTGCAAATGTCCATTTTTCCCTTTTTTCATGTATTGATAAGACTGATCTTAGGTTGTATCACCTATCTTCAAAATGGAATGAAAGATCTATGCAATAGATCTTCAAAAGTGGTCAGAGAAACTGGGTCTTAGTTTTTATGCATCTGAAGGTAAGAGACAAACAAAATTGAGGAGAACCTCTGCCCTCCATTTCTAGGTTGCCAATAAGAGCAATCAATTTTTTTTTCCCCCCAAAGATGAAGGAGACAATATCCCTTTGCTGATAATGTGATCCACAGGAGGATACACCTAGGGTTATATGTCAATTATGCTGGAAGAAAACTGAATGCAAAGGTTGCCTAATGACAGGAGAGTATTAAGTAGCTCTATAGACCACCTAAAGTTAACTTTTCCAACAGACAAAAATCTAGTGCTCATGAGACAAAGCCTTTGTCGATTGGGAATAAGCATCTGGTTGATTCAGTCAAGTCAGCTTAATCAATGGCTGAACCAAGACACAAAGCAACCCTAAAACTAACTGAAATTTAATGTGAGGATCTTGAATGGTTCAGGAATAGAACGTTAAGAATTATTAAATATATAAATTCTCCTCTGCAAATACATGTGCATGTAAAAATTCTGTCGTAGAAATTAACGGTAATATTAAGCACAATAGGCAGCTGCTTAGGGACTTTAAAATAGAAACATAGATAAGTTTTAATAGCTCTAGCCAGAAGATATCTGTGTGAGATAGTCCATACCGGAGATCATTTACCAAAATACCAAAAAGTCTCTATTAAGAAAATGTCATATAGAAGATAATCTTACAATTTGGAACTTCAAAAATAACTTGTCTAAAATAACTAAATAACTAGCTCTTCCATGCAAGAAAAAATATGGCTTGCATTCTTTAGTCAGTTTCTAAAATACAAAACTCATTTTAATTTTTCATGTTGCTACCAGGACTATACAACTTACTGAGTTTGATATTATTATTTATTTTTATTTTTATTTATTTATTTTTTCCCCCCAAAGCCCCAGTAGATAGTTGTGTGTCATAGCTGCACATCCTTCTAGTTGCTGCATGTGGGATGTGTCCTCAGCATGGCCGGAGAAGCGGTGCATCGGTGCGCGCCCGGGATCCGAACCCGGGCCGCCAGCAGCAGAGCACAGGCACTTAACCGCCAAGCCACGGGGCCAGCCCTGAGTTTGATATTATATTATCTCTTTAGCTTTGGGGAAGTGAACTTTCTATGAATGTGTAATTTATTAGTAATTAATGGTAGTAGAGAATCTGGCACCTTGGATAGCAATTAACATTTGTTCACAAATTTTAAATACCAGCGAACAGCTTGGTTTCTTCATAAACTATGACCAACTGATTGAGCACGACTTTATAAATATCCATACTTCATTATTTATCTTTTTTCTGCTAAAATTTATGGTAAGTTGGTAGGCGTAAGATACTTACCAATACTGGTTTTAAGGTATATAAAGTTACTTTTCCCTCAATGCAATTATAAATTATTTAGAAAATTAGATTTTATTTGTTTTACATAGTTTCTTTTATTCCTATAAGGTAGAAGTGCTGTTAATTATGCATTCTAGACAACAAAGGACTTCATTTTTCTTTTCCTTTTTTCTGTCACAGATGGCAGTTCCAATCCCTTGCATTACAGCACTCCAAGAGCCTAGACTTCTGATATGTTTATATAACCAATCAAGGTAACTACAATAACGCTTAGTGTAGCCAATAAATAATGCAGGGTAGCAGTTTGGCAAGTTTTTTGTTTTTTTGTAAAATAGTTTATATTGATGGAAACATTGGCAACCACATATATATTTTTAGAATCATAATATAGATATTTATCAAAATAAGTATTTTTTCCAAGTAGTACATATAGCAGTAAATATTATATTGTAACATATAACAATCAAGGTCTATTGCAGATGATTTTTTTAACAGTACATGATTGGTGGATTATTCTAAACTGATTTTAACAAGTACACTCTGTACTAATTAAGGGTGGAAGGGATATCTCAACAACATTCTCACATAAAATAGAGTGTCTTTTTTGGCAACATTGTTCTGAAACCTCATTGTACAACACTTTTCCATCAGAAAGAACTGTATTATCAAATTGTTATGTTGAAGAGACTCCTTCCACGGGAGAGGCAGTACAGCAGAGCAGTTGAGATAATAGACTCTGGAGCCTGGATATCTCTGTTCAAACTTTGGCTTACTGGAAACTCATCCTTGGGCAAATTATTTACCTTTGTCTCAGTTTACACATCTACAAAATGAGAGTCATCATTAATATCTACCTCATAGTAATGTAAATAGGATTATGTCTATTACATAGAAAGTACTACATACATATTTATTCAGGGAAAATATATATTGCCATAGCACTCTGTGCAAGCCTATGTTTTGCACTTTTCACAACATATCGTAGAAATCAGTTTATTTGTGACTTGAGGGCATTAACTGTTTATCTCTCTTGGTTTTGTAGATAGCACAGTTCCTAGGATATCATAGGGACTATACATTTAATTCTCATTTAGCAAATATATTTTAAGTGTTCCTATGTCACACATGCTCATCATGTACTCTACCCTTTTGCACTGGGAATACAAATATCCCTCCTCTCATGTTGTTTGATGTATATTAGATGACAAACAAATGGGTTTATTTAACACTGTGTGATAAGCACTACCCTAGGGAAAGTATATATTTCCCTGGAAACATAAAGGAAGAGCATCTAACTAGGTCTGGGATATAGGAGGAGGACTGGTATGTCTCCAAGACCTGAGGGATGAGTCCTATTTAGTCCCGTGAAATTGAGTGTAGGTCAAGTGGGAGGAGGAGATATTGAATTAATCTAGGAAGAGAAATGTGAAGGCCTGGAGGAGGAGAGATTAAGGAACAACAAACAGTCTGGCTGAAATGCAAAATGGTGAGTGGTGGAAGGAGATGTGGCTGCAGAGGAAAGCAAAGGTGCCATTATGAAGGGCTGTGTAAGCCGTGTAAATGAGATGAACATTTGTACTATTAAAAAAAATGGTGATGTTGAAGAAAATTTAGGAAGTAATATCTATTGGCTATATTGTTTGACTTGACTTGAGAGAGAAGAAAGGTTAAGAGTGATGCTTAAGTGTTGTTGGGTAACCAGGTAGATTTTGCAGCCACCTGTATCCACAGGAACGCAAAACAAGGTGCATGAAAATGGCTGGTTGAGTGGTGGAAGGTGATGAGATCATTTTGGGACGTTTTGAGCTTGAGATTCTTGTGGAATATAGGTATAGATATAGCAATTGTGCAGTGGTATATATCCCTCAAACTCAGGAGACAAACCACGACTGAGGATAGAAATTTAGGGGTAATTAACACAGAGTTGATAACTGAGGTCAAGGATTTATGGATCACCAAGGAGAGTGTATATAGTGGTAAGTGGAGAGTGGGTTGAAGAGAAGGATAGGAAAAAAGGCATCTCACAAAGAAGACAGAGTTGCTTCAAGAGAGGTAAGAGATAAACCAGAGGAACTCAGTATCATGGAGGTCAAAGGAAGAGAACCTTTGTCTATTGATTGAATTTACAGTAGAAAAATATAAATATAAATTATACCATTACAATTGACCTCTTTGACATGTTGCTATATATTCTGCTCTTAAGTTTATGTTTATATATATGTATAAATGTGAGTGTATATATACTTCCGGGGGATTAGAATGCTTTTTCTTAAGCATTTTGATAAACTGTAATTTTAAAAATCCTAGAGAAAATACCAGGTTCCAAATTTAGTGAAGATGATCCTTCCAGTGATCTTCAAGAGGCTGCCTATATCTTGGTCCTGTACACTCATCCTCACTTTGTACCACTCTCCCTCCTGTCCCCTTGACACACTGGTCTTTCAATCCCTTGAACATGTCTAACTCTTTCCTGGTCCAGGGTTTTTGTACCTGCTGTTCCTTTCGCTTGAAATATCTTGAGCCTCTTCTCTCTTTAATCTTTCAAGTCTCAGCTTAAGGATCACCTTCTCAGAGAAATCACTCCTGAACTCAGTTCCCCCCTGCCATTCTCTATTTTTGAGTCCTTTACAGAACCAATCAAAACTCACAATTATTTTATAAAATTGTGTGTCTGCTTATCTGTTCGCTTCTTTGTTTTACTACTATTTACCCCTCTAGAACCTCAGCTTCATGAGAAGAGGCACTGTCTGTCTTATTCACTGACTTATCTCTGGATCTAGTACATTACTTGACACGTAGTAGAGCCCTGATAGTTTACGATTCCTTGGTATTCACATAATTAATTTTTTTCTGTTTTAAAACATGATGGTGTAAAAGAGATAAGGACAAAGTAGACAAAGAGGAGACATGAATAACCCCCTAACAGACATCACATTTCTATTGTCACTATAATAAAATACAGCATCCCTACATTACTGCCCCACAAATGCTAAGTCTATTTTTACCCTCCTTAATTTTATGAGATACAAAGAGCATAATTCAAACATTGAGCATCCACGCCCTTAAAACTTTAGGTAAATTTAAAATAGGAGTATACAATGAATATTTTATCATCTTTAGTTTAGAGCTTTTCAAAATAACTTCAGAACAGACAGATTAGATTTTCCAAGTGGAACTTAAGCAGAAAGTCCTAAGAGATTAGATCTGCTTAATTCCACAGGCTGATTTTTAGATACTTTAAACAGCAAGGGCCAGAAAACATCAGTGTGACTACTCAGAAATGATTAAGAAAGCTGTGCATCCATTAAAAAGAGAAATCTCTGTGTCAGTTAATAGTAATTAGGCCAATAAAGGCAGCATATTCTTGATTATTCCAAGGTCCGATGATTATGGAATGCTTTGCTGTAAGTGGAAATACAGATTTGAAAACACATTCCTAAAGTATCCGCCTCTTTTACTGGGCAGATGACTTCTGCCCAAATTTGGGGAACATTTGATAACCATTCAAAACCACTGGACTTCACCTGAGAGAATAAAAATAACCCTCCTACCTTAGAAAGAATCAGTTTAACTACCTTTTCCCTCCTTTCAGAGTTATTGAGGCAAGTTTCTCTAAGTATAAATGTCTGATGATAAGTATCTTTTAATAGAGTCATTATTTGGTCAACTTTGCTCAAATCTAAGATAATTTGACATTTACATAGCCAATAGCCCTTTCAATGTGCATTGATACTTCCATTGAATTTAATGACTTTAAATCAGTGATGGGAGGAAGAGCATCAGAATCTTTGGAGAAAGGGTGATTACTTCTCGCAACTCCTCCAATTTCAGAGTCATTCTTTCGGTTGCATGTAATTACAGACATTTTCCTTATAAGAGAGCTTGTTGCCCATGCAAATGGTGGGAGATATCATCCTCCAGTGGAAACATCTGGCGCACCCTTCCTCCAAACCATTTTCCAAACACCAAACGTTCCCTTGTGGATGCACCTTATGCAAAATTTGAAAATTTAATTCACATTCTACTTTGTTTCCTACTTTCTTTTCAGAGAGTTTTATCAATATTTAAAATTGTTTTCGACTCTCTAAAAGGCTATGTATCTCATTTATCTTAAATAGCTGAGAAACTGCCATAACAGAAAGGCTACATTACCTTGTCTTCGCAATTCTCAATTTATAAATTCAGTGTGTTCTACAGGCTGGTAACTTGAAATGCACTTTTCATTAAAAAAAGTGCTCTTAATGTTGGTTGAGTTTTATAACTAGTTCACAAAATCAGTTGTAAATTAGTACATCCCCATAATTATTATTAATAATAGTATGAGCCCTACATCCTGGGGAGAGAGAGGAGGAAGTATTTTTTTTTTCTTTTTCTCTCTTTTTGCAATATCAAACTAGGCAAAGTATATTTTGCCACCTCTACTACATTTTCTGAACCAATTCCTCAAATCCTAGTGCCCTACTCTTACGATATATGCCCATAGCTTTCCTTAAGGCCTCTCCCTTCCTTTCCCTAAGGATAACAGACAAATTCTAGGGTAAACCCAAAATGTTCTATGACCAAAGACCACTCACGTCACCTCTCCAAATTCAAATGTTTATGTCTAGGCTATTTATTCCAGACCTATTTACCATTTTTCAAAGATGCTCATGCTTATTAGCCCAAATAAATCTCTAAATGGTGGAACATTGGACAATGTTGCTTGAAGAATTTCAAGTAACGATATAGAAACTATTTGGGGTCAGGAGCAACAAACAAGTAGATCAGCAAACACTGGGAGCCTGTGTCTAGTGTACAAAAATTGTGTATTTTTGACTTCGATAGTGTCTTTTCTTTTTCACAAACTCCGTGATATGTTTTTTGTTTGCCTTCACGGAAGCTTTCTCACCAGCAATGAAAGACTAGAGAAAAACTGACAAAGTAAGCATTTGGAAAGCAGGGATATTATTTTTCCTTTCCAAGAATATATTTACCCACTTGATAGATATTACAGATTTTTTCAAAAGTTCTCCACTCAGGGTCAAATTAATAAAAATATATGTGAATTAGGAAACTTTATTTCAGACTTTTATTTTGAAAATCTTTATAAAATCATTTAAAGTTGTTGGAAAATATACACCCAGACACACCATGGTGATGTAGATGAACTTTTATATCAGCGAGCTGTCCTAAGATTATAGCTCCATGAAAAAGACTTGCAGGATGTTGAGCTATATATTAATACACTTCAAAACCAGTACTTTGAAGACAAAGGAGAAATAAATCAACTATGATCTTTATTAATAATTGCTTGTTAATGTACTTCTCTTTAAGACTAACCAATCAAGTCTATTTTCCACAACACATTGAAATGCATTTCAAGAAAATACTCTTTGCTCTAATTAAAACATGGAATTATTTTTCTTCCCGAGGTGTCCTCACATCCATTGTGATATTTGCACCCTTTGTGGCTGACGTACATTTCCTAAGAAAAGCTTGTGCTCGGTTTGCAGATACACACTCTGAAAACTGCCAAAGTTTGAAATGAACTCTCACTGCCTAAAAGAGCACATAAAGGCTGGATCTGTCACTAGGTAAGAGCTCAGTGCTTCATCTTTCAAAAAACATCCGGATTGCAGTGGATCTCTTGCAAAATTCCATGAAGGAGATTTTCCAAGACTCCAATCCCTCAATAATGGCATAAGAAGAAAAAAATATATTTATGCTCTACGTAGAACACTCAAGGTATTAATCTGAGGAACTTACTTGTGCTGATGTGATCAGACTTGCTGCTCTTCGGGGCTGGTCTTTCACACTGTGTGCCTGACCAGTTGGTGGAGCATCTAGAAAGATTAAACAACAAATCAGTGAATAACAAAACCCACAAGTCTGCTAACGTAGTAACTTCAACCCAGTGAAATGAAGGAGGAGCCAGCCATCACAGATTCATGAATATTAGGTAGAGATTTCTGCTGATTTCTTGCATATTTTCAGTATGCGGAGGGTAACTTCAATTGGACTTCACTTCTTGAAATACTTTATAAATTTAGCTTCCGAGTCATTTTTCTTTATTCTATGTTAAATTTAAAGTTGGTATATTTTATAGCAAAACTGAAGTCTTAATAAAAATTGGGAATTAATTTGAGAATTACTGAAAATTACAAATAGCCACTATAAAAATTGAGTTTGCCTGTCAAGCAAATCCTTCTTTATTAAGTTTCTGTGATTTTTTTTTTTCTAGTTGTTATAAATCTAAAGGGGAACTAACTACCAAACAGCAAATTGTCATCTGTCTCATAGTTCAAGCTGCAGAATTTTTACTCCTCTAATCAGAGATAGGGAAATATAGTGCTTTCCCATTTAAAATCATACTTCTATTACCATGGAATCAAGAGAACGTGCCCAAGTTTTTATTGGGAGAAGTTGTCTTCCCCATATAAGCACCATGATTCAATGACACAAAGTCTAGTAGAGGATTAAAATAATAGATCTGATTAAAATCCTTTATTTAAACATAAATCACAACAATATAATTAGTGGGTTGCATCAAAAAATAAATGCTGGCACGGTTTTAGCTATGTTTGGACCATGCCTATTGGCTAACGTAAGATGCCTCTGTGCATCTGTCAGAGGAAATCCACAGAGAAACCATTTAATTGGGTTCGGTTCTTATTTTAAATGACTGTCAAATACCACCATATCAAGAATAGTTGTACACAATGAAAGAATAGCTTCCAGAACCATTCCAAGTAGATCTCTCTGGGCAGGGTGGCCAAACTAAATAACTATAATCTCAAGGTCTCTGCCAATTCTGTCGTAGCCAATTCAGACAGCTGAAGCTGTTTTTGGAACTAGGCTTCTATTACGCTGTGTGAATTATTTGGGATATTCATGAAGACAGTATTGGCTGTCCTAAAGCATGGGCAAAGCCTCATAAAATCATAATTACTGACAAACTCAGGTCATAAAAACAAAAATTTATTTCATAAAAGTCTATATTAACTTCAGCATAATTGACAATAATGTTACTAATTAAAAATACAGTTATTTGATTAATAATGGTATTGTAAAACTGTAAGTATGGAGCATGATTTAAATAAGAATTCATATCATTATATTATTATTAGGTCATCACTTATGCATTATCTTAAATTTTTGTTCAAATTCTTTATAAAAAGCTTACATATATTTTTTTCTATACATCACATTTATTATATACCATACTACAAGTACATCATTAAAATAAATAAATAAATTTTAAGGCCAGGTCTGTGACTCTGTCTATGTTACTGAAGTGAGGTAATGGAATGAGTACATTTTCAAATAATTATAAAAAGTGAACAGCCAATAAAATCATTGATTTTTAAAAATCATTTCTTTTCTTCCTCAGCTGTGGTTTTGCAGATGAATGATCTGGAAAATCGTTCCAGTTCTTCCCAGTTTCTAATTCTTGACACAGTCCACAGGTAATTCAAAATAAGATGTTTAGGAAGATTTTGCAAACATGTCATTAGAGTGAATTCTGATCATTGTAAAATTCTTTTTGTTTTATGTAGCTTTACATTTGTCAGATCTTCCTAGTTGACCACTGAGGATGTTTTACATGCTCGAATGAAAAAAATAATACCAACTGCTTAGTAATTTTATTATATAGCTGATGTGTACAAAGCTATTTTTGTGGAATTATATTGAATTATTGATTAAAAATATTAAAATTTGCTCTTTACATTACCTCCTTTGATTAAAAAAAAATCTAAATCAGTATTCATGTTAAATAAGAGCAATGACCTGAGATGCATTTTGTTGTGTTACTAGAGATCAGAACCTCTGGGGCTCATCATTACACTGAGATTCTTGGAAGTCAGAATATGGAATTGCTCAAGAATTGGAGGATTAAATGTTAATTGACCAGACTGTGTTCTGAAATGAATATCATGAATTTTAAGTACTGTAGGAAGTTATGAAAAATATGTCTTTAGAACTCCAGAAGAGCAGAGTGAGATGAGGATAAAAAAAGATGATAGTGTGATTCTTATTCCAAACTCTGGAATTATTTAAGTAGGACAGGTGGTATTTGTTAACAATGTTGATTAATTTTGTATTTTATTTATAGCTTGGAACCTAGTATTTATGATAGATCAAAGAAATCACCTGCTAATGGTCATAAATTTTAAATTGTGGAAACATATCTAAATTTCTAATCTTCGGGGACATTTTACTTATTACAAACTGGAAATAACTCTCAAAGACTGTGCTGGAGAAATAATTAATTTTAACAGTTGCACATCTTAATCAGATGATGTTCACCTTGCAATTTTCCGTATACTCTTTATAAAATAATGTTTTATGGTCAAAGATAAAATAAGACATGTTCCACTGTTCTACATTTGTTCCAGTCTTAAAAAATAATCTCTTTTGAGATATTAAATCAAATAGAAATCATTATTCTTGTTGCCTACCTTACAAAATTACTACTTAAGGCATTTGCTGCTCCACAAGTTCTTCTTCCAATGGCTGATTTAAAACCAAGTATTTTTACCATCGTTACAGAAATTCATAAATCTTCACACTCTGAGTAGACTACAATGATCAAAGCCGTTAATGGTTTAAGAATCAGAATGTGTGCACATTTAAGAATCAGAATGTGTGTGCATCATCAAAATTTCCTGTCCAATTCCCCACTGAATTATTTGCATAATCGTGCTGACTGTAATATCTCTGGCATCTGTCTCTTTTTCATTATTCCTCAAGCAAAATCCATAGTCCGTGCCCTGGTCATCTTTAATCTGTACTGTTGCAGTCACTGCTCCCTGTTATTCATCCTCAGACAATTATATTTAAGTTAGTCCTGCACGGCCCTCCCAAGAACTTTTTTTCCCTCACCATCACAAACACCTGTATATCTTTCCTTTTAAACTCATTCTACAGTTGTTTCCAACTGTCCTTAACTTTAGGGCAATGAAAATCAGCTTCTTCTTCTGTGTTAATCACTATACCACTCTGAATTATTGAAATTTTTAAACACTTTCATGAATTTTAAGTATTGTTGGATCACTAATAGATGATAGATAGGTAGGTAGGTAGATAGATAGATGATAGATAGATAGATAGATAGATAGATAGATAGATAGATAGATAGATAGATAGAGTCTTATTTATTTAAACAATTGTCTGTCATTCTTTGTTCACATCATTGTATGAAGATATTGCTCCTAGTAGTTTCTTGAAGTCAATAGCCGCCTGGTAAAGGGTTATTGATTTAACATTCTTTTTGACTTTTCCCCCTCTCTCAGAGGCCATTGCCACTACAAAGAAAAATGGTTTATTACTACATTGTTTTCTTAATCTTACTCTTCCACTTCCATTATAGCTTTATGTATAAAATGTTCTTAATGATAACACAGTTTATGAGATTTTCTTTATGATCTAGATTATACTAATGATTATTCGACTTAAAAATTTGTTAAAATTGAAATTCTCAAGTCCCATATACTAGAGATTTTTGTTAAGCTGCTTGGAGTTGTGGCCAGAAATCTTCATTTTGACAAAGTGACTCCGATGCAAGTAATTCACAAGTCACACTTCAAGAAATACTTGAGATAAATTATTATTATATTCCCACAGACTTTGTTCTATACCAAAGATTATTCAATCATCTTTTAACTTTTAGCATAGGAATAATAATACACATACTCAGTTATGGTTAAATAACCTTAGTAAAATTTCTTTACATAGTACCTGGAAAACTGAGTAGGTTTTGTTTTGGGTAACTAATTCTTATCTGAATGTTACTATATGAAATGTATGATTATTTAATTTATTGTGTTCTTTAACAGTTTGTGTAGTTATTGTATGGTTACAATATTCTCTGTTTCAATTGCAATTTTCTGTAGCACAGGGGAATATCTTTGTGTAAAGGCAATAGCACAGCAGACATTACTAGGAAGCACAGTAAATATTTTTAGAATATCAAGATAAGTTTGGCATATATAAGGGGATAAAATATAATCTTTAAAAAAGAACAGATTTACGTTTAATAGTGTAAATATAAGACATATAATTAAACTGTTCAAAATAATAGCTCTGAAGTAGTAGAATGACTATTACAAAGAGAATTGAAATCAGATATAAAATACTGAAGGTGTATTAAAATCTTAGGTATTATCTTTCACTGTAAAAATGATCAACTTACACGGACTACTCATGTCATTTTGCAGAAATGTGGTCTAGAGTCACCCGCTTTGGGAGGACTTCAAAATAAAATAATGAGGTTAATATCTAGTCCCTCTTTTCATTAAATTTAAAGGTCATAGGACTCTTCTGATGGAAGTGAAATTCAAAGGTGAACTTTAAAACAATTTGAAATTAAATTTCTCCTCTTATATATATGTGCTAGGCTGCCATTATTAACCATGATGATGTAGAGACATTCAGAAAGAAAAATCTTTTAATACACTCTTTTCTTTCTATACACAGGAAAAAAAATATATGGCTCAAATGGATTAAAGAAGACTTAGAAAATCTGTGCATAGTGTCATGCATGTTTTGGTGCTCCAAAAATTGCATTCAATAAAAATGAAAAATATGGTTACATTTTGTGCACCAGATTTATACAACAGTATTTTCATATAGTGAAGAAAATTGGAAAATTGAGTCACTTGCACATTAGAAAATTAGAAAATAAAAAGTCATTTTTTTTTCCAATTAATTTTGTAAATTTCACTCTTTTGGTGTAAAGAACATGACTACATTTGCATGACATCCCTAACGTTAAAGCTCTACCCTGTATGCAGACCCCAGCATATTTTATGCCTCTCTCCTTGCAGACAGTAGTGTTGCAAAATGCAAAAAAGATTTCATTGCATTTGGAACAGATATTTAGATATTTATTCACCTGTTTATTTTACTTTAAAACACTTTTTCATCTGTTGTTATTTTACAACCTTCTTAGATAAAATTATTTCATATATACGTAATGATTCATAATTTTAACATGCTTCAAAAATTTCCTACCCTAACTTTGATGTGAAATTTTACATAAGGTTCAATTAACATTTGCTGAAGTTGGTTCCAGATCCTAGGATAAGTATTTTCATACAAAAAATATTCTTATTCAATTTCTATAATAACTTATGAGTTGGAATTATTCACTGTGTGAAATGAGGAAGTGTGTGTTCAAAGAATTTGCCTGAAAAAGCATAGCTAATTAGTGGTAGAAATAGAATGTGAGGTTATTATTTCATCATTGTTTTCTATGACAATACCATGATCCTTCTAATTCAATGCAGGGGTAGGAAAAAATGCCTTTCCTTACTCCATCAAGCCCAGAAGAGTATCAGTCCCTTAATAATAAAGTCAAAATATTGTCTGAACAAAAGAAAATTAATGCATTTTTTTAAGTAGTAACATAGTAAGAATTACCACTTTGGCTCAGACCTGTGGTCAGTAAGGCCTAATGTTCTGGCTCTGGCAGTGACGGTGACGGACATGTTATTAAAAGGCGTTAATATCCTTCTTGATGTCAACTTCACATTTTTATGTTAGTTCCAAAATGCTGTAGATGTGTCTAATATATCTTTAAAGATCCATCGTTTATAAATTCATCTGTATTATTACTTAAGACAATTTTGAACTTTCACAACAATTTATATTTCACTCATTTGGTATTTTTTTATATAAAGCTTTGTAGTACAATTTCTATTTATTCAGTACTGTTATCTATCCAAATCTGACTGTTACTTCTCACATGGCAATAATTAGGTCTTACTCTGCTTTGTTTTCCTCAAAAAGCTTAAGATAGTACCTTAAATTTATGTTTGTTGTAATAAGTATACTTGATTCAACTCCATAGTAAGATATAATAATGCCTACTTTTAAAACATTACATTAAATCATTGTGTTACCTACTACTGATAAAATTAGTAAGACAAAACTAATCTTACTTTAATATTAAGAGAATGTAGTCAGAAAGAGTTCTTGATTTCTGAGAAGTGTTAATGTGATGAAGTAAAAAGATGAGATGTTCAATAAACTCTGACCAACAATTTTTTTAGGAAAAGTAAAAATTAATGAGAAATTTCAATTGAAGAGGTGGCCATGAAAGAAATAAAATTAATAAAATGGATTGTTTAATGTGATTTATTTTAAGAAGTAGGTTGAAATATAAAAGAAAAGATGAAATCTAGTTTGCTAAGAAATTATCCATAAAAGGAAATTTGTTAAGATTGGGTGGTTTAAGTGAAAATGTTTAAACATAAAAGTCTATGCAGGCCACTTGAGCAGAAATGGACACTGAAGTATGAAATAATGATTGAATAAACATAAAAAAAATGAAATCTCTAGTGATAGAAAATTTTTACCATCTCGATATTCTCTAGGAAATTTTATTGATAGCAGATCTGAAAGGTATAAGGTTTTCTTTTAGAATAAGTAGATGATTTCTACTTAACTGAATACATTACGTGCATTAACTGAAAGGGAGAAGGAATAATCATAAAATTAGTATTAAGTAATATGGTGGATGTAATTGAAGACATAAAAGTAGGCTATTACATTAGAAACAGTAGTTACAATTCTATAGCTAAAGATAGGAAGAAAAACAACATATGCTGCAATACCCGTAGAAAGCTCTATCTACATGATGCCAAGATGAATGGCCAATTCCAAAATTGGCTTAAAGACATACTGAGCCATGGCAGGCGGGTGGAAACATCTATGCTTAATGCCATGCAAACAAAGTAACTGGTTTGCTACCTGAGTATTTTATGTTTTAGCACAAAATAAGAGTAAACAATAAAGAATTTTTCCGGGCCGGCCCCGTGGCTTAGCAGTTAAGTGTACATGCTCCACTACTGGTAGTCCGGGTTAGGACCCCGGGTGCGCACTGACACATGGCTTCTCTGGCCATGCTGAGGCCGCGTCCCACATACAGCAACTAGAAGGATGTGCAACTATGACATACAACTATCTACTGGGGTTTTGGGGAAAAAAATAAAAAAAGAATTTTTCCATAAAAACTTAATGAAGACCCTTCCTAATTCTTAGGGTTTCTGTAGTGCAGGGTGGTGAAATCTGAAACAAATGATGATAGGAATGTCTGGCATATCCAACTGCAGTTATTAAGTATCACTTAAGGTATATTAATCCTATATAAACTTGGGGCAATGGTAGGGATATCAAGAAGTGTTATTATCAGGTTTTGAGTATGTGAATGCCATTATAAGTGCAATATATAACACTAATTCTCTAAAAAATATTCAACTCACTCTCAGTCATAGTGCTCATGTGCTGAGATATTGGTGTTAGTCATTTTACTTTATAGCCTAAAGCAATAAAAAATGATTCTGATATACAAATGGTCATCTCCTTTCTGGTACTTTAGCATGGCCTTTGTTCTAGTTACAAGATTTCTACATAGCAACCAAAAGGTAACACCAAAGCTTCCAGAACCAAACATTTATAATTGATAAAGAGATCTCATATTAGTATCCATATCAACTTCCCAATTACTACCATTCAGCCTTCTTCAAAATCTAGGACCTGCACTTCCCAAAGATTTTTTAAAATTTAATTGTTTAAAAACAAAACAAGCAATCAAAAACAGAGTGAGAAAAATTGAGAATGGTTTGCTAAAGTCAAGCTTCAGTATGAATTAACAAATTTGCCTATGCTGCATAAATGTTAATTAGTCATAAAACACTCACTAGATTTATTTAACATTTATAGGAACATGTTGCAGATAGAAACATCTGAAGCCTTATGACAAAAGTTGCCCATTAACACACATTTCTTTCCTAATCCAAGTGTTAGATTACTTTTCTGACTCAAGGGGAGAAGGTTTATGCAGGCAATGGTCTAAAAATTGATTCAGGAAGTAGAGACAAATATCTCCAATAAATCTAAAATGCTATAAAATATTATAGTAGTATTTTACATTATGGAGAAAACTGCAGTTTGGGGGTAGTTATACATATCCACATATTTGAACAACATACAATCATAAATATGGTACTTTCTCTTTTTTATTTCTCTCTGTATACATGTATTCATAAATATCTAAATATACATTTGCCTCTGGCTATGCCAGACTGTGATTTACTTAAAGGTAGAGAGTATCTATTATTCATCTTTGTATTCCTTCATTTCTTGAACACTGTCTGGCACACAGTCAATATGTATTCAATCAACACGTGGTCAATCAATGTTTTCTATTTGACAAAATGAATGAACGAAAGCATGAAGGCATGGAGGATGCGTAGTTGAACACAAATGAATACACATACATACATAGAAGTGTCATATGCACGTGCCATACCCTTCAGTTCTTGTCCCAGGATGCAACCAACTAAGAAGTGTTTATTTTCTTTCCATGACAAAAATTCTAAAGGTGCTTGCCTGATGGGTTCTTTGACATGGAAACCAGTTTTATGTAAAAAACAAACAAATATGTAATTAAATGTAATTTAATTCAATCAATTAATTTAAATGATTGTCTCAAATTAAAGTGCTGATTTGGTGTGACGCAAACAGCATGTGCGAGTTTTGCAATTAGACAGACCTGTGTGGTAATCCAGTCTCCCCTCCTCACGAAGATATATCTTCAGGCAATTCACCCATTGCAGTTTTTTAATTTATAACAACAGGGGAGAGCAATACCTCCTGCTTTATTTATTTATTTATTTTTTGGTGAGGAAGGTCAGCCTTGAGCTAACATCTGATGCCAATCCTCCTCTTTCTGCTAAGGAAGATCGGCCCTGGGCTAACATCCGTGCCCATCTTCTTCTACTTTATATGGGACACCGCCACAGCATGGCTGGAGAAGCAGTGCGTCGGTGTGTGCCCGGGATCCGAACCAGGGAACCCAGGGCCGCCGCAGTGGAGCGTGCGCACTTAACCGCTTGCGCCACCGGGCCAGCCCCAGTTCCTGCTTTTGTCATGCATTTCTCACAGATCTAGCTTCTTATGTTTTACTTTTTCCCCCATAAATCCACTTCCTTTCTTATTGTATATTTTATCTTTCTATTATGTGTCTTTCTTTTACTACCTCAATTTTTTTTCTTCTTCTTTCCTTCCTCCCTTTCTTCCTTTCATTCTTTTTCTTTTTTGTAAGGCAAGTTAATCATTATAAAAGTAAAAAAAAAAAAAAAAAAAAAATCAGGTTTCCAGAGAGATTAAATGATGTAATGTACATAAAATTTACATATCACCTAAGTTAATTTAACTCAAACGATAAAGAATATTAGGAATATTAAATTTAAAAGTTGTATATGGCACACCAATATCAATATAATTACACTTTCTGATTTGTATGCCCAATGGAAGAAGTATTAGGCTTAAATTTCTATACTCCTTTAACATAATGACTTCTTTCTGCTACTATCCTAATATGAGAAAGGTGAAAAAAATTATCTCCCTAAGTGATGATAATACAAGGAATTTCTAATTTATTTTTTACTCTTAAACCAGTGTTGCTGGTTAAGCCATATGCATCTGATCTCTTTCTTAGAATTGTATAAAGTTAGTTTGGGACCAAGTACGAAGGGGAAGGTGGATTGATCTAGTTCTCTTGACTTGTTCCAGCATGAAACATGAGCAAGAAATAAACCCTTGCTGATAAAAGCATCTGAAATGTGTGGTTGTTTTTTACAGCAGTAAAATCTGGAGAAAGCAGTCTAATAGAGAGGAAAATAATTTAAACTGTTAAAGAGGTAACAATTACACAAATGAAAATAATTGTATTTGGTTTCTTTGGTTGTTCTGATCTACTGATCACATTAAAGGCCAAGAACGTGTCCCAAAAATGAAGGGAAAATAATGTGACTATATCAAAGCTTCATAGCAATAGCTGCTCAATATATAACTATGCAATAATTGTTCTTTGATAAGCAGTGCCACTTGTACTCTCAAAGCACAAACTGGACCTGAAATTTTATGTGATATCTCTATTCTGTTTTTCCCCATGGCATGACTAGCATGGTGAAAGCTAGAACAAGATACAGCTTGTAACCTGGGATCATAAAGGATAGACATTGATGTGACAGCTTTTCTAGGCCTTTACTGCTCCACAAGACATGCACATTTCATATTTTGCACTTTGAAAATATGCCAAGGGGCAGAAAACAAATAAGGGACATGCGGTGATCTGACTCTTGAAATGCGGACCACACAGGCTGCTTAAGTTGAATTGCTCAATACTCCTGCTGAAAAGTTGTGATCTCTTTGAAATCACTCATGACAACTTCCTTGGGCTCCGCTCAAATATTGTCTATGGGGCCACAAGGTCGCTGGTCCACATAGCGGAGCTGCTCAGCCTGACAGAAGAACCAGTGAATAGCAAATAGTGTAGTCTCCTTTCTGCAAGGCCGATATTTTGAGAAACTAAGGACTTAATTAGCTGCTGTAATGTAGAAGAATAATTCTTACCTTTTTAAAATTTGTGACAGAAACAGACCTCATTATCTGCTTCCCAAAAGCCCCAACAAAGGCTTCTCTAGTACCTGTACATTTCCATATGTTTCTCACCCCAAGGATTTCAAAAATGATGCTGAACTTTTAATAAAATAATTAGACTGGAACAATCACAAAACAAAGAAGATGACATAATGCCTGATTCAGATCACTCTCTTAATGAATGTCCCTTCGGTACTTATATATTCACTTTGCCTCCTTCTGCATTTTTAAAATCTATTTCAAAAATGTTTATAAAGCTAATTCCTGTGGGTGTTTTCTAAGGTAATTGAGGGCAGACCCACTGCCCTTTCTCTCTCTGTTATCTCTCATAGGACTTGAGCTGGGCTTTACCTATTGTAATTTCCTTCCCAGTCACTATTACTATACTATCATTGTACTACTAATCTTTTATTTATGCCATATTTTGCTTTACTTTCAATAACGAGCACGTTTTAAAATATCCACACTTTATTTTTCAACTTCAGACTCCCAGAAGCCCAAATTATACCAGGTTCTGATCATTTTATGTCTGGTCTATTACAATGACTTGAAGATTTTACTTTTTTTTTTTTCCTAAGTGTTTACTATGTTAAAGATAATATTCTATGGTCTTTACGTATATTACATTTCTTAATCCTCAAAACAATCTTAGGAAGTAGATGCTGTCAGCATTTCCATATTAAGAAGACAAAAGATGCACAGAGAAAAAAAATTAAACAAAAAAGACTCAATCCCAAGATATAATGCTATCACTTGACTCTTTTTCATGCCCTGTTTAGCAACAAACCACTTTTAAAAAGCCGTTTTTAATTGAAAAAAAAATCTTTGTCCTCCTTTACGTTGTAAATTGGGATTCATTTTCAAATCTATTTTTTCAAATCCATGGCTTCTTGTTCTAACAGAGCACCACGTCATCAAGACTTTTTCAAAGCATTCACATGACTATGATACTTCATATCGCAAATGTCATCAGTGTTCCTCTACTGCTTATAGAATGGATTTCAAATTCCTAGCTAAGCACACTATGTTCCTCTGAATTATTTCCCTGTCTAATATTATTGTCCAATACTCCTGCACAAGCACCATTTATCTCACATCACTTAACCCCCAGAGACCTGTCATATTCCTTCTTGCCTCATGTCTTTCCTCAAATAGACTCAGAGGCCCTCAACGGCAGCTACACCTTACTCTCCTCTTATTCTCTATCCATTCTTGATAGAGAATCCCAGAGTAAAATCAACAAACAAACAAACAAAAGACAAGGAGAGAGAACAAAAATGAATAAAATTAAATTTTCCTAATATGTTAACATAGTGAATTAAGCCTATTTTGATTTAAAGCCTTCTATTTGTTTACTTTTCTTTTACTTAAGCCTTCCTTATTTAGAGAGATATTTAACCTGAGTTCCAAACACTTAGGAAATGCTTGGGGTAATTTTAGAAGGTATCATAAAGATGAGAAAAAGAACAAGAAAAACGGTAAAATGAATCACTTTTCTATTTTTTTCTGACTCGCAGTTTTTGAAAATTTCTTAATGCAGATGTGGTGTTACAATAATAATAGAAACATGATAGTATCATAGGCCATCAGATCTCACAATACAATCCAGGCACCAAGACATTATTTTTTAGCAACATTAGTTAAGCATGTGTTACACACAGAATGCATGCTAGCTGTTGGGGCAAAATACATAAATCAGACACAACCTCCTACTGAAAGGAATTTACAATTTACCAGAGAGAAACATACATATAAATTTAAAAAGGCCATGGAGTAGGACAGGCAGCATTCTTAGGCCAATTTCATAGAAATATGTTCCGTGTCCAAAGGCCACACACACACAGATGAGAGGTCAATTCTAGCCATAAAACATGGAATATAATAGAGTAATATGAAAAATGTAAATACACACACACATACGGATGATCAGAAAAAGGAGATAATTTTGTGGAAAAATATTCTCCCCCCAAAAAACAAAACAAAAAACAGATGCCCATATAAATCTAACCAAACCAAAAAGAAAAAAAAAAAAGGAAAATGTAATAGGTTGGAGGAAAACACTCACAGCAAGATATTTTTAGCTTTTGGTTGAAATGAAGAAGTAAAACATAAAAACTAACAGTGGTATCTTGTTTTTGCCCACGTGGAGAATTGTTCTTACTATGGGCAAGAAGCAATAGTATATATTACAAGAAATGTCTTGGAGTTTTGCCATATTGCCATTTTCAAAACAGTGAGTGCCTGAATTGATATGATTTAAGAAGCAGTGTAATATCAGAGTTAGACATTTTTTGGTTCTCCCTTTTTAGATGATACAAATAACTTTAAAAACTTGGTTTTTTATTCCACTTTTGAAAGAGAACATGAATTATACAGAAAATTATTTTTAAAAAGTAAATATTACCCAAATTCCACCAATAACATATAACCATTAATCTGTAAGCTACACGGTCAATATGTTTGTCTATCTTATTCACTGATCTGTCCTTCAGTGCCTAGGATGTTATCTGGTATATAGTAGGTGCTCAATAAACATTCATTGACGAATGGATATGTGAAAAGAAGATCGGCAGTATTTTTGTTATCTAAAAGGGCAAAGTTTGAACAAATTAAAGGATAGACACCTAGGATTCTAGTTCTTACAGACTGGATCTAGTAGATAGACTAGGAGTTATAATAAGAAATGAATAGAAAGGATTACTATTTCTCTTGAAGTTTGTCATATATAGGCTACTTATATACCTAGACATACCCTCATATATTATTTTGAAGTATCAGGAAAATAAATCATAAAACCACAGAGAAAAATTAAACATAGATATTTAATTATGACCTAAGAATTTTATGATTAGCTCCTCTGTTACTGCATAGTGTTAACAATAGATTTTCTGTTATTCTTAATTTTGCTGCTAATGGGAATCTGTCTTTTCAGTGTCTTCACAGGCATTTTAGAGGGATTTGGTGAGAATTATCTGGGGATGTGATTCTGACACAATTTTAAACTAGTTCTAAACAAAAATTCAAATGGGACTCAGACTTAAATACACTATGTTTTATAGTTTTATAGTATATTAGGGAACAATTAGTCAAAACTCATCACTTTACGGATAAGGAAAATGTGACATAAAGAGACAATGTAACTTGCCCCAAATCATACCTAGTTTGATTCATAAAGTCTATACTTTTGGACCCAATATTTCCACTTCTGGGTGTTAATGTTAGAAAACTAATGCGATAAGAACACAGATCTTTACATACATAATTTTTATCCTAGGAAAAAATAGTTTAAAAAGAACAAAATACAAAACCAAAAAACACACACCTAATTATTGAATAACATATGGTTGATTAAATAAAGTAGGGAAAATCCAGACAATGGAACATTGGGGAACTATTAAGAATGAAAGCATCTAATTATATACAATGATGTGGAATGATGTTCATAATGTATTGCAAAGTAAATAAACATAAGAATGTCTATCATATGACCTCATTTTAGTATACAGTACTCTGCAAGTGTATATTTGCATAAAAAACTGAGTGAATAGGAACCAAAATAGCAGTGGTTATTACTAGAAAATGTGACTCTTGAAAAATTATAAGAATTAAAAATTTTCTAAAATTGTTAATTCTAACAATTTTCTAAAATAAATACTCATGGTCTAATAAAAATAGCACGAGAACAATGTATTTAATATTGGCATTGAGGTGTTCTTTTATTCTAGTCTAGCAAGGAATCCTTTAGACCATTCTTTACCAAGGTCGGTCCAAATGATGAAAGTGTTGACTTAGTTGTCTTTAGGAGTATAGAGAACCCTAAGTTATTTCTCAAAAAAAAAAAAAAAAAAAAAAAAATCATAGTATAAAGAAAAGTCAGATTAAAAAATGCAGTGTATATAAAAACAAATATGGAGTTTTCAAATCTTTGCTACTCTAACTACAATGCTAAGATCTCAGCCAAGAGCTGCTTGCCAAAGATAGGAGCTAGAGTTTTGGATGCCCAAGAAAATGTCAGCAAATTACCCAAAATAAAACCAGATGTGCAGTGTTACACCACCAGGATTTTAAAATAAAAGATAGTTCTAAGTCTGGAGTCATAGCTATGGTCAAACTCAAGCAGAAATAAAGGAGCTAGGGGCTCTAATCACAGGTTTCAGACTAATCTTATCTGTGTTCATATGATATTTCCTTCCTATGGAGGTTTTTATATGTACATACTAGGATCATCTTCCTAAAGAAGAAAAACCTAAGGCTTAGAGAGGCCAATAGGCCACACCAAAAGTAAGTGGAGAAATGAGTATATGAATCCAGGCAAGCATGACTCAAAATCCATGCTCTTTCCACTTGCTGTATCTTGTGGAATCAACAGAAGTTCCTTACTGTCTGTCTCATTTTGATAGTGCTGATACCAGCCAATAATGGATCCCTCTGGTACCGTCAGTACAGGAGACCCATGTGAGCAGACTAAGGATTTGAATTTGCATTCAAAATCCAGATGACAGAAGGAAGAGTTCTATAGGAAGGAATCCCTGACCTCCTCATCCTCAACTACATTCTTTCATGAGTCCCTAAGTGCTGGTGATTTACGCCCAGTAGGAGTTAGTACATTTCAGTATCTCCATAGCCTTCAGTGGGATAGGTATGCATGGGGCAGGATTGCTGTGCCTCTGAGGATTTATAACCAAAAGAAGACTGTGGAAATGTGGGAAATCTTATTATGTTCCTAATAGAGCGGCCACCAGTGGATTCCCCAGCCAAAATGCATATGGTGATTGTTTTAGTTTGCTAGGGCTTCTATAACAGAATACCATAGACTGGGTGGCTTAAACAACAGAAATTTATTTTCTCACAGTTCTGGAGGCTGGAAAGTTAAGGTCATAGTGTCAGCAGGTTTGGTTTCTTTGAGGCCTCTCCCCTTGGTTTGTAGATAGCCATCTTCTTCCTGAGTCTTCACATGGTGTTCCCCCTATGTGTGCCTGTATCCTAATCTCCTTTTCGTATAAAGACACAAGTCACATTGGATTAGGGCCCACCCCGACAACCCTATTTTAACTTAATTATCTTTTTAAAGGCCCTATCTCCAAATAAAGTCAAGTTCTGAAGTACCAAGGGTTAGGGCTTTAACAAGGGTTAGGGCTTCAACAAGGATTAGGGCTTCAACATATGAGTTTGAGGGGGACGCAAATCAGTCCATAACACTTATTCTCTGGTCTCCCAAAATTCATGTCCTTCTTGTATGCAAAATATGTTCACCCCATCAATAGCCCGTGAATGTGTAACCCATTCCAAAAGGGACAAACTAGAAAGAACAAAGGGTCACAGGTCCCAATTAAGTCTGAAACCTAACAAGCCAAATTCCGTTAGATTTAACGCTCAAGAGTAATCCTCTCTGGTTTGATGCTCTGTCTTCTTCCTGGACCCTCTGGGATGCTGGCCCATTGTTCTCTCAGTTGAAGGTGGTAGTTCCACTTCAAAGTCTCTGGGCAGCAGCCTTGACACCAAGGCCCTGAGCAGAAGCTCTGCCCATTTGACCCTGGGGGTGGCAGCCTGGCCTGCTGAAACTGAGGAGTTGGCACTGCCCAAGGGAACTGAGGAGGCAATAGCCCTGCCCTCTGGGCCTGTACTCTATGAAACTATGGTGGCAGTGGCAGCCCTGCTGACCTCTGAACTGCCTTCAGGGTCATTCTTCCCTTTCCTTGAAGGATAATGCATGTTTGCAGCAGATAGTTCTACTGGTCCCTCTTGTAAAATCTCAGAGGTCTGACAGTCTTCCTTCCTTTTTTCCTGTCTCTTTCTCCTTCAGTCCAAACTGGCAGCATTTATGCTTAGAGAGTTGATTGGATCCATGAGTCACACTTGTAATCTCTTTATAGCAAATAATTGTCCAACCACACTCTTGATATTCTTTCCAGAACACACTGTCTCATTTTTTGCAATATGGGTAGGTTGAGAATTTTCCAAATCTTCAAGTTGTGGTCACTTTTTGCTTAATAATTCCTTCAATTTATCTCACTCTATTCAAATTTTACTATATATAAGCCGCAAGGAGAAACCAGGCCATGTCTTCACATTTTGCTTAGATATCTCCTCAGCTAAATATACAAATTAATCATTTGCAAGTTCTCTCTTCCACAAAACACTAGAACACAATCCAGCCAAGTTCTTTATTACTTTATAACAAGGATCTCATTCCCTCCAGTTTCCAATAACATGTGCCTCATTTCTACCTGAGACCTTCCCAGAAGCACCACTAATGCCCGTATTTCTACCAATAATCTCTTCAAGCCAGTCTAGGCTTTTGTGTGTGTGTGTGTGTGTGTGTGTGAGGAAGATTAGCCCTGAGTTAACATCTGTCACCAATCTTCATCTTTTCGCAGAGGAAGACTGGCCCTCAGCTGACACCTGTGCCCATCTTCCTCTACTTTATATGGGACACTGCCACAGCATGGCCTGACAAGCAGTGAGTCGGTGTGTGCCCAGGATCCAAACCTTGGGCCGCCACAGCGGAGTGCGTGCACTCAACCGCTACGCCACCGTGCAGGCCTCCAATCTAGGCTTTTTATAACAACGGTCTCAAAACTCTTCCAGCCTCTACCCACTACCCAGTTCCAAAGCTACTTCTACATTTTTCGGTATTTGTTACAGCAGCATCCCACTCTAGTACCAAAATCTACCTTAGTTTGCTAGGGCTGCCATAAGAAAATACCACAGTCCAGGTGACTTAAAAGAAATGTATTTTTTCACAGTTCTGGAGGATACAAGTCTGAGATCAAGGCATCAGCAGCTGTCATTTCTTCTGAGGCCTCTCTCCTTGGCTAGCCAACGGCAGCCTTCTCACTGTGTGTTCACGTGGTAATCTCTCTGAGCATGTGTCTGATGTCTCTCTCTCTCTGTTTCCTAATTTCCTTTTCTTATAAGGACACCAGTCATATTGGATTAGAGGCCACCCTAAAGACCCCATTTTAACTTAATCAACTATTTAAAAGGCCCTATCACCAAATACAGTCCTATTCTGAACTACTGGGCATTAGTTAGAGCTTCAACATAGGAATTTGGAAGGGACATGATTCATCTCATAACAGTGACAAAAAGCAAAATTCACACACACACACACACACACATATATATCACATACGTGTGTGTGCATATGTAAGTTAATGTAATGTGTCAACTTGACTGTGCTAAGGGATGCTCAGATAGCTGGCAAAACATTATTAGTGGGTGTGTCTGTGAAGATACCTCTAGAAGAGACTAGACTAGCATTTGAATTGGCAGACCGAGTAAAGAAGATTGCCCTCACCAATGAGGGTGGGCATCATCCAATCCATTGAGGGTCTGAATAGAACAAAAAGGCAGAGGAAGGGTATATTCACTCTCTCTGCTTGAGTTGGGATATCTATCTTCTCCTGCCATTGGATATCAACACTCCTGGTTTTTGGGCCTTTGGACGCGAACTGGGACTTAATCAGTTCCCGTGGTTCTCATGCCTTCGGATTTAGACTGAATTACACCACTGGCATTCCTGGTTCTCCAGTTTTCAGACAGCAGACCATGGGACTTCTTGGCCTCCATAACTGCATGAGTCAATTTCTACAATAAATTTCTCTCTCTCTCTCTCTCTCTCTATATATATATATATATCTTCCTATATACATATGCAATACATATCCTAGTGGCTCTGTTTCTCTGGAGAACTCTGACTAATATAAAATCTATATATTTATATATATGTATAAAATATATGTTTATCGTATCATATATAAATATGTTGAAATATTGTATATAATATATAAATATGTATGTTTTAAAATATATATATTTTGTCACTAAAATTTGATTCTTTACTTTTGAAACACTTCAGTTAAGTCCAAGTAATTAATTTACTATTCACTTGCCAAGTGCCACATACAGAGATGAACCGTGAGATGAGACTAGTAGGATAATAAGAGTTAAGTGGAAAAAGGGTAGGAGAGATATTTGGGTTCAGTGAGCTGTTTAAGCAAACATCTAGGTATAGAATGGTCCTATGGTTATGTGGCGAGGCTGCATGTGCCTGTGTCCATGTAAGTACGGTATTAGTGGTAGGAGAGGTAGGGTAGCTACAGACATTTCTTTACTATTGGAGGGTAAAACATACTGTGGGTGGAAGACAATGTGGTGGAGGTAGGTCTATGCTTTAAAGAAACGTAAATCCGATATAAATGAAAGTCTGACCCTACAGAGAATTCTTAGAAGTAGAAAGACACAGTTAATTCGCTATTGAGTTCAACAGTTCTTCACAATAGTAATAATTTCTATACCTCACCACAAAAATTATTTAACAATACAAATATTGTCAAGATAACACACATTAGATTTTTATTAAAATTGGTTTTAACATTATTTAATATACCTACTTTAATAAATGTCAAAACTCTCTCCAAATAAACATGAGAAAAAAAACCTTGATTTTCTTTTTTTCTAGGCTTTTCTTTGGAGTTTTCTTTTTCCCACACACATAGTAATAAGAAAAACAGCCATCAAGAGATGAAAGTGAAGGCTTTCAAAGAACAAATCTATTCCTTAAATTGAAGGATACAGTAATAAAATTTCTCTGTGGAAAAAAACCTGTCACCTTCATAGATTGAATACTTTATAGACTTTCCAAATGTGTATAAGTTCTGTATAATTCAAATACTTTTCACTCTATGAAAAAAGGACAGATGTACTACCAACAAAACTAAAGCAAGCACTATATCTTATCTGTTAAAGCAATTTTTGTTTCCTATAAAGGCTTTTAGATGAAATAGTACATACTGATTTTTCATTAAAGATACATGACCACTACCAATCGAAATCTGAGGCTAAAATCTGTGTTTCAAAAAGTCTCCCCTTATAAGGAGAATCAACCACTAGGATGATATTCTGAAGGGCTTAATATCGTCTTAGCTGAACAATTTTCGTATTGCACATGGTCATAGACACTTTACATTAAATTTTATTTTTATTTATCTACATTTTAGAACCATATGAATTACAAATATCCTAGATAAAACTAGGAAATTTTCCATACTCTAGAAATTTCAATTCTAAGAAACATGAGCTTAAAATGTGTCTGAACCATCTTTCTATCCTTCATAGTCCCTTAACAGTGGGCCCTTAATAAATAATGAAAGAACAGTTCTCTTGAATACTTGTCTTTCTTGTTATAAAAATTTTTCCTTTACATCTCACTTTCCCTTGAAGTTACCATTATTTTTCCTTCATTTGATCCATAGCCAAATATTCAGAAAGGAATCTACATTCCTTTCTACTTTCTCACCTTTCCCTTACCCAACTACAGTCTGGTTTCTGTCATATAGGGCTTTTAAAACATCTCTCATGATGGCCATCTAATTGCAAAATCCAATAAACCATTTATAATTGTTATCCTCCTTGAACTATCTGGAATTGATATTCTTTGACACTCTCTACTCCTTTGAGTTGGAGGAATTTACTCTTTGACAAGTGTCCTCCTATCTTCTCATTTACTTTTGTTGAGTCCTCCATAACACGTTATCCAACATTGGTATTTCCTAAGATTCCATCCTTAATCCTCTACTCTTCTTTCTATACACCCTCTCTTGTGTCGTAGCATAAAATGTACCTCACAAACTGGCTCACAACTGTACCTCTTTAGTCTTCTTTCCTCCCAATATGCCGCATAGCCTGTGTTCTATTCTCAACAACCTTCACTTTTTACTTTCGGACCTATTCTCCGTGCTATTCCTCTTTCAAGAAAGATGTTCAGTCGCTCCCCCCTGTAAAACTACTACACATTTTTTCAAAATACTGTGAAAATATCACTTTATCTATAAAGCCTTTCTCTCTCCTACTAGTCATCATTAATTGATCTCTACTCAGTTGTTCTCTCACTACACTTTTGTCATATTCTGTTATAACAATTGTCGAATGGTATTTTAATTTTTTAAAACTCATTCATCTACTCAATTGAATTTTAAATTCTTCAAAAGTGAGAACTATACTGGAATTAGTACATCATAAAGAAAGCAGAACAGCATAAGAGTTATAACCAGGGCATGGACTTTAGAATCAAACAGTTGCGATTTGAGTCTCAGGTATCCACCACTTCCTAGTATGTGACCTCAGTGTGATCATCTGTGAAATGGGGATAACAATTATATAATAATAATTACCTAATATTCTAACTTTATACAAGTGCTTAACACAGTGCTTGGCACAAAGTATTTGTTAAGTTAGTTTGGGCTGTTATTAATTCTGCTTCCAAATTTACAGAGTCTCACTCACTAAAGATTATCAATAAGTATTTGGTGAGTGAATGAATGAATGAATGATAACAGAATGCAATTATCTCTTCTATGCTTCTTGTATGGCTTAAGTGATTTGAGGAATTCAGTAAGCATTACTCCTACCATCAGAATAAATTTTAGGGCATGGAAAACCAAGGCATAGACAAAATTTCCATAAAGCCAAATACAGACAGAGATAGAGAAAAAGATACACAAAAGTAAAAGGTGTTTGCTCCAACCCCCTCCAGTTAACATATTTTTCCTGGCTGAGTTTATCAGATGGGCTGATTATCACCTTAAAAGGTCAGGTGCTTCTGATGATACTTGGTAAGAGAACAAAGTGGAAGAGAACATTATTGTTGGCTGCTATGCCCATGAGAGATACTTATTCTGGTGACACAGAGGCATTCTCTGGACAGGCCATGTTCCTGAGACCTATTTGTGGGGAGAAGGCAGGGCAGGCCTGAAATGTCACGTGTACTTTGCTTAGGAATAGTGAGAGAGGGACAAGACAAACGAAGACTGGGCCCCAGAGCAGGAATCACCAGTGTCCTAACAATGAGGTAACATAAGTCCCTAGATAATGTTTAGCCAAGGATCACCCTGGAGTTACTAACTCTGAAATATCCTTGGATCTATTGCCCTTACTAGTCTTCCCTCCACTTACACTGCCCAGGTTCAAGCCCTCATCACTTCTCACCTGAAATGTTGCCAATCCTTTTGATGTGGGGTCCCTGAAGCCGATCCCCAGGGCTCTCCTCCACATACCAACAAGTGTCACCTTCAAAAGCAAACTCCTTTGGTGCAAGTCTCTGTCTCAAATCTCTTTGGCTACTCATTCTTTTCAGGGTCCTGTGGAACCCCCTAACTTTGACATAAATTGGGTTCCAATTTATCTTTCCCGTTTTATCTCCTTACTCTAGTCACCCTTCATTCTAGCTATATTAAACCACTCACAGTTATCCAAATAGGCCATTAAGTCTCACATCCATGTCTTTGCTTATGCTATTCTTTCTTTTCAGAATGCTCTTCCTAACCTCATTGAACTACATGAAGAACAAAAGGTTGCCTTCTCTGTAAAGTCTTCCGTACATTCCCATTTCCCATTCTGAATAAATCACATGCTCTGTTAAGACTCAACCGCCTCCCTTTTCTCCTGTGTTCATACCTACATTATTAAAGGTTAATTAGTTGCTTATGAACTTTTAACCCCACTAATTAGTGCGCTCCTTGATGTTGGGGGTTAAATTTCATTCATCTTCACTTGTCTAGGATTTAGCACATCTTCGAGGTCTAATAAATGTTTGTTGAATGACTGCAGGAATTTAGGGTGGAGGCACGGCAGAGGTAGGACTAAACAAGGGTCTCCTCTCTGTCTTCAGTTGCACAAAGTATTAAACCTGAGTATGACCTGAGAAGTGCATCAATTCCTTAACAGATTAGTTTATATACATTTTATAGACTAATATTTAAAGCGATATTTCTGGATGTATTCTATGTAGGAATATTGGTTTAATATATTCAAATATCTTCCAGGAAAAAAGAAAGAATATCAATTTTTCCTATGTGATTATTTTGATCACTTTCCATATTTTCTCAACTATTGTCTAAAGAATGACATTTTCTTGAATAACAAAATAGATCATTATGAACAAAATTATAGAGTTTTGATAGTGAAACATCTGAATTGTAATACAATTGTGCTTTAGACCCATTACGAGTACTCTGAGGCACCACTATGGGGCTATTTTCAGGTGCCAATCAGGGCTCCTGTTTATGACATTGGGTATTAAGGAGGATGTCAGACATGACCCATCTCTAAAGCTCAAAAGCAAAATGCAAAAATAACTTCCATTGTGATAAACGTTGATAGTTACCCTAAAGGTGATCCCTAAAATTTCTCAGAGGAAATGAGTTTATATGTTAGGGACAAACTGAATCAAGAAAGAATAATTTAACATATTAAGAAATGAAGTTTCTGAAATTTTTTAGTATGTACCTATTTCTTCTGTAAAGAAGTCTTACTGATTAAGGTAAGACAGTTCCCAGTAAAATTTTGGGAAACAAAATAACATATTATTTCATCAGTACTTGAAATGAAAGTAAGTTACTAAATAAAAACCACCATCCAAATATAGTATATAGTACTAAAGTCTAGAAACACCTGCTTCTGCACTTCTTTAATTAAAACCCACTATTCTAGCAAATGTATTTTTATGAGACAGTTCCAGGAGCATTTTCATTCCCTCCGTATATTTCTAGAAACTCTAGCTGACTGTGGTGCACACACTTGGTGAGCGAAGCAAAGGTTAAGTGTGTATGACACAGATGAGCCCCGAGATTATGTATACACTGTGAAATGCATGTGGATGTTCATGATTTAAGCCATTGAACTGTGGCCTGAAATGATGTCACACAAAGCGCAGCGGTAAGTGGAAGGTTAAACCTACTTGCATCTCGGCTCATTAAACGCAGTTAAAGTGCAAATCCCCTCATTCTGACAGTAGTGATCACAAGGGTTCTCTTTCTGGTCACAGCGCTGACTTTTAAACCCCACAGAGCATCTGCAGAATTTCAGTAAAATACAGCTAAATAAAGTGTCTGACTTTTTTTGCCAAATACGTTTCAAATTTATATCATACAGAGATAGTAACATATGAATAATATTTTCCTCAGGTACGCTCACTTCTCTCTCATACACACTCAACACATGCTACTTGGACGAGGTGGGGAACAGAACGCAGATGTGGATCATTTGTGGGCATCTTCCTTCCGGTCAAGCAGTGGTAAAAGAAAACTCAAAATAGAGGACACGTAAGCTAAATGGTTATATTTCAAATTGTCCATTCTGGACAATCAGGTACTTGAAAGGGGAAAATATTAAACTCTAGATTTTCTCAAGAGCAGAGAATCTCCAGTACTTTCTAAATGTTTAGAAACCCAGACTCAAGTTAATGCATTGCAAAGGAGACAGGGGCTTAATACGTTTACATAATACAACACTCTAAACCTGACACAAGCATCGAATAGCATTATACATTTGAAAAGATACCTCAAGGTCTTTTGAAAAGAATGGTTGTAAGTATCAAATTGTTCATAAATATGATAATGTCTGGGTTTCACATATTTGAATAAGGTCAATGAAATCAGAACAATTTTCCCCAGCATTTCTAAGGTCAAAGATCTATGAATGTCTGAAATGGGTATGATGCTAAGAAGTGAATGAGCTCTTCCTCATGACATCAATAGCAAATTGATGAAAGAGGAGCCATTGAGGGACAATACTTGGTCAGAGATGTCGATGAAACATTCATTTAAAATGTATTACCCGAAGAAAGAAGAACAGAGCAGGGATTCCACATGCATGCGAAATCATATCATAAAATGACCACAATGTTATAAAATACTCACAGACACACAGGTACATTTGTCTCGGGGTCCAGCTGGCATGTGCCACCATTGTAACAGTAGCCATCACATAACTGACAGCTAGAGGCAATCTTTCCATTAGTGCAGCTGCAGCAACAAAGAAAAAAAAAAATCTCATTGTTACTGGCATCATTATTGTTGAAAGCTGACACAAACACTCTGCAGATGAGAATACTCATCATAGAGGAGTAGTGGAGTGGCTGGCTAAAAGAAGTTTTCAGAAAGAAAGACTTGCTGGAGGCAAAGATTTTTTTTTAACAGAATGATGACAGATAAAATTTTTCTTTTGGTAATTTTCCAATTTTCAATCCATTTGCTTAATACAAAAATTTAATATAGACAGATATATGTGTGAAAATATGTACTCTAATGTCTGTCACTTACACTTCAAGGAGACATTAGTATCAGCATCTTACTCCCTTTTCATATAACTAGGGTTTGGTGATGTCCCTTTGAATTATAAACCACATCATCAAATACTCTGGAAGCACATGCTTCAGCTATTCCTTCTACACTGGAAAATCTGGTCCAAAGTATTGTTATGAGTTTTAGATGCCACATTTTGTAAGAAACTATAGGATTATCCTGTGGTCATTTTATCCTACTGTTTCTCTTTGAATATGTACTGTAATTAATGTCAAACTCTTTTTATTCTAACAGAAAAAAATATGGAGCAGTTCATTGCAAAATTAAACAGTAATGTTATAGGAACTTTATGCAGTATGGCAACAAAGTAATGAAGTAAGTAGGTTTCCTTGGAAAACTTACAGAAACAATTCTACTTTATAGCACATTACATGTCTAAGATAAGAATAAGATAAGAATAAACTTTGGCTATTGCTACATAGGAAAAACAAGCATAACGATAGAAAAAATACAGAAATTTCTTAGTTGCCATGTTATATTTTTAAATAAATAAATAGTGTTAGATTGGACACTGAAAATTGTTGGAGGAATAGAGAAAAGTGTATTGACATTCCAATCAGAATTACAACAGATCATGCCAATATCCTGATTATGAGATCATGTTAGTACGAGGTGCTATGAAGCAATCAATGGTATCACAATAAATCTGGACATAACCTTGTCAAAAAAATCAGGCTGCAACATCATGTATTGATCACTGTGATCCTCTCCATGATGGATATCTATTGCAGTACATCCATCAAAGGGCAATTCCCAATGATAGGTTAGGTCCCTGAAATAATCGGTTGGCAATCTTGTAGTTCATTTATTCTGTGCATATTTATTTGACCTCTTGTGGGTGGTAAGGCTGCTGGAAATGCACTGAATTGCTTATAACTTTCCAAGGTATTTAATTTAAAGATATTTTGTAAGAGTCTGGATTTTAAAATCACATTTTTTAAAAAATATAAACAGAAGCAATGAGTCAACTGTGTACTAGATGTGAAATGGAGATATGTGAAAGTGGAACCAAACAGGGGGAAGGAGGCAGTGGTATAAAGTTTCCAAGATTTAACAGAGAATATCACATCCTTTATAATCCATAGAGGCATCCAAATACAGAGCAAAGTGAGTCAAGGACACATTCAGTGGTATTGGTGTCTGATATGTTAAATGAGTCTTGAAGACTTTTCCTTGCCCTCTATGCCCAGCGTCCTTGAAAATCAAAGAGTCGAAAGTTATAGTTTCTTATTATATCAAAGGGACAGTGTCAAAGAGAAAAATTAGCTAATTACACATTAAAAGATTTCCCACAAAAAAGATACTATATACCAAATATCAGCTTTTAAAAGAGAAAAAAATTCCAATTATTGACTGCTTTTAAATTTATGCTTCCAAGAGTTATAAAAGATGTTGCCTCTTTCTCCTTCTAAAGGTTTTTTTTGAATCCTAAATTGAAGACAGAAATTTGTAGATATTTCAAATGTGAAATACAAATTATCCAAATCATTATAAGGCATCAAAGAGTACAACTCATATCTTAATGATATGAGTTTTCATCATGATTTCATTTCTTAGAGGCATGTGTAATACACACACACAGTTTGTGATATTATTTTCAAAAAGCTAATTGCCAGTTGTCCAGTACACACAAAGAATTCCCATAATAATTGACATCGCAGGGTTATTATTTAGGCTATTCAAAATTATGATCTAGTCTTTCTTCACCAATATTTACTTAGATTTCCAGAAGAGAGGTAAATATGCAGTTAGCTCTATTTTAAAGATTATACTCATTATATTTGACAGAGTATCTATTCGGACAACACACCTGACTATTTGCAATCACAAGTACACATGACGGCTTGAATTTTCCTATTTAAGTAAAAAAGATTTATTTTAACTCAATTGTGATTTAGTATTAGTTTTGGTTTTAGTATTGGTTCTTTACTTATGAAACGGAAATTCCAACATCACTATAAATTTCATTTAATGCTAAGATGAAAAGTATCTTAGAAATGAAAACAGACATCTAATAAGTTTCAGAATACCCAAACAGTCTTGTTTGTATTATCATGCTCATATGTTACATAGCCTATCTGATAAATCAAGTATTATACTCCTATTTTTTTTTTTTATTTATTTATTTTTCCCCCCAAAGGCCCAGTAGATAGTTGTGTGTCATAGCTGCACATCCTTCTAGTTGCTGCATGTGGGACGCGGCCTCAGCATGGCCGGAGAAGCAGCGCGTCGGTGCAAGCCCGGGATCCGAACCCGGGTCGCCAGCAGTGGAGCGCGCGCACCCAACCACCAAGCCACGGGGCCGGCCCTATACTCCTATTTTTAAACTTCCTCTATCTACTCATTGTTAACAACTGTTATTTATCTATTCTTACATATAATTTTCCAAAAAGATCTTTTAAGCATCAAGAACTATAATATTGGACCCCAATAGCCTACTCAGGTTACAAGGCTCTGGTGTTTCTAGGTTGGAGAAGCCAATTTTCTCAGTATAGTAGGCAGTACCAAGCGCCCTAAGAGTCCTGCCCTTCTTTCTTCATGTGGAACTTTCCCTCGTGATAGAAACAGGGTGTGTGTCTCTGCATGAGCTTTTCCAAGGTAAACTCAGAAGGAAATTGTGGCTCACAGCCTTTCTTTGATAATGGCCCATGATTCCCTGCATGAATAGAATGGGGTACATTCCATTCCTGATGTGGTACACTGGACGTGAAGAAAAACGTATGCCCACTAAGTGAAATAAAGTTCTGTCATGCTAAAGTTTCATCACAAAGAACTGATGAGCTTAATGAGCAAACACGATTTTGGTAGTCTACATGAAAATGCATTTTGCTTTTATGTACTTATCAAAAGCACATAGTTATAATTAGTCATATTTTCAATTACTTTACTTAAAAATAATGTACTTTCAAATGACCCAATTTGAGGGTTTCGGTAAATGTCATTCATAATGATAACACAAATCATATTTAGAGTAAATTCTAAAATGAGAGTAAATAAAAAAGAAAAAAATTGTTGATGCTGTCTGTAATAAAATTTTATTGAGTCTTATTTGGCAGAGCAACATAACTCAGGGCTGGCACCCTCGCAGAGCTGTTTCAGCGGAAGCTGTGGCATGAACAATTTACGGCATGCTTTCTAGCTCATATTCTCATTTATTATACTCCTAAGCAAGGCAAGTGATGAAGTCCAGTCCTTTATAAGCCCTTCTTTTAAAAGGTTGTTAAAATAAGTCTGGAGTGAGGATTGATCCCCAACCTCAGTGGCATCAACTTGTTTCAAGATAGAAGCTGAAAGGCATTACCCTTTAGCTGTGATGTTCTCTTTTCTATTTACTTGATCTTAAAGCCAAAGGGCAAAAGGCAGCATAACCAAAGTCTAACTTGGACATTTTTGTTGTAGTTGTTTCCTGGGAAACATTATTCCTTCTACTTATTTTGGACTATAATGTTCAAAGGCAGATAAAAAATAAGATTAAATTTATTTCTCTTAGACAGTCTTTTGCTCCTCTCCCAAAGGATCATTTTGTAACAACAGAAAAGCACTCACCGTCAATAAGAATGATGAAAGAATTAAAAATCTGAACTATTCTAATTTAAGGGTATTACTTATAGCGTTTTGAAGGTATGTTGCATTTCACTATTTCTTGCTTACTTTTAGGAATATTCTATATAAGGAATGATCTGACCATATCATTACATGATGAATTTTCATGTTCCCCAGATGTACATAATAGATGTTGAATAAGTTTGGATTTAATTGAAATGAATTGAATCTTATCTCTAGCCCCCCAAAAAAGAGGATGCAATGGCTGCCATATAGAATGAAAATCATTTACATTGTTTTCACTGTTTATTGTTGGACTGCTACGTGCTTGTGGGTTCTAATGCTTTATAAATTAAGCTAGATGTCCACTTACTTGCAAAATATATCTTCACTATCTTTATTTATAATGCAGTGGCCCCCATGGCACCTTATACATTTGTCAACCTCACATTTTGGTCCTTCATAGCGTATTGGACAGACACATTCAACACTTCCATCATCTCCAATGGTACAGGATTCAGAATTCACACAGTAGTGGTGACATACATCTAGGAAGAATATACAACAGAAAAAATGAAATTATATTACAAGATGTTTTTCTTCAGTCACAATAAATGTTACCATTTCATTTAATATTTAAAATTGGTCAATCAATAGGTAGAGGAATTTACAAAAGCAGCTTATAATTATATGCAACTAGAATTCTCTAATAATGCTATTGATTCCTCTTTTTGCCCGAGTTAGGCATCATTTCATATGGCTAAGAGGAGATAGGTTATATTGATGTAATGCTAGCTGACAAACTCTTTTGGTTCTGAATTTTAAAGTTTGAGTTAACAAGGTTCCTTAGCGTTCCTTCTAATGAGCAATATTAATATCACAGTGAAATGAGCAGAAATGCTCAAGATTTCTTTAGACGTCATTTATCGTTGCCTCTCCTCACGTCTATTTTCATCCAGACAACAGGGTAGTGAGTGGGGAGTAGGTGACCTCTACCTCTGCACTCACTAGCCCTTGGTGTGGTGGAAAGAAGTCTCCCTCTACACACGCAGAACAGGCCCAGGTATTTCTGAACACCTGGGTAAATAAGCAGACAAGGAGGTATGCCTCTCATGTTACTCCAAGAGGAAAGTGGGCTGGGAAACTAACTGATCCATCCCAGATGGGAAGTGACAACAGAAGTCTAGGCTATTGTCCCTCTTCTGTGGGATAGCCTAACTTCCCTGTCAGTCAGAGGGAAAACCTCCCTGTAGTCTGAGACCTTGGTTTTGAAAGATGTTTCTTACTGAGCATTACAGACAATTTTCTCAACTATGAAGGAAGGTTTCTTCAAATATTTCTATATCCCTTGAATGTGAGTAATAAAACAAAGACCATTTAATAATATAAAAGCCACACTAACTTTGTAATCGGACATTCTACCTCAGTGTTTTGAAAAGCAGACAACTCTGTAGGTATGCTTATATGAATAGATTATAATTTACCACATTCAAAATACTGAAATTCAGAGGCTGGCCTGGTGGCGTCGCCGTTAAGTTCCTGCACTCTGCTTTGGTGGCCCGGGGTTTGCAGGTTCGGATCCTGGGCACGGAGCTATGCACAGCTTATCAAGCCATGCAGCAGTGATGTCCCATATACAAAATAGAGGAAGATGGGCACGGATGTTAGCCTGGGGTCAATCTTCCTCAGCAAAAAGAGGAGGATAGGCAACAGATGTTAGCACAGGGCTAATCTTCCTAACCAAATATATGTATATATATATATAGAGAGAAATTCATAATACAAATAATCTTAAGCAATAGAACTGATTAAATCAATCCCAGACTTTGTTTAGAAGCTGCAATTTCCTTTTAGGTCTCTAATTGTGAAGCAATGTTAAAGGAGATTAGCTGAGATGAAAATCACAATTTATAAACTTTAACCTGCTTGAAGACAATTATAGCAGGTGAGGAAAATTAAAACATAACTTATAATTCTCATGTTTGTATATTTATCTAACCCTTTATTAAATCAGACAGAAATTAACTTTATTGACAAGCTTGCTTCATATTTATGGAAATTTATTTCAAGCATTCTTTTGCTTGCTGTTGCATTATGCCAAGTACCTTCATTGAGAGTTAATGCTAAAGTCTATTAATATGAGTGACAGCTATATTTAAGAAAAGTAGCACTTTCAACAGTTCAGAGACTTGGAAATCTAAAAATTAAGTCAATGGTAGTATCTATTCATTATGGTGTCTGTTGTTGTTCTAGGCTTGGGAGGTTATCATGTACACAACACAAATTCTGTTTTTATTTATGAAAAATGTATCAGCAGCAGTCTATATGATCATCTATTCAATGCAGAAATCTCTAAAGAACAACTTTCAGTAGTCAGGTTGCTAGACACCTCTTACTGACAGAGAGCTCTTAATATTGCCCCCAATTTCTTTAAATTTTATCCTTTGGTCCTGCTTCAGTTGTCTGATGGGACGCAGAAGTTGGTTGATGTATCTTTCCGAGATCTTCATATTATGTCCTTATTCAGAAGTTTCCATAGTTAATAATCCATCAGAATCATGTAGGAGACTTGTGCGCAAATGCAAATTCCAGTGCCCTTCTCTGTTGCCCACCACCTGCCCCTAGACTCTAATTCATAAATCTGAAATGGGCTCCGGTGATTCACATGGGACTGGTTGAGGAACTGGAATTTGGGAAGTAGGGAATGTAAGAAATGATAACCTGGAGATGATATTTCTGATTAGCAAAGGGACTACATTGTCTAATGGTTGTAAATAAATCTGATTTGACTTAAAAGTTTATTTCTTGACTAACTTTGTGAGCTCTAATTAAAATGTAACTTTTAACCTAAAATTTTAAACCACTTTGTTTTTATAACCTCATCACTGAGAAGACTGGAGAAACTATAAAAAATTGGGCTAAGATTCTGAGGGTTGATGATTGCCCTATACCACACTGTAGCAAGGAATATTTTGCACTTATCTAGAGTGCTAAAAGGTAAAGTTAAAAACTTACCTACAATTTACTAATTATAAGCAATTTTGATGCATAAATTAAACATTTTAGACTAAAATTAAAAAGACATGAGAATATATACAACTCACTAGTAATCAAGGAAACACAAAATTAACACCTCAAAGAAATACCATTGCTCTCCCACCAAATTGACAACAAATAGCAGACACTCTCATACACTGCTAGTGGGAATATAAATTGCTTCAATTTGGAAAACAATTGACAGTATCTACTAAAATTTGAACATACTCACACCTTATGACTTAGCATTTCTACTCAATATATGTCCAAGAATAAAGCATGTACACATGCACAAAAACATGTACATAATATGCACAGCAACCTTTTTAGAAATAGCCAAAAACTGAAAATAATCCAAACATGCATCACAAGAAGAATGGATAAACTGTGGTTCACTCATACAATGGAAAATAAAATATATATACATATATATGTATATATAGGGAGAAAGAGAGAAATGAAAAACGAAAACATTACAGCTATAAGCAACAAAATGGATGAATCTCACAAAAATAATATTGAGAGAAAAAAGCTGAACACAAAAATATATATACTATTTTTTATTTATATAAAGTTCAAAAGGCAAAACTAATCTATGGTTTTAGAAGTCAAAAAGGAGTTATCTTTGGGAAGAAGGGAAAGTATAGTGATGAAAAAGATCAGGGAGCATCTGGGAGATTGACAATATTTATTCTTGACCTGAATGTTGGTTTACACTGGTGTGTACATCTGCTGATAATTTATTGAACTGTATACTTGTGATTTTAAATTTTTCTATGTATATTATGCTCCAATAGAAAGTTTTTTTTAACCTAATGGAATATAAACTACAATTAGAATATTTTAGAAATTCTGGTTAATTTGCTAAGTAGGCTAAATAGTTTCTCTCCTTACAGACATTATTTTTAAAAGGAATTCATGGTCCACTTTTTATCCTTTAAAGGAAATTCTCCATTCTTTAATGCTTTCAATATTTTCTCATAGCGTGTTAGATACACATTATTCAATCCAGTTGATTGTTCTCATGGCATAAAAATGGAATCCAAAGAATATAAAAGAAATGTTTGCTGAAGATAAAATTGTGAAATAAGAAGATATTAGAATTTATATTTTAATAAGTAATTCTAAATTGCATGCTGTTAAGCCATGCCACTTTTTCCTTCTAAAAAAAGGCAGAAATTATTTTAGGCCCAGAACATTTTCTGTACAGATATTCAAATGGAAGACATTTCATTTTTCCCAGTTCATGTATTTAGCCCTCTATGCTAAGTTGAAGTTCAGGGATAGAAAGTTGCACACTATACTCCAGCCCTGCCAAAGTTGCTTCCCAATGCATTTCTACAAAAATTTTCTCACTGTCTTCCACTATTAGGCTTAAGATGTGGAGCATGTAGAAGTTGCTGAGATATATGTTTGGCTGGATTGTTTTCTGCACTGCTGTTAGGATTCTAGGGCCCATCTCTTTGAATGTATATTTCCTCCCTCCCTCCTTCCCTCCTTCTCACTCTCTCTCTTTCTTTCTTTTTTCTTTATCTTAAAGCTTTCTCTATTTACTCAATTCTAACTCGAAGATTCCTGAACACAGGAGAAAGTAGATCTTACTTAATAGGGGACTTAGCATCTGATATTTAAACTACCACATAAGCATTGGATACGTGTAAATTGGAAAGCAAAATAATTCCTTCAAGTGCTCTCTGTCATTTCCAGTTTAATCAGGACACATACTATGTGCAAGTCTAGGAAAGAGTCTGAAACATCTAATGGTGCTATCTATTTCTAAATTGGGTGATTCAACCAAAACCCACATTCTCTGCAATTGCCTCAATATCATGACAGCAATGTATAATAAGTCATAGGAGTGCTACCTAATTTCTCTCTCATTCCCTTCTCAGTTATAACCACTTTGAATTACAAGCATCTATGTAAAACTTGTGTAAATAAATGCTGTATTTTCATCAGTGTCACCTCTCTATATACTCTCAAATAATTACTACATACTCATATTTAAATTTTAAGTATCTCTTCAGCTATTTATCTAATAAAAGAAATACTTCATTAGCACTTCCCAATCTAGTAGAAATTTAGCAAAGTATGAAGAAGAGTAGTATATGAGAAGGCTCGTTTGATATGCAATTGTTTGCTTTCGTTCCAAGGATTCTGCCCTCATCTAATAACCTCTGAAATGAACAGAGAACTTTAGCAGTCATTAGAATAACACTTTTCTTATCCCAGAGCACTGAAAAATAGTTACCCCAGGAGCTTACCACTGTAAGCATCAAAAATCCTTTAAAACCATTTGAAAGTAATCTTTCTATAAGATAGATATGAATTTTATTAAATAAAATATATTAATATTTTCATTAATGACTCACTTATCACTATGACTATCAATTATTTGGATGAACTTACCTTTGCAGTTTTACAGCCTTCTGCTTTTTTTCATATTTCAACTTTGACTATGTGAAATGTTACTGATTACGAAGCAATCGACAAATCTAAATCAAAAACTTAATTCTTCTTAAAGAAAAAAGAGTCAGAGGTGTGGATGGGGTGGTTGGTTAACACCAAGGTGTGCAGCAGGGATTGTCTTCTATTTTCTGACACAAACTAGACAGAGATACACAGACACACACACACACACACCGCCCCCCATATCTCCACCCACATAAACAAACTATCTTTTTTTTTCTTCAAATTTTAAATTTAGCTTAATAGCTATTGGAACCGAAAAAAAGTGGTAGACTAAAAGAAGACAGGTTAGAAGAAATATAGGTGATGGGAGACTCTTTGTTGGAGAGGCTGGAATAGGGAAGGGTTGAAGATAGAAGAGAGAGATTGAAGATTAAAGATAAAAGAGTCTAGCCAGATCGGACAGTAGCATAGAGCAGGAACAGTCCGAATTTATGGACAGGAAAGCTGGTGGAACAACATGGTTGATCTTGTTTTGAACAACATGAGTAATTTAACCACGACAATAAAATGGAAGGAGTGGCTCCATAACTGACTATTTGCTGAGGACATGCATGTGCCTAGTTGTATACTGGGAGCTGCGGGAAGAGTCCAGAAATACAAGACAGGACACCAGCTCTCAGAGAGCTGACAACCCAATTGAAAGGTTAAGACAAGAAGAAAAAAGGAACCAAAATTGATCTGAATAATGTTCACTGTGGCAAAAACCTACATATATTACTACTAACAAAATTTTCCTTTCTATGGAACATTCCATCTCATAAGTTTTGAGCATTTTACTGACCTGAATGGCATAACAATTGAGATGTTCTGCATATGATAAGAAGGAGCAATAATGAAATGTAATTAATCTGTGCTAAGAAAGTAGAGATTACCATGAAATTATATAATAACACTTTATATTCACAATATAAAAATTGTTATGACCTCTGAAGCGTAATTACACTGAGAATTGCATAGTAGCTCCAAACACAATCGTAATCTAAAGGACAACGATGGATATATAATTACAGAGTATTCATATGGTAATTAGGTAGATAGTAACTGGAGAATAAGTGAATGCCTATTTTCTGCAACAGAAATGAAGTAATTTTCAAGGGAGGTCATTATTGCATTCTGTCTCTCTCTTTCTCTCTTTCTCTATCTTTTCGTTTTAAGCAACCAGAAATACAAGGAGATACTTATTCCTTTAATCTTTTACAATATCTTAATAGACTGCATAAAAATATGTGCATGTATGGCTATATATACAGGTTTATGAATATTCATGGGGAGCCAGATGTCTATAAAATCTCTGGCTGCATTTAACTTCTTTCCTAAATATTTCTTTCTATTGAAAAGTAATTGCCAAGACTATTTAGCTATTAACTCATATTTGCAAGTGGGCTATTCACATTGTAATAGCTGGTGAAGTGTGAAATTTATTTAAAGAGAAGAAAGCCAAACTAAAATAATACCACCTAAACAGGAGCTGAAGATGCTCAGTGAGAATAACGGGGAACCTGGAGAGTTTTTAAGTGGGAATATAGAACAGTTATACAGGGGAGACTAAATTATACAACTACATGTATGTACATCAATTACTCTCCTTCAATAAATTTTGACCTGGACTTTAAAAAAATAAGTTATGTGAATTGACTATAAGACTCGTAATTTAAGTAAGCATTTGATAACTTAGGACTGCACACACACACACACACACACAACAATAAATTAAAAGTAAGATGGGATTACTTTCACAAGGAAGACTAGGTAAATCCACAGTGCATATTGCCAGGCATTCTACAACCGAGCTCCAGGATCAGTGCAATTCACATTCCACCTTCACTTGAATTTATTGTGTCCCAGGAGCAGTGCATTCTACGAATTTTGTTAATGTTCTCCCTGCAGAGAGGTCTACGGCTGCTTCCATGTATGTAAGAAATGTAGAAGAATTTCCAGGACAGCCAACAATGGTATTTTATAAACTTTTGATGAACACTTATACTAGGGTGACATAATAAGAAAAAGAAAAAACAAAATCATTGGCCAGAATATGAGGCACTTGGAGGTTAACTTCAATGCTTCCTCTGGCTAATAATGTGACCTCATCTGAGTTACTTGATTAATTTCTCCAAGACACCCTTAGGTCATCATCGCACAGAGGCAGTATTACTAAACACACCTAAGATTATGTCATGATTCCCTCCGCACCCACCCATCATCAACAATGCCCTTTATATCAAAGCCAACTCGACCCTATTTTGAGTAAAAGGATGGAAATGATTATGATGATGATAAACACTTGTTTTTAGCTGTCTTCTACATGCTAGGCACATGTGTGTGTTCTAGTCTCGTGCATTACATGGTGTTCTCATTTTATAGGTGACTAAACTAAGGCACAGAGAGGTTAAGCAACTTGCCAAAGATCACACAAGAACAAGTAAGAGAATTGAAATTCAAACTCAAATAAACCTAACTCTAGAAAATAACCTCTCATTTTTCTTATTCAACAATCCATACATTTGCTCAGAAAAAAAATCTAGAAAGTAATTTTGAATATCTTTAGTGTACTCTTTCCCTTATGTGTATCTAAAACTGAACGTGCTCCCATCTACAGAGATGTTTCTTAGCCTCCCATCACAACCCAAGTTGGATATTTGCCTCTCTAAGCACTGAAAAGTGGGTAAACCACTGTAAAAGCACCAGATTCTCTTACTTGAAGGGAACGCCTAACCATTCATGCAATCTGTTCCTTATCAGGCAGGATCAACTCTGGGTTGAAAATAAGAAACAAAACAACAGTTAAGAAATCACAAAGTAAGACATGCCTGAAGTGTTAGCATTTACTGGCATCTAATTTGGGATGAAAATATTTGGAAGGTTTTCTGGAAAAGTTCTAAGATTCATAAATATGTTAACAAGAGTGATTGTGGCCTTTCCTTCTCTAGAGCCAGTTTTTCATCTAGCATGGTTTAGGAGGCAAGAGAGAGAAAGTAGCTTGTATAAATTTTCTTAGAATTTTATGATTGTTGTCTTTGAAGGATTATGTAAGTAAACAGAAAAATAGATTTAAGAAATATTAGAATATATTCTTTTTTACATTCCTCAAATGTTTTACACAGCCTAAGATATTTTAATAATTAAACTTATTGCATAATCCTAAATATATCTTCCAATTTTAGAGCTGAGTTTAATAAAGTAGGCAAACATTGAATCCAGGTATGCCAATTAAATATTCACTAGGGAAAAAATGTGTGCAAAACTCTGATTAGAGCTGATAAATTTTCATCAGGAAAGCATGTTTAAGAAAATTAGCATTTTCTAATTTATTACTAAAAATAGAAATACATCCCAAGCATTTCTATAGAGAAAACTGAAAAATTTAAAAGAATGAACTCTGTTCTGAGCAAACAGTGCCATTTTTGAGTATCCAGGCAGAAGGAAAACGTAAAATTCAGGAAACCGAGTTATCAAAACTTTGATTTGAGTGAGACATATGAGGTGAGATTTAAAATGAACCAGCATGGGAGTGCAAACTGGTGCAGCCACTATGGAAAACAGTATGGAGATTCCTCAAAAAATCAACGATAGAACTACCATATGATCCAGCTATTCCACTGTTGGGTATTTATCCAAAGAACTTGAAAACACCAATTTGCAAAGGTACATGCACCCCTGTGTTCATTGCAGCCTTATTCACAATAGCCAAGACTTGGAAGCAACCTAAGTGCCCATCAAGGGACGAATGGATAAAGAAGCTGTGGTATATATACACAATGGAATACTACTCAGCCATAAGAAACGACGAAATCCAGCCATTTGTGACATCATGGATGGACATTGAGGGTATTATGCAAAGTGAAATAAGTCAGAGGGAGAAGGTCAAATACCGTATGATTTCCTTCATTAAGTAGTAGATAATAACAACAATAAACAAATACATAGGGACAGAGATTGGATTGGTGGTTACCAGAGGGGAAGGGGGGAGTGAGGAGGGTGAAAGGGATAATTCGGTACATGTGTGTGGTGATGGGTTGTAATTAGTATTTTGGTGGTGAACATGATGTAGTCCATGCAGAAATAGAAGTACAATGATGTACACCTGAAATTTTTACAATGTTATAAACCAATGTTACTGCAATAAACAAAAAATTAAAAAAAAAAAAAAAAGTAACAGCAAATCCAAAAAAAAAAAAATAATAAAATAAAATAAAATAAAATGAACCAGCATTTAAATGTTTAACAGACTGCTGTTTCAAAATGCATCAATAATTTTAGTAATAATCAAAAATTAACTCATAAAACTATCATGGCAATGTTTTTTCAAATATCAGAGAAATCTGTATAACTTTTGTTTATAAATAATGTTCCGGGTTGAGTGCTCCTCTATTTTTTAAAGCAATCCAGCTATAAATGGTTTTAGCAAGCAACTATTTATAAAGTGATAGTCTTTTGAGACTTTAAGCAAGCTGACTTGCAGATGACAGCTAAATATGGTTTATCAGATGAGGCTAACTGAAAACCAAATTCGTGAATAAGCATATGATGGCTTAAAAATAGAATGAGAAGGAAGTGTGCACATATAGGCAGTACCTCTCTGACCATAAACAAGCCATTTACCATATTTAGGCCCTAATTTCTTTACCAGGACATTGAGTATGTATTGAGGTTCAATTAATTTCAGCCTGATAAAATTTATTAACTTCTGTATAAATGGTATCTGTTATGTTAACATCGCCCATGCCCTCAGAGTGCCTATACTTGGATAGAACCCTCACGGCTTACATGGTTGGAAAAAAATCAAGATCAATAAAAGATTTTAGTTAATCAGTACATGGAACTAATTTTTTTTAAGACAATGCAGAGCACAAAGTATTAATTCATTTTTAGAAAATTGGAAAGATTTTCACGGAGAAATGGAAGGTGAAGAATGCTGGGTAGGATGTAATCATAGAAAAGATCATCTCAGAAGGGAATATCATGAAGAAAGTTATTGTCATCATGTTGTAGCCTAACTAGAGGGCAGGGAACGTCCCATCTGGTTGTACTAAGAGAAGATGAGGCCATCCTAGACAAACCCATGTAGTTCCTATGTGCATAGTTTTCTTTCTCTCTCTCTTTCTTCTCCCTTCTATGCTTCCATCCTTATTTTCTTTCTTCCTCCAAACTACTCACTCAAATTTAAATGTCAAAGTAATGATTTCTGATATACTTAGGTGTACTTCCTTCTAGTTTTCCTTCAATATGTTACATTTCAAAATACATAACATACATGTATCTCTATATCAATATATCGATGTCAATATAGATATAGAGAGAGGTTTCTACAACGGTGTGATAGCAAGAAGAAAAATAACAGATTATACGGAAGTGACTACTATTTAATCAAAGTTCACCGAAACACTGAGAAAGTCATCTTGAAAAGGTCACCTGGCAGAGTAACATGTAGCAAACTATAAAAGATTTCCCCTGGTTAAATGTTCAGTTTCCTTTAGGTCAGATGTGAAAAAGGAGGGTAAATACCTGTTGCTAGTGCTAATGTGGCATAAAAGTGGAAGACTAAACCATCTAAACTTGCCATGATTAACAGGTGAAGCACTGTTTCAGGAGTAGTGTGAGATTAGAGTTGTCTCAAGTCAAGTGAAGCTGTCATAGAAAAAAGTTGCTGTGAAGGGATGGAAAAAGATACTCCACGCAAATGGCAATGAAAAGAAAGCTGGGGTAGCAGTACTCATATCAGACAAAATAGACTTTAAAACAAAAACTGTAAAAAGAGACAAAGAAGGACATTACATAATGATCAAGGGAACAATCCAACAAGAGGATATAACACTTGTAAATATCTACGCACCCAATGTAGGTGCACCCAAATATATAAAGCAATTATTAACAGACATAAAAACAGAAATAGACAATAACACAATAATAGTAGGGGACTTGAACACTCCACTTACACCAACGGATAGATCATCCAAACAGAAGATCAATAAGGAAACATTGGCCTTAAATAACACATTAGAACAGACGGACCTAGTAGATATATACAGAGCGTTCCATCCAAAAACTGAAGAATACACGTTCTTTAAAAAATGCACATGGAACATTCTCCAGGATTGATCACATATTAGGCCACAAAACAAGTCTCCATAAATTTAAGAAGATTGAAATAATACCAAGCATCTTTTCTGACCACAACGGTATGAAACTAGAAATCAACTATAGGAAGAAAATCAGACAAGCCACAAATACATGGAGATTAAACAAAATGCTACTGAACAATGACTGGGTGAACGAAGAAATCAAAGAAGAAATCAAAAAATACCTGGAGACAAATGAAAATGAAAATACGACATGCCAGAATTTATGGGATACAGCAAAAGCGGTTCTAAGAGGGAAGTTTATAGCGATACAGGCCTATCTCAACAAACAAGAAAAATCTCAAATAAACAATCTAAGAATGCACCTAAAGGAACTGGAAAAAAAAGAACAAACAAAGCCCAAAATCAGTAGAAGAAGGGAAATAATAAAAATCAGAGCAGAAATAAAGGAAATAGAGACCAAAAAAACAATAGAAAAAATTAATAAAACCAAGAGCTGGTTCTTTGAAAAGATCAACAAAATTGACAAACCTTTAGGTAGACTCACCAAGAAAAAAGAGAGAAGGCACAAATAAGTAAAATCAGAAATGAAAGAGGAGAGGTTACAACAGACACCTCAGAAATACAAAAGATTATAAGAGAATACTATGAAAAGCTATATGCCAACCATTCGAGAATCTGGAAGAAATGGATAAATTCTTAGAATCCTACAACCTTCCAAAACTGGATCAAGAAGAAGTAGAGAATTTGAATAGACCAATCACCAGTAAGGAGATCGAAACAGTAATCACAAACCTCCCCAAAAATAAAAGTCCAAGACCAGATGGCTTCCCTGGTGAATTCTACCAAACATTCAAAGAAGACTTAATACCTATCCTTCTCAAACTCTTCCAAAAAATTGAGGAGGGGGGGAAACTCCCTAACTCATTCTACGAAGCTGACATTACCCTGATACCAAAACCAGACAAGGACAACACAAAAAAAGAAAATTACAGGCCAATATCACTGATGAACATCGATGTGAAAATCCTCAACAAAATACTAGCAAATCGCATACAACAATACGTTAAAAAGATTATACACCATGATCAAGTGGGGTTTATTCCAGGGATGCAGGGATGGTTTAACATTTGCAAATCAATCAACGTAATACACCACATTAATAAAATGAAGAACAAAACTCACATGATCATCTCAATAGATGCAGAGAAAGCATTTGACAAGATACAGCATCCAATTATGATAAAAACTCTGAATAAAATGGGTATAGAAGGAAAGTACCTCAACATAATAAAGACCATATATGAGAAACCCACAGCTAACATCATCCTCAATGGTGAAAAACTGAAAGCTATCCCTCTAAGAACAGGAACCAGACAAGGATGCCCACTGTCACCACTCCTATTTAACATAGTACTGGAAGTCCTAGGCAGAGCAATCAGGCAAGAGAAAGAAATAAAAGGGATCCAGATTGGAAAGGAAGAAGTGAAACTGTCACTATTTGCAGATGACATGATTTTATATATAGAAAACCCTAAAGAATCCACCAGAAAACTTTTAGAAGTAATAAACGAATATGGTAAAGTTGCAGGATACAAAATCAACATACAAAAATCAGTTGCATTTCTGTACACTAACAAAGAAGTAGCAGAAAGAGAAATTAAGAATACCATCCCATTTACAATTGCAACAAAAAGAATAAAATACCTAGGAATAAACTTAACCAAAGAGGTGAAAGATCTGTACACAGAAAACTATAAAACATTTCTGAAAGAAATTAAAGACACAAAGAAATGGAAAGATATTCCGTGCGCTTGGATTGGAAGAATTAACATAGTTAAGATGTCCATACTTCCTAAAGCCATCTATAGATTCAATGCAATCCCTATCAAAGTTCCAACAACATTTTTCACAGAAATAGAACAAAGAATCCTAAAATTTATATGGAACAACAAAAGACCCTGAATAGCTAAAGGAATCCTGAGAAAAAAGAACAAAGCTGGAGGTATCACACTCCCTGATCTCAAAATATACTACAAAGCTATAGTAACCAAAACAGGATGGTACTGGCACAAAAACAGACACACAGATCAATGGAATAGAATCGAAAGCCCAGAAATAAACCCACACATCTATGGACAGCTAATCTTTGACAAAGGAGCCAAGAACATACAATGGGGAAAAGAAAGTCTCTTCAACAAATGGTGTTGGGAAAACTGGATAGCCACATGCAAAAAAATGCAAGTAGACCCTTACCTTACACCATACACAAAAATTAACTCCAAATGGATTAAAGACTTGAATGTAAGACCTGAAACTATGAAACTTCTAGAAGAAAACATAGGCAGTACGCTCTTCGACATCGGTCTTAGCAACATCTTTTCAAACACCACATCTGACCGGGCAAGAGAAACAATAGAAAAAATAAACAAATGGGACTACATCAAACTAAAAAGCTTCTGCACAGCAAAGGAAACCATCAACAAAACGAAAAGACAACCTAACAATTGGGAGAAGATATTTGCAAACCATACTTCTGATAAGGGCTTAATCTCCAAAATATATAAAGAACTCATGCATCTCAACAACAAATAAACTACCAACCCAATTAAAAAATGGGCAAAAGACCTGAACAGACATTTCTCCAAAGAAGATATACAGATGTCCAACAGGCACATGAAAAGATGTTCAAAATCACTAACTATCGGGGAAATGCAAATCAAAACTACAATGAGATATCACCTCACACCCATCACAATGGCTATAATTAACAAGACAGGAAACAACACGTGTTGGAGAGGCTGTGGAGAGAAGGGAACTCTCATACACTGCTGGTGGGAGTGCAAACTGGTGCAGCCACTATGGAAAACAGTATGGAGATTCCTCAAAAAATCAAGGATAGAACTACCATATGATCCAGCTATTCCACTGTCGGGTATTTATCCAAAGAACTTGAAAACACCAGTGTGTAAAGGTACATGCACCCCTGTGTTCATTGCAGCGTTATTCACAATAGCCAAGACTTGGAAGCATCCCAAGTGCCCATCAAGGGACGAATGGATAAAGAAGCTGTGGTATATATACACAATGGAATACTACTCAGCCATAAGAAACGATGAAATCCAGCCATTTGTGACAACATGGATGGACATTGAGGGTATAATGCAAAGTGAAATAAGTCAGAGGGAGAAGGTCAAATACCGTATGATTTCCTTCCTTAAGTAGTAGATAATAACAACAATAAACAAACACGGAGGGACAGAGATTGGATTGGTGGTTACCAGAGGGGAAGGGGGGAGGGAGGAGTGTGAAAGGGATAATTCGGTACATGTGTGTAGTGATGGGTTGTAATTAGTATTTTGGTGGTGAACATGATGTAATCTATGCAGAAATAGAAGTACAATGATGTACACCTGAAATTTTTACAATGTTATAAACCAATGTTACTGCGATAAACAAAAAATTATAAAAAAAAAAAAAATAAAAGTTGCTGCCATGATGCCAGCAAGAGTAATTAAGCATTCTTGAAGATTTCTTTTCAGTAACACTTACTGAAATTATTAAACATAATTACTAAAATTCCAAGTGTAAGTTACATGACATAGAGATAAATGTTTACCCATAGTTAACTTTATAAACATGTCATTGGAATTTGAAACTTAATCATATAAGAAAAATAATGGTATGCTTCTCAGTAGTATGGAATAAAGTCCATTTCTGATCTCTGACTGATCGTTTTTGACTTTATAACTCTCAGTTGCAGCTTTGTCTGGCTTTTAATCTGAAAATATTATGCCATTTTGTTTTTTATTCACCAAAAATTATGTAGGGCAAGTGTCTTCAAAGAGCTTTTATACTGATGTATCTCCAATGCCTAGAACAATAAATAATACCCACAAGTGTTCAATATATATCAGTTGAATAAATTAATTTTAATAGTCAGAATATGTATGCTGACTCACATATGACATGCTCTCTGCTTGGAACGATTTACTTTAGTGCCCAATAAATTCTTTTTTATACAAGCACATTTTCTCTAAATTTCTTCTCTCTTATTATTTTCACATTTCCTTTAAATGAAGGCATAACATTATAGTAAAAAATCTGTTTTTAGTAATTCTAATTTTACTACTGGATCAAAATTGTCTTCAACAATATTTCTGTAATTCTGACAATTTCCTCTAAACCATTTAGAGTAAAATAATAAAATTATTACATTATCTTACCCTTAGCTCCCCATTCTCTATCATGGTCACATAAAAAAGGAATATATTTATTTTCCTTCACACACATTAATTCAAACCTAACTCTATCTTTACACAATTTTTTTTCTAACTAAAAACATAAGCACAAAGTTTCTCATGGAATGTGGATCTTAATGACCTGGTAAGTAAACGTGGCCCAGAACTCTGGCCTGGCATTTTGAGTGGGATCATGTCAGAGCACAGAATTAAACTGGGCCTGGTCAGCTGGAAGGAGGATCCTTCTACTCTGTTTACATTCGATCACATACCTAATACTATCTGCTAAGTCCAGGCACTGAGTTAACTCCCAAGATCACCATGGCCTGTTTCCTGTTCTAGTGGGATAGAGAGTCAAGAACATGAATGAGGATATTAATACAGTGTGAAAGTGCCAAAGAGAAGTATTGAGTGTCCTAGGGTGAAAGGAAGTTAAGAAAACAAAGTAGGGGGATCAGAAAGGCTTAGCAGACATTGAGGATCCCATGTGGAAATAAAATGAGGTAGGAACAACTAAAGGGGGCAATTTTGGAGACAATGAACAGGTTTCCAAGGTTGGAAGAAAGGGTATATAAGGGAATGTGCTGTAGGAACCCAGGCAAGAGATGATGAGGGCCTGAATGAAGGCAGTGTTTATCCTCTCACCAAGAGAAAAAGAGTGGGGAGACACTCAGCAACCAGGGCTCCAAAATGCTTTGCCACTCTAGGTGTGAATGTTCTTAGAATCTTGAATACTTGAATACCTAGGAAATAGCTAGTCCTGAGTGACAAATTTCACTTTTTAAGTCACAATCCTTTCTTGGGGTTCTAGGCTCAGTTCTAATTGGTCGTCGTACTAACAGGAGCAACTGGAAAGATTCTATTCTATTTTTCTGGTCATTATTAAAGTCCTTTCGTCTCCTCTGCTTGGGCCTACCATAGGTTTAATCAACTCAAGACAAAAAAAAATTCTTATTAAAGCCTCTTTTCAATGGAGTAGAAACTTGCAATGACCAGGTTGAGCCAGTGTGCCCCCTGAGCTTTGAGCGTTCTCACAGAGAGTCTAAAAAGATGCAACAGAATGGGCAGGATATTAAACGACAGGAAAATACACCAGAAGGAGCATACTCTGGAGTCTGACCCACAATGCCAGAAATTGTGGCTCCTGTGTTCTCTAACCTGGCAGATTAGAGAGGATGGCTTAATCTTATTTTTTGACACTTATAAAATTGGACTAACAATACTCACCTCACAGGATTGTATGAGCATTTAAAACATCATATATTCATATATTAGATAAAATAACATATAACAGCACATATCTCTGTGACTAATACATTATACATGTTCAGTGATTGTCTTTCCCTTGCCAGCCCTCCCCTAGGAAAATCAAATAGAAACAGAAAGGACAAATTTCAAAAAGCTTTCTCTTCTGGGCCTTTGCAAATGCCGTTCCACTCACTGCTTCCTCTCTTTACCTGGTTACCTTCTTTCTTTCTTCTGGTCTCATCTTAGATGTCACTCCCTTCAAGAAATCTTCCTAGAGGCTGAATTCTGTGTTCTTTCCTGGGTTCTGGTGGCCTCTGTGTTTCATTAAATGTCCTGTTACAACTTGTTTCCTTTTCAGAATCACACATTAGACTGTACGCCCATTGAAGGCAGGGATATTTCTGACACCACAGTTTCCTCAATGCCTAACAGGGTGACAGGCTCACTGTAGACACCAAAACATGTGCACTGACTGACTGACTAATGGAATAAAATTGCTCTGAAAAGCAAATGGTAAAAATAATCACATTGTGTCATCACATATGGTAGGCTCACATCCATTATTCATAACTTTTATGAGTTACTTGATAGACTCTGGTTCTAACACCAGTTACAATAAACCATATGTTTGGATTACTGTCACGTACTCCTAATTTTATAAACTTGAGATATTACCTAATGTCTGTACTTATTCGAACCAGTGAGACTAAGTCATGTGGGTGTATTTCTAATAAACTGAATTTCAAATTGACCATATAAGGGTTCCCCAAGCAGATCCCTGGAGGACTTTGAAAATATCAATGAGAGAACAAACAGATTGCCATGTGATTTGACTACCTGGTTCACACAGATTGGTTCAACCCAGATTGCATTGGTCCTCATTAGTCCTTTTGCCCTTAATGTCATTAGTGTTTAATTACAAATAACCTCAGGGGCCAGCCTCGTGGCACAGCAGTTAAGTAAGTACATGCGCTCCGCTGCTGGCGGCCCAGGTTCAGATCCCGGGTGCTCACCGATGCACCGCTTGTGAAGCCATGCTGTGGTGGCATCCCACATGAAGTGGAGGAAGATGGGCACAGATGTTAGCCCAGGGCCAGCCTTCTTCAGCAAAAAGAGGAGGATTGGCGTGGATGTTAGCTCAGGGCTGATCTTCCTCACAAAAAACAGAACCAAAAAAACAGAGAAAAACAAATAACCTCAGATATTGTTGACCTCAAATTTAACATCCAGATTTAAATGCAAAATGTCACACTTATTGTTTTTTTTAATTTATACTAGGAATCCTTGCTCCAAGATAGCATGAAATGGAGCTATATATGTTCTTGAACAACTTACTTAAAGAATACTTAATTTTACTTTTGCCATTATTTGTCTCTGTCTCTCCTCCCTGGGTGCTGCTGTTAAATTAATTTGCATTTCAGACCTCAGGATTTTACACTGCCATTAGAGTTGTGAAATGTTTTTACTCAGCACAACTAAGAACTGATGTTTTACCTCCCACTAATGCACGTTTAATTAGGCGCTGTAATGAACCATTCTGTCATTCCTTCATTTATAGAGAGAAGATTTTGTATATGCAAGATACAATTTTGACAGAACACCAGGTCCACTGAACCTTGCCGACTCACATCTAATAGATCTTAAATTTATTACACTTTTGTCAGCTGTTGAATTTATCATTTTAATGACACTGTCCACAGACTTATTTTGCTGCCAAAGAATAGCATCACAATACTGCAGGGATGTTTGTTGACATCTTGATCAACAACTCCTGGGGTCCAATTCTGACTATAATATCACTACTTGGGGACCTTGAGCAACTTATTTAACCTCTGTCTAAGGATTAATTGGTTAATTTTAATAAGTGCTTTGCAGTAAAAGGTGGGAAGTGCTATGACTGCTAATAGTGATAATAAAATTAAAATACAGCCTTTTCTAATGCATCAGCCTACCTCAGACTGCGATTCCATTAAGTTGCCAATTAAAATATAGTCTAACTGAATTTATTCTTTTTAAGAATCCAAATTGCTATAATGATGGTCACATAGTATTTTTTTAACTTAGTTCAAAAAGAATCAAGAGTGGTGATGCTGCAACTGAAAAAAATAAAGGGAAAAAAAATACCGATGCTCTACAATGATGGACCAATTGAGAACTGAGAAATAGCTCCACAAAAAATACCAGCTAGTTGTCCCTTGATTAAATGTAGCTTTTGTACATTAAATTGATTGTTCTTTTATTAACTTGTCTCCAAACTGCTTTCATTTATTTATCTATTATTAATTATTTGTTCATTTATTTATTCAACAAATGCCACTGTTGCGTACAGTCACAAAGAGGTCATCCCAGACAGGTAGGAAGAATGCACAGAGTTAACAATAACTCTAGGTAAATGTAAATAGAGGCAGAAAGAGGCAAAGAAGAAGTGACTTGAAAATTCAGAAGAGAAAGAGATTCATTCAACTGAAGGAGGATGTGAACAACTTCAGAAAGGAAATGGTATTTACGCTGGACAGAGACAGACAGACAGGATTTGGCATGGAGAGATGAAGGTAAGAGGAATCCAGACAAAGTGCATTTTGGCAGAAGAGAATAGTATGGGAAAGTCACAACGGAGGCAAGTCGACATATGGAGAAGCATGATCAGTATGGTTTTACTAGCATAAAGGAGAGGCTGCAAAAATAGTTTGAACAGGAATGAGGGTCTTCATTATGCGAGATAGTAGTTGGTATTGTCCCTAATTTGCTTGGAAATCATTTGGGATTGTGAGAATGGTAGAGCAAAAGAGAAAAAAATCCATGAGTTAGTAGAAGTTGTGGTGGAATATTGTGCTGTTGAGAAGAGGGAAGTGAGAGAGTGATGAGATGTGAGCAATGTGTGAGTGGGGATACATGCATGTAACAGGATTGTATTTGCCAGGTAACTCTGCTGGCCCGTGATGTATACCATTTAAGAGATAAGTTGGTTAAGTGATGTGAAAAAGAGCATTGGCTGAGGGTAGTGGCATCTATACGTGTCAAGAAGAGGCTGGCCTAATATGAGGAGAGTGTACACTTAGAAAAGGAAACACTAATTGAAACCAAATCTGTCTCTTTGCTGTAGTGGAAGTGGTCCCCTGCTGTAACGTCAGAGGCAAAATGTTTACTATTATTCTTGATTCTCAATACAAGTCAGTGCATATAGCTTGATTCCATGCTGTTCCATGTACTTCCTATAATGAACCTGAGCCACTCTCTATGAGGTCCTCAATGATACCAAACTATCAGGGGACCAGACTGTTAAGTAACTTTTAAGGGTGTGGGCCTTGGAGCTGGATTGCCTGGATTTGAATCCCAGCTCTCCCAATTACTAACCGTGTGATTCAAGAGGCTCTTTATTTCTCCTCACTAGCCTCCTCTGTAGAGAATAAAAACAATACTTAGCTCATTAGTATGATTAAATGAATAAAGAGAACTAATGCTAAAAAATAAGTAATTATAGGAGTGCCTAGATGTAGAAAAACCTCTGTAAATGTGATTGAGATGGAAAGCCATTTTTTATATAGATAAACTACAGCTGCTTTTTTGAGAATAGATGCAGAGGTGCAGAGAGGAAGCCTGGGGATCAGTTAGGAATAATTCAGGTAAGAGATGCTGGTAGCTTGGATGAGGGTAATAAGAATGAAGGTAGCGAGAAGTGTTCAGATTCTGGGTATATATTAAAGGTAAAAGTGAGAATGAAAGTGGGATGTGAAAGAAAGAGAGGAGTCGAGAATGACTCCAAGATTTTGGGGCCTGAACAATGAGTGTATCCCTTTACAGAGATTAGAAAAACTAAGAAGAATTTTTGAGTGAGAAAATCAGGTTAATTTAGAGCCAAGTCAAGCTGTCAAATAGATGCTTAAGTATAAAAATATGGAATTCAGGAGATAGGTTCAGCTGGAGATACAAATTTGAAATCATTTGTATTTGGATGGTATTTAAACCATGTGACTGGTTGAAATCATCTAGGCAGTGGGTCTCAATCTTGGTCACATGTGTGAAACATTTGGAAAACTTTAACTAATACAGATCCCCTCTGCAGGCTAACAGAATCAAAATCTTTGGAGAGGATGTTTAGAAAACTGTATTTTATAAAAGCTGTTGAGGTCATCCTAATCTGCAGAGTTGTACAGGAATCACAGGCTCAAGGAGTGAGTGTTGTAGAGAAGAAAACGGACACAAGGAGGAAGTCATCAGTCACTCTTATGTTTAAAGGTCAGAAAGATAAGGAGGCACTAGCAAAGGACGCTGGGAAGAAGCAGTCAGTAAAATGGGAATGGAAACAAGAGAGTGGTCAACATCAAGACAAGAGAAGAAGGCATTTTAAGGAGGGAGTGATTAACTGCTGACTGTACAGGTAAAATTAGCATCAGAATTGACCAGTGGATATGACAACATGGAGGACATTAGAAGAAATTAATTAATTTGACTTTGATGAAAGGTGTTTCAGCAGAATAGTGAGGAGGTGGGGTCAAAGAAAAAGAAAGAGAGGAATTGTAGAGTATAACAACTCTACAGCCATGCTACTGTTAAAAAAAATGAGCAGGGAAATAAAGTTGTAGCTAGAAAGGGATGTGGGCACAAGGCAAGGTTTTTAAAGAAAGGATTAGGTAGAGAGGAAAATATTGATAAAGCAGGAGAAGGAGGGGACATTTGTAAGAGACATGTCCATGAGTAGCTAAGAGGGATCTAATATATAAGCAGAGAGCATAGCATTAGACATGGCATAGGGTTCCCAGTCGTAAGAAGGAAGACAGAGTGTATGGGTATAGGATAAAGTAGTTTGAGCGGTGTGGTGGTGGGAGCGTGTGCCAGTTATCTTTAGACAGCTTCTATTTTTATCAATGAAATAGGAAGCAAGTTCCTCAGCTGAGAAGAAAGCTGGGGAGCAGGTATTTGAGGTTTGAGGAGAAAGGAGAAGATATGATATAGACATCTAGAAGAGTCAATGGATTAATGAAATAGAGTAGAAGCCATAGTAAGTGCCCATTTGAGACTAGTAATAACAACTCAAGTGAGACCAGTCTACATGACTATGTTTTTTTTTTCAGTTGCAGTCAGCAACGGGGCGCCAGTTCAGGACAGATGGAGAATTGGATTTAACCTTGGGTAGGGTTTTCTAGGAAAGTACAATAGAAAGAAAGAGGGAGCAAGGGAGTTGAGAGTGTGTACAAGGGAATGATTATAATGATGGAGCATGGAATCTAAGCTGGGGAAGGAAAAAACAGAATCTTTAAAATAAGTGAAGGACGTACAACAAAATAAGAACTGTTGGAGGTGGGGTAATGGAGTGAACCTGAAAAATAGGGAGTGGCTGAAATTGAGATAATAGAGGGAATGTAGATATAGATAATACTAAAATTACTTAATGTCAACACCAAAGCATGCTGTCAGACTGTCCTGTGGGTGTTGCTTTCACTTACAGTACTGACACCTGTCTCCAGTGTGTTCAGGCTGGCAGTGGCAGTAAGGCTGGTTCCCAGCAGTCACACTGCAGGTCCCTCCATTTTGACAGAAATCCTCACAGACTGTCTTACCACAGTTTGGTCCAGTGAACCCCAGTGCACAGCTGCAGGTGGGTCTCCCTGTTGGAAAAATAATAGGTAATAAAAAGGAAATTATTTGACTGAAATCGTTTATTTTCATGGAATCCTCACACGATAAGAATCAGGAAGCCAGGATTCTGGTCAAGTTTTGTCTACTACCTAATCTGTGACTTCAGGCAGAAACATGACCTCTTTGGTCTCAGGTTCCCCACGTTCCAATGAAGCCTAGATTAGAAGAAACTCAGGTTCATGTCAGATAAAATAATCGGAGTTCATTTTATGAATAATTATACATGCAGACATGTATTTTATGCTTTCGAGTGCTTGTGTTAGTCTTTATACTCGTCTTTTCATATCCATTTCACTTTTTCAATTATTTTTGCTTCACTCATATGTGGTAATGCAGATTGTATTAGCCATTAGAATATAAAATAGAAATAATCATATTTCCCAATGTTCAGTCATCGTGTACCAACCACTGCTGAATCTACATAAAGCATGAGCTTAGACTTATTATAAATTAATATTTTAATATTTAAAGTGGGCATGTCATCTATAATAAGATTTATAAACATTAGTTATTTTATTTGATTTAAATATACATACTGCATTTAGTATATAAGTACTTACTAAGTCCTATTTTGTTTCATTTTGGTATTTTTATTCATGGTAAAGGACTGTCACTTGTAGTCTAGTAAGATGATTTAGAAGTCTAATGTTAAGAGCACACAATAGCAAATCTGACAGATCATCTTCGGGTATTTTTCTATATTTGCTCTGCAGAAACTAACATCACAATGAAAAGTAAATAATCCATTAAGGTGTCTTGAACACAGCACAGTTAACTGTTACATCAGGAATGAGTCTCTCTAATTGCCCCACAGTCAAGGACAGAGTAGAAAATGGAGCCTAGAGCTATCTCTGTAGGAGAGGTGAAGAAAAACAAAACAGAATTAATGGCTCTCATCTGTAATGGGGACAGAGTGAGGTTTAGAGGTTGTAAAAAGTAAAGAAATAACATTGAAGAGAATAAGAAAAAAATTGTTAGAGATCTCAATTAACTAGGACTCAGAAAATGTCACTCAGTTGGCTGGCATCAGAGAATATCCAACCATCTCCTCTCTTGCCTTTGTAGACATGAAGCAGAACTAGAATAGTCAGAGAAATGCACTGTGTAAGGCTTACCAGACTTGAGGTGTGAAATTGAGATGTTTTCTCTATTGTTATAGATTCTACATTGAAGGATAATTCTACATTTTTTTCTTGGAAAAGCATTCTTAAGTGAATAAAATGCCTCCAAATAAAATTCACCTGCATTTCCAAGAGAATGAATAAATTGAGTTCCCACGATTTATTTATTTATTTTATTTTGAAAGGGTTCCACACACTTACAAATGCTAAAAGCTATTACTTCTCAATGGAGAAAGTTATATACATTTTTATGGTGAGCAGCATTGCTTTAAAACTTATGTATAAATGCTATTAGTTTGGTGGCAGATAAATGCTTACTAATAGGTTGAGAAACAAGGTAAATTTTATATACATTAAAAGCTGAGTAACCTCATATTTCCATTGCCAGAAAATGGCTTTAAAACTTTTAGCTACATATTTTTCTTATAATAGCAATGAATTTTCTAGTTGTTGCTTACATACAGACAAAATATCTTCACTGGAACAATAATGGTCAAAAATAAAGACACAAACAAGGGAGTAAATAGTGATAGAAGATGAAGAGGACAGATAATTGTTGGAATACAGTTGCTAAGGAAAACAAAAGCCTTGAACAAAAGAAGTACTTCCTTTTCATCAACAAGAACCAGTGAACGACTTACAGAGAAACAGAACATATAAACAGGAACACAAATAACATGAGCTAAATGTGAAACAAACAGTACAGAAAGCACGAGAGAAATCAAAATGCATTAGGACAATCAGAAAAAGTGCCATATGAATGTAAGACCTAAACACTGTAGATTTATGTTTGTCTGCATTACTTTCTGGGTTTTTTTTCGTTTTTGTAAATGAGTGAGAAAAAGTAAAATGATAGAAATTTGAGAGAAACAAACAGCCTGCTAAGACACGTGAAAGTTCCTCTGTCCCAGTCACTCAGAAAATTGATACCGTGCTTTCGTTTTACCTACAGCTGTTTTGAAAGTAGGGCAGAGTGACGAGATTGTCCCCCAGCTAGCATATGCCTGGCATCATTTAGATTCTGACTGAATTATTCTCAAAAAGCCCTTCTTTCTCTTCCTTTGAAGAGATTTCTTTTTGACAAGTAGAAATCTTCATATTCATGGGAACATTATCTAACTTGAAACCGCGTGGTGATACAGCAGATCTTTTGTTTGTTGATGGGAAATGAACCATCTGTTGCAGAATTTTATAATGGGCTCCATCTAATATTTTCAAGAACCTCTCTGGATGCACCCTACAAGTTACATTAGATTCATTTATAAGGATGTTTTTGGTAGCTGAATTGGATTTTGACTTTTGAAAAGGAAACAGCACTGTTACAATGACTAGGGTATAGATTTATAGCAGTGATACATCCAGAGAGCTGGAGAGTTGACAGCCTGCAAGGGTAGCGGAATCAGAAAGGGTGTCAGTTGACCTGAGGAAGGCGGGGGAGGAACAGTTAGCTAGCTGTAATCAGTCTAGTTTCTACAGCGTTCTTAGCTTAGATCTTAAGAGGCTGTCAGACTGCCTGGATTCATAGACTATCTGTGCCAATTACTGGTTGTGGGACTATGGGCAAATATCACCATTCTGCTTATTCCCTCGTGAGTAAAATGGGGATCCTAATAGTACCTATTTCATGGATTTGTTGTGTAGGATCACCTAGAATAAATGAGATAATACATGCAAAGCATTTCTAACTGTACCAGGCACGTAGAAAGCATTCAGTTACCTTTTAGCTCTGATTATTATTATTATTCCTACTGAGCGAGATTCACCGTTTATAAGTACAGCTTACTCTGTGACTGTGTCTACAAAGGCACTATAACATTCTAGGAAAATCATTCTGAAAATTTTCTTAAATTACACAATTTATTTCCATTATTTATTTAAGATAAAATTAAACTTGAATCTGTTTGTATGGCCGTGATGGGATAGAGCAGGAATTCTCCATCAACTTTACTCTCCGAGTCCAACATTTTCAAACCTTGAAGGATGGGTCTTTCTTCTTTACCTTCTAAATATGCTTAATCCTAACCTTTAAAAAGAAAGAACACACACACACACACACACACACACACACACGCACACACACCACAAACAAAAACAAAAAAGCAAACCCAATATTTGCCAAGTCCATCTGCTTACATAATTTCAAATTTTGGTATATCTTTCAGCTTTCTCAAAAGAATTTTACATTCGCTGCTTCCAATTCTACCAATATATGACAAAGTAAAATCTTCGATCATAAAGTCACATTCCAATCCTTCATTGGGTTTATAGTTTTTTTTTTTTTTTAATATACAAAATAATGTGTTTTAATCTGTTACCTCTCTTTGTTCTCTCAGAAGAGAGGCCAGGGGCGGAGTCAAGATGGCCGCGTAGGCAGACTCTGAACTCACCTCTTCCCGTGGACACAGCCAATTTACAACTACTCGTGGAAAAATTACCCCTGAGACAGAACTGAAAACTGGATAAGAGGAACTCCTGCAACAACGGACAATCCTAACTGGGGTAGAAGAGGCAGACAATCCCTTCCGGAGAGGAAAAACGCCGCCTTCACAAGCCGCCAGCTTCACGGCGACCAGGAGCAGCTCACAGGTATGCATCCTCCCTGGAGGCGCGGGGTCCTGAGCCGGGGAGCGCCCCCACTGTGGGCATTTTGTGGACCCAGCACAATCGACACCAGCGGCATAATATCTGACTTTGCCTGCTACTAAAGCATTGGGGAGCACCCCCAGAAAACCCGGTTCACAAAGAAACTAAAACTGGCTCTTAAAGGGCCCACGCACAAACTCACCCATTCCAGAAAGCATCCTAAAATCACCAGAAAGAAAGGTGCACAGTGCTTTGGTGACAAGAGACTCACCTAATAGGCCCTGAGTGCATCTCGGTGAGGGGTGAGACCTCTCCGGGGACCCAGACATTGGCGGCGGCCATTGTTGTGGCCTGGTGTGGGCGTACTGACACAGACGCCATTGGAGTTCTCCCTGAGGCCAGCTAGCCCAGGGTCTGCTCCACCCACTAGAGCACCGATTTAATCCAGCTCAGCCAGGGCAGGCAGCCCACCCTAGAGACTGGCCCCACCCAACAACAAGCCCTCAGGCAACATGTGGGACTGCATAGATTGGTGACTGGATTCTCTGCAGCCTGGCAACTGAGCCGACTTGAGCGGGGCAGGGTGTGCACAAGGAGCGGGTGGAGAGTGTGGGGCGGTGGCGGAGTGTGTGGGGCTCCCGCTGTGGAGAGACTGGGTCCGCTTGGGGAGGTCGGGGCGCTCACACAGGGCAGGACTGTGTTGACTGTGTGGACCTGTGGGCAACAGGGCTTGTCAGCTGCAGAAGACTTGTGCTTCTCAAAGACCCACATAGGAGGTTTGCCCCACCTTCCAAAGCCTGAAACAATTGGGTGTTCCTGTGCCTGAGGCCAGCCCCACCCAGCTGCAATCCTCAGAGAGCTGACAAGAGACCTAATAGGCTAGAGGCTTACAGCAATTGTAAGGCCCTGAGCCTAACAACCTGCCACGCTGGGGGCCTACTCACTTAAAAGAAATACTGCAACACAAATGTGGTATTAGAACTTACAGCCAACTGTGCTGGGGTGCCCCACACCTGATAAAGAGACTGAAGGGCCCACAACAACTACAAGCAGCTGAGCATTACAACAGCTGGCCAGGAGCATAACTCAGCCTCCCTGGGCGCCTATAGGGAGAGCTAACAGGCCACAATAGAAGGACACACGTAGCCCACATAGGGGCCACCCCTGGAACATTGAGAACTGAGGGAAGCACACTGGAAGCCTCCTAAGGCATCACTTACATAAGGTCACCTATCCAAGAGCAGGAGACGTAGCTGACCTACCTAATACGTAGACACAAGCACAGGGAAAGAGGCAAAATGAGGAGGCAAAAGAATACATTCCAAGTAAGGGAACAGGACAAAACCCCAGAAAAGGAACTAAGTGAAACAGAAATGAGCAACCTACCCGACAGAGAGTTCAAACTAAGAGTGTTAAGGATGCTCACTGATCTGGGGAGAAGAATAGATGAACTCAGTGAGAATGTCAACAAAGAAATGGAAGATATAAAAAAGAACCAATCAGAAATGAAGAATACAATACTGGAAATGAAAAATTCACTAGAGGGACTCAAAAGCAGAGTAGAGGATACAGAAGAACGGATCTGTGAGCTGGAAGAAAGACTAGAAGAAATTACCCAAGGTGAACAGGTAAAAGAGAAAAGAATTAAAAAGAGTGAGGACAGTCTAAGGGACCTCTGGGACAACATCAAGTGCACTAACATCCGTGTTATAGGTGTCCCGGAAGGAGAAGAGCGAGACAAGGGGGCAGAGAATCTATTTCAAGAAATAATAGATGAAAACTTCCCTAACCTAAGGAAGGAAACAGACATCCAGGTACAGGAAGCACAGAGAGCCCCAAACAAGATAAACCCAAAGAGGCCCACACCAAGCCACATCATAATCAAAATGTCCAGAATTAAAGATAAAGAGAGAATCCTAAAAGCCGCAAGAGAATGTCAAGTTACATACAAAGGAAACCCCATAAGGCTATCAGCTGACTTCTCAGCAGAAACCTTACAGGCTAGAAGAGAATGGCACGATATATTTAAAGTGCTAAAAGGAAAAAACTTACAGCCAAGAATACTCTACCCAGCAAGGTTATCATTCAAAATGGAAGGAGAGATCAAAATTTTCCCAGATAAGCAAAAATTAAAGGAGTTTGTCACCAAGAAACCAGTGCTACAGGAAATGTTAAAGGGACTGATTTAAGGGGAAAAGAGAAGACCACAAATAGGAAAAATTATCTATTTCCATGATTAGAACATAATGGATACAAATGCACTAAAAAGAGGTTAGATATGATATCAAAAACATAAAAGGAGGGAGGAGGGGAGTTAAAGAGTAGAGCTCTCAGACAGAGGTCAAACTAAAGTGACCATCAATTCTGTATAGAAGAAGTAAGGAACAGAGAAGGACTAATAAAACACTGAGGAAAAAAAAAAAAAGTTACAAAATGGCAGTAAGTACATACTTATCAATAGCTACTTTAAACGTCAATGGACTAAATGCTCCAATTAAAAGGCATAGGGTGGCTGACTGGATAAAACAACAAGACCCATATATATGCTGCATACAAGAGACACACTTCAGACCTAAAGACACTCACAAACTGAAAGTGAAGGGATGGAAAAAGATACTCCACGCAAATGGCAATGAAAAGAAAGCTGGGGTAGCAGTACTCATATCAGACAAAAAAGACTTAAAACAAAAACTGTAAAAAGAGACAAAGAAGGACATTACATAATGATCAAGGGAACAATCCAACAAGAGGATGTAACACTTGTAAATATCTACGCACCCAATGTAGGTGCACCCAAATATATAAAGCAATTATTAACAGACATAAAAACAGAAATAGACAGTAACACAATAATAGTAGGGGACTTGAACACTCCACTTACACCAACGGATAGATCATCCAAACAGAAGATCAATAAGGAAACATTGGCCTTAAACGACACACTAGAACAGAAGGACCTAGTAGATATATACAGAGCATTCCATCCAAAAACCGAAGAATACACGTTCTTTTCAAATGCACATGGAACATTCTCCAGGATTGATCACATATTAGGCCACAAAACAAGTCTCCATAAATTTAAGAAGATTGAAATAATACCAAGCATCTTTTCTGACCACAACGGTATGAAACTAGAAATCAACTATAGGAAGAAAATCAGAAAAGCCACAAATACATGGAGATTAAACAAAATGCTACTGAACAACGACTGGGTTAATGAAGCAATCAAAGAAGAAATCAAAAAATACCTGGAGACAAATGAAAATGAAAATACGACATGCCAGAATTTATGGGATACAGCAAAAGCGGTTCTAAGAGGGAAGTTTATAGCGATACAGGCCTATCTCAACAAACAAGAAAAATCTCAAATAAACAATCTAAGAATGCACCTAAAGGAACTGGAAAAAGAAGAACAAACAAAGCCCAAAATCAGTAGAAGAAGGGAAATAATAAAAATCAGAGCAGAAATAAAGGAAATAGAGACCAAAAAAACAATAGAAAAAATTAATAAAACCAAGAGCTGGTTCTTTGAAAAGATCAACAAAATTGACAAACCTTTAGCTAGACTCACCAAGAAAAAAAGAGAGAAGGCACAAATAAGTAAAATCAGAAATGAAAGAGGAGAGGTTACAACAGACACCTCAGAAATACAAAAGATTATAAGAGAATACTATGAAAAGCTATATGCCAAACATTCGAGAATCTGGAAGAAATGGATAAATTCTTAGAATCCTACAACCTTCCAAAACTGGATCAAGAAGAAGTAGAGAATTTGAATAGACCAATCACCAGTAAGGAGATCGAAACAGTAATCACAAACCTCCCCAAAAATAAAAGTCCAGGACCAGATGGCTTCCCTGGTGAATTCTACCAAACATTCAAAGAAGACTTAATACCTATCCTTCTCAAACTCTTCCAAAAAATTGAGGAGGGGGGAAAACTCCCTAACTCATTCTACGAAGCTGACATTACCCTGATACCAAAACCAGACAAGGACAACACAAAAAAAGAAAATGACAGGCCAATATCACTGATGAACATCGATGCGAAAATCCTCAACAAAATACTAGCAAATCGCATACAACAATACGTTAAAAAGATTATACACCATGATCAAGTGGGATTTATTCCAGGGATGCAGGGATGGTTTAACATTCGCAAATCAATCAACGTAATACACCACATTAATAAAATGAAGAACAAAACTCACATGATCATCTCAATAGATGCAGAGAAAGCATTTGACAAGATATAGCATCCATTTATGATAAAAACTCTGAATAAAATGGGTATAGAAGGAAAGTACCTCAACATAATAAAGACCATATATGAGAAACCCACAGCTAATATCATCCTCAATGGTGAAAAACTGAAAGCTATCTCTCTAAGATTAGGAACCAGACAAGGATGCCCACTGTCACCACTCCTATTTAACATAGTATTGGAAGACCTAGCCAGAGCAATCAGGCAAGAGAAAGAAATAAAAGGTATCCAAATTGGAAAGGAAGAAGTGAAACTGTCACTATTTGCAGATGACATGATTTTTTATATAGAAAACCCTAAAGAACCCACCAGAAAACTTTTAGAAGTAATAAACGAATATGGTAAAGTTGCAGGATACAAAATCAACATACAAAAATCAGTTGCATTTCTGTACACTAACAAAGAAGTAGCAGAAAGAGAAATTACGAATACCATCCCATTTACAATTGCAACAAAAAGAATAAAATACCTAGGAATAAACTTAATCAAAGAGGTGAAAGATCTGTACACTGAAAACTATAAAACATTTCTGAAAGAAATTGAAGAAGACACAAAGAAATGGAAAGATATTCCGTGCTCTTGGATTGGAAGAATTAACATAGTTAAGATGTCCATACTTCCTAAAGCCATCTATAGATTCAATGCAATCCCTATCAAAGTTCCAACAACATTTTTCACAGAAATAGAACAAAGAATCCTAAAATTTATATGGAACAACAAAAGACCCCGAATAGCTAAAGGAATCCTGAGAAAAAAGAACAAAGCTGGAGGTATCACACTCCCTGATCTCAAAATATACTACAAAGCTATAGTAACCAAAACAGGATGGTACTGGCACAAAAACAGACACACAGATCAAGGGAATAGAATCGAAAGCCCAGAAATAAACCCACACGTCTATGGACAGTAATCTTTTACAAAAAAGCCAAGAACATACAATGGGGAAAAGAAAGTCTCTTCAACAAATGGTGTTGGGAAAACTGGATAGCCACATGCAAAAAAATGCAAGTAGACCCTTACCTTACACCATACACAAAAATTAACTCCAAATGGATTAAAGACTTGAATGTAAGACCTGAAACTGTGAAACTTCTGGAAGAAAACATAGGCAGTACGCTCTTCGACATCGGTCTTAGCAACATCTTTTCAAACACCACATCTGACCGGGCAAGAGAAACAATAGAAAAAATAAACAAATGGGACTACATCAAACTAAAAAGCTTCTGCACAGCAAAGGAAACCATCAACAAAACGAAAAGACAACCTAACAATTGGGAGAAGATATTTGCAAACCATACATCTGATAAGGGCTTAATCTCCAAAATATATAAAGAACTCATGCATCTCAACAACAAAAAAACTACCAACCCAATTAAAAAATGGGCAAAAGACCTGAACAGACATTTCTCCAAAGAAGATATACAGATGGCCCACAGACTCATGAGAAGATGTTCAAAATCACTAACTATCAGGGAAATGCAAATCAAAACTACAATAAGATATCACCTCACGCCCGTCAGAATGGCTATAATTAACAAGACAGGAAACAACATGTGTTGCAGAGGATGTGGAGAGAAGGGAACTCTCATACAGTGCTGGTGGGAGTGCAAACTGGTGCAGCCACTATGGAAAACAGTATGGAGATTCCTCAAAAAATCAAGGATAGAACTACCATATGATCCAGCTATTCCACTGTTGGGTATTTATCCAAAGAACTTGAAAACACCAATTTGCAAAGGTACATGCACCACTGTGTTCATTGCAGTGTTATTCACAATAGCCAAGACTTGGAAGCAACCCAAGTGCCCATCAAGGGACGAATGGATAAAGAAACTGTGGTATATATACACAATGGAATACTACTCAGCCATAAGAAACGATGAAATCCAGCCATTTGTGACAACTTGGATGGACATTGAGGGTATAATGCAAAGTGAAATAAGTCAGAGGGAGAAGGTCAAATACCGTATGATTTCCTTCATTAAGTAGTAGATAATAACAACAATAAACAAACACATAGGGACAGAGATTGGATTGGTGGTTACCAGAGGGGAAGGGGGGAGTGAGGAAGGTGAAAGGGATAATTCGGTACATGTGTGTGGTGATGGGTTGTAATTAGTATTTTGGTGGTGAACATGATGTAATCTATGCAGAAATAGAAGTACAATGATGTACACCTCAAACTTTTACAATGTTATAAACCAATGTCACTGCAATAAACAAAAAATTAAAAAAAAAAAAAAAGAAGAGAGGCCAGATCCCTCAATAATTATGTATTGCTCATATAAATCAATTCTGATTCCCTGCTGGTAAGAAAGGTTTAGGAATGGAGAAGTGAGTGTGTGGTATTGTCTTTACTGCATATTTATGTAGCCTTGCAAAGTTTACCTTTAATCTCTCAATCCCTAAATCCACTGATTTCTTCTCAATCATCATCATCCTCAAGTTTTCTCCTAATTTTGTGTTTATTAACATCTACACTTGAAAATTCTATCTCCACTGGGCTTTTAAGACACTGATATTGTTGATTTCCCTATCTTTTTTTGATTGTTCTTTCACACTTGCTTTATGTTTTCTCTTTCTGTCTCTTGAAAATGTTCTTCCAAACTTATTTCCGGTATTATCTAACTTCATGGCTTCAATAACTATCTCTCCTCTGTCCCAATTTTCTGACTCTGGGTTCACTCTCCTCCCTGAGCTTTGGACCATCATTTTCACTCCCTTCTGTATGTCCCAGTGTGGATATCTCTGGCTGCTCATCAGGTTCGTCAACTCCTCCCATGACCCCCCAAGAGAGAAAACTCTTCTCATAAACATTGTCCTATGGCATACGTGAGTTCAGTAGACTGCCGGTTCTCCCAGTGTTAGTCTGCTCCATATTCAAGTTCCATACTGTATATCAGCAAAGTGCCTTGCTAGAAGTATGCATACAATAAATGGAGCTTAATTTATTTATATTGCTTCTGTTCATAGATAAACGGAAACTGGCTGCATATATCTTCAAAAGTATTCAAGCAAATTTTCATACAACAAAGTAAATTAATAATAAACTGTTGAAATTTAACTAGATAACCAATAATAGCTAGTGTCAAATATGGTGAAGACATAACTAAAATCACTAACCATCTATAATGAGTAATAAATATTATTAAGGAATATTCATTGACAAAACTAAAGATTTTATTGCTCAAAAGAAAAAATGGAAATGACTCAGAAACTCATAGAAGTCTTTAAATTTCATTGTACTTACAAGGCCCTTACATGCCAAAATCATAGTTTCAGTAAAAATAGCTGATTCTAAAATATTTCATAAGAATATTTAATAGGAACTAAATAAATCTGGTGCAAAGTTAAATTGTTTTTTGTATAAGGCAGACCTGGGAATGAAATCTTGTTAGATATTTATTAATTGTGTGGCCTTGGAAAACTTAGATTTCCTTGCTGGATCTCATTCTGCATCTCATTCTGTAAAATGGGGATAGTGACGCCTACCAGGTGCTGGTAAAACACATCACACAATAGCTGCTACATAGCAAGTACTCAATAATTGGTAGATTTAGTAGTAGTAGTAGTACTGGTATTATTGTTACTATCAGTATTATTATTAAACAAATTATCAACTTAAGTTATCATGTAAACTTGACTGAGTACGTATGCCTTTGTTAAGAAACTCCATATGAAATCCTGATGCACTTTTTTTCCCATATTTATTCTTCTAGACCCATAGCCAATCCATATATATCAGTAAAAAATAGTATATGTTTAAACCTATAATAACAATGCAGTCTTTTTTATTATATAAATAAGTACATGGATAGCATAATGACTTATCATCAGTCTCTGTTAAATGAGCATTAAATTTATATGATATGGTTACAGTTTACCTCTAGATAAATGGACCTATTTAACTATACGTTACTTTTAGTTATATAGTCACAGTTGGTGATTTCTGTGATAGGAGCAGAGAGTAATGCTGATTTTCAGTGATAATAAGTAATGTCTTAGAGCACTGACTTTGGAATAATCTAGGTTCTCAGATTCTAGTTTTATTAACCACTCTAGCTCACATCTGAAAATTGCCAAAATGTAAACATCATAGAGTGATAAAAATTAAATAAGGGGCCAGCCCCACAGTCTAGTGGTTAGGTTTGGCACACTCTACTTTGGCAGCCCAGGTTCAGTTCCCAGGCACAGACCTACACCACTTGTCAGTGGCATGCTGTGGCAGTGACCCACATACAAAACAGAGGATGACTGGCACAGATGTAAACTCAGGGCAAATCTTCCTCAAGTAAAAAGAGAAAGATCAGCAATGGATGTTATCTCAGAAAATCTTCCTCAGGAAAAAAAAAACTTAAATAAGATAATGTATCTAAGGAATTTACCAGCTTTCTTGGCATTTATTAAGCATTCAAAATTTAGTCATCACTGTAATAAAGATAACAATAATTATGTTTGCAAAATTTCCAAAATGTTATAATTACTGAATATATATTCAATACAGCAATCATAACATACCTGCTAATAATTTTAGAGTAAAATTTGCTGGAAAGCTTTTGGTAAAGTAATTTATCAATCAATATGTATTCTCAAAAGCATATATTTTCATTTGAATATATAAAGGTGTATTTTGCTGGCATTTTTCAATAACTTGATGTGATAATATTAAGTGTCTGTCTTTAAAAGCTAGATTTATTTAATAAACAGTTTTTAAGCTGATTACAAAAATACTACTCCTCAATATCATTTAATCAATATTGTATGACTTTGTAAAATAACTTCTCTGATCAATATTGGACAAATAAATTATGACCCTTTTTTCTATATGAACACAACGCTTGAAAACATATTGAATTATGGTTGAATGCCACGAAGGAATGCTGGTAAAAGCAATTACATGTGAAATTCTTATGAGGCAGTGACTGTGCTCATTATTTCTGAGATGTAGATACCTGCTAGTGAGCATCATTAGTTGGTTCTCTTTTTAAGCAACTTATTTGAAGTTGTATTCATTTGTCTATGTGAATCATGCTGCTTACCCTGTTTAACTTGGTGCTGCTTCAGTCAGTCTGAGGCCCATAAATTGTTGTCCCTGGTCATAATGTTTTATACCTAACTAGTCTTCCACGTATAGTCATTGTTTAGTTCAAAAAGTCTGATAAACACATTGATAAGTAGCGTTTAACTGATATTTAAACTGCAGAGCATATTCACAAACTTTTACATATAATATTTTTCTATGAAAATAGTATCTAAAAGTTATACTCTTTACTCACAACATCTTTACTGCTTTGACAGAAGCCACATTCTTGTTCCTTTACACAGAATAAAAATATTAAGCCAAGAGACGAATCACCACATCATTCAGTTACTAGATTGCTATCAGAAGGCCTATCTCCTGACCTCTTACCTGCAAGACTACTCTTCTTTGTGAAATCTGTCTTCACTTCTGACTTAGATTCAAGTAACAAAAGTTTTGAATGCTTTAAAAAATTGCTAGTCCTTTTGATAAAGAGATTTGACATTCCACTTTTCCACTTAATATAATGTTTTCCTGGACTGAAAGTGAGTGCCCATTTATACATAATTTTAGCAAGTTGACGATAGCTGTCGGGTTGTCTTAAGTATAAAGATTACTGACAACTATTCAGCAAAGCCTGACAAAGAAAAGGAAAAACTGGGATTTATCTAGCTCCATCCCAGGTTCTATTTAATATATTCTGACATATTTCAAATTATAGGTCACAATCTATTTATACTTCTGGAAAGTTCATTTTGGCCAGCATTGTGGAAATGAGACTGAAACATTTTACCTTTTCTGTGAATACAAGTGAGCCAACTCAAGTCTTCTGACATTAGCGTAGAGAGACATAAGACTGAATAGTTTAGTATTGCTTTCACCATATGGTCCAAATGAACCAGTAACTGTGATTCATGAAGCCAGCAGCAGAACTAGAGTGAATCTTACTTTCATTCTCTCATGGGTTTGTTGTGAAGATTCAAGGACTGAGAACAGTGCCTGGCACTTAGTAGGCAGTCTAGTATACATTAATATGATCTCAACAATAATAATAATAATTTTTATTTTAATTTCTAATAATTATTCTTATTTAATTTCTGATTATAACAGCACTGCATGTATATTGTGGAACATTTGGAAAATATAGAAGTATAAAAGAGGATCTATTTCTTGATATAGACAGTTTACACATGCATTTTTTCCATATTGAGCTCATATTATATAAGCAGTTTTATTTCTTGTCCTTTTAAACTTTAAAATACAATGTGAACATTTTTCTATGTTATTATACATTTTACAATTGTGGTTTTGTTTATCATATAACATTCACCTTTTAGATATGTCATATTTTATATATTAACTATTTGAATTCAGGTTATCTTCAATTTTATATTATAAATAACACTCTATTGAATATTCTCACTTCTAAATTTTTTGCTTTTTATTATTACGTAATCCTTGGGATATGTTTCTAAAAGTGACATTATTTAGTCAAAGGACACTGAAATTTTTTAAAATTCCTATTGAATATTTCAAAATTGCTTGCTGTAAGGTTTGTACATCGAACATTTTTCCTTGGCATGATTTAAGAATGCTGGTTTCATCTGTGTCTGACTGGGCTCCTCCTCCACTTCCTCTTCCTTGCCTTCTACCATTTGCTCATTATGCTTTCTGGTTTTTTCTACTTGATTTGTCATAGCTATCTATTCCTATGTCCCTTATTTTTTCAATTATATGTGCTATTTTATGTTTTCAATTTTATATTTTCAATTTAATACTCTCTTGGATTCGTAAAAAGCAAGTAAGACCAAATAGCTAGCTTTTAGCGCTTCCTAAATATAATCAATGTCTATGTTAAGGGAGCTAGGACATCAAGCTTAATTTAAATTAAAAACATCTCCCATTTAAACAAAAAGTGAAAGCAAAGCAAAGATGGGCATTTTAAATGTGTGTTCACCCTTTATCAAGACGTTAATTAGGTGATCGTGTACTCTATATGCTAGGTACATATGTGACTCGACAGACATCAGTACATATGTTTTGTCATTCATTATATGATGTTTTGAGGTGTCCAAAAGTTCCTAGTTTAACTTGCCTTTAGCAAATATACCATCATATCTGGGGCAGTGGCCTGGGCCGAAAGATCTTGAATAAATGAGAAGAAAAATTCTCTCCATCTGCATGCCTATTATTATAAGGGCCCTTTCCATTGCGGTGAGAAGATTCTGATTTTTTTTCTTTTCTCAACAAGGGCCTCTTTCCTCCTGCTTCATTTCTGGGAGCAAAACCTGTCACTGCCAAAGTCCACAGATGAGGTGGCAGAGAGATTACAATGAGAGCTTCTGCTTGCTTTTTGTTGTATTCAGAAATCATTCAACACAAATGTATTGCCTACTATAAAAAATTGCATTGTCACCTGTTTACCTAGCCAGTTCTGCTTTTACATATTCTCAAACTCTCAAATTAAAATTTGACTTCCTTTCTGCATAACTCCAAACTTTAGGAGTGAGAATATTTGGGTATCTTGTCCCAAAATTACAATACTCTTGCTCCATTTCTCTAAATCAACTGTGTAGAAAACCCTGATTCACTTTGATATAAACATTAAAAGTTTAAATAACAGCCTTATAAAAGTAAGGAAAATACCAAACAGGATGAACACACCTTAGAGAATAAATATTCAAAAAGTAAAGATTAATTGTAAATATAGTTAATTACACAAATATCCTGATGATACGATATCCATGATGAAAAGAAGCTTTCATAAATTATCCTCTATTTTTATTAATAGAATGACTGAATAATTGTATGCTTTACTCCTATTTCCATTATTTTGTCCAAGGCAAACTTTATCTTAAATCTATCCTCCTCCAAGTGGGTCACAGAAATGAACTACATGGACCCTTGTTGATATAACCAACGTCAAACTATTGTATTTTATAGTAGCTTCCCATATGAATAAAGCTCATATCTTTTATTTTTAGTTTTCATTATTACAAAACTTAAGGAATCAGGAAAAACTCATTCCTACATGCAAAATTTTAATTACGCCTCTCAGATGTGTGCTTTTAATTAACTGGTGACATTTCCTTTGTTCAATTATTATAGTTCTACACAACTGTCATAAACTTATAAATTTTAATTAAGGCTGCCCCAAACCCTAGTTATATAGTGTCCACATAGGAATTTGCCAAAAGGCTTAACTGTAAGTAAACCAACAATGATAAATCCGTGAATTGCCCACTGGGATTTGTTTAACAAATTAACATTTGTGTGGAGATAACGAGGTTCTACAGTCTATAATACCAAACGATGTTTTTATAAAACTACATTTTTAAAAGTGAAAAATGCTTTGTAAATGACTTAATTGGAAATTATATTATCATTAATTATTAGATGCTATAAGACAATAAACTACATGGCCGTATCTCAGGTTGAATTCATATGAGGACTCATTCATATTACTAATTGAAATACAATTTCTTCTGAACATATTATCTATGTAAATCAAGATCTAATAGTCTAGGTGCACAGATAAAGTAGATCTATTATAGGTTTTAAGAATGCAGCAAGGTCTGGACAAATGATTTGAACAAAACATTAAAAGCTGTGTTGTATCCATATTCAGGATCCATTAACAGGGCAGCAAATTCAATATTTCATAGAGATTTGTCCCTGTGGATCCATTGCAGGCTGAATAGATAGTCATATTTTAGAGTGCCAAACTCTTTAGTCGGCTTAAACATTTCCAAAGATAAATATAGGAATTATCTTAATGAGAAAATTAACAATTAAGGAATAAAATCTCTAAACAACTCATTTTCATAAGAAAAGCTTCTTCCCTAAAGAAAATGGTATCTGTGTTACTAAAATACAATTACAGGTCATATTCTTTTAGTGCACATTCTGTGGGTTCTCATTTGCATATTTAATGAAAGCCTCAATAGCACTACCATTTCTCCTATAGCAAGAGAATATATTCTACTGTATGGACTAGCTTCCCTCAGGCAGAATGAAAATATGTAGTAAGACTCCTAGTGCCTTTTTTATTTCAATCAATCTGCTGAATATTTTTTCAGAATTCTATTATTTAGAATACCTTAATTATCAATTAATCATAAGTCAAAAATATTTATAGACATAAAACTTTCAAACCTAAAGAAACAGTAATGCTTTTACTATTAGAATGCAAATAAGAAACAGTTGGGTTGCTCTGAACTTCACTGAAAATGCTTCTTCATGTGGCTCTTTCAGTTAGCAGTATGTTAAATGCTTCAAAGAACAGTAGAAGCAATAGAAGCAGGGCAAACTCCCAGTAAGATAGAAATTAACCGTGTAGGGGATGTGAAGATCATATGGATTGATTTTCCATTTGACTAACTAAATTTGCATTTATCGTAGTAGAATTAAATGTGCACAGATTACACTCTAATAGTTGCATAACGTCCTTTGCACTGAATATTGGAATTTGCAAATTATATTTTTACTATGCATTGAGGTTAACTTTTTTCCATGGGGACATATTTTAAATTTAACAGAAAAATATGTTTCAGCGTTCACTTATGTACTGTAGAAAACACTTTTTGCAAACAGAGCTATTGCAACAATTAATAAGAATCTCAAGTATATCCTAACATGTAATAACCTAGTATTTTCAAAGCATATTATATAATACAGTACAATGCCAACAGAGTAGTTGTGATTTAGGATGGGAGTTATGATGTTATCAGATGTACTGATATAGTATATTTACATTTAAAATGAACTTATTTTTCAATAACAAATGATTTTTAACATTAGGCAAACTGTTCAATTAAAAAGATAGATTTTGGGAGTCAAACATACAAGGCTTGTAAAACTCGTTTTACTTAATCATTCTAAGCCAGAGTCACAATATCTATAAGCACTCAGCCCTGTCACACGGTGCACACTCAACACATGATAACGGTCATTACTATCACTAAATTTTGTGACTTGAACTTTGATATACTGAATTTAGAACAAATGCCATTGATTATGTTGAATTAATTATTAAAATTAATGTGTTAATGTATTCTTACTAAGATACCAGTAATTATATTTGTAACATCAAGCATTTTCTTTGTATCTTTTACGAATAAGGAAAATGCAAATGATTTGAATAGACAATGACACTCAAATATTTACCCAGAGCTGATGGCATGCAAGTTCCTCCATTTTGACAGTAGTTGCTACAGTGGTTGACTTCACATCTTTCTCCTGAATAACTAGGCCAACAGTGACACCTCAAATCACCCTTCTCATTTAAAATGCATCTTCCTCCATTTTCACAAGTCAATTTGCATGAATCATCTGGTTATAAGAAGAAATGTACAAATTAGCATGTCATTCTGTGGATGGTAAAACAAAAATAATTCAAATATACAAAAACAAAATACTAGGATTTATTTTTTTCATAAAATTCCAATAATAAATATCCATAATATAAAAGTAGATGAAACAATTGGGGCCGCCCGATGGCACAGCAGTTAAGCGCGTGTGCTCTGCTGTGGCGGCCCAGGGTTCGCAGGTTCGGATCACGGGCGCGCACCGATGCACCGCTTGTTAAACCATGCTGTGGTGGCGTCCCATATAAAGTAGAGGAAGATGGGTGCAGATGTTAGACCAGGGCCAGTGTTCATCAAGAAAAAAAGGGAGGATTGGCATAAGATGTTAGCTCAGGGCTAGTCCTCCTCATAAAAAAAAAAAAAAAAGTAGATGGAACAAAATACTATTAGAAAACAGAGAAAATTTCAAACCATTGTTGAATGGTGAATACAAATACTGAATTAACTTTTATTCTTCTTTAAGCTTAAAGCATTATTAGCCATTTCTTATATTTGTTACAATATTAAACAATAAAATCAACTGAAACTTTCTAAAAATAAAATATTTTTAACCAATAAGTTTTCTTTATGATATGGGCAAACATGGCCTAATTTTTAAGACTGATAGTAAACCAAACTGAAATACGTAAGATTTGTTATAGTATATATAATATATATTTTAGTGTGTCTATATGTACATATATACATACAATTAATAGGACAGGGAAACATTTAATGAAAAGATACTCTTTGATGTACATCCTTATTAATCATATACAAACACCTAAAACTAAAAGTCACTTAGATTTGGTACAAGATGGTGACAAAACAGTGTCAGAAACATTTCTATATGTAGAATTTCCATACGTAAAATGATTAGACACAACTTCTCTACTTAATACAGCACAAACCTTTTATTTTGGCTGAGAATAAGAAAGAATGGTTATCCCTTGGGGTAGCAAAATTATTTTTAATAATATGATGAGTCTGATTTATGATAAAGATTGGTTTGGAATCATTTTCTATATTATTTTTGTATGTGTGCTGACATGGCCTTGTTCCATTAGAAATACTGCTTTACTTAGAGCAGGACACAATGTCCAATGGAACAAAAATGATTGAGAATATCGTAAGAGGCATTCTATTCTAGGATATGTCTTTTACTAAAGCTGTGCCTATTTTATAGTGAAATAAGGTAAAATCAAGATAGCCTATATTCTTTATTCAAGATGCTTTGGCGCATACATAGCAGAAGATTGACTATATCACTGTAATAAGCACAAGAGTATCTTAAAGAGCCTCAGTGGCTTCAAAGGACACAATGACTCAAGTACTATATCCACTGTCATAAACAGAGACTATCTGTCAGCAATGCTGAACAACTCTGAGACTTGTCTGGTGGCAAAGCAAAGTTTCCAATACTTTACCATGTAGGTAGACTTCAGGTTGGCATTACTAAAGTCTGCATTTGTAATACGAAGGACTCTCTCATGAGGTACTATATGTACAGGCATAAAGAAAATGACAGTTGATATAATGAGACCTGTGTTTAGGTCCTAGTTCTGCCACACGCTAGACATACAGATTAAACTCTTAGCCTCAGTAACTTCTACTTTAAAATGACCTTAATGACAAATGTACAACGTAACTCATAGATTTGTTGTGAATATTAAAGTAAATAAGAAATTTGAGAGAAAAAGTTAAAATTATTAAACTTTGTAAATATTAAGTACATAAGTATATACCATACACACAAATGAGAAATTGACTTCCAGCCCAAATCTACCGTATCTAGAATGGTAGAAGGATGAAGAGCTGAGATCTGGGTCTACAAGGTGTATTGTTAAATTTCAACAGGAAATTGAGGCACTTATTTGGTAAATTACCAAGTAACATTCTTATTTTGCATTTTTTACTGAGTGCCCATAAGGTACACTGAGAATACAGCTCACGTGGAATAACATCCGTGAATGCCAGAAGGTGAGCATTGAATGGAACTGACTGAAAGTCACTGTGCCTGGACCTGGATCAGAGAATGTGAAGGAAGGAACTGGAAGTGAGAAGTGAGTTTAGAGATGGGTAGAGAGTCATAGCAGATCCTTGGATTTTGGACTTTGTCGCAAAAGCAATGTTGAGTCTTTGAAGAGTCTAAAAAGTCTGAGAATGACTGTACTGGCAGGGGTTAAATTGAAAGCAGGGAGACCATTAGGACTCTGTTTAAATTATCCAGGCTAGATAAGATGATGTCCTAAAATAGAGTAGTGTGGGAGGGGTAAATGTGGATATATTCTAAAAGTAATTGGAAGGTAAAAATCACATTGATGCTGTATAAAGAAGGCATAGAAAAATTAAGGAAAATTCTTCTGACACAAGGGCAATAGGAACTGAAGAGTTGATTTAGTTTTGGACTTATTAAATTGGAGACAACTATATAAATGCAAGTGGGAATCTCCAGCAAAGAGTTGAATATAGAGGTCAGATTCTGAAGAAAGATCTAGAGTGCAAATATGCTTGCTTAATTTAAAATTTACTAAAACATTTCTAACTCATTCAGCATGAAATATCCTAATCGGAGTTGTGAATGTGAGCAGTGAAGATAAATATTTAAGGCAGTATGATCACAGTTAAGATTATTATGAGAGGGCTCATTTTCACCTGCAGATATTCTATGTAAACCACATATATATTCAAAATCTCTACATGTTAGGACATGTGCATTTCTATAATGTGCCTCAGGCACCAGAAATTTAAAAATATAACACCGTCTGATGAAATGGAAGTGAGGTTACATTCTTTCAACACCTTACTGTAATAGTTCTATAATGAAAAAGAAGGCTGCTTTTGTCAATAACTAAATCACCCCCAGAAGCCAAGTTCCAGCAATTATAATCAACTATAGGAAAGAGCAGGTGAATACTTCCCCAAGAATGAGTAACATTTGAATTTCAAATTTCTTACATGAAGATTAAAAATATTTAGTGTGCTCATCATTTAACAATAGCAGCTAGAGAAAGGCAAGTAATTATAAAGAGCTGAAAAACTTGGCTATATCAAATGTTAATGTCACGAAAAAATTAATTGGCATTTATCTACACCAATCAATAATTCTGAAATCCACTTATTTATATTCTTAACTGAAGTGATCCAAGCTGTTTGTTACCAAGGCTCATATGCATAGAGGCCAAGGGGAATATTTTTTAACACTCTGATTATTTAAATTTAAGATTTTATTTTAAATTACAAAATGAACTTTAAGAAGGTTTCTGTAATCATGCCTTTCCAAGCAGAGTTGAAATAGTAAAACTGAAATCTCTAAAAAAGTTTTAGATCTTGGATAAGGATGTATTTAGACAAACATGCTTCCTCATTTCAAACATAAAACTATACAATTTGGTAAATTAATACAGCAAAAAACTTGCTTCCTTTTCTTATCTACTTCATGACAGATTTATCTTAGAGTGAGGTATGTCTACTTTTTGCAAGGCATCGTCCTATGCACTGTCTGCATGGTATTTATAGTATTTCCAATGACTCTGGACATGGGTACTATGGGAAATATGGAGGCACTGGGGTGTATTGTGTGAAAGTTAAGAGTGTGGAATGCCTAGGCATACCTTGGGGTACCACCATTTAATAATAGCAGTTAAATAGTAATGTTAGACAATCAATTGAGCCTCTCCATGCTTTAATTTTCTCACCTGTTAAAATAGGGGCAGTCACAGTATAATATTATTGGGATTTTGTGAGGATTAAATGAAACAATGTACATATAGCATACTTAAAATGTGCCTTGATCATAAGCCTTCAAAAAATTTATTATTATGACTGGTAGTAGTAGTATTTATGTTTAATTCAAATTTACACAGAAGCAACTGAGACTGAGGGAGACAGGGCCAAACAAATTAGTTAAGTGATAGATCTTGGCCTAATCCAAAGTTCCACCTTGGCTCTACCCCAGGCCAAGTTCTTCCTGTGTATTTACTGAGTTTAGATTGTTGGATAAATAATTAGCACTAAGCAAAGAGGAAAAAAGAAGGGTTATGTAGAAAAGACTTTGATGTCTAGTTATAGAGGAAAAACAACAAAAACTGTCTGCAACTTGACCATAAAAAAACACTTACAACATCTGAGCCAACGTAAAAGTCACACTGGTAGCATTAGCAGTGTACTTCTGTGCAGAATCCTAATCTCTCTCCCAGGGGTCTTTGCCACCCAAACAATAGTATAAGTAGACATGGGACATAGGAGGCACCTGTGCGAGCACTGGTCACAGGTGTGTGTGGAACTAGTGAAATGCGGCACGTCTCCTACAAGGAAGGATTTGTTGACATTTTTGAGAATCTGTTTCTGAGAGGTTGAGTAGACTATGTTGCCACACATAGTTCACCTACGTGACCATGTCAGAGCATCAAGTGAAAAATGTACCTGATGACGTCTGAAAATGTTCATTTGATTCTCTTATTTTACATCACAATTGAGATCACAGCTACTCTGGTTGGGAAGAAAATCGTTACAGAGAAAGTGTGCATCCTAGTGTCAGGGACAGCATCCCTTTTCAATAACTGGTGCTAAAGCACCCATCCAAAACACCCAACATGATTCACATTTAGCTCTCGGTTAAGAACTTTCCAACCTCACCACCCACAACAGCACTTCACACGTCCTACACGCTAACTGAAATATATGACTCATTATTTTCTTTACATGCCATATTTTCATGCCTTTTCAGACAGTTTCAATGTTCTGCTCCTTCATTCTCACTTATCTAAATCCAATCTATCTTTGCAGACCTTGTTTTAAGGTCATATTCTACAGGAAATTAAAATCAATTTTATTATTGGATAATCATGTGAATCCTCATAATAGGTTTTGTTTTGTTTTTTTTTTTTTTGTGAGGAAGACCAGCCCTGAGCTAACATCCGTGCTAATCCTCCTCTTTTTGCTGAGGAAGACCAGCTCTGAGCTAACATCTATTGCCAATCCTCCTCCTTTTTTTTTTTCCCCCAAAGCCCCAGTAGATAGTTGTACGTCATACTTGCACATCCTTCTAGTTGCTGTATGTGGGACGTGGCCTCAGCATGGCCAGAGAAGCGGTGTGTCGGTGCGCGCCAGGGATCCAAACCAGGGCTGCCAGTAGTGGAGCACGCGCATTTAACCGCTAAGCCACGGGGCCAGCCCCCTCATAATAGTTTTAACTCTGTCTCTTCTGTGGCTTGTATCACTACCCACATAAATACCTATTTACTGGTGTTTGTGTCATTCATCATTTCATCTTTGCATCCTCTTCAGCACTGTATATCCAATGCTTCAAGAATATATATTAAAAGAAAGAGTTATGGTAGTTTTAGACACTTAGTGTCTTGGAAAAGGCAAAAGTCCTCAGATTGCATGTAACCCCTAGCAAAGAACGAGGAGAAAATGATATGGGGTTGGAGGTGCTGACTGAGGGTAATACACAGTGTTCATGTGAGGAGTCCATTCTAATGAAGAGAAATACAACAGGTAGGAAACCTGCCCTGAAGAGATCCTAGAGTGTATCTCACTGGAAAATGTTGCATCCTCAAGGGATTTTAGAGCACTCTGTTTTTGTCTGTGACATAAGATTTAGTAAATGTTGATTTTCTTTTCTTTAATAGCATTTTTTTTTCCATTATGGCTAATGTCTTAAATATGAGGGAACTTATTGTCAGCTTACCTAGACATCCAAGAGAATTTCTTCTTTCCCTTTCCTATCATACTATTTTTGTTTTTATTTTACTTTTGACTTTTTGTTATTTAATATTTATCAGGATCTGAAATGATGTTTCAATTTTTTTTAATCTTTGTTCCACCCACTAGCTCCTAAAATATAAACCCCATGGCGAAGCAATGTAGTCAGTTTTGTTTCTAAATTGGTCCTTAGTTTCTACATTACTGTTAACGGTTTGCTCATAAGCCCTCAAAATATTTATCATTATTATTAGTATTCATTTTTAATCAAATTTTACACACAAGAAACTAAGACTTAGTTTCTTAATTAATCCTCAGTTTTTAAATTAGTATTTGGCACACAGAAGTTGTTCATGAATAACTTGTTGAATGAATAAATGGATTTTGGGGTTGGGTTTAAACTAATAGCAGAAAGGCATCCTCAGAAATATTATCTTCACTGATATGAGAGCTATATAAAACTGTCTTGATTCTTTGTGTGATTTCAAAGTTCTTAATCAACTCTTAAATGCATAGTAAGTGCTCAATGCAGCTTTAGTGAATAAATGTAGAATGAATTGATAGGAAGCCATCATTAGAGAGAAGAGTAGTTAACCCAGGCATTCAAGAACCAATGATATCAAGACAACTAAATTGATGATTGAGTAGCTAATTTTGCTCAGTTTCAATAGTTGTGAAAATTTATCATACGAATTAATTCATTATTTACAGAATAATGAAGTTTACCTACCTAACAGGCTGTCATCACTGCAGGTGCCATTAATCAAATATTTTCCTTCTGGGCACACACAGGTGGCCCCAGAAGGATTCAGCAAACAGAGGAATTCACATGCTAAATCCAAGCATGGATTGGGTACTGATTAAAACAAAACAAAAGAAAACAAAGAAATGCATAACTATAATACAATAGGTTTCAAAAACATAAAATTCAATAAGGTGAAATGATTTACTAGCAATGCTGAAAAGAAATCACATCAAATTTCCACTGGGAGTATCTCATTCCAATGTTACCATTCTCCTTTATAGGTGAAGAGAAATTACTACCCAACAACCATCATTTACAGAAAATTTACCCTAATTTACATTTCCCACAAGGAAGAAGAAATTATTCAAACACATATTTAGTCACTCTTCCTGTGACTAATAGCTTTTTGACAAGCGTTGGTCTGAGATATCACACTGCTGTTTGGGGCTGTGTGTAAAAGTAAAGCCAACAGATCTAATCCTCATTTTTGATAGTTTCGGGACTGCTTAACAGAGAGAAACAGCTTCCCCCTGGTATTTACAAAGGCTTAAAATCCATAAGTATTTGTTCAAAACACAAACAAGCAAATGATAACTTTTTTTTTTTTTCTAAAAACCACGTTTAACATGGTTTCCTTTCCATCAGGTAGGAGTTTGTGTGCGTGGGTAAATGTGTGCCAAATTTATTTTTGTCTGAATTTCTATCCAGTTAGCATCCTCTGTAGTCATAGCTCCTTTGTGGCGCTCCTTAGAGAAACTGTAATTAGAATGAAACAGAAGTGGCACCTAGGTAGTGAAATGGTGACTATCAAAGTGGCTTTCCTTCTGTAAGAACCACTATTCAAATATCTATTATATTCAGGGCAGAATTTTATTTACTTAGTTTTTATGAAGGTGGCAATATTTGACTATGAAGAGGAATCAAACAGAACTAGAGGACGAGAGGGGGTATCCTCATATTAATCTTGGAACCATACAGGTTAGATCATTGATGAAGAGAGACAAAACTTAGAATAAAATTTCAGGAAATTTTTAGGGGGCTATATGATGTTTTAACCTGTTTCCAAAACTGATTTGGATAAATATCAATTGCTACCTTTCTAGATCATTGCCCCAAATGAAGTTAAATCCCTTTTTATTTGCTGTAAATAACAATTATAAATGAATCTTAAACAGTTTCTTGAAGGGTGAACATATACACAAATACAGATCATTAGAATTTCAGCCACATGTTTTTACTTTGTTCTTCAATATTTTGGATGGTTGTGTTTGAAATATATCTTTCAAGATAATTCCATCAATTATTTACCTATTCCTTTCTAGGAGGGAATGTAACGATAAAAATCATAAACAATCAGAGAAAATACAACCCTTGGGAACAGTTCTCCTCAGATACTTTTCAGGATGGAATGTTAATGCTGTAATTGTTGCTTGGTTATCAGTAACAAGGGTCAAAATGGCTAATGGTGAATTTTCTTACTTGCATGGTTTGTCTCTAGACTCACAAAGTTTTATTAAGAATTCTAGAAAAACAAAATCAGACATTTTCATTTATAATAAAGTCAATTCTAATTCCAAGAAAACACGGCCAAATGCTGACATTTTCATATCTGTTATGGCAGAAATGGAAACTTTTGCATTATTTCTCGACTTAGGTAATTTCAGAAGTCTGGTGATATCAAAATTAAAGTTACTTAACTTACTCAGCTTAAGACATTGAAATAGTTAAGGTATTTAAAAATCCTTTCTTTTGAGAGTCATAAAGAAGAAACTGCACCAATACATACAACTCCATAAAATATTATACTTACAGTCTAGTTGTTTATAGCGATGAGATATCAAAACACCTTTTGTTTTATCAACATCTAAAGCTAGGTACTCTACTGAACCATGGCCAAATTTTTGTACTCGAAATACACCATTTTTAGGTCCTGCTCCATATATGTAATCTTCAAAGACATCAATCCTATGTGGATGTAACAAGCCTAGAATTTTTAAAACGTGGAGTTATAAAAGTTGCAATGTAAATACTGAGGCAAAAAAATTAAGTTTATCCAAGATCATATAGAAAATCATCTTATTATTGTTTTTTTAAAAAAAAACTTTCAGGAATTAGAATACTTTTAATATTAGCTATAAAGTTGAAAGAATTAATTACTTTGCAGTAGGAAAATGTGAGATACTAAACACGTCACTCAGAACATAAAAAACATTTCCATCATCATTTTAATCATCTTCACCACCACACAGCATTTGCTGGGGGCTTATTATATGCAGAGTAATCTCTGCTGTGCGGTTCGCAGACAAAAGAAAAGACGACAGGCCAATCTTATCCATTGCACAAATACAGGCAGTTCACAAAATTCTCAATTTGTCTTCTGGATCAAATTAATGATCAAATTTGATTACCTGAATGAGAATTTTATCAAGCAATCATAAGTTGATTTTAAAGAGTAAAATCTAAAAAGATATTTGACATCACTATTGTCTGTTTTAGAAATGAGATAAAGAAAATGAACTGGCACATGGTAATCATGCATATGACTAGTTTGGCTAAAAATAATAGAACCTATCATTTCTTACATTTTAAGAAATGACTATTACTTTAAGAGATTTTATAAAAAGAATAATTTAACTTTTAGTACTGAAATCTATAACAAGTAAATAACAACATTTATATTTTACCTATTATCCAAAGGTTATAAAACATACAATACCTTTTAAACTTACATATTTTTCTGCAATGTTTCTTGAAATAGTAAAATGTACACTTACGCTAAAACAAGTTAACTTTATTATAACCAATTAAAGGAATGTGAAATTTTTTTCCATCTAGGGTTATCATACAAAAAACACATCAGGTAAAGGCACAATAGAAGTTCAACTTAATTTTCTTTTAACTTCTCTGCTTTTGTTAAAAAAACAAGTGGCGAAGCTATATTCAGTAAATATAATATGTAAATTTAAAAATGTTAAGAACATATTATGAACAATTTGTGGTAAATAAGGAAAGGGGTTGTGGTAGAGACAGGAAAGAAAAACAGAAGGGAAAGAAATTCGAGTCAGCAGAAAGAACTGAGATTGCGAGGCAAGGAAAGTGTGAGGCACAGAAGGGAGCCAGAAAATGAGAGAGTGAAAAACAGGAGGTGGGCACAGAGGTGGAGATAAAAAGGTGTCACAAAGAACACAAGTCAAGTCTGCTGTCCCTGGTGGTAGAGGTAAGTTGTCATTTTTACACACTGCTTTTTGCTTGGATGAGAGTATCTTTATCAATCACCTATAAAAATAATTGTTACTATGATGTTTTATTGTATACAATAACTTATTTCCTGCTTATCGCTGCAATTTGAAATAAAAATTAGTGTTCACAGGCACTAATCTTGACTACTTGAAGTGTTCTGCTCAGAATGGAATATCCACAGAGACAATAGAAGGAATATTTTCTGAATCTGGGCAGCAGTGGACCTAGAGTCGGGACGTTCTCCTGGCCTGGTCTCTGTTATTCTAACAGGAATAAAAATTGTTTTCAATAGTAAGAGCTACAAGTTGAAAGGAGAAAGAATTTGAGGAAATCCAGAATGGAAATCTCCCATACTCATGTTTACATACAATTATTTAATACTCTCAATAATAATTAAAAGCAAAAACAAAGCACTTCACAAACCTTGTTTGCTGCTGACAGAGACTACTGAGTCAGAGCCGTCATACAGAACACTGCCAATAACGGAGAGCTCCAGGTCAGCCCAGTATATCCGCTCACTGAAAGGATCCACAGCCAGACCTGCAAGACCAACACATGCAATTAACAGAAACAAATTCGAGATTGTTTAAAATTATGTTTTTGCTTTTTAATGTTAATTATGATTGACATTTTACTTCAAACATCACAGAAATTACCCAGTCTATATCACTTTACTGTAGAAATCAGAAAAGGTGAAATAATTCAATCCTTATCTGAAATACATAGGTGTAGATTACATAAAATTTATTTAATAAGCTGTAGCAAAAATCTTACTTCACATAGGAAAAGCTACCCTAAACAACTTTCCTTTACTTACTGGTTTTTATTATGGCTATTTTCTAAAATATTTTTCCATGATATTTTAACTTTAATCTTTATGGTATACACAGAGTTAATTCATCATTTAAATGACTTATCCAACCATTATTTAAAATAATTCAGTGTAATTAGTTATATTTCAAATCTCTTCATGAAGGTGCATTTCTCAGAATGTAAAAGGTTCATGGGCTTAATTGTAAGATATTTTCACCCCTTTGGAGTTGGCCTACAGTGTTGTGAGACATCTGTGTGTATTCTGAAGTTTAAATTGACTAAAGATTGATGTTTATAGTAGAAAAGAATGAATAGTAAATTCCTTAATTAAGGCTCTGGTTGTGCTTAAATTTTTCACTCCAATTTTTTACTCTAATCACTCATTTGCTTGGAGACTGTCATCATTTTTATGATCAGTGTTTGTTAGTGAATAACAATGAACTAAAATAATATGTGTTAAAAATGTTTTTCTACTTATTCAATTTTTAATTTTTTATTTCATAATGTAATTGGAGTCTAGCCAGTATCTTGTTGCAAAAATATCAACACACAGATTATCTTAAGTAAACTTCCTTCAACATAAAATAGTGAGATCCGTGACATATGTATTCTATAATAAATCTTCACTACTGTAGATATTGAATTTATGTGACACAGCTAGCCTTTTTTTTTTTTTTTTGTGAGGAAGATCAGCCCTGAGCTAACATCCGTACCAATCCTCCTCTTTTTGCTGAGGAAGACCAGCTCTGAGCTAACATCTATTGCCAATCCTCCTTCCCCCCCCCCCCAAAGCCCCAGTAGATAGCTGTATGTCATAGTTGCAAATCCCTCTAGTTGCTGTATGTGGGACGCGGCCTCAGCATGGCCGGAGAAGCGGTGCGTCGGTGCGCGCCCGGGATCCGAGCCCGGGCCGCCGGTAGTGGAACGCGCGCACTTAACCGCTAAGTCACCGGGCTGGCCCACAGCTAGTCTTTAGATATGACATATTATATACTTTGATAGTACAATGCAATTAAAATACCTTTAGTGTCTGCGAGCTAAAGAGTTTTCCCAATCAGAACATTTAAGAAACAACGGAGGTACAACTCAATGGCAAGGCAACTGAATGAAAAGTATTTTTGAGTTTATGCTAATTGTATTCCTGTGTAGAAGGACCAAGATTTAACAACCAGAATGAAAACGTACCATGATGAAAATCATTTGGGAATAATTCTTCAGTCAAGTTCGTTCATCTATCCTAAATATAATCAAACTAAATATAAATATTGCTCCTTATGTATAATATAAAGATGTACTATGCTCAGTCAGCCTCTGAGAAATGACTTAATTAAAACAAGTGGTCCGTGTTTTAATAGTTCCTGCTCAATGGTTAATTTGCTATTTGGAGTCACATTAGGAATTATGTTTTTTCTTCTTCACATATAATTATGGGTAACATGAACCGTAAAATGATCCAGTTGCCTGTTGCCACCATTCTATTTCAAAACAGTTGTCTAAGAAGGATTGAAAACACTTTTCATTCTCTTCCACTAGTTTAATACAACAAAGAAGTAGATGAAAAAAAAAAGCTGTCCTCAACAAAAGTAGTCTTTACATTTGGATATTACATTTGTTAATCGAAGAAAACAAGGCGTGTATAATCCACTTTAATTATCAATATTGTTTCTTTAGATTCAGTGTCAGTAAAAAGTTCTCTAAAGTGTCGTATATTGCATTTTTAGTCTAGGATTGTCTAAGACATACTATTTTTATCGGCTCTAGTCACGTACTGTACTATCGGATGGAATTACACCTAGATAAAAATTATATAACTAAGCTTTTAGATGAGTGGGATTTATATCCCAAAAAATCCACAAATCAATGATTTTGATTTTTCCTTAAGCCCTTTAATAAAAGATATAGTCTTTTAAATTAAAAAGTTAGTAAAGGAATCAACTAACTTTTCTCATTATAGAGATGAGAGTCAAGTTTATATGAAAGAACAAGTTCATTTCTATCTATAAAATATCACATTTCCTTTTTGTCTTTAACAAAGAAACAATAATAAATTGGGGAAAAAATTAATTCCCAAGTCATTCTTATCTGAACTGGGAATGATGAATATTTGGAACCAAGTCAGTATAATTACAGAAAATTTAAAACAAAATGCCATACTTGTTCTAATCAATCATAATGGAATCACAATTTAGAAGGCTTATAAAAGATAAAGACACAGGCTCACTAAGTTTTAGGAATGCATGATAATGACCCTAATCATGTAGTCATTTTCTTAATATCTCCCATGATACCAGGAATACTGTTACATTTTAGAGATTTTTGAATCTCACTTTTGTTGAACTCTGAAATTTTCCAAGATCTTCCCTCTAGTTCTCCTATTTCCACTATGGTCTAAAATGAAGAAAACGAAAATGGTAAAAGCAAAATCTTATGAGAAACGACCATAGTACCAACGGGATATTTAACAGAGAAGACTTGCAGAGAGCAATAAATTGAAATCACTGTGTTTTCAGAAATAGAGAAAAAGAATATATACATTCTGTGGTAAAGGAAAGCCAAGATTTGTAAGATAGTAATAACCAGCAAGTGTGCACTACCATATTCTTGATTTAAGAGGGGTCCAAAAAACTGAAAATATTTTCCAGTATGTCAAATTTATTTTCAAAAATTGTTAAAAGTATTGTTTGAGATACATTGCCTACTTAGAGTTTAGATTCCAAACTACATTAAAGTTCTTTTTTCATATATATACATACCTGCACACACAGACGCATTTAAGAAATTCTACTATGCTAACTCTGCTTTGCCTCCCACATATACCCTACCCTTTCATCTCCCTGTTATTCGTCTAGTTATGCTATTCTCTGCTCTCATCAGGACCATTCAATGGACTGTTAGCGGGTCAATTAGTCTCTGTATCTATTAATTCCATTGGCACAGGGCTACCAAAGCAATATGCCTGAAGAACTACCTTCTTCACAGCATTCCTTGAATCAAAACTGTACAGTAGTTCATTATTGACTAAAAACTCATGTCTAAATACCTTAGCATTTAAAGTCCTCTATTCTCAGCTCATGTTACATTCCTCAACCTTCCCTTTCTAGGTGCACCACAACTCCTGACATCATGGAACATGCTATACACACTACATTGCAGCCCCTGGCTCAGAGTGCTATCTCATTTAATACATACAGCAATATTTTGTTAGTTATTATTATCCTTGCTTTACTAATGATAAAATTAAACTCTGAAGATAATAAGTTCATTTCTTTTTTTTTTTTTTTTTTTGTGAGGAAGATCAGCCCTGAGGTAACATCCATGCCAATCCTCCTCTTTTTGCTGAGGAAGACCGGGTCTGAGCTAACATCTATTGCCAATCCTCCTCCTTTTTTTTTTTTCCCCAAAGCCCCAGTAGATAGCTGTATGTCATAGTTGCACATCCCTGTAGTTGCTGTATGTGGGACGCTGCCTCCGCACGGCCTGAGAAGCGGTGTGTCAGTGCGCACCCGGGATCCAAACCCAGGCCGCCAGTAGCAGAGCGTGCGCACTTAACCGCTAAGCCATGGGGCTGGCCCCCCATTTCTGAGACCTCACAGCTATTAAGTGACATCCTGGGATTCAAAGCCACGTGTATCTGACTCCAAAGAACATCTCTATAAAAACCGCTCCACGATAGATTGTCTGCCCGCCTTTCAATGTCTACCCATCCTTCAAGCACTTGTTCAAGTCACACTTTTCACATACTTTTTCTGTACTGGAGATAATCTTTCTTGCCTCTGAACTCCCATAATATAAGGCATATAACAGTTCTCACATTTTGCCTAAACTACAATTACTTCTGTGCATGTCTCTTTCGTTTTTTTCCTCCTGAGATGTAAGTCCATGAGAAAAGGGACTGAGCCATGTTCATCAAGTTATCCACAGTGCTGAGCGGAATGGCTAGCACGGGGAAGATGTTCAGTACGTGCACTTTTCACTTGGCCCTTATGAGATGTATGAGATGTTGGGATGTCCAGCCCTAATTTCCTTTACTCTGCAGGGGTACCCATCCCCCAATTGCTGCTTTGGTAGCTAAGGACTCACACTTGCCCTCCTTCTCCAGAAAATTTTGCTCAACTATCTACAGCAGCTTTGATTGGGAAGTTAGACCACAAAGGCCAACCAGTGACTGATGGGGCATATAAAAAGCTGACCCTCTTGCCTGTCATGGAATTTACCCTCCAAAGCACCTCCTCTGTTTCTCAAGCTCAGACTAGACTTGATATGAGACATAGTCTTACTAGGTCTTTTCCCTTTCTTTCTCTGTCTTTTACAGGTTTCTCCTGAGTAACACTCCGTAAATAATCTTTACAAGAATCTCTGTCTCAGGATCCCTCCTAAGAACCCTCCAACAGGCAATTCTATAAACTGTTGCCAGAGTCATTCTTTAAAATAAAATCATGTTACATATACTATGATTATGTAAGATTTTAACATCACAAAAGTTTGTTTAAATTAATTTTGCAACGTTTCTGTAAGTCTAAAATAAGTTGAAAATAAAAAGTTAAGAAAAAAAAGTAAAAAATTCTTTAAAATATGAAAATAGAGTTTGAGCAAATCATTCCATTCTCCTCCACCATTCCCTCCAATGGCTCCCCTTAAAGCTAGAATAGAATCCAGTTTTTACCAGTGTGTTTCAGGTCCTAGAGGAGCTGTACCTGGCCATCTTGCCACCCTCATATCTACCATTCTCCCGAGTTGCTTATATGCTTCTAGGCATACTAATGTTCTTGCTGTTTTTAACACATGCTAAGCTCATTCCTAACTCATAATTTGCCATTCTCTCAGCTTGGAAAGCTCTTCCCTCACATATTTCCATAGCTTGCTATCTCTCTTCATTCAGTTATCTTCTCAAATATCACCTTTCTAGAGATGACTTCTCTGATACTCTTAAGTAAAATAGTACCCCCCCATGCCCATCCCTTAATATGTTTTTTTCTATATCGCTTATGACTTTCTGACATGATGTATCATATATATTCTATCCTCTACAGGAAGGTAAGTTTCATGAGAGTTGAAACTTTCTTCACAGGGGTAAGAAATTGTTTCTTCAGCATATGGAACAATTTGTAGCACCAGGTGGGTGTTCAATTAGTATCTGTTAAATCACTGAATAGAGACACATTTATGCAAATGAACTAAATCCCAAAGACGGCTCCTTCCCATAAAGAGTAAAAACAATTTTCCTGGAGGAAAAGGCATAGGCACACTAAAAGTGAATAAGAATATTTGTGCCAAATATAAAGAAATTTTCAGGTACAAAAGATATTACAAATCATAACTGTTAAATAATATGTGCTATAGAAAATGTATTCTATCCTTTGATGGGGATGTAGTAGGCAGAGGTATGTGGCACAAAATCCCTAAGGCTCTTGTAGTCTGAAAATGTTTTACTGAGGAAGAAGTGCTAAAGTTAGACCTTATAAGACAGGTAAGATTCAACTAAGTACACAAAAGTTGGAAAGGCATTCTTGATGGGGAACTTGGGAGGAAAATGGAATGGGAGAAAGAACAGAGAGGGAATGGGAGAGGCAGAAAAAAGACTCCTAGGAGCACAGAGAGTATGGAGTAGTAGTTTAGATGACATGGCTGGGAGGGAGATTAAAGCCAGATTGAAAAGAGCTGTGAATGAAAAGGCAGGGAATCATAACATCTGTCTTTCACAAGAATTATTTATATTTTCCCACCTCTCTGTCCTTTTAGTTTCTCATCCTCTAGGGATATTACCATCTATCCCGACATCATTAACATATAACTTTAAAAATACCCTATTATATTGCTATAAACTGTCAAAATTTCATGCATATGAAATCCTACTAATAGCTTATAACTTAGGCAATTTTCAAATAATATCCCCATAATACCATTGGCAGTATGATAAGGACCTGACTTTCAAGTTGGGACAATACAACATGAAATGTTAATGACTTTCATAAAGTGATACTATAAATTATTTTATCCACTTATAAAAAAATGATTATATTGCAGACAAAACTAGACAGAATTGTAACACTAATATGCTTAGCATACTGCTTCACATTTTAGACTGTATCAGAAACACATCATACCTGTGGGTCTCTGTAAATTCTTTTGTACTAAAATCCTTCTCAGAGTACCATCCATGGCCGCTTCTTCTACGTGGGAGTGGTCCCCAACAACAGTCCAGTACATCATCCTGAAGAGGTAGGTCAAGTTGGTTAGCCTGGTGATGCTGCTGTTACAACCCAACTCTGCTCCCCAAAGCAGTGTGTGTCTTCAGTTCATGTGCATCAGAATCACCCTAGAGTCCCTGAAAAAGCATATTCCTGGACCCAACTCTAAATCTACAGAGTGGGAACCTCCAATAGCGGGCCCCAATAATTGACATTTTAAAGTCTTACCTATGCACTAAAATTTGAGAGCCACTGTTTAATAGGATACACTATAGCTCATTATTTGATATCCAAAATTCAATTTTGAAAATTTCATTAAAATTTCAGAAAAAAGTATTTCTAACACTTAAACTATCCTCGTTATGACAGAATATTCACGTTATTATGCATGCTGCACCAATATGCTTCCTTTTTTCTTTTTTTTGATAGGGAAAGCAACTATTTTCTCAGAGACAGAAATCATTCTCTCATTTAGAAGACATTACACTGAATAATTCTAGTAAGTAAATAACAGTTGCCTCTTTTTGCTCAGGATCTAATGATTCACTTTTTGGGTGATTAGGAGTTTTATTTAACATTTCCCTATTTCCTTTTTGGTTATTGCTTATAAACGTAAAAAAGTAAAGAAAGGAAAAATTCAAATAAAAGAAAGGAAATATTTGTCGTAAATTGTTTAAATTTGTTTATAGATATGCTTTCATTTTTTATTATCACAAATAGCCCAAAACACTAATACTCTATGCTTAAAATGTTTAATATTATACTTATTACGTTTAATGTCTCAAAAATCCAATTTTAGATTAACAGCAGTGGTTATATGTTTTTCACATCAGTTTCATTACTCTGCAATGCACACATAAAACAGAAATACACACAAATGTATATACAGCAAATTTTCAGGAAAAAATATATTTTGTACCACCATTTGGTATGAAAAGGACATGCGTTTGTACAGAAGTAGAGGGATTTTCAGAAGTCTTGTGAATCTACTGTATGTTAAATACTCATTAAGAAACAAAACTAGAGAGCACTGGTGGGACAATCTCTAAAATTGGATACTCATATCTAGAAACATAAATAATCAAGTCATTAACCTACCCTCTTTTAGGATTTACAGCAATAGCATAGGGTTCTCCAGCCATATTTGTTAAGAGTCTGGTACAGTTGGGGCCATTCAGCTGCCCTACGTTGATAGAGTACCTCAGACTGGTCCAGTGAGTGGTGTAGTAACTGAACCAGTGCATTCTAGAATGATCAGTCCAATAAATATTTCCTGCAACCCAGTCAACTGCGATGTCCCTGGGCCTTTTAAATTCAGGACACTAGAAGAAAACAAAACAACAAACCACAGTATTTTCAAAAGCAAATTAGAGGACTTTTCTGTATCTATACATTGAGATTATGAGGAAATCATATTAACGTAGTCAGGTATTAATTGTTACATAGATTTAAAAAATACCCAACATACTTTATTTTATTCTTCATTTTTACAGATGTATAATTTCATAAATCTTAAGTGTAAAACTCATTGGAGTTTTACCTATCACTGCCCCTGTTTAACCACCATCCCGCTACAATATTTCCGGATTTGTAGCAAGTTCACCTGTGACCTCTCCCCATCGGTATTCCTCTGAGAGTAACAATAATTCTGATATCTAATACAATAGACTAGCTAAAATAAATCCATATAAATAGAATCATACTCTTCTATTTCTGACTTCTTTTACTCAACATCGTGTCTGTTGATTTAAAAATGGAAAAAGAATATTAGTACAGGTAGACATATGTAGAGAGACACTGTATTTAAACATCTTTTGAGGAAAGTTACCATCTCTGTCATTTATATTATATCTGCTGGCTTGGATTTTCCGCTTAATATTTTATTACTGAATTATTGTGAGACAAAGGTAAGAGAATTCACTGGGAATAGACAGCAAGGAAAATAACATATGCTCTGTGCCCTTCATTTAACTTGATCACTTTGAGCAAGAACTAGTGTAGTAATTAATATGACATGGTCAGTTTCATTGCGCATAACCAGAAGTGAGAAGGGATTCCCAGGGGTATTATCAAGAATAGAAATAATTATTTGAAGATGACATAACTAGACATGTTGTCAATGCACAAGAGCATCATTAGGACCTGGCAACCAGTGGAAATATGGGTTTTTAATAATGATAGTTTCTTGTGTGGTATACTAGTGAATAAATTTTATTAAGGAGAGGACTTGGATTAAAAGAGAAGAAACTGAACTTCCCAAAGAGAACATGAGATGCTAAGTAACAGGAATTGCTAGTCTCTGTCTGCTATGTGATTACTGGGATCTCAAGGAAGGCAAATACGGCTTGAACTAAACACAGGACCCATAGAAATTTCTAATGACCTTTATTATCAGTCTTTCACCAGTTGGTTTAAAAACTGAAGTTATGAAGTTATACAGTGTTCTACTTATCAACTCTAACAATAAATACTATCCATCTACCCAGTGATATCTCATAGCTAACTGAAGTTGAATGTATAGCCCTCTGCAATACAACATGCTCCAGAAATGCCAAATAAATAGTATTCATAGACAGGTAGAATACAAAGATTTGTCTTGGCCAAACCACAAAATCATTTTCAAATGTCCCAGTATCATTTAAATTAACTGTATATTTTTTTTCCTGGTTTGGCAGCATTTAAAAGTAAATATATCAACAAATGGCATGGGCATGTCAGTGTAAGCCATAAATTTATAAACATGAGAAACAATGGAAAGAAAAAACCATTATAAGCTGTTTGGAGCCTGTTGGAGCATATTTATCATTTTCTAACACCATTAGAACAAGCCTTTAGAATGCAAAAAAATTATGATATTGGTTGTCCAGCAAGAGCATAGAAAACAACCTGTTTTCCCTTTATCACATATAAATATATAGACACGATTTTCTATCCTAATGGTATCCTTGCTAAAATATGAATATTTCACACAAAGTTGCACTTTCGTGAATTTAGGATTTTCATTTTATTTCACTCATGCTCAAAAAAAAAAAATGCTGATTATCTTTCCATTCTATACTTTAAACCTGGACTGTTGACAATTAAGAATCCAAATTCTTAATGTTCACAGAGCATTCAGAGGTTTGATTCAGTGATACTTTTTCAGGTAAGCAGCTGCTAGAGATGCTACCAGTGGCGAATTCTAGAAGGATAAATCCAATTTAGGTCACATTTCTAGGGTACAGAATATGGATTAGGGAAAGGGAAAATGTTACTTTTCAGTGCTAAGCACAAGAGATACTGTTGAGTGCAGAGTCTTTGAAATCTATACATTTATTCTCTGGTTCCTAGATCAAGGAATCTCTAATATCATCCCAGGATCAAATAAAGTAGTTAGAATATGGGGTAAACAATGGTCACACCAGGGGCCAGCCTGGTGGCGTAATGGTTAGGTTTGCACGCTCTGCTTCAGCAGCCTGGGATTCGTGGTTCAGATCCCAGGCATGGACCGATGCAACCCTTGTCAGCCCACGCTGTGGCGGCCTCCTATATAAAATAGAAGAAGATAGGCATGGATGTTAGCCCAGGGCCAATCTTCCTCAGCAAAAAAAGAGGAGGATTGGCAACAGATGTTAGCTCAGGGCTACTCTTCCTCACAAAAAAGAAAAAACAATAGAATAGTCACACCCAACAAATTCAACCTAAAGTCATGAAGTGACAGGATGATTCTCAGGGAATAATGGCTACAGGATGAAGATGTTACCAGGTATTCATGTTCAATGACTCATAACACACTGAATGCTCCATGATTCTCAACACTGAAGAGAGCAGAACTGAACAGAAGAAGAAGAAGAAGTCAACAAAAAGACAACAGCAACACGATGGTCCTATTGTCAAGGAACCTATAGCCAAATTAGGAAATCACCCTTTATAGTGAGTTCCGTAGGGATGAAATAATCCCTCTTTATTGCTCACAGTTTGACCAGGATTGTGACTAGTATTAGCCACAAAAAAAGAATTCACATTGAATGGATGTTGGCTGGAGAGTGGAAGACAGAAACTCCTGTTGGATCTTGATATAACGAACAGACAATTTATGAAGAGGCTCAAAACCAATTAGGTAAATACAAAAACTGAGAAAACACAGGAAAGGTAAACTGAGGTTCTGGGAGTGGAATGGAGACTGACATGGGAAAACAGAAACAAGAAAGCTAAGCCATTTGCCTCCAAAGAGGCTGAAAACAAAACCAAACAAACACACCAGACTGGAAAGAAGAAGAAAATACAAAACTTCATTTGCTCCTTTGGCTAGCTCACTAGACAGACAGGCCAATAAACCAGACGCACCAATGAAATACGTCATGTTTAAAAGCCTGCAGAGGCATGCGGTTACCCTGACAACAAAAGGCATTGCTCATATTGTCAAAGTAGAAGACGCATTTTGACGGCTTTCTCCAGATAGATGATTTCTTCCCTAATAAGCTCTCTATACACAGCCAAAGTTTTGAGGCCTAAGGCATTCTTCTTTGTACAGATATATTAGTCGAAGGAATAAAACACTTAAATCTTACAGAAAAATTGGCAGCTTGATTGTAACAAAATTAGAGGTTACTACTTTAAACTACTAATCCTTTACAGCTGCGGATTGTAAGGTATCTGTCACAATTCCAGCTGCAGTAAACTAAAGACATAAGTCACTGGAAATATTTGTTTTGAGTCAGGGAAAGAGGAAAAGCTATGAAAGGGGGTTTCAAGCATTTGAGCCATGGAAATACAGTCTTTTTAACAAAATTCCTATATTTAGCAATATACTTTAAGAAAACAGAGTTAATACAAGGATAGATTGAGGTGGTCACATATTTTGTTTGTTTGTGATTTTTTTTTATCTTTATGTACATCTAAGAAAAGAAAATTCGGTTCATTTTACTAAAGTTAATTTTCTCTTAATGTAACGCTATTAAAATAAAGATGTAAAGGCACTCCAAAGAAATTGTGTGTGTGTGTGCGTGTGATGTATGTCACACTGAAGGAAAAGGCTGTACATTTTGATCCACAAAATATGACTCAGATCAAATTCTTATATACCAGGAGCTAGAAGTAAAATAATGACTACACGAATTCTGGACATTACTAAATTTTGTAGCTTAGCAATCTTGTAAACTATCTAGATATTTAGTATTTTAATCAAGAAACTCATATACCAATGGAGAAATCCAAAAAGAAACAAGAAAAAGTTAGAGCTAGAATGTGTAAGAGCCCCAAAACCATTTCAGGGATGAAACCACTGGCTTCCATCCATAATTTATTCTGAAGAACATATTATTTCAATCTGAGTAATTTGAACACTGTTTATCTACATTAAGACTGTGTCGACCTGGCTCAAACTGCTGTTAGGGGAAAAAGAAACCAAATAAAAGTACGTAATTCTCAGACAATTTTTAAAAAAGAATGAATTTGTCTTTGGATTAGAGACTCAATATTGTTTGTGAACTTATCACTTTTTTTTTTTTTTTAGCATGTTCAATGTTCTTTAAACTTATTTCTTGTGATTTACTACTCTCTCTCCATAAAAAAAGCAAAACTTGCTCTCAAAACCTTCATTCACACCATCAGGTAAACAAAAGATATCACGGGAGGCTAGAAAACACACTAAATTTGGACTTGGAAACTTGGTTTAAGACCTAGTCCTAGTTTGTTTATAAATTATAGAGTGTTATAAAATAAAGGCTTTGGATTAGATGATCTGTAAAAATCTTTAGCTTCTAAACACTAAATTATGTAACAGTTTAAAATATTATCTATTCTATGGAGGTCTGCATTTTATATAACCTTAAGGATGTGTCTAATGCTAATTATGAATTTTCAGGCACTAGTCAGTAAGTAAAAAATTTGGTAGCACTTACAAAGGCAATTTTGATATCATACTCCTACATGAATGACCTGGAATTAAGGAAGCAAAGTGCCTTCTGACATTTACAATTTAAGAGAGATAATGCAGAGTTATCCGAAAGCAGAGATTGCAAAATGGTAGGTTGAGGACTAAATTAAAGTTAAAAAAACTTTTAAGTAGATTCTAACTTGAAAGATAAGAAGAAACCACTTTAAAAATTCAAACTTTGGTTTTTCTTAAAAATTAAAGATATATAAGATAGTATATCAAAAGCAGGCCAACATTCCGGAATAGCAGAGTCAATCAGCTGCTGCCCCCAGATTTAGTGGGACGTGTGTTCAGTTTCTTTCTCTCACCTGGGTCCCTAATGCTATGTCCAATCTGTTTCATTCATTTATCTTATCTATATAGCTGGTTTGCAAAGCATGCCATAAAGAGACTAAAGAAGTTGACTTTAATGGACAAATTATGTATATTTAAGAAAGGGGGTTAAGACAGCAACAAACACATAGAAAAAGAAGAATCAGAGAAGCAAATGTTGACAGTGTGTCTCCAGAATCATTAGGTGAGCATCTTGAGGATGAACAAGAATATTCAGTCTATGCAGCAGATATGTATATATGTATGTATATACATATGTATATGAATATGTACACGTACATTGGGCTCTTATGGTTTAATGTCTCTCATCCATCAAATTCATTCAGATTGTGAGTATGTGTGTGTTTGTATGTGTATTTGTAAATATATGAAATTCTGAGTTTTATTTATAATTTTTTGCCAGCTTCATTAAAATTAGTTTCCCACTGTCTTATTACTCCCTGTATATAAACTAACAATCCAATTTCCAAGTCTAAATAGAATCTAGAATAATAATGAGGTCACCCTATAGGCTACTTCCTAGACATAAAATTGACATTCTTCAGGTGATAGTCAATCTTTCTGTGAGCCTGCCCCTTCCAACAGTAACAGTGGTTCAATTAGGTCTTTTGGAAGACCTGAAACTACATTATCTAGGCTGAGATCACTAATGCCTAAAAAAGACCAAGACCAATCTCAATGATAGTAATAATGAGAAAAGTGATATCTTCTTAATAAAAGAGATTTGCTTCATCAGAATAATTAAGGGAGGCAGAAGAAATATCATGTATAAAGATTCTGAAGTGAAGAGAAGTTACCTTCTTAGAAATAAAATATGGTCTACTTATGGCTAGAACAAAATGTGAGTTTGTGGGTTTATATGTGTATGTTCATAGATGTGTAAGGAGATGGGAGGGGTGTGGAGGGAGATGGGGCTCAATGTCATGGAGAGGCATGTAAACCAACGATTTTTCAATGGAAATACATTAGAAAGATTGAAGTAGGGAGATATGATGATCAGATTAATGTTTGAAGATTATTTTGGCTATGGTGTGGAGTATGGCTTAGGACTGGGGACCAAAAGTGGATAGAGGAAAATCAGAGGAGGCTTACTCAGTGGAACCCAGAAGGAAGAGTGTGGAAGTTTAATCCAGGTTAGTGAGAGAAAAAGGGGACAAAATGAGATATATCTGGAGATAAAAATATTTGAACCTGTGATGAATTGAATACCAAGGATGAGAAGAATAACTTGTGATGGATAACTTTCAAGATCAGTATACTATTGCCAGGTATATCAAATATTTTCAATTAACTTACTGCTTCTAATTTTTTTTTTAATTATGTACCTACTTTATGATGAGTCCTGTTCTAGATATTAGGATTACAGTTGTGGCCAAAAGAGCAAAAATATCTGTCATCTGGGAATTTAGTAACAGCAAGATAAAGTAGACATTAGATGATAAATATAATAGATGAGTAAATTATATGGCAGTTTAACAAAGATAAGTACTATGGGAATTTAAAAAAAGCAGGGCATAGAGGATACCAGGATGGGAGTGGGTCAACAGATAACAATTATCAATAAGTTATGTATTCAGAAGATGACATTTGAGCAGACTTGAAGGAGTTCAGGAATTGAGTCATGAATGATATCTAGCTGAAGAACATTTTAAGCCAAGAGAACATTTCAAGAAAGGCCTGGGCCGGCCCCATGGCTTAGCGGTTAAGTGCACGCGCTCCGCTACTGGCCGCCAGAGTTCGGATCCCGGGCACGCACCGACGCACCGCTTCTCCGGCCATGCTGAGGCCGCGTCCCACATACAGCAACTAGAAGGATGTGCAACTACGACATAGAACTATCTACTGGGGCTTCGGGGAAGGAAAAAAAAAAAAAAAGGAGGAGGATTGGCAATAGATGTTAGCTCAGAGACGGTCTTCCTCAGCAAAAAGAGGAAGATTAGCACGGATGTTAGCTCAGGGCTGATCTCCCTCACCAAAAAAAAAAAAACGAAAGGCCTTATACTAATAGCTACTTATGAGTTTTAGAAATAGTAAAGTTTCTCAGAAGAGTAAATAAGGGGAAAAGTAATAGGAAATTAAGTCAGAGAAGTAACTGGAGACCAGATCTTGTAAGGCTTTGTAAGGCATTATGAGAACTTTTTCTTTTGCAGTGGGGAACCATTGGATATTTTTGATCAGAGATGTGATGTGATCTGATTTATGTTTTAGAAGGAGCATTCTGGCTACTGTGTTGTGAGTAAGAAGGGAAGCAAGAAGACCAGTTAGCAAGCTATTGCACTAATTCAAAAGAAAGATGATGGTGGTTCAAAACTAGATACTTGCAATAAAGCTGACATAAGGTAGCCAGCTTCTGGACATACCTCGAAGATAGATTCAATCATAGTGCCTGACTTTGGAGTCATGAGAGAAGGAAAGGGGACAATGATGATTCCAAGATTTTTACTTTGAGCATCTGGAAAATGGAGTTGCGATTACATTAGATTGGGGCAGCAGATTTTGTAGGTCATATGAGAAGTTTATTTTTAGGCATGCTACTTTGGAAATTTTTTTAGACATCCAAAAGGAAAAACAAAGTAAGCAGTTGGACAGAGCCTGATATCAATTAGGTAATTGTTAGCATGTGGATGTATGTTAAACCACAAAACTATGTGAACTGTCCGAGAAAGTGAGAAAAGATAGAAAGCAGAGGATCAAGGTCTGAGCCTGGGTGCATTCCAATGTTAAGGGGGAAGAAAAAGGGAATCTAGAAAAAGAGACCGAGAAGGTCAGGAAAGAAAAAGAAGAGACCAATAAAAGAATAACTACATTGGTGATTCACCTTAGAACCATTTTGTATTTCAGGATTATTATCACATAAAGTGATATAACAAACAAAAAGATCTACTTAAACCTTGACTGGAGAGGTTGATTTCATTACTATGTAGAGAAAGGTTTCCCGACTCTAGCACTAGTGACATTTTAGTTAGGATAATTCCTTGTTGTGAGGGACTATCCTATGCATTGTAGGGCCTCCCTGGCTTCTACTCACTTGACGACAGCAGTACTCCCCAGTTGTGGTAATCAAAAATACCTCCAGACATTACCAAATGTTCCCTGGAATGAGAGATCATCCCCAGTTGAGAACTACTGATGTAGAACCACCAGTGCTCTCTCACGTCTGCTTCCTCCATGCACCCTAAGCATTTGCCAAGGTCCTTAATGAATCTGTGGCCAAATTTATTGAACACTTCTTTATCCTCCTTTCCTTGATCTTTCAGCAGTACACTAGAAATATAACCCCAATTTCTTTTTTAAAATACTCTCCTCTCTGAGTTTCTGTGACTACACTCTCTTATTTTCTCCCAATGCACTGGCCACTCCTTAATATCGTTTTAATTTGATTTCAGAGCTTGGTTCCAGTTCTTTACTTACTCTGTACTCTCTCCCTGGTAATCTAACCTGGCTTCATGGTTTTAGATCTCTCCTCTATTCCTTAATATATATCTCTAGTCCAGAGATCTAAGATTAAGCCTTGAATACACCATTAACTACTTGACATCTCATTTAGATCTCTTATAGCCACCTTAGACTTAACATGACTAAAACTGAACCCACAGTTTATCATTCTCAGTATCCATTAAGTTGCATAATTCAGAAATCTAAGTATCATTCTTGAGTCTTTCCTATCCTTATTTTCCATGTATATTCTATTTGCAAATATTTTTAGTTAAACTTCCATTCACTACCCTCCATTTCATTGAAACTACAATAGTGCAACCGACCACCATTTCTAACTTGGAGCACAATCCTCCTATGTAGTCTCCTTCTGTTCCAGCCTTTTCTCCCACCAAGTCCATTCTCTACATAAAAAGTAGAATAGCTGTCTTAGATATAAATAAATGACATTACTTTCATCTCGTCTCTTAGGTCTTAGCTCAAATGTCTTCTCTTCAAATTGGCCTTTACTGATCATCCTGTCCAAAGAAAACGTAGAACATCTGAGTTTTTTTCTTACTCCATTACTTAGCTCCTTCAATACACTTTTCAAGATTAGAAGTTTTTGTATTTCTTTATTTATGAGTTTATTCGACTTTGTTTTTTTCATGAGTATATATATAAATATAAGCTTCATGAGAACGAGACTCTGTGTTAGCATTATTGTATCACAAGAACTCAGCACTAAATCTAACAAACAGAAGTCTTTAAATAAAGCTTTGGGTTTGAATGAGTAAAACTTGACTTGTTCACCTTAAAATGCTATACAGTCTGATCAACAATTTTCTCAGAATTATTAATTATAGAATCATATGTTTTATATAGGCTTATAAGATTTCTATTCAGTAAAATTTTGAATATTGATTGCCACTGTTACAGAATCATTTAACTCTAATTGGTACGTATTGTTGAGTGCCTGTCTTATGCAATCAACAACAATGAAGCCACAAAATGGCAATAATGTAATAATCTGATAGTTTTAGATTTCTTTTAAAGTAATCATAATAAATGATTGCAGTTGTTGACTGGTTTGAATGAACTCAGATGGTTTTAAAAGTATTCTTGCTAAGCAAGTAGAGACAGTTTCAATTTAGAGTTGTAACGGTTATCATAATTTTATAATAATGAAGAAAAGAAATAGAAAAGAATGAAAAAATAAACTACCAATTTTTACCAAATGCCCTAAAATAAGACTTTGAAGTTTTAGCTAAAACCTGTGTACACACGCACAAACACATGCTTATGTGTGAGTCTATATATGCACACCTACACACTCACGTGCATATGTGTGTGTGTGATATACACACAGACCCATACATTGGGTGTGAGGTGTTTAGCTAGGATCCCAGTTAAAAATTGAAACCTATTAAAGATAACTAAATTGAATATTTTGTTAAAAGCTTTTCAGGAAAAAAAAATACCCTAATCAACTTTTTGAAGAAAACTATGATTATTAATGAATAAAATTATAAGCATGTTCATTCTAAACATTCTATTTTGCATAATAGAGTATGCCAAAAATGGTATATCATATTCACTTCTCAAAATCAGAAAGATCAGATGAACCATTTGTTTTGCTTGGGATTATTTAGCTCTTATGGTAAAAATTGAATCTGTATTTCTAAAGTCATTTGCATTTTTCCAAGCATTGACCTACTTCATAGTGCTTGCCTTCATGTACTTTGCTACAGCATTTCATACTAGAAATGATAAATTGCCAGAAAGTATGTACAATTGTTGCATAATGCTATCATATTCTGTTCTGATTACTAAAATTCAAATTCCATAATCTCATTATGCTTTACATATAGATTGAATCATGTCAGTCTTTTAAGTTTTAAATTATTTAATTTTCTGAAAGGAAAAAAATCCATCCATTTTGTATAGCCCAGGGGGTTAGAAAATCAGAAGCATTTCTATCTATAAATAACTGAGTCTGCATTTGAAATTTAAATTTGTAATCATAATTACTATTCCAACCATTTGCACAAATTACAAAAGAGTATTCCCTTCACGACTTCCAAAAAAAAAGATCATATTGAAAATTACCTTCCTTTGGAATGGACTTGAGTTAACATTTAGTTTTCTGAGTAATATTCTTCTTCTGATTTCTGATACAACATATTTCCTGTCCTTTACTGAGATAGAAATATTCCAAAATTTTGCATATTTGTAAATACGCTTTCAAGACATCCTGCTATCACATGGCTAACATCTTCCATTTGGTTCACTGATAACGGGGTTATAACTAAAGTATCCATAGTTTGATTTGTGTATTTTTTGTTATTTTGCATATTGATTCAAAGATAGAAATGAACGTTCCATATTTAGCTTAGGGAAAAATCTTGAGTTTCATTTTCCAAGGGGTGGGGAATTCTCAACTTGGTATCATTTAATATTTGTATCAAGACTTAGAAGATGAAATAGATTGCATGCCCATTAAACTAATAGATGACTAACTCGTGACTGTTAAAAGAACAAATATTATACATGGCAGAGTAATTCATAAGGGTAGAAAATCAATTCTTTATACACAAAATGGATTTCAGAGGAACAGATACAAATTGTCCAGGTAATAAATAGGTAGACACATACTATGTCACACATCTTTGGAAACTGTATATATTTACTATCTGGAAAGGACTTCAGAAATTGTCTACTTCAATACCGTAGTTGTTTTTCAGATGAGTAAGCTGAGACTCAGAGACGTGACAGGTTTTTCAAGTTAAAGTCTAAATTTCATCACATTAAAGCTGCATGGCCATAGATAAGTCACATAATCGCTCTAAAAAAGCACATTTCTCATTAAGTTAAGGTGGTAAGAATGGATTTATTCCATGTTTATAATATTGAGATATCAGGATTACAAAAAGATTTAGGAAGCAAAGTTAAATAATTGTCCTCATCAGTGTAGCCTTAAGTGTTTTTCTTTGTTTGTTTATAATGTATTGGTTTGAATTTCTATGGAACGCTTAATGGCTTAGAACATAGTGCTAAAACTCATGGTTCAGAGCTTCCAACCTTATAATCATGACTTTTAATTAGCTATAATATGCCCCTAGAAAATGTACCCTACTGTTACCTACTTTTCCTCCTAGTGAACACTGTTAGTCATGGGTAGGTCTAAGAAAAGAAAGATAAAAACAAACAAACAGAAAATCTGCGTGATACAACACAAGTAATCATTACCAGTAAAAGACCAAATGAAGTTTCATATCTTACTAGAAAAAGGCTAATCGATAGCTTTGTCATTGGTTATGAAAGATTCTATAACATATTAATGAAATTAAAGCTCAAAATATATAAAATAGATACATGTAAATAAATATATAATATACAAATATATTTACATTTATATATTTGTGTGTATAAGATTAAAGACTTAGTTATCAAATATTAAACAAATTTGGCTTCTGACCAAATTCTGAGAACACTGATAGTACATTGTCAATCTCCCCAAGGACAAAACTTTAATAATTATCAAATCATTTTCTCTGAAAAATTATATCAAAATTTAGTAAAGACGTGAGTATTTTTAACAACTATAAAATTCAGACAAGAGTAAGTTGCAAATAATTTTCAATATGATAATATGCATCACAGAGAAGATTATGTTGCCAATCATCATCAACAACATCTTTGTCATCATCAACATCATCACCATCATCATACTGTTAATAGCAAGCATCTGTATGGTACTTACTATTGCCAAGAGCTGTGAAACACTAATATACATATAATATGTGTATATGTGCGTGTGTGTGTGTATTTCTCACAGAAGAGACAGTACAGAGACCTAAAAGGCTAGTAAGCAACAGGAAAAGATTCAAACCCAAGCAGTGTAACTCCACAGTATATACTCTTTATCACTTCATTAATAACAGACAAAATGGTACCATAGGAGTTAACGGTTTTGCAAAGCAGACTTGCATTTTAGAAATAAAGAAAGCTAAAGCTATCTAAGACTCTGAGTCAGCCTTTTGGTCTGAGAGAGAGGAAGGAGATTATATGTGAGTGAAGAAGGGCAGAGCGATCTACTAACTTTCTTGGCTCTGTCCTAGAAATCTTCTTAATAGAACTAAAGCTATTGTATAACACTGTCTTTGGAGAAGAAGTTGTTGAGGAAACAACTCTGAGATATATGGATTTTTACTCACAATTAATTTAATCTAAGCTGAATTCGAAAGCTAATATAGCTTCTTTTAAAACCAGCTTATTGCTATCTACTACTGATAAAAATACATTCCAGATTTCTATCAAATGGTATTCATGTAGTTCAAATATTTGTAGTAGATACCACTGCAAAAGGTAGTGAAGACTTCCAGATAGGTACCTCTTTGCATTATTTTCAAATGCAAAGCTTCAATTGTATCCTACTGTGATAGCACTTGACTTTTTGGTTAAAAAAAGTAGAATGTGCCAGGCCCTATAAAAATAAGTACTTATCTGTCATTTTCCCCCAGGTTACTTCAAAATATAAAATACCCAGTAAATTGACATGTCCTAAAACAAAAAAGGATAGTCTACAACCACAAATCTAAAGAAATGTTCTGGTTTATTTTTCTCAAAACAAATAACTATGATAATCAACATGTCCATCATACACCAGCAAACAATACTGCTCTGTTTCGGATGTTCCCTGAAAAACAGCTGTCAGGAGTCAGAAGAAACGGTTACACTATTGAGCTGATCTCTTGCCCTAGAGGAGAAGTATATTTCTGATATTGTTAAAAATGAAACAATTTCCCTGCATATTTTTGACAGTATTTTTTCTAACATAAAAACAAAGTAATGGTTCCCAACCTCATCTCATTATTAAAAAACCCTCATGGTCATAATATATTGTTAAACACTATAAAATACAAAATTTTTTAGAAATGTTAGATATTATTCATTATGATTCTTATATAATTAAATCAAATGCATTAAAACAAAAACATAGCATCATGCAATTAAATTATATGCAGCTATGGGAATAAATGAGTAATAAAATGCTTTATTTCTATATAAGGAGAATATTGGGAGGAATCATTGAATATATTAATTATCTCTTATAATCAGATATTGTGATTGATAGATTTAAAAAAAACAAGCACGTGGGAAGATTTGAGCCTTCAAATATTCAATGTTATTTACTTACAATCAAGCCACTGTTTGCTTGCCTTTTTTCTCTGCCATGGATCCTTTTGTAGAAAATTCCGCCTGGATTAAACTGAGTACTCCAAATAATCATATTTCTTTGATAATATACATCCATCCCTGTTATCCTTGAATTATGTTCAATATGAGAAATTTGTTGATGATCACCACTGTAGTTGAATGGATATATAAAACCCAGGATATCAGTGTCATTAGCAATGTAGAGAACTTGATCTTCAGAGCCTGGAGATTATTATAATAAAATACAAAAATAAAGTAAATTTCAACTAATGTAAAAGCAATGATTGTACTTTTAAATTATCTTGAATTGTTATTCTTAGCACAGTTTCTTGCTCAATAAAAATTAACCAACTTTATACCGTCTTTTAATCTTCATGACTTATTTCTAATACATACTTAAGCATTTCTAAGAGTTATTGACGTAGGTTTTCCTAGGGCAAAGCTTACCTTACAGCTAGAAATTAGGTATTTGTAGTAGATATCCTTTTTATGAAGAGGGATTCTATTTGGTAAGTCACAATACATTATGTTCTAATGCTTTGATTCTCAATATTCAGATGCTATATTGTGTACTCATTAAGCCTCAAACATTTCTGAGCACTTAATTTATGCACCTGAGTGATCATTACCTAAGACTAAGAAATGAAAATTAAAAGATGAGAATCTTCTTCTTCCACTATTCATATATTTTAAATTGTTTTTATTATACAAAGATATCAATATTTATTATATTAAAGTGCCACAATCCAAATATTATCTGGAATCTTGCTAAGTGGAATTCTCGAGCCTGAAGTTTTGACACCTACAATTCAGATGCCATTTCCATATTGAGACAAGTAAAACCCTCAAGTGAATCCTAAAAATATTAATTAAAATATTAATGAAACCATAAAGAAAGATTGCATTGTGTATATAGTGTCTGCAAATTAAAAAAAATAATAATACACAATGAGGTGTAGTTCAGCTCTACAGGTTTAACAGCTCTCATTTAGTGAATGTTTACTATGTTGCAGGCACTGTTAAGCCTTTCACAATTTATCTCCTCTTCTTACAACAACCCTTGAAAGTAGGGATTAGTATTCCCATTTTACAGATGAAGAACTGAGGCTCAGAGGATTTAATAACTTCCCTGAGGCCACACAGTCAGAAAGGTGCAATGCTGGGATTCAAATACACATACGTCTAACTACATAGCCCGTCCTTGATCCACTATATCATGTTGTTTTCCTCTTGTAGTAACTATTTTATTAACATTGTCCAATAATGCTCTATAACTAATAATATTTGTTACAATATTATTTAGTGAAAACTTATAAGCATTAAAACCCATATCTAAAAAAGCCCAAAATACATATCTGTCATTTAATGTAATTTAAATTTTTTTTTACTGCGGGAGATTTGCCCTGAGCTAACATCTGTTGTCAATCTTCCTCTTTTCGCTTGAGGAAGACTTGCCCTAAGCTAACATTTGTGCCAATCTTCCTCTATTTTGTACATGGGTCGCCACCACAACATGGCTGCCAACAAGTGGTGTAGGTGCACGCCCAAGAACCGAACCCAGGCCGTTGAAATGGAGTGTGCCAAACTTAACCACTAGGCCACTGGGCCTGCCCCTCTGTCATTTACTTTTTAAAAAATGATATTCCTAAGTGGAGGAGGTCTGAATCTGAAAGCATGATTTTATTTTAAAACCTTTTAAATTCTTACTCAAAATTACATTCTCCTTATAATGTTAACCTTTAACCTATTATTTTTATCACAGTGGTGTAACAATTTCTCAAACATACTGAGAGCAAGCCATAAAGGAAGATACTTTATATTCTGCCTATCACATTGGCTTTTAAACTTTTACCCACTTCTGACAAATTGTTTCAAATACAACAGTGATTTTAACAGTAACCATGTATTTGACAGTTGTGTCTATAAACCATACCAGATTAGATTAATTAAGAATGATAAGTCAGTTGGTCAAATTAATCAGTATTAAAGAGATTTATTCTATATCATCAGGCATGAAGCTACTGCTAAAATGCAATATGAAACATTTTTTTCCCTGTCAGATGTTTACAGCAAAATTATAGTAGCCTTGGAAATAATAGTTAGAACCTTACCTTTTGCTATGCAAGTGTTATTTCTTTCTTGAAAATTCTGGTCACACACACATTTATATGATCCTTCCATATTTATACATTGATGGGAACATGTGCCAAACACCAAACATTCATTAAGGTCTAGAAAAGAAGAGCTCAGAATAGCATCATCACACCCCCAACTAGCACTTCCATTCTTTCCACATTTCAGAAAAGACAAATTTATTTCTCTTCCTTCCATTTCTTACTCCTATTTCTCTCAGTGTCTTTTTAAACTCTTAAGTCTGTAACTTAATGTGTAATATTTTCAGGCCAAAACAGTTTTTTCACAATAGTTTCACTACAATAATTCATCAATTATTTGTACATTGCCTGTTAATCCACTTAACACATTGAAATATCCATTTCAAACTTCCCTAGTATTTTCATTCACTCAAATAAACACTTCTGGAGGTTTCCTTTTTAACTGTGTTTCTGATTACCGATCTCCATAACTTCACACGTTATATGCTATTCCTTTGTCCTATACAGTCATGTCCTACATAATGACGTTTATGTGGGTCATTGCGGACTGTATATAAGATGGTGGTCCCATAAGATTAGTACTATATAGCCTAGGTGTGTATAGGCTATACCATCTAGGTTTGTGTAAGTACATTCTATGATGTTCATACAAGGACGCAATCACCTAACGACATGTTTCTCAGAACATATCCCCATCATTAAGCAACACATGAAGGTAATATCTTTGCCCACATTTACATAGAGAATTTCTACTCATCTGCCTTGAAGTGAAGGCTTCCTTGGTCTCCACCAATGCATAGTAGTGACTATCCATCCCATAGTTTCTCCACTGTTTGCTATCTTGGTGTTTCTCTCTTACAGCATTGTTTATACTATATTTCACATATGTGGTCATATATTCATATCCACTACTTGACTGTCAACCCCTTGGGGTTATAAATTATTATTTATTTACTGTCAGCATTTTGCACAAGGTCTGGCAAAGAATGAAGATATGGATACACCTCTAACACACTTATGGCTTCATATATATGAAGTGACTATGTAACAAGAAAGGCAATGTAAATTAAACAAACCAACGACAATAACCAAAAAACCGTGACTGCCTATATATAAATCATAAATAATAAATAAATAAATCACAGGCAATATTCTGTGGCTTAACACATGCCTCTAATTTTAATGGCTTAAGCATGGCCAGGATTGAGGTCAGGTGATTCTGGTGAATCGTCTACTTTCTCTCTCTTTTCCTCCTCTACTTTTGCTTTCAATCAACAGAATTCCTCTGCCCCTTTTATCACTTATAAATGCCCTAATTATGTAATAAATCTGTGAGATAAATCCTTCCCTTGAATTAGAGAATTTAAGGATAAGTACAGCAGTAATAATTTATCTTTTGTTTTGCACTCAACAATGTTCCAAAGCCTCAACCATAGAGATAAGAACCTTCCCTGTGACACTTGTAAAAGACAGTGGCAAGGCTTAAACTTAGGTTTTCTGATTCTATTGTCTCTGCTATGATACTTTGTCCAAGGTGAATCTAAGCACTCCCACGACAATTCATTTCTGTGTTTGACTGAATTATAGGGTAAAGAGATAAAGAAAACTGTATTTACTTGTTAACAAATACTATACCAGGGATAAAGTAAAATACATGTTATCAGAACTTAGCCATCAAAAAAGTATTACAATAAATATTTTTGATTTGTTTGGTACCAGTAAGTTTGAACAGGGAGTTATTTGTTGCTATCGTTTCCCTTTGATATTGAATCAAAATAAGCAAAAATCTGCATGATTTGATAAAATCTCAGCTCCCTCACATGGCCCCATATCTGCCAGAATCACCATTTTTTCCGCAGCTCTATAATAATGCCTGTATCGTGAGCTTTTGAAGAGGATGGAGGAATCTCACACATGTCCAGTACCTAAAACAGTGCCTGGTACACAGCAACTATTAATCCATTTCTATTCCTCTTCTGCTGTTCCCTTTAATTTTTCTTCCCTTTAGATATTCTAACTGAAGTATTTCGGCTTTAATATCAAATAGTGATTTCTTATGCTGTGTTCGAGCTATATATAGGAAAGGCACAAACAAATTTAAATTCTTTGGATTACAAATCAAGCTAATGTCTTTCCCCTTCTCCACACCAAGTCAAACTGCTTTTCCTTACTATCAAAACTTCATTTATTAAATTAAGACACAAATTTTATGGGCCTTCAGAAATTACTTATCTGCACAACAAAAATACTAGATTCATAGCAATGTAAAATGAGGAGTGTAGCTTGCAGGTTATATTTGCCATGAAAAGAGCAGAAATTCTAAATTTAGTATGTATACACAGGAAACAGAGCCCACCATTCACAAATAACTATTAGAAAATTAATGTTATTTGAAATTAAAATCCTAAAGAAATTGTGTGTGTATGTGTGTTTATATACAATTGATAGAAAGTCTCTAAGAAAGAAGAAATCGCCTAGTCTTGAGAAATAATTTGCTTTTTTACGAAAATAGAGAAAACTTAGGTTGCCAGTTTTCAGTGTTCCATGTTAATGGAGTAATAAAATGTCATTGACACCGACTCAACACAAAGTTAGCATAAGGGAAGCCATCTTATAGAAGAAGATGTTGGAACTATGAATAACCCTGATTCACCAGCCCCTTTGAATCTTTGCTTTAGTTTCCCTAGATAAGTAAGGGTCTGTTTCCAGGGGATATGCAGGCTCTGTAGATTTTATGGCCCCTCACAGCTGCGATAAGATGAGAACTTTGTTCTTTTGAGTTCTCTAGGAATACGACGGCCCCTGGACAGAGATTCTATGCTGATATCCACGACAACTGAAAGATCTGATGTGGCAACACCCAGTATGCAACACCAGGGGGTTCAACATTTTCTAACCACCTCCACTATAACCCACTGGCCTACATAAATGCTTCAAGATTCTGTATCCCCCTTAAGATGGTTTTTTTGGACATTAGTTGGCCATCTTACAGCTTGCTAGCAAGCTGTAATAAAAAGTCCTTTCTCTCCTACCTCCTTTCTCTTGACTATTGGCATGTCTTGTGGTGGGCAGACAACACCCCCTTGGGCAGTAACATCATGAATAATCAAAACAAGTATATAACTCAAAATGTACACAAATACAACACGGCTATACTTCCTCCCCTTTGGAGTGAGTATAATTAATTCATTTCAATAATTCCATTTTGATTGACACAATGTAAAATCACTTTTCTTTACCCAAGAATAATATAAAGATACAGTAGAAAAGGAAGCTGGTAGGTGACAGCATTTTACAACTAGAATTTACCCTGGATAAGCCAGAGTTAGACAATTTAGGTTTGGCTTTAATCACAATAATATCAGTCTTAGTGGAGAAACTGGCAGAAAGTGCATATAGGTCTGTATTTCATGGCTCTACAGTTAAAGTCTTGATGTAAATGATATTTACATATAACTTACTATGAGATTCTGGCTATCCTACATGCTCAGTTTTTAAATGATCTCAAGTACGTTGAGGGGGATTTATTTATATCCCATCTTTGAATTTTAGAAGACACTCTTGATCATATAAAGCATCGTTTGAGACATGGTGTTAGGAAAAAAAGCCCACGATCCTTTAGAAGTGAATTATCTATTGCAGTACTGCAAATGCCACAACTCAAGAGAAATGGGTCATCACAAACACATTCTTTGACGAAGTGCCTCTAATTCTCCAATAGTTCCTGAACCAGCAATTTCGTTATTTGCATTTCAAAACAGAAGTGTAACAATACAATTGGAATTCCTGCAGGTCTGAATCTGCTACAGAAAAGGCTTTGTAGCCTCAGCATGGTTAGCTTAACAATACAAACAAACAGGCTCTTGACCCCAGGGACTTGCACTCTCTTAAGTAAAAGGTATCCTGTAGATACATACCATTTTGACGAAAATCAATCTCCTGTCATCTCACAATTTAGCAGCCTTGGGAGTCTTTTATAACCTAAAGATTTAAGAGCAAGCTGTTGAGGAAATGTACTATACCTTCACACTGTCTGTTTTTCATGTTTCTCTGAAATCCAGGCTTACAGCGACAGAAAACAGATGTTTTTATTTGATTACAATATGCATCATCTCCACATGGATTCACATTATCTTCACAGGTATATTCAGCCGGAGCTAGGATTTAAAAATATGATAAAAACTAATATAATTCTAATTCCTGAAGTGGGAGTTTATTTTTTTCTTAATTTGAAATTATATTTATTATTCCATAGATAACTCTTTCTGAATTTATAATATTATGGTCTTCTCTCCATATAAGCCCTCATTTCTTAGGCTTAGAAACAGATAAAAACTGAACTCATTTACATTGAATATAGTTTAGACTAAGCTGTCAACAGCTGATATTTACAGCTGTTATGGAGCTACACTAGGTTCTAAAAGGAAGTAAAGAGTCAATGGTTCTCATGACAGGCCATCTTTACAATGGTAGGAAGTATGAGTACTTCATCCTTCTCTAAAAACCAAAACATTTCCTAGAAGCTACCTAGAGATGTGGACATTTATTGCTAACCGAAACTTAAATTTCAGGGATTCAACCAAGGGTACCACCGTGTTACTCAAGCAAGTAGACTAAATCATCAGTTCTTAAACTTTTTTAGCCTGGATATACATATGAGGAGCAACATTTGAGTGTGTAACATGCTCCAACGGTCATGGGCTGTAACACAGGTTAGGATAGACTGTGGTATTTGTAATTTCCAGCGTAGTAGCTGCAATTTCATTGCTTTATCTCATTTCAGAAAACATCTTAGTATGCAAATAAATGACAGGGATATTGTTATAGGGGTAACATTGAATTAGCTGTATTTTACTTAAACAAGTCAAATTATTCAGAAATATGAGAACTTTAGGGGCGGAGTCAAGATGGCGGCGTAGGCAGACTCTGAACTCACCTCCTCCCGTGGACACAGCCAATTTACAACTACTCGTGGAAAAATTACCCCTGAGACAGAACTGAAAACTGGATGAGAGGAACTCCTGCAACAACGGACAATCCTAACTGGGGTAGAAGAGGCAGAGACTCCCTTCTGGAGAGGAAAAACGCCACCTTCACAAGCCGCCAGCTTCACGGCCGCCGGGAGCAGCTCACAGGTACGCAGCCTCCCTGGAGGCGCGGGGCCCTGAGCCGGGGAGCGCCCCCGCTGTGGGCATTTTGTGGACCCAGCACAATCGACACCAGCGGCATAATATCTGACTTTGCCTGCTACTAAAGCATTGGGTAGCACCCCCAGAAAACCCGGTTCACAAAGAAACTAAAACTGGCTCTTAAAGGGCCCGTGCACAAACTCACCCGTTCCAGAAAGCATCCTAAAATCACCAGAAAGAAAGGTGCACAGTGCTTCGGTGACAAGAGACTCACCTAATAGGCCCTGAGTGCATCTCGGTGAGGGGTGAGACCTCTCCAGGGACTGGGACATTGGCGGCGGCCATTGTTGTGGCCTGGTGTGAGCGTGCTGACACGGACGCCATTGGAGTTCTCCCTGAGACCTGCTGGCCCGGGGTCTGCTCCACCCGCTGGAGCGCCGATTTGATCCGGCTCAGCCAGGGCAGGCAGCCCACCCTAGAGACTAGCCCCACCCAACAACAAGCCCTCAGGCAACGTGCGGGCCTGCATAGATTGGTGACTGGATTCTCTGCAGCCTGACAACTGGGCTGACTTGAGCGGGGCAGGGTGTGCGCGGGGAGCGGGTGGAGAGTGTGGGGCAGTGGCGGAGTGTGTGGGGCTCCCGCCGTGGAGAGACTGGGTCCGCTTGGGGGGGTCGGGGCACTCACACGGGGCAGGACTGTGTTGACTGTGTGTGTGGACCTGTGGGCGGCAGGGCTTCTCAGCCACACAAGACTTGTACTTCTCAAAGACCCACATAGGAGGTTTGCTCCACCTTCCAAAACCTGAAACAATTGGGTGCTCCTGTGCCTGAGGCCAGTCCCACCCAGCTGCAATCCTCAGAGAGCTGACAAGAGACCTAATAGGCTAGAGGCTTACAGCAATTGTAAGGCCCTGAGCCTAACAACCTGCCACGGTGGGGGCCTACTCACTTAAAAGAAATACTGCAACACAAATGTGGTATTAGAACTTGCAGCCAACTGTGCTGGGGCTCCCCACAGCTGATAAAGAGACTGAAGGGCCCACAACAACTACAAGCAGCTGAGCATTACAACAGCTGGCCAGGAGCATAACTCAGCATCCCTGGGCGCCTACAGGGAGAGCAAACAGGCCACAGCAGAAGGATACACATAGCCCACATAGGGGTCACCCCTGGAACATTGAGAACTGAGGGAAGCACACTGGAAGCCTCCTAAGCCATCACTTACATAAGGTCACCTATCCAAGAGCAGGAGACGTAGCTGACCTACCTAATATGTAGACACAAGCACAGGGAAAGAGGCAAAATGAAGAGGCAAAAGAATACATTCCAAGTAAGGGAACAGGACAAAACCCCAGAAAAGGAACTTAGTGAAACAGAAATGAGCAACCTACCCGACAGAGAGTTCAAACTAAGAGTGTTAAGGATGCTCACTGATCTGGGGAGAAGAATAGATGGACTCAGTGAGAATGTCAACAAAGAAATGGAAGATATAAAAAGAACCAATCAGAAATGAAGAATACAATACTGGAAATGAAAAACTCATTAGAGGGACTCAAAAAGCAGAGTAGAGGATACAGAAGAACGGATCTGTGAGCTGGAAGAAAGACTAGAAGAAATTACCCAAGGTGAACAGGTAAAAGAGAAAAGAATTAAAAAGAGTGAGGACAGTCTAAGGGACCTCTGGGACAACATCAAGCGCACTAACATCCGTGTTATAGGTGTCCCGGAAGGAGAAGAGCGAGACAAGGGGGCAGAGAATCTATTTCAAGAAATAATAGATGAAAACTTCCCTAACCTAAGGAAGGAAACAGACATCCAGGTACAGGAGGCACAGAGAGCCCCAAACAAGATAAACCCAAAGAGGCCCACACCAAGACACATCATAATCAAAATGTCCAGAATTAAAGATAAAGAGAGAATCCTAAAAGCCTCAAGAGAATGTCAAGTTACATACAAAGGAAACCCCATAAGGCTATCAGCTGACTTCTCAGCAGAAACCTTACAGGCTAGAAGAGAATGGCATGATATATTTAAAGTGCTAAAAGGAAAAAACTTACAGCCAAGAATACTCTACCCAGCAAGGTTATCGTTCAAAATGGAAGAAGAGATCAAAATTTTCCCAGACAAGCAAAAATTAAAGGAGTTTGTCACCAAGAAACCAGTGTTACAAGAAATGTTAAAGGGACTGATTTAAGGGGAAAGAGAAGACCACAAATAGGAAAAATTATCTATTTCCACGATTAGAACGTAATGGATACAAATGCACAAAAGAGGTTGGATATGATATCAAAAACATAAAAGGAGGGAGGAGGGTAGTTAAAGAGTACAGCTTTCAGACAGAGGTCAAACTAAAGTGACCATCAATTCTGTATAGAAGAAGTAAGGAACAGAGAAGGACTACTAAAACACTGAGGAAAAAAAAAAAGTTAAAAAATGGCAGTAAGTACATACTTATCAATAGCTACTTTAAACGTCAATGGACTAAATGCTCCAATTAAAAGGCATAGGGTGGCTGACTGGATAAAAACAAGACCCATATATATGCTGCATACAAGAGACACACTTCAGACCTAAAGACACTCACAAACTGAAAGTGAAGGGATGGAAAAAGATACTCCACGCAAATGGCAATGAAAAGAAAGCCGGGGTAGCAGTACTCATATCAGACAAAATAGACTTTAAAACAAAAACTGTAAAACGAGACAAAGAAGGGCATTACATAATGATCAAGGGAACAATCCAACAAGAGGATATAACACTTGTAAATATCTACGCACCCAATGTAGGTGCACCTAAATATATAAAGCAATTATTAACAGACATAAAAACAGAAATAGACAGTAACACAATAATAGTAGGGGACTTTAACACTCCACTTACACCAACGGATAGATCATCCAAACAGAAGATCAATAAGGAAACATTGGCCTTAAACGACACACTACAACAGATGGACCTAGTAGATATATACAGAGCATTCCATCCAAAAACCGAAGAATACACGTTCTTTTCAAATGCACATGGAACGTTCTCCAGGATTGATCACATATTAGGCCACAAAACAAGTCTCCATAAATTTAAGAAGATTGAAATAATACCAAGCATCTTTTCTGACCACAAAGGTATGAAACTAGAAATCAACTATAGGAAGAAAATCAGAAAAGCCACAAATACATGGAGATTAAACAAAATGCTACTGAACAATGACTGGGTTAATGAAGAAATCAAAGAAGAAATCAAAAAATACCTGGAGACAAATGAAAATGAAAATACGACATGCCAGAATTTATGGGATACAGCAAAAGCGGTTCTAAGAGGGAAGTTTATAGCAATACAGGCCTATCTCAACAAACAAGAAAAATCTCAAATAAACAATCTAACAATGCACCTAAAGGAACTGGAAAAAGAAGAACAAACAAAGCCCAAAATCAGTAGAAGAAGGGAAATAATAAAAATCAGAGCAGAAATAAATGAAATAGAGACCAAAAAAACAATAGAAAAATTAATAAAACCAAGAGCTGGTTCTTTGAAAAGATCAACAAAATAGACAAACCTTTAGCTAGACTCACCAAGAAAAAAGAGAGAAGGCACAAATAAGTAAAATCAGAAATGAAAGAGGAGAGGTTACAACAGACACCTCAGAAATACAAAAGATTATAAGAGAATACTATGAAAAACTATATGCCAACCAATTCGACAATCTGGAAGAAATGGATAAATTCTTAGAATCATACAACCTTCCAAAACTGGATCAAGAAGAAGTAGAGAATTTGAATAGACCAATCACCAGTAAGGAGATCGAAACAGTAATCAAAAACCTCCCCAAAAATAAAAGTCCAGGACCAGACGGCTTCCCTGGTGAATTCTACCAAACATTCAAAGAAGACTTAATACCTATCCTTCTCAAACTCTTCCAAAAAATTGAGGAGGGGGGGAAGCTCCCTAACTCATTCTACGAAGCTGATATTACCCTGATACCAAAACCAGACAAGGACAACACAAAAAAAGAAAATTACAGGCCAATATCACTGATGAACATCGATGCGAAAATCCTCAACAAAATACTAGCAAATCGCATACAACAATATGTCAAAAGATTATACACCATGATCAAGTGGGATTTATTCCAGGTATGCAGGGATGGTTTAACATTCGCAAATCAATCAACGTAATACACCACATTAATAAAATGAAGAACAAAATCACATGATCATCTCAATAGATGCAGAGAAAGCATTTGACAAGATCCAGCATCCATTTATGATTAAAACTCTGAATAAAATGGGTATAGAAGGAAAGTACCTCAACATAATAAAGACCATATATGAGAAACCCACAGCTAATATCATCCTCAATGGTGAAAAACTGAAAGCTATCCCTCTAAGAACAGGAACCAGACAAGGATGCCCACTGTCACCACTCCTATTTAACATAGTACTGGAAGTCCTAGCCAGAGCAATCAGGCAAGAGAAAGAAATAAAAGGGATCCAAATTGGAAAGGAAGAAGTGAAACTGTCACTATTTGCAGATGACATGATTTTATATATAGAAAACCCTAAAGAATCCACCAGAAAACTTTTAGAAGTAATAAACGAATATGGGAAAGTTGCAGGATACAAAATCAACATACAAAAATCAGTTGCATTTCTGTACACTAACAACGAAGTAGCAGAAAGAGAAATTAAGAATACCATCCCATTTACAATTGCAACAAAAAGAATAAATACCTAGGAATAAACTTAACCAAAGAGGTGAAAGATCTGTACACCGAAAACTATAAAACATTTCTGAAAGAAATTGAAGAAGACACAAAGAAATGGAAAGATATTCCGTGCTCTTGGATTGGAAGAATTAACATAGTTAAGATGTCCATACTTCCTAAAGCCATCTATAGATTCAATGCAATCCCTATCAAAGTTCCAACAACATTTTTCACAGAAATAGAACAAAGAATCCTAAAATTTATATGGAACAACAAAAGACCCCGAATAGCTAAAGGAATCCTGAGAAAAAGAACAAAGCTGGAGGTATCACACTCCCTGATTTCAAAATATACTACAAAGCTATAGTAACCAAAACAGCATGGTACTGGCACAAAAACAGACACACAGATCAATGGAATAGAATCGAAAGCCCAGAAATAAACCCACACATCTATGGACAGCTAATCTTTGACAAAGGAGCCAAGAACATACAATGGGGAAAAGAAAGTCTCTTCAACAAATGGTGTTGGGAAAACTGGATAGCCATATGCAAAAATGAAAGTAGACCCTTACCTTACACCATACACAAAAATTAACTCCAAATGGATTAAAGACTTGAATGTAAGACCTGAAACTGTGAAAGTTCTAGAAGAAAACATAGGCAGTACGCTCTTCGACATCAGTCTTAGCAACATCTTTTCAAACACCACATCTGACCGGGCAAGAGAAACAATAGAAAAAATAAACAAATGGGACTACATCAAACTAAAAGCTTCTGCACAGCAAAGGAAACCATCAACAAAACGAAAAGACAACCTAACAATTGGGAGAAGATATTTGCAAACCATACATCTGATAAGGGCTTAATCTCCAAAATATATAAAGAACTCATGCATCTCAACAACAAAAACTACCAACCCAATTAAAAATGGGCAAAAGACCTGAACAGACATTTCTCCAAAGAAGATATACAGATGGCCAACAGACACATGAAAAGATGTTCAAAATCACTAACTATCAGGGAAATGCAAATCAAAACTACAATGAGATATCACCTCACGCCTGTCAGAATGGCTATAATTAACAAGACAGGAAACAACATGTGTTGGAGAGGTTGTGGAGAGAAGGGAACTCTCATACACTGCTGGTGGGAGTGCAAACTGGTGCAGCCACTATGGAAAACAGTATGGAGATTCCTCAAAAATCAACGATAGAACTACCATATGATCCAGCTATTCCACTGTTGGGTATTTATCCAAAGAACTTGAAAACACCAATTTGCAAAGGTACATGCACCCCTGTGTTCATTGCAGCCTTATTCACAATAGCCAAGACTTGGAAGCAACCTAAGTGCCCATCAAGGGACGAATGGATAAAGAAGCTGTGGTATATATACACAATGGAATACTACTCAGCCATAAGAAACGATGAAATCCAGCCATTTGTGACAACATGGATGGACATTCAGGGCATGATGCAAAGTGAAATAAGTCAGAGGGAGAAGGTCAAATACCGTATGATTTCCTTCATTAAGTAGTAGATAATAACAACAATAAACAAACACATAGGGACAGAGATTGGATTGGTGGTTACCAGAGGGGAAGGGGGGAGGGAGGAGGGTGAAAGGGATAATTGGGTACATGTGTGTGGTGATGGGTTGTAATTAGTATTTTGGTGGTGAACATGATGTAATCTATGCAGAAATAGAAGTACAATGATGTACACCTGAAATTTATCCAATGTTATAAACCAATGTTACTGCAATAAACAAAAAATTAAAACAGAAAAAAAAAAAAAAAAAATGAAAAGCAACTTGCAGAACTGTACATATATCATGATTGCATTTCAATAAAAATTGGATATGCACATGTAAAAAAAAAAAAAAAAAAAAAAAAAAAGAAATATGAGAACTTTAATTACCAGAATTGTAACCACTGTTAATCCCCACTGACTCTTGAATATTTTGTAATTAATTAAAATACACCAGTGGAACTGTACCATGGTTAAGATATATGTGGCCATATCTTGTTGGGTATTGCTTCATCACCCAGTGAGGAACAAAGTAGATGCATAAATGACAAAAAATAAAAGACCCAAAAGTAGGAAGCATTTTGTGACCTTTATAAGTAATCTGAATTTAAGGTCATAAGTTTAATTATTTTTCTGAATATGGAAAATCAGATATCAAACATTAAACACAAAATTATTAACAATCAAGATCTAATAACTCAAGTATCATAGCATTCTACCTGAATAAAATAACCATGTCTTCTTTAAGAATAACTCGGCAGTAGATTACAATTTTAAAACATTGAATAAATTAAGACCTTTACCATCATTCAACCAAATATCACTGTTTGTAAAATTCAGAAAATATTAAATTTATATTTTATAAAATAACATATTAAGAGATAAAGATTTTTGTGTGTGTGTGAGGAAGATCAGCCCTGTGCTAACATCTGCCAATCCTCCTCTTTTTTTTTTTGCTAAGGAAGACTGGCCCTAGGCTAACATCCATGCCCGTCTTCCTCCACTTTTCTTCCTCCACTTTACATGGGACACTGCCACAGCACGGCTTGCCAAGTGGTGCGTGAGTGCGCACCCGAGATCCCGAGATCCGGCCCGGCGAACCCTAGGCCGCCACAGCAGAGCGCGTGCACTTAACCGTTTGTGCCACCGGGCCGGCCACAAGAAATAAAGATTTCTTTACTGACATCAATGTTTGTATCTGAATATTGAGTTCTCAGCTTCGGCTAACGTGGGTAGCTGAAGAGTACTCATTGCAAAATCAACCTTGCCTACTTCATATTTTCCGATATTAATTTCAGTGACATTTTGAAGTTGCTTTGGCAAAGGCTTATAAAAAAGGTATTACTTAAGCACGTTTTCAAAAGCAATCTTTTCTCACAGCAGTAAGGAAAATTTTAGTCACATCAAAGCAGAAATTGGTCTTGTGCGTCGCTGCACTTTGTTTAACAGAAAACAAACTCACTTATTCTGCAGCCTTGTTCATCTGAACCATCTCCACAGTCATCAAGCTGATCACACTGGAGGTCCATGGGGATACATTTTTTATTACTGCAAGCAAACTCATCTTTTTTACAAGGTTTTGCTTTATATGGAAGCTTACCTATAGAGTCATTAAAAAGTAATTAGTGCTTCACAGAATCAAAACAAATTTATTGAACACATAACAGGTTCAAGATTTTACTAAACACTATGAAAAACAGGAGTCCACAATCCTTTATTTGAAGCTCTTGGGGCCAAAAGAAAAAATGCTTAAATTTGGGATTTTTTAGAAAAATAACAATGTATTTACTCTATAATAAACACCACCATATTTCCACAGGAAAATGCTTGAATATTCACTCTAAGTGGGATTTTTTAAAAAAGTAATATAAACTGTCTCAGACCAGTTCAAGTCAGGGTTTGTCACCAAATGATTTTGCTGCATACCTTAGTAAATCCTTCAGTTTTAAGAATTTTATTAATTTCAGACTTGTGAAAAAGGGATTGTGTACCCATACATACAATGTGTATAAGCCCTCTCCCCTCAAGGAGCTGTTTAACAGAGAACTTTTTTAAACCACTATGTTGTTTCTCTCATGCAGTGTTTTCTGGCATAAAGTGCCTATGATCAACAGAGATTTACAGACTAGTAGAGACTCTGGATAAGGCTGCACAGCTCTACTATGCAAATGAAATGTTAGCAGATTATTTTCATACCCTGTCAGAAGATCAAGTGCCTGAAAAAAATGCCTTCAGACACGCCACATGGAAAATAACTTGTTTTTATTTTTTGAGCTCTAAAATCATTATATTATCTTGTAGCTGTCACTGAATCAACGATTTCCCATTAAATGGATTTACCACCACAGTGATCTTCATCTGAGTTGTCCCCACAGTCATCAATCCCATTGCACATTTGCTCAGGCTGCAGGCATATTCTGTTATTTCTGCATCTGTGAGGTCTTGTGGGTGGGCAAAGAAATTTGACTGAAAAGAAAGAAAAACCAAAGCAGCTCCTTTGGGTACACTGACATGAAGAACCATCCTTCTTTCCTCTTCCTTTTTCTTTCTTTCTTTTCAAATCCACAATCTCGGTTTTCTGAATATCTTTTGTTGTGGAAATTGCCTACATGTAGATACTAGAAAAATGTGTGATAATAGAAGCTACGATCCTAGTGATTTATGTTAACTACAGAAAAGAGTGCATAGCTGAAATGTTGAATGAAGTAAGAAAAAGAGCCAAACTTCGTGGTCTTATTTCCAGATGCCGTATTTTAGCTAAGTTCACTCAGTGTACCAAATTAATTTACGCCTACGGTTTCTACAACATGGCGGGACACTTAGCTACTTGAAAGAGCAATTTCACACGGAATAGAGCTGGAGCAAGCACATGGTACAGGCCCAAAATTGGAAATAGTTCATCCAGTTAAAAAAATATCCCCAAAATACTATAGCTGTGTTTCTTACTCTCTGTCTCTGTAAACAAATGTGTAGATATATATTTGAGGCACATAAGGTGATCTTAGTTATTCATTTTTAATGTTTGTGTGTGTGTGTATACGTGTGTGAGACTTAAAGAGATGAAAATGAAAGCCTGGGAATTGTACACTTGTCCTTTCCATCATTATGTAATCTGAAGACTTGTACCCCTAAATTAGGAAACATCTCTAAAGATTCTTCATCTTCACATGTGGCATACTCCAAGGCTCTGTCATTGGTCCCCTGATGTTCTCACTCCTGAATTCTCTGCTTAGCTATTCTCATTCATTCTCATGGATTTACTTGACACTATACCCTGAAGACTTTCAATTTGTTAATTCTATCATCTCACAATTAATTATAGGACTTCAAACTCAACAAGTTCAAAGCTCAACTCTTTATCATCTTCCCATGACACCCTTCTCCCCAGACATAAGCTTTATCTTATTTCCATAGTTCAAAGAGTGGCACATCATAGCCACAAGTCTGGAATTACTCTAAATGCATTTCTATCATTCACCTTCAACTGTTATTAGTCAACAAATCCAATTGATATCATCTCCAAGCTTGCCCTCTTCTCTTCATGCACACCAGTTACAATCACAATAGCTCAGCTCTTGATTACCTCTTACAGAGATGAATGCTATAGAATCCTAAATGTCTCAATTTCAGTGCCCAACCTGCGATCCCCCAAAGCCACAAGAACAATCCACCTAACACATTAATTTGATCATCTCTTCTGCAGTTATCCATCACTTTCAGAGTAAAATTCGAGATACCTTACATGGCATAGTAGACATCATTACCCTGTCCATGCCACTCCTATAGACTCATCCCTTGTCATTCTTAATATTCTAGCAATACCAATTTACTACCTCCTCAAATATGCCACACTCCTTCTTGCCTGACCTCCTTGTTTTAATTGAAACCTGGTTCTCACTTCAACCATAGTTCCTCCTCTTTAGATCTGTTAGGAATGTCTCTTAAATTGCTCAAACCTCACGTTTTCTCATGTTTGAAGACATCCTAGTTTCCTACTACAGCTTCCAGACCTTTGTTACCAAATCTTCACATGCTATTTTTTTTTAAATAAACCAAAAACAAAAAGTGTTATTTTAAGGGCCAGGCATTTGATTATACCTCTTTCTTACTGCTATTTTCTCATCAACTTTGTAATTATCAGCCCCTCCCCAATTCACTGAAGGCTGTAGCACCTTCCCTCATAGCTATTTCTCTCCAGCCAGATTCATTCTAGCATCCTAGATGGCTTCGACAGCCACGTGAGCAAATCAACCAATAACTGCACCTCTTAGCTCCTTGAGTTTCTCATACCCAATGCCCTTTTACTCTAATCCATCTAGGCGACCCATTCTCCTAGAAGATTGTGAACACTGCTGAATTTCAACAAAGTTCTCTTCTTCATTCATCCAATGACAGTTCCTGTTGCTTACAGATAAGAACACTAACTGATACACATGGGTGCATCTGGATTTGCTATTTCCTCCAATTGCTTCATTTACAAAGCCATTAATTTGAATGCTCTAAATTCTGACCACAATCTGCAACTTTCCAATTTTTTAATTCAACCAATCTCAAGAAGACATTTCTTCAGCCTTAGCTAAAAGTTTAGCCCGTTGATACATCTACCTTTTTCCTATTTAACAATGCCTTTTTGCCTTTAATTCCCTCTCCGTTAACATTAGATTCCACATTCCATCTTTTAATTTACTAATTCGATAAATATTTACTGATAACCTAATACATGTTGGACACTGTTCTAAGCACTTTTTTAGAAATTTACTTTTGTCCAGATAATTTGGATTCTCTGGCCCCTTTTTTCCTTTTCATCTTACTTATCTAACAAAACTCCAAACTTAGATGAATGAAACCACCTGCTATTCCAAGGTCTGCATCTGGGAAGCTCAGGAATGTTGCAGATGATCATACCACAAGGCTAACTGTTACCACAAATATGAATTTTTATCAATGCCAGATCGGCCCTGAACACTACTTGGAAATCCTACATATTTGTATTAATATCTAGCCATGTCACTGTCTTACCTTTTGCAATAATGATTCAAATCTGCCTTTCTTTCAAACCTCCCTACAACACCAACCTTCCACATTCTATATAGGAACATGTTTCCTACTGCACACATAAAAAAGTAAAAAGATGGGAAATTTGTTAACATTTTATTAAATAATTGCACATCCACTTGTGTCTACATATAGTCTATCAACTTATTTCAGTATTTTTCAATAAGAGAGAAGGGGTCACTACCCTTATCTAATACTAATTTTTTCACCTGCTCTGAAACTCATTTTCCCCTGAGTCTTCAGGAACCATTCCATCTTTCTAGAAACATTTTATTACCTTGGTACTTATTTGCCATACTTTTTTTTTTTTTTTTTTTTTTTTTTTGCTAATTCTTTTGTGGTCTCTTATTTGAGTCTCTTCTGGCTGCTTATATTTATTTAGATGTTTAGTGTCCCTCAATATTCTATTCTAATCCCCTTCTTGTCTTATGCTTTACTCTCACCCAGCCTACATCTTACAAATTCCATAATATTTATTACCATATTTTACACTAACTCTCAAATTTACAACTCTAGACCAACTCTTTAAGCTCTAGAACCAAATGTCTAACACCTACTCGAAATCTCTACTTGAATGTCTCCTCAAATGCACCTCAAACTAGGCTCCTAATCTTTACCTGTGAAATTGTTCCTCTCCCTTTGTTCCTCTTCTATTCAAATGTGCAAGCAAAAACACCCTATAAATTATACTTGGCAACTTCCTCTCCTTCGCTCCCTATATCCAGTCCATTATTTAATCCAATTTATTGCACCTTTTAAATTCACCTTGAACTTTGTATATACTTTGCCATCATGTGCTGTAATTATCTTAATCCAAGCTACCAGCATAACTTGCCTAGAACACTGCAATTGTCTTAACTAGCCTTGCCCCCTCTATCCAATATTTGTAAAATATAAATATGACCATGTGCCTCCTCTGCTTAAAACTCTTTAGTATTTTTAATTGCTTTCAGGCTAAATCTAAAACACCCTACCAAGACTCACAAGGTTCCAGGTATCTCTCCTGTCTCTTCAGTTTCATCCTAAACCAATATCTAACTTGCTCTACACTCTCCAGGCACGTGGACCTTTCAGTTCCTCCAGAAAGCTATGGTTTGCTCTGCCTCAGGACCTTTCTACATCTTATTTCCTTTGCCTACAACATTGTATCATCCACCTCCTCCAACCCTTTCACCTACTTGGCAGCTGTATATCTCTCAGACCCAAACTCAAATGTTGTTTTTCATAACCCAAGATTAAATAAAATCCCTCTGTTCTACACATTTATAACTGACATATTTTTCTACAGTGCACATATCATAGTTTGTAACTATATATTTTTGTGATCATTATTATCACTCTTCCACTAGATTCTCAGCTCTGTGAAGTCAGGGTCCATGTCTGCTTCTCTCGGCATTATATCACCCAAAATAATCACAGTCTATAGCTTAACAAATATTTGTTGATTGAATGAATGATACTTTTTCCCACGCTGTTCACTATGTCTACAGTGCCTTTTAGTCTAGATTCTTCAAAATTGTTGCTTTCTGAATTTCCCTTTAGGCAGATTTTATCTTAGTCCCCTCTGCCTTGTCTGTACCTTTTAAACTTAATTCTACCATTGCTTGAAATAAAATGTATGGAAATTATTATTTGTCCAAGCAGAATAAGATCTCCCTGTCAAAGAGAACCATGTGCTGTTCATTTTTTTATCAATTCCTTAGCACAGTCTTCTGGCACAAAATAGCTTGACTCAATATTGATACTGATGACTGAGGGGAATGCAGAAACATTCTGAGAATCAATCTGGATGTATTTTACAAGTTTTCCAGTGGCTGTGTGGTATGTCACTGAGTTTCACTTCCTGGGCCTGGAAGTGGTCCTAGGGGATTGTGACTCTGGAGAAGCCTCCAGGTTAATTAGTTACCAAACATGTCCTATTCCACTCACTAGTTTTGTCCTGAGATGGAATAGAGAATAGAAAAAAAAACCCACATAGTTTATAAAAACAGTAATTTCTGGCTTGATATTTGCAGATAAACTCATATTTTTTCATACATTATGAGTCAGAAAAAATATAATCTCTGGTGATTCTCCAGAGTCCACTTTGTAAGATTATGTGTAAGAACTGAAATTGAAAATTAGTTATAGTTCTTATCAGTTATACCTGTAGAGAACACTCTACAAAGACTGTCTTTTTCAAATTTTAAATCTTTTTAAAAATAAAGCTGCCTCTTTGTTTTGGATTTTTTATTCAACTGTAAGGTCTGTAGTTAATGTCACCATCTATCAAAAAATAATGGTTTAACTTGGTGCACCAAAAAGAATAGACTTTAAGTACATACACTCTTGCTATGTTTTTGTTAATTCACCTAATGTGCTATTTAGTTATGTCCAAAGTAGTAGTATCTTCCTTTAAACTGGAGGTGAAATTACCTTTCTTGCTGAGATTAGATACAAAGAATGAGGAGAGGGACTAAATGTATTTACCAAATGAAAGAAATCCTTTATTTTGGTGATCTAAAATTGTACATTTACAGTTGCTGTTTGCATAAGCACAACTCTGACAAATATCAGTCAAGAGTAACTTGAATTTGAAGAAGCAATAACTTTTGTTAAGATTTTCAGATTTAAATGTTAAATAACTCCTAATTTCAGTTCTCTGCCTAACACTGGGGAAATGTCTATCTACAGAGAGAGAGAGAGAGAGATATCTTCTCCGTACAACCTCAGTCTCAGTAGTCGGTGACTTGTGGAACTACCTGATTTTATTATTCACATTTTTTTCCATGTACTTATCTGTCAAAAATTTTTTTTAACATAAAGCACCAATTTGGTGTGAAGCCAAAGTCCTTATGTGAAACTTTTACTCATTTCAAAAGGTCAACTAGTGTAAATCCTTCCAGACAGACCATAATCTATCTTTTGAAGAGTGTTGACATGTGCAAGTTCAGATTTAGGGGGCTCTCTATAAAGTCATAAACTTTGAACAGGGTAATCTCCTTTATTACCTGAACAAAAGCTGTATCTGTGGTTACACTTTATCTACCTAACCCCAGGATGGTAGAATTTGTGGTTCACCTCACCACTTTATTGATTCACACCAGTGCATTAGATCAGGAGATGAGAGTACACCCTAGAGCCACATGAAATGCCATACCACACATATCAGGGGCTTCATCAGAGTTGTCTCCACAGTCGTCTTCTCCATCACAAACCCAGAAATGCAGTTTGCAAAGGGAATTATTGCAAAGGAACTCATCTGCTCTACATATATTTCCTCCTTTATTTTAAAAGAAAAAAGAAACAGAGTTTCAGCATAATTAATACCAGACAGCAGGACACATATTGCTCTAATTCTTAACACAGTATCTAGTTTCTCGCTTCCTTATATATTTTTTTTCCTGTATGATACTGAGGACAGGTAATGTCTAACCTTTTTTTAAAAAGATATTCATGGTTTACTTTTCAAAACAATCTGATATTACCCTCATATATATCATATTTACTTCAGAGAATACTGATGAGATGGTAGAAGCAAGTTTTGTCAAATCTAAATTATCTTCCATTTCACATAATTTTTGTGTTACTGAGTGTAAAGAAATTTAGATTTTAAATAGTATTCATTTTCACTATTAAAAATTGTGTTGTTCTAGAGGGAAAAGACACTTTAAAAAATATTAGATAATTCAGTTGTGTCTGATAACTGACAAACTGAATTACTAAAAACTGAGAATAACTGGTAAAAACCTTCTGCAGTCACATAGAAACAATTAATTTTATAACAGAATTAAGAAGTTGGCTGTGTGGTGAAATATTACAGTTATCCTTATAAAAATTGTTCAATAGGGTATCCTATTTTTTTGTATTTTTTAAATGTTTGCATTTTTCCTCTTTTCACAATTAAGTAGAAAGCATCAAAAATTCAGGACTACGCTAACTTAAAATTAAGTACATCTACCATAACAAAGGATTCAAAATACTAATAAACTTTGGTTATATGTTTAGATATGTATCAATACATGGTGGAAACTGCAATGATTGGGAAGTTAGGAACTTGCTTTGTTTTGCTTTGGAAAAATCTATTAATTTCTCTGGGATTCAATGTCTTCATGTGCTGCAAAAAAGGTATGGTTAAAGCGATTTATAAGGTTATATTTGCAAGCAGTACTTGGGGAAACAACATAAAGCAACTGGATGCAAATTTAGAATTAAGATAAGATTGTTCTCAGAGAATTATACTACCTATTTAAACCTCATACATAGGATAAGAAATATGGTTTCTACATTGGCTAGATTTGATGATTGACGGTATAAACATATTTAAAAATGGATATATTCATTAACCTTGGGGCTGGGGTATGATAGTGCTCATCCTTGGAAGCCTGGAAAATATCTAAGAAGCAGCATTGTTCATCTTGTGGATGCACTTTGGAGGGAATGATGAGTCTAGGCTTGTGAGGGTTAAATAGCTGTTCTTCTTCTGAGTTTTGACTTGCACACAAATCTCTAATAATTCACTTCCAGGAGCAAAGATTTAACTTAGGAAATGATCAGATTTGGATTTCAGAATGATAACACTAACTATGGTATGGAGAACTTGGAAATGAAGACAGTAAGAATAAAGCCATAACTGGAGGAAAAAGATCAATTTGAAGGGGGTTTGTGGCAATCCAGAAAAGAATGGATGGTAACTTGATTTAGAGTAGGTACATTTGAGAGCTCTTCAGGAGGTAGAATCCTCAGGATCTGATGACTAAATAGAGGAGGGTGGCAAACGAGAGTGAGTAGTCAAACATAGTACTCAATTTTTAGTTTATCTGTACCATTTGGTGAACGTTGGTGTTGTTCAATAAATAAAGGAACACAGCAGGAGGAGCAGGCTTAATAGAAATAATGACACAATTCATTTAAGGTACTGGTAAAACAACCATGTGGTGATATTTAGCAGGATAGTGGATAAATGTGTCAAATATAGAATAGGTTTCTGAATTGTAAATGTACAGCTGGGAATAATCAGAATATAGTTATTATTTGAAGTTTAGAAATAACACAGAGGAAATCAGCATTTAAAGATTGAATGGATAAAGAAGAATCTACAAAAAAGACTGAGAAGAAGTAGCCATAGTGGTTGGAAAAACACTTGAGAAGTGTTCTAACAAGAAAGTTGTAGTTAGCACATTTAAATGATGCTAAGAGAGTAGGTTTAGTGAAGCGGTGGTGGGTTTAGTGAAATGTTTGTAGTTGCTTATTATCAGATGAAGAAGTAGCAGTTAGTGTAGCCAACTCCTTCCAGAAGTTTGGCTTTAAAGGGGAGGAAGAAAGGAGGAAGTTGGGTGAATAAGAGGGCCTGGTTGTTTGTATAGAGAAAAACAGATACCTGAACGCATATCTAAATGCTTCTGAGACTCATTCAGTAGACAAGGTAAGGTTGAGAATACCGGAGAGAGAAAAAGTAATTGATATAATGAGTTCCTTGAGAATCCAGAAAGTGTGAAGGATTTGAGATCTAAGGCAAAATAAAAGGATTATCCTTAGACTGGAAGTGAGACAAATCTTCCATTTTAAGTGGAAGGGAGGAAAGGCTAGGCACAGCTATAGGTAGCTTTGTTAATTTGGTGGCCAGGTGTTGGAAAAAACTCACAATTTTTATTATTGCTGTGATGTAGAAGGTGAGGAAAAAAGTCAACTTTTTAAAAGTTTGATATGGTTAATGGTAGAGAGAGATGATTAGAGAAATATGGGTAGATTGCTTAGAATCTTGAGTAATAGTTGAAGCTGAGACTGAGAATTTACAGTGATATCAATTAGAACAGTTCTATGATTTACCGCAAAAAAAGCTTAACAGAACTGGTATAGCTTATATTGGCATCTCTAAGGACTAACAAACTCTAAGATACACATAAAAGCAAGTCCTTGGTGAGTCCACCAAGGTGAATATAGCCATGTGAGACTTGTGACAGTACATATTGGCATTGGGGTGCCCCATGCTTTCAAACTTCTTTGATGTTCAGCTCTAAAATGCGCTAATTCCAAAAATAATCTCAGTTCTCAAAACCCATGAGCTATATATCGATATTTCTATATATATATAGAAAATATATTACCATTTAACAACTCTCTGCCTGAAAACAATAAAAAAAGATAATAAGTGCAGTCTGGTATTAAAGAAACTTATACGAATATTGGTATGAGGTGAGTGTTGGCTTAATTCAACATCAAAATCCATAGAATGAAGGAGGGTCGTATTCTTTCAGAATAAAGATTCTAATGACTAAATCTCATTGCATGTTCCATTTTACAATGGATTAAATTCAAACAGAATTTGCGAACTCTTGACATCCTCTGATTATTTTAGAAAACTCTATTTGTAGCATATAGGTCTTGTTAAAACGAAAAAATAAGTTCCTTAAGGTATCACAATAGATAACGTTATAATTTTCCCCATAAGAGTGTTAGATATGCCACTATTTTTATTAAGAAGAAGAGAAATATAAATGAAATCCTAACTGTAACAGAAAGGCAAAGGTTTTGTGATAACCTACTAAAGGCTTCCCATGGACTATAAAGAATTTGTGTTTCAAAAAATGCATCAATGGGCCTACCATGACATCCTGAGTCTAACCTAAAATGCTTATTTTGAAATGTCATGAAGCACACAGTAACAACAGAAAAGGTATAATTTAAAGAGATTAGCTGGATTAAAATCCCAGTTCCCTAGTCATATTTTTGATCAGCTCCACAAGAAGTTATTTGAAAAATAGAAAAGTAGATATTAATTAACAGTAACCCATGTCTAAATACAACTGAGCCCTTGGCAGGTTCAGAGAAATCTGGACAAGTGCATCATCACAAAAAATAAGCATCTAGAGAAATCATCTTAATTTTGGGTTGAGAGAAACTTTAATATATGATAATATTTTATAATTTCTATAAATAGTTTAAACATTTTTGATCTTACAATTACTAAAAAGAATACCTCTCAATCTTTTCAACCAAAATTGCTATAGAGTAAAGTTTGGGAGCTCAGATGAAAACAAACAGTTTTCTTGAACAACATATTTTACCTTTAAAAATGTGAATGCTGCTTTTAATTTCATAGTATTTTGGGTTTCAGTCTTTTTAAAGTAAACCAGTAAAATTGATTTACCTAGAAAATGTTCCATGCTTATCCTGCAGCTCTCTTACCTTCCAGCCCCAACACTTAGCCCCTGTTAGCTCATGTGTCCAGATTTGAGATGAATGGAAGTGAGATGTAACAGAAGAGATGTTTATTCTGGCATTCAATTTCCTCAGTGCCTTAAAGTACATTATCCAATACCATTTCTTCCTGGGAGTAAATTAAATACTAGAAATCTGAACTTGGTCATGCCTTAAGGTACACCCATACAGGATCAAATACTGTAACCAACAAGATATTTCATTGGAATCTAATTATTTAGCAGCAAAAGAACCCAAGAAAAGTTAGAAGCATCAGTAGGGAGGAGAGGGGAGCTTTGACACATTTCTGAATGAGTGAATTAAAGGCTCTCAACTCTTTTTATTCAGTATACTTAAACATTTAGTAGAATCATTTTAAATCTGAAAGACACCTCAGATTTCAAATACTATAATGTTCAATTTTTTACTGTAATATTTGATTTTTTAACCTGGAATCCTATATTTAAACAAATACTTTTTATGAAATCCAATATTAAAAAAATAGATAAATCCTGACAGGATTGTCCCTCCCCCCACCACATACACACACACACACACACACACACACACACACACTACACACACACACTACATACTCTCTTTCCAGATATTTCTACAGCTCTTAAAGACATTTCACTGTGGTTAGATTTGAGAGTACGAAGAAACGAGCACAGAAAGATTCACAGAGATAAGACAAAAAACTAGATCTCTTGATTCTCATTTTAGTAAATTCTCTGTGCTGTTACATAGTTCAAATCCTATCACTCCCTCTTTTTTTTTTTTTGTAATATGTGAAGACTCCTTAAAGCCTTAGAAAACTTCTCATTATGCTTAATATTAAAACCAAGGTCTATAACATGAATCCTCAATTACTTGTGGTTCCTAAACAGCTAACGTGTCCCTCACCTCCGTGACTTCGTACATAATGATCCCACTGCCCCAATATATTTCCTCATTCTGTTTGCATACCTATTTCTTTTTTTTTTTTTTTTCTGCTGAGGAAGATTCACCCTGAGCTGACATCTGTGCCAATCTTCCTCTACTCTGTATGTTGGTCGCTGCCACAGCACGTGCACCAATGAGTGGTGTAGGTCACGCCCGGGAACTGAACTTGGGCCACCCAAGTGGAGTGTGCCAAACTTAACCATTAGGCCAAGGGACCAGTCCCTGCATACCTAATTTTGACATCAAGAGACTCACATTCCAAGAGGGGAAACTTAGTCAAATAATACAGAAGTAATCATGTTGGAAGGAAGACTATGACAACAGGAACGCAATCAAAGGATTGCTAGCAAAACTTCAAAAAAGATTGCAATTTGAACAGCAGTAACTGAGATGGAATTGAAAGGATAGATATAATTTTTATTGGCAAATATCGAGATGGCAGAAATAGTAGAAGAATCAGGAAAGATGTTGAAAAGCGTGGAGGATACTGCTAGAATATTATTTTCCAGTTTGGCCAGCATATACGATAAAGAGGAGTAATAGAATATAAGACTGGGAAGGTAAAATGGGATCATTCTCTTGTAACCCTGACTGCTAGGCTAAATTATCTGTATGTAACCAGGAAGGAAAAGCTTTCAGTAAAGACTGACATAATAAGAGTTACACTTAAATAAGATGAACTTGGTAGCAGTGAGTAGGATGTACTGGAGACCAGTTAGGTAGCATTACATGAGCCCAGGCAAGAAGCAATGAGAGAAAGAACCAGTCACTGGTGACAGTGACTAAAGTTGAGACGATGAAGCTTATTAGCTAGAAAATGGAAAAAAAATAAGTTAACTAAATTGTTGTCCCAAAGTCTTTAATATAAGACTGTATATAAGAATTGTTGGTGCCAGAATGTTTACAAAGTTTGCTGTCTCTACAGTGCTCAGTTACAGGAGTGTGAGAACTTAACCAAAAGTAGAAACAGCTTTACAGAAGTTTAACCTTTTATGTAAAGTTCTCCATAATGCACTGCAGATTCCAAATGAAAACTGGGATTTCTTCTGCTGAATACAACAACACTTTATCAATTTTGGATGAAGATATCATGGACTCATAAAAATTTGATCTAATATTAAAGAAAGTAGAAGATATTTTTCCTTAGTGAATAGATATTTACAGAAGTAAATATTTTAGATGCATTTAAACTGTATAAATCCTGAATGCATGTTCAAATGCCTTGCCACATATGTCAGTATCTAGTATCATCTCTATTGATGATGTTCCAAATATTCTGAAATGTAAAGGCCATTGAGAGACTTGTGGAAGCAGGTTAAGAGAAATTTTGTTAACTTATTTAACACTGTGAAAATAATAAAAATTACAGACTCTAGGGTCATTTTAAGCTTCATCCCATAATTTCTTTGCCTTCATCTCATTAACTCTAAAGTAGTAACAATTCCTGCTTGAAATGTGGTGACTCACAACTATAAAGTTGTGGTCTGTCAGGCAATATTTTCACATAGCTGGAACATAATATACTACAAAACTAAAAGTTGTCTTCCAGGCTGACAAAAAAATGTGGGTCATTTTCTCAACCATATGGCAAGAAGCAAATTCGAGGCACAATCTATAACCTATATATGATCTAGCATTTGAGTATGTGGTATAGTATATATATGATATAGTATATCATATGTTGTTTCTATTCTTTCAGAGTAAAGCAAGCAATGTGGAAGAGAAAGGTACTCAGAAAACATTTTTGTAGTAATAGCTCCAGTGGCTATGTTCCCTGCATTCTTCTTGTATCCCTTCCCCTGTCCCAGCTTCTAGTCCAAAGACAGGTCACGGTAGGTACTCAATAAATTCTTGCATTTTGGTTGCCTTTGTTATGCAAAGATAGACATCATACTCTGTAGGAAAATGATTCAGATATTGTTTATTTAGAACAGGCTGTTATGTAATGAAACTAGAAAGAGTAAAGAGAATCATTTAATGATCCGATCCTCTGCCTCTAGCATACTCCACATTCTGCACTGCACCTTAATTGCCATTCTCTTATTTGCAGGCACATGTGCACACACACACACAAATACCTTACCTTGGTCACAGTTCTCTTCATCGCTGCCATCCACACAGTCATGAATTCCATCACACAGCCATCTAATTGGAATACAGTGGGCTTTATTTCTGCATCGAAACTGATCTTCCTTGCATTCAGTCACACAGTCCATCTGTTCGAATACAAATGAGCACTGCAGTTTTCATTAATGATAATGATACAGTCACAGGCAAGATCAACATGCAGCTGACAATACTGGAGATTTATTACGCTGTCAGCTTTCTTTTATTTTGATGTGATAAATATAACCTCTACAAATGACAGTGGGGTTTTAGTATATGGACAGCATGAAGATTCAGGTATTTGTTGAAATTATTATATTCATTGTATTTGTCCTAACATTTTAGACAGTGCTAAGAATCAAGATTCTGTCTCTTTACTCTATTTTCATTACATTTTTTCTCCCAAACCTAATTCATGTAATTCAGAGATTTTTTTGTGTGTGTGAGGAAGATCGGCCCTGAGCTAACGTCTGCCAATCCTCCTCTTTTTTGTTGGTCCTGGGCTAACATCCATGCCCATCTTCCTCCACTTTACATGGGACGCCGCCACAGCATGGCTTAACAAGCGGTGCACCGGTGCGCACCCAGGATCCGAACCGGCTAACCCCGGGCCGCTGCAGTGGAGAGCGCGCACCTAACGGCTTGCACCACTGGGCCTGCCCCCAGAGATTTTAATCAAATGATAGATTTTACCTCATCTGAACCATCAGCACAATCATATTCTCCATTACATTTCAAAGATGCTGAAATACATCCTCCGCTGGCACATATATATTCACTTGATGAGCAAGTAGGAGAAGCTGAATATAATTATAAAGTTGAGATTTAGAGTCAGTAAAAAGAATGACTGGTTTGATAGATAAAAATATATATAAGCATATAAAAAAATTCATAAATAGTAATAAAAGTAGTTTATATTATTTAGACTATATTCAATATCTGATATTAAACATTCATTTAAAATGAACTTTACAACGTTATTGCATTGTATTAAATATACCTCAATGATGTAATGGCCTGTTTGGTAAGTATTCAACTCACTAGACTAAAGAAAGAAAGGGGAAAAAAACTCTACATACTCCATCCCTTTGATTTTGGAGAGTTAAATGAATTTTTCATAATTTTAAATTAAATTATTTAAAAGACAAAAGCCTCAAGTTATTTTCAAAACTGTGATAGGATTTAGTGACCCTTGAGAATGTTGATTCACATATGTGTTGTATAAAGCTAAAAGTGGAAATCTTGGCATGGTCTCATAGACTGCACAATATCTGTTTGGCTGTGCTGACAAAAATGTAGTATTCGCAAAAATTTTAAGAAGCATTTTTGTTTTGAGGTTTTAAATATGAATATATGTATAATTAACAGGGTCTACAGAATTTGAAGTATTCCTTTATGATCCAGAAAATATAAATAACATATGGATAAATAAGTCAGTACCAGTACCCAATCTAATTAATCAACACAGTAATTATGACAGCTGCCTTTGTATATGGGTTTGAGTTTGCTAGGCTGCAGTCAATCCTCTGGGGTTCTTGGCCTAGTATTACACCACTAGGTAGCCAAGTGTACTTGCATAATGACTTTGTGGTCTGAATTGCTTAGTCTAGGGATGCTAAAAGACTTTTTCCTTGAGTTTTAATTCTTTTTAACTGGCAGTGTTTGCCTAGGGATCTGTGTTAATGACGAGTCTGAGAACACATCTGGATATGATCAATTGGCAATACGGACCATGGGACGGCACTGGGACATGGTAACGCGTATGCCTTATACTGTGGCCTAGTCTCTCAAAGTAATGCTTTCATGGTTAGACATAGATTATAGGGTGATTTTCGCCCAGTAATTTTTTTTCTGTAAGATAATGTTATTAAAATATCTAAGTATAAAAATTAAATTTTAATGAGCATATTTATAAACCATATTTAAGGAATAGAAATGTATAAATTGGATGGGTTTTTTCCCCTATACTCTGGTTTTGATTCCTAATTTTATTTTGATTTTGAACCAAGATATAGATAGAAATAATATACTTATGCTTTTTCTCAGTTGGTACCACATTGAAACTACTACATTCTGTTTCATAACCTTAATTTCCATAACTGAAAATCCGACTTTTATCGTACTCATGGTTTCAACATATTTCATTTTGCTGCCTTGGAAAAATAATCCCAAATGGTGTGGAAAGATATAGAAACCAGAAAATCAAAATTTGGGGAGTAATGCTTGGATCTTGAACATAGTAACAATCTTACCTGCCAAAACACTTTCAAAACATACAAAGGGCACACCAATTAATTTATCTACAGATATTTCAGATTATTTCTAAAAAACAGTATATATGTGCATGCATTTGCCACTGTTTCTGCATATTATTGCTCAAATTTAAATTCTATCAAGTTAAAATACAGCTAAATTAAGTATCAGCTCAATCATTTTACCTGGCTCACAGTTTTTCTCATCTTCTCCATATTTACAGTCTTCATGGCCATCACATTTCCATTTTGCTGATATACACTGACCATTAGAACACTGGAACTGATCTTTGGAACAGCTTGTCTCACAATTTCTCTGTCAAAAACAACAGAGATGCAATTAAAACTAAATTTTTAAACAAATGTAACCCAAAAGACAACTAGAAATCTTATTCATAGAAACCTAGAAGTGTGGATACCATGTCTGTCACATACAAGAAGCTCACATGGTCATATTTAAGTCCATTGCTATATGACATAATCATAACAATTTTCTACTTTTATTTGACCCTTTGAGTCATAATAAAACAAAGAAATGAAAAAAAGACATAAATTCCATGGTTTCGTACTAATTGAATTGCTGAGAGTAGATCATTCTTCAATAGATAGTTATGGTTATTTTAATAATTGTACGTGAGAATGAAGATTGTGGGGAAATAAAAGCGTTAAAAATTATTTCTAAGCAAATACATCCAGTTCGCTGGGAGTGGGGTGGGAGGATGGAATGTGAAACAAAGAATCCTAAGGCAAATCTGTTCTCACTGGCAAAACTTCCCCTAGTGTTCTTTCTTTTTCTTCCTCCCCATCTCTTTTCCTTTAGTTTAGTTGCTATTCATAATCCTTTTCTCTTCTGACATTTGTTCTTAAAGAACTGTGAAATGAACTGTCACAATTGTCATTTCTGCTAGTTCACATATAGATTTTATCTGGAAGTCAAACAAGACAGCAGATTTACTTTGGGGATGTTTCATTTATTCATATGAGATCAATGAAAGGGACCCTCTAGAAATTTACCTTCCTTGGGGTCTGACCACTCTGGATAAAATGAGACACTCCAGTGAAATGTCTTGCTGGGATGATGTTTGTCTGTTGTTACGAAATTTCTACTCCTGCCAAAATGTACTTGTTTGCTCATTTTGTAAAAGGTGCAACATTCTCACAGCCTGTGAAACTCCCAGTGAGTGAAGCATGTTGGACTATTACCCCTTGCTTCTTCCCAGTTTCATCTCCATGTAAGCAAGGAAAGTTTACTTTCTAAATTCCTGTCATTTTCTCTTGCTGATGGCAGTTTAATTAGACTGCCTGCTAGACAATTGATTTTCTTCTTTCCTTCCTTTCTTCTTCCCTTCTTTTCCCAAGTATTGAGAGTTTATCAGTTGCCAGAGATTTTCTTAAATAAGAATAGAAAGAAAACTAAGATTTATTCCCCGTAATTGATGAGCTCATAGACTGCTAGGAAAGGCCAGCACCTAAACCAATAATTGCAATACAATACATTGACTGTCAAAATAAATGTATACGGTTTTAAAGATATTGTTTCTTACTGTATTTAGGAAAAGCTTCACAGAGAAAGTTTTAACAGAAATGCAACTGCCAAAGAAAAGGCTTTCTATATGTAAGGATGATTAGAAATGTGGTGTATTTGAGGGGTAAGCTATGCAACAGTAAATGGTGTAAAAGATATTGGAGAAATAGCCCAGTCACTGGTCAGGAGAAAGGATTTCATATGTTTTGTTTACCACTGTACTCCAATGCTCAGTATTGTGCCTGGAACACAGCAAGCATTCAACAAAAACTACTGGATGAATGAATGAAATAGCAGATGTAGAAAACAAGGAATTTAAATTAAAATCTCATGTAATTAAGCTCCACTAGGATAGGGATCATGTCCCTCTGTATGGATAGGGATCACATCTATCTATGAATCAAGTATCTAATACTGTGCCATGATTATAATAACTGCTCAGTATATATTTGTAGAATTAATGAATGGTTATCTCAGCAATAAGACTAATTCAAGTAAAATAGCTCTTCGACCAATGGCACTGGTGTATCTATATTGACAACAGTACAGAAGGTGGTACTTCTCGATACTTTTTGTATCATCATCAGATTTCAACCTATCATAAATCGTAGTATAGTTGATGTATGTGTGTGTCTCTGTGTGTGTGTGTATTTGTAAGGTATTTAATTGTTATTTTAAATACTTAAAAATATACAGAAAAATTGAGAGAACAGAATAATGAACTCCATGTGCCCATCATGCATGTTTAATAATTGTCAATGCTTCATTATTCACATTTCATCCATTCTCCACCCCACTTATTAATATTGTGGATTATTTTAACATAACTACAATAGAATCAGAAAATTAACATATCAGAAAATTATCAAAAATTCCTTTGTTATTTGAAAGAGAAAGATAAATCAAGATCTTATACTGATTCATTTGAATTTAATATTACAGGATTTTTACTTACCAGTTTTGTTTCTACACTTGTGTTTCCTTTCTTTTACTTACAATTTTTGAGTGCTAATAATATTAACATAATTAAGCATTTGAACTGTCTTAGTCTCAATATGTATGAGTTTCAAATTAACAAAACCAATACTATTATTAACAACAACTGTATGAATGCAGTTTAAGATTCCTTTGCATTTCTTTTTATCCTTACAATATATTGTACTAGATGCCGAAGCCAAATATTATATTTTAAAGTCACTTTAAATAATTCTTATCTGTGTATGCCACTAACTTGATGTACAATTACACTGATCTAAGCTTTTGGTTTCTAGTTTATTGTTTCGACTAGATATTAACAAATTAATTATACTATCAGTTCACATTCATACAAAAATTTGCCCTCACAATTTTCTCTTTTGTTCCTAATGTGAGAGTATCCTGTATGTATTGCTGCTCTCCAGTAATTTGTTCAGTTCATCTTTTTGTTTGTTTTCTTGTTTGTTTGTTTTTTATCAATGCAACTTGTCATCCTAGACTTCAGAAAGAAAATCGAAATCAACTGCCTATAGTGTTAGCCACTTCATTACATATAGACTATGCTAAATGTCTGTAAATGTAGAGAAAGACCACCTTTGAGAGAGTTAATTTGATTCCCTAGGGACATTATAAAAATGTCTGGATAATGGAGATATATTCAACCATCAAAGAACTATGTCCATGAACTTATGGCATGAAAGAAATGGTGTTAACAAGGACATCTACTTTCACATAAGTTTTTGAAGAAGTGATGTTTGATTCTGTATATGTACTTTGGACATCTAGTGAATAACATGCAAGATGAAATCATAAGCCTTAAGCAATATATCCCCATCTCTCGATGTTTCACAGATTATACAGGGCTGGTGGAATATTTTTTAAAGAAAACAAAAACAAAACAGTTTCATGGTATGAATGAGTTTACATAAAATGTGTTTTCCTAACTGGCAAATATTCAATATAATTTTTGAAAAAATGGATACTAAGTAAATATGTAGCTGGACATCGTAAGAATTTAATTCCCCTGTGGATTTTTTTAAAGTTTGTTTGGACTTGTTTTGTGAATAGCCTCATGAGTAAAAGTGACATTTTTTCAACTCCTCCTGAGAGACCTTTGCATCCTCAAGATTTAGGTTTTCTGGCCTTCAAGCGTGAAGTTAAATGCATTGGTTTCCAAAATCTAGGCTTCTGAATGTGATTAGGGAGACTTGTCCAAGAAAGTTAGAGAATGGAGAATTGTCCAATCCTAATAATAAAGCTTGAAGACTGGGAGAGAACTAGTTTGTGTGGGATCTGTAAATAGTAGAGACCTACCGTGCCTCCCAAAGAGGCACAAAATCAGTGGATACCTAAGGAAGTTGGACCTGAAACACAGACACCTCTAGAGCATCAAGTAAGTTTCTCTCTGGCCAAGCCTGTAGTGAGTTGGAGGACCTTTATGAGGGGGGTGAGATAAGTACATATGCACATCACACAGAGCAGCAGAGCTCTAAGGAGTCACTGTACCCCAGAAGGAGACATGGTGCACACTGAGGACCGAAGATCGCGTTTTTCCTTCATGTCTCACTGGACTTGATTGCACAAGTGCTGTGATCCTGATATTAACACAGAAAATCATTAATATAGAACATCATGAAAAGTGACTATTATTGGGCTATTATCTTCTTGATATTGGAAAGTGAGAGCTTGGGGTCGTTTTAGATTTGATTGGGAAAAATATAACCATGTGTCATGTATTATTTTTAAAGCATTATAGAGTAATTAATAGCTGAAACAGAAATACACAGGTGCATAATAAATTATATGAAGAATTATAAATGTTAGCACAATGTAAGTTTACAGAATTATCCAGAGAATTTCTAAACTTTTTCACTTAAGCTGTGTGTACATAGGCCTTAATATAAATGGATTGTGATTCATCATCTAAGCAAAGCTGAACCTGTGGTTTCATGAAAATTGATGACCCACATCGAAGTCTATAAGATTATATCTATTGAAGAAAGAGACTGGGGAGAAGAAACTGTTTAAAATGCATAAAAATATTAGTCCTGACTATAAATACTGCAGCAAATTTATGGGAACATTCACAGATGGCAAAGGCATCAGCTATAGGGAATAGGGTTTCCTACTCCCAACCCAGCCATTCACCGCTTGAGGTAAAACAGACTATAAAATTAACTGTCAATAGTAGCACAAGAGCTATTCCCTGTGCTGGGTGTGTGCAGCACAGTGCTTAGATACAATACTCATCTTAGTGTGTCAGGAGCAAAGTGCATTTCAGAGCTGTCCTTGTCACCCTCGCTGCACTGAATAATAATAATAATTATAAGTGTGATTCTACAGAACTGCTTTCTTTTTTTTGTTTGATTTTGCAAAGATGCCTACCTCATCAGATCCATCTGCACAGTCAAAATCTCCATCACACCAAAACCTTGAAGAAACACAGTCCCCATTGGCACAGAGAAAATCTTTCAATGTACAGGTCTGTGGCTCTGGGGACAGAAAAATAGCATAGGGTTATTCTATTATAGGCAACTGCATTCTAAAATTTATATGACATACAACATGAGGTAGCATTAAGAAAAAAGAGGTTAGCCAAGCAGAACCAATAAATTGTTTAGGAAAAATGTTTCATGAAGCATCAAGGGTACATAATATAATGATTTTTCTAATTTATTTTTAAAGTCATGAATAGAAAGTAGCATTACAGATACAAATTGAAAAAAACACAAAAGATAAACAGCCTACTGTTTAATAAAAATACAGCAGCAAAGTAAAATAAAAGGCATAAAAATATACATGTTATAGTACAATAGTTTTTTCCAGTTGTTGGAATTCTAAATCATTTTATGTATTTTATTTAAGTAAGACATTTTATGGCTCTGTGTACCCATGGGGCTGTTTATTAATGGAGGAATAAGTCTAGTCTTTGGTTCTTGATGTTTTATTGTGACCTAATGACCTTCTAATTCTTTGATTTTGTCCCCAGAAAATCCAGAGTTCATAGAACAAGAAAGGTTTATAGGGGTATTACTGGACATGCCTGGATGGATAACAGTTGAAGAGACAGAAGGAGATTCTTTTTTGAAAACTGCCTACTTGTTTATGCAATTGTTTGCTTATGTCCTAGATCATTTACCTGTCATTTTAGATAATTTTCCAGTTGTTGATTTAATTATGCTTCACCATATTCCACATAGGACATAAGCCAAATAGTATGACTTGCTACTTGGCTTAACTCCTAAGCGAAATATGTTTCATCTGGACAATGAAGTAGGATTTCAGAAATTCGTTGCTGCAAGTAATCAATACGAGTGCTGGAGATCAACTCTTGTTTAGTTTTTGTTCTCTAAATAGAACTGATACCTGGCATGATGAAAGACCCCTTCTTGTTCTCTCTACTCATTGTCTGTATTTATAGCGGTCTCACACGCACTAATATTCTTTTTTTTTTTTTTTTTTTTATAATTTTGTTTATTTTTTTTCCCCCAAAGCCCCAGTAGATAGTTGTATGGTCATAGCTGCACATCCTTCTAGTTGCTGCATGTGGGACGCGGCCTCAGCATGGCCGGAGAAGTGGTGCGTTGGTGCACAGCCGGGATCCGAACCCGGGCCGCCAGCAGCGGAGCGCACGCACTTAACCGCTAAGCCACGGGGCCGGCCGCACTAATATTCTTATTCAAATGAAGCAGGACTAGGTAACAGAACTTAAATTTAAGGAACATCTACACGAAGCCTAATTATCTGCATAAAGATTGTGAATAATTCAGCCTGCATTTGAATATTACTCTATATAATCTCTTGGTTTCTAGCTATAGGGTAACCTCTTGAATGTTTGGTATCATGAAGGCTCCTACATTTCTATATAAAGATCTCTTCTGACAACATTGGAACTACTGTGGAGAGTGTAATATGTATCACAGCATTTTGTTTTGCTCTGGGAGTTACTTTATCTTAAAATATGAACTTCCAGCTCTGAATAAGACAAGATACTATTGAGTAGAATGGGAAAAAGCCACTAACTGGACGATTCCCTTCATGTCTCAAAACTCCTTTCAGCGAGCATGACAATAGCGGTTTCTCTTTTTGTCTTTGTACTATATTTACATATTTTATGCTTTAGTCTTAAAAAACTTTATTAATAGAATATTACTAATTATAACAATAATAATAACTACCAGCTGCTGATTGCCTTTTTGTTGTTAGGCCCTAGATGAAGTTAATGCTAAGTACTTGAATTAACTCATCAATTAATTCTAACAACTCTATAAGGTAGGTGCTATTATTGGACCCTTTTTTAGCTGAGTAAATTGAGGTACAGAGAGGATGAGGAACTTATTCTAAATCACCCCGCAGGCAGAAGAGCTAGTATCGAACTTGAACCTAGACAACCTGAAACCAGGGCCTATACTTTTTACTTCTAGGCCACAGCATTGCCTCCCATACCACAGAGGAAGTAATAAGTGCTCACGTATTACAGAGATTAACATTAAAGCCCAGAGAAGTCAAATCAACTTGTCTAAGGCACATGGCTAGCAATGTATTTCACTTAATAATGATACAAGGGAATCCTTTTTCTCTTATCATCTCTCCATACTGAAGCCATTTCACTCCCCTTCTGTTTGCAGACACATGCAGTTTTATTCTTAGGGAAAAGAAATTATAGTGAAATTTATAAATTAATGAGTTCTAATAATTATAATATTTATAATTATATTTATATAGTATAATTGTTATAATTATATTATAACATTTATAGCTATAATGATTATAATTAATAAATTAATGCTCAATTTTTTAACAATGGAAAATAACAATCAAAAACGATTTTCATTAAAAAAATAGTACATTCAAAACATAGTGTACTTAGATCTCTAAAAAACATCAGTAGAAACATTTAATTTCATGGGTTTGGGGGTATCTGAACAGAACAGTTCTTCCTTTTACATTCTAATTTGTCTTTATCCTAATTAAAAGCGAGTGTGCTCATCTTGGGCTAAACAACAGTGACGTCCCAGGCTTTGACACATTTTGCCATAGGGAGGGTTGGATGTTGTTGATGTAAGGTTATAAAAGTTATATAGCCAGTAATTCAAGGTATTTGCCCAATAGTTCCATAGAACACTTATTCCATAGAGATTTGTCCTAACATTGTTAATTATTCTGTTTCAAAATGGGGGCAGAGGGATTTGTTGGGAAATGTTTTTTTCAGTGCAAATGGAAATTCTGTACATTTCTACCATGTTTTTTAAAATACCAGCAAATCTACTTCTGAATAATAATCATGAATTATTTATACATACACAAATGTCATCAAGGAATGGGGTAGCTAGTCCGTTTTTAACTCTTATCTACATGTCTCAGAATCTTTTGCCACTTAAATAGTTCAAAAAAAAAAGAAAACTCTCTTGAGGAAAATGTAATTTAGTTATGAGAGAAGGTTCTAAGAGATTGTATTCTCTTATTGTTCATCTTAACTTTGATCTTTTCTAGATAAGTAAAAGACCAATTTTTAGACCTTGATATGACAGTTAGCATTTTTCTTGTAAAAAAGAACAAAAAATGACTATACCTGGAAGAAAACCCATCTGGAAAGAAAATTTGAATATGATATTTTCCCCAGGGTTTCTAAAACATTTTTCCCATACTAACTTCCCCTGATATTACCTATGTCCCAGCCCTAGAGTAAATAAGAAACCCCGTGCATGAACAATTAACCAAGTTTCTCATAAATCTCAGCTAAACATGCCAAACCAACAATGAAGAAGCCTTTACAGGGCATGTTTTGGAAGGCTGATCTGGATTCTAGAACAAGAATAAAAAATAGGAGCATCATATAGATTGGTCACTTCCTTCGATACCAATGGGGGCAAAAACATACAGCCTCAGAATTGAAAAGAGCTTTGGAAGACATCTTGCACAAAATCAAAGAAACTAAGTTCAGAAAGTAAAAGTGACTTTCAAAATTACAGAGTTGGTGGCAGAGCAGAAAGGCTTCCAGACTCCAATTTCTCTGCTAAGTATACTATCATAAACCCTTGATGACAAGTTCAAAAGTTATATGGATGTGGGTGTGAACATCTGAGAATTTTTAGAATACAATTAGTATAACTGACATGCTATACAAATAGTCTTCTGATATAAATTCAGTGTCAAAGTACTAGAAATTCAAATAAGGCACATGCAGTTCGTCTCTCTATGGAAACCTTAATCTAGTTGATCAAATTATTTGGTACTTTTAAATCTACTGGATTGTAAGTTACTTCTTAACAATAGAATGATATGAAGTAATTTATTTTGCACATCAATTACTTAGAAGGCATACATGCCATATATATTATACTTGTTGCTGATAAAGATAGTATAGATGTTGAGATTTCTCAAATATTTCCAAACTTTTGATCCAAATTACAAAATAACTCCAATAACAATGAAATTTTCTTGTTTTTAAGAGCAGAAATCACTGCTGAAGCAAAGTGTCCCTGCTGAACACTTAACAAGGGAAATGCTCAGCAGATGATTATGAAATGACAATGGACTAATTATCATATGTAGACATAAAAAAGTAGAAAGCATATTAAATTTAAAACATAGCTGGCAGTTAATTGTTCCAATACTATTCAAACTCTTCCCATATCTATACCTGGAGTGTTTCCAAAACAAATTAAAAAGTAAATTCATTAAATCAGATTCATAAACAAAGAAGTCCAAAAGCAATTTAAAAAATACATTGCTAATATTATAAATAGATGTCAAGCACTGTGCTAGACCCTGGGACATAGCCTACTCCCTAGACTATCTCCAGATATTTAAATAAGAACTCAGATAAATGTGATAAAGAAATGAGTGAGGCAATGGAACACAAGTGAGTGTTGGGTGATGGAATGTGGTCATGTAAAAAAAATGTTCCTGTTGTTTTTTAACTATAAAGCTGATTTACTATCTCTGGTATGTTTCACTACTTAATAATAGCTAACAGTAACTACCAAATGTGAACCAAAACACACACCACTGACAAACGATATTTAGAAAATATAACAGTATACCACTGCCCTTTTGGGTATATCATTGTCATCTCTATGTATTATAATTGTGTGAGATAATAAATATAGTCATAATTACAATATATAACATTATGTATATAATTGAAATAGTTTTATTATAATTATATATATAATTATACAGATAATAGAATAGATAATAAGAAATTGGAAATACCTTGATAGTGTTTTAATACAGCAATAGTATATTTTCTAAGACTGACTTCTATATGACTCATCTCTTGGTGCTCTCTATAGATATATTGTATTCTTTTCTCATTCTTCATAGACTCAGTTTCTGTCTAGGTAGAACTGCTGGTATTTTCAATGTTTAAACCTTCCCATTTCTTCTGGCCTATTCAAGATGATATCTTCAATTATCTAGATCCCTTGATCCTTCCTCTTACATATTCTTACATGTTTAACATGTTACCAACTCTGATATTGTCCCCTGTGTGCCTTCTATTGTTCCATGTCACAACTATAGTATGCTTCATTCTTGTTCATTGTCGTCTCTCCTCTGCAAATTCATCAATCTTACTTGTCTTAGGCCACAAGCTCAGAATGAATAGGAACTAAAAAAGAATCACATATAATTGGGTATTTTACATTGCAACGCTTCATATTGCAGCCACTTTCCCTGCTTTTTCTTAAGGGCTCTGTGGCTACAATGATTTATTACTAAGTTTCTACAGTGACAAGTGAGAGGCAATGTACTTTCCCCTTACTTTCCTGCATCAAATGCTGATTTTTAGGAGTTGTCAGCAAAATGATACTCAGCCACTTAGGAAACTCCAGCAGGCTATCTCAACCCTTCCTTCCTCTCCTTCTTTTCTTATTACAGCACTAACCTAACGTCTCACACAATTTCAATTACCACTTGAATAAAGAGTTTTCCAAGATGTTAGTCTCCAGTGTTGCCTTCTCACCAACCATCTCTTGTCCTGAAATCCTTCGGAGGGCATTTCCTCTCAGGTATCTTATTGATAATTAACATTAAATGTATCCAAAACTATGCAAAGTAGTTATCTGTATATTTGAATTCTGAAATACAAATTAATTGCTTCTTTTTTGTATTTACTCTTCTATTCATCCACCCTCACTCCATTAGATTTTTATTTTAATCATTGGACAGAATCTGAGAAGCTGTCATATAAACTTTTTTTTTTTTTTTTGTGAGGAGATCAGTCCTGTGCTAACATCTGCCAATCCCCTCTTTTTTTGCTGAGGAAGACTGGCCCTGGGCTAACATCCATGCCCATCTTCCTCCACTTTACATGGGACGTTGCCACAGCATGGCCTGACAAGCAGTGCGTCGTTGCGTGCCTGGGATCCGAACCGCAAACCCCAGGCCGCTGCAGCGGAGCGTGCGCACTTAACCACTTGTTCCACCGGGCTGGCCCCTAAACTTTTATTAAATTACCGATTAAACGAATCTAGAACACTCTAATGACTCTCTGCAATGTTCTTTACCTTTCTAAAGACAATGATCAGTTGGGAGATATCTATGTGAAAAGGGAGTAATAAAGGTTCCTGTATTCAGAATATCCCATAATTATAATGATCCAGAGATTTCATACTGAATGTACCTGATCCTCAAACAGTGATCAGATTATATTTTGAAAGTCATTCAAAACATTAGTTGATACTTTGCAAACTGAATATCCAGTTTATAAGGCTGTGACTTTACTAATTGTATGCTTTTATATAATATATCCCTAAACTTCAATACAACAATTTCTGTTTCTCCTCCTGTGTCTTGGGAAATGAATGCTTTTAGTCCAGTGTATATGAGTAGACTTACTGTTATCATCAAATCCTTTTTGGAAGTAGCAGAATATAAATATTTAATAAATGGAATTCGATTGTTATCTTATTTTAAACATGATTATATTGCTTTCTTTGTTTAAACAGCAGTGTAAGAAAGTAAGAAACATATTTAGAAATTAATGTTAGAATATAGAGACACTGTCACAATTTTATATACTGCCATACTTTTTAGAAAATGAAATTGTTGGATAATTATTATTTTTTAAATTTATTACATAAAAAGGTAGGAGGCAGATGAAAGATAATAGTGTTATTCTGTTTTCAGAGAAAAGCATCCTGAATACATATGACGTTCACCACTCCAGAGAGAATAAATGATATTTCACTGAAAGATGCTCATGGGTGAATTTGTAGCGTAAAAGGATCTGAGACTGAAATGAAATGAATACCATCCGTTAAAGAATGATATGTTTTGTACTGTCTCCACATCATTCAGCTCTTTGTATGAACTTGCATCAGGGCTTCCTTCATTGCATACTAATGGGTTGCATTAAATTTCATGATACTTTCATACCAATTTTGATAACAGTAAGAAAATAACTCTCAGGATGAGCATTTCAATAATTCTACCATTTGAGATTCAGCTCAATTTAGTCTGAATATTCTTGTCCAAATGTGAATATATGTATAAAAATGTGAACTGTGGGACAGATAGGTTCAAATTCATACCGTAACTGAACTAAAAATTGCTATCCTGCCCATTGAATAGGCTGTCAAGCTCGTAACATTCTCAAGTAAGTGTCACTTACTACAGTTTTCTTCATCTGAATTATCACTGCAATCATTTTGGCCATCACACCGCCAGTGATCTGGAATACAGTTGTTGTTTTTACACTGGAATTCATGAGGTCCACACGTCTTTTTATCTGTAAAGGAAAGAACCAGAGTTTGCATTGTTGACTTCATGAAGACGTCCCTCACAGCATCCTCACAGCCAGGCCAAATCCAGGGTATATGATATTTCCTCACACACTTTAATTCAATTATTAACTGAGAAGCATCCCTAGGAAAAACTGAAGTCAAGTGCTGAATATAATTCATCTTTCTGTCTTGTTTTATGTTGTTATCAGTCATGCTTTCATTGCAAGCTAATTACAAAATAATTGATTGGACCAGCCACACAAAATCAACACAAATCAATGAATAAAAAAATATCAAAATTATCCAAAACTACCTTTCTCTTTAGGACAGTCCCTCCCTAAGCCACCTCCTCTTTCTGTTATAAAGCAGAAAAAAGAAATGATTACTAATCCTACTCTGAGGTTGTCATCTTGTCTTCCTCCCTAAGAAGTTCTTACTCATAATCTACCCGTGGTCAGCTGCTCTAAATTCATAGATTATAGTAGTGCCTTATGCATACAGACCTTGAAAATTAGCAAAGTGCCATCTTGCTTGAACCTCTAAACTATCCCACTGAGTACCAGTAGAAGTATTAGCTAGCCCTTCACTTTACAAATGACAAAACAGAGACTCAGAAGTTTAGGAACTTGATGAATTTTCTCTACAGTAAATGGCACAGCCAATATCAAAAAAAGTCTGTTTTACTCCTGATTTAGTGATCTTTACAATAAATCTACTACATCCATGAGCCAGAATCAGAATTCATGCAATAAGAATTTATTTAAAGTTTAGGTCATATATTTTTAATTTTTATAAGAGTAATATCTAACTGTATATAGTCTAAAGCAGTGCTTCTTAAACTTTAATGTTCTTATATATAAATCACTTGGGAATTTTGCTGAGATGGAGATTGTGATTGAGTAGATCTGGATTTCCAAGAGCTCCCTGGTGATAACATTGTCCTTGGTCTATGAAACACACTGAGTAGCAAGGGTGTAAAGTATCAAGGTGGTATAAGTTCAATAACATAAAAATAATAAATTATAAATGTCAATGTACAATTTAGAACACATTTCCCTTTCATATACTTAGATCAACTCCTTATTCTCAGCCATTTCAGAGATGGACGGTGGAGTGTTTAACAAGTCAGACTAGTAAAATAAATTAACTAAAGGAGAAAATAAGCTATTTGGTGGCGGTTGTTACTCTTTACTTCAAAATGCATTTTATATAATTCAGATTCAAATAAGATTATGAAAGCAAAAGTGATTTAGGTATAAACATTAAAATAAATAACGAACATCTATTGAGGATCCAGCCCACTTCTTGGCTAATTTTCATAAACATGATTACAGTCAATCTTCATAATATCCCTATCTAGTATTATTACTTGTATTTAAATAAATTAGAAAAATAAGTCTCAAAGAGTTTAAACAATTTCTCTAATCGTACAAAGGGATTAAATGGCAAAGGAGGGATTTATATCCAGATCCCGCTCCAGAAACATTTTATATTTCTGTAGAAATTCTCATGATAAGTTTCAAATGCATTTTTCTACTAAAAACAAAAATATAAATACGTATATATAATATCTATCACCTGTGTTTCCCACCCACCCCCCTTCCTGCCCACCTGCCTGGCTGCTAATGGTTTTTCAGAACCTGAACTTGTGTCGCTTTGTTGAGTGCTTTGTTTGTAATATATCCTTTTTGCCCATGTTTTCCTAACTTTAGATTTAAAATTTGGCTTAAAATCTGCAGAAGTTCTACTGTAGCATTCTGCACATCTCAGTCAATCAAGAAATGTGTTAGGATGATTGCAACTGAAATAATGACCATTGAAAATACAAGGTTTGGTACTGAACTATTTAGATAGTTATTTCATTTGGTAATTAACACAAACTCTTCTGAAATTCTACTCTATGTATAACGTTAGTTTTATTTATTCCTTGCCATGTGTTGCTTACGTTATTTTTAAATATCATTTTAAAATTTTAGAGTATAAGATAAGAAAGATCAGACTGGATCAGACAAATAGATCATGTGACCTAATATTACAATATTGGCCCCAACCAATTTTCCATAATTACAAAAGATTAACAATTGGTACTGAGTATCAATATAATAAGTGTTTTTGAAGGTTTTTTCCCCTAAATCCTATTTGTACTTTTTTACTATGTTTAAACATTTGTATCATATTTTGTGTTTGAAACAGGTTTGAACTTATTTCTTAACAAGAAGAAGTTACAGTTCATTGCTAAGATTTCCATTTGGGACGTGCAGAAAGAGTAACATGGAAAGATTAATTGCCTCATGTAAGGTTATTCAGATTTTATGTTTCCAAGTTATTTAACTTTTTGATCCATAACATTACTTATAAAAATTACAAATACAACTATATAGACTGTATAGAGTTTTCTGCATTTAAAATCTCCCTTGAGGAAATATGAATATATTTGATATTTTAATAGGAAAAGTGTATGAGCAAAGTCTAAAACAGCACTTCTCAAATTGGCTACACATTAAAATCACCTTGGGAATTTTTAAAAACCCCTTTGCTCAGTCCATATCCCACATCAATAAAATCAAACTCTCTGGGGTGAACCCAGACGTCAGTAGTTTTATTAAAGCTAGTCTGGTAATTCCAATGAGCAGCCAAGATTGAAAATCACTGGCCCAAACAACTAATTGTAGAATGAAATATATATGAGTCCACATTCTAATATAGTATTCTAGAGTAATTAATATAAAATGCTCACAATATCTAGAGTTTTCAATTAATTCATATTGTTAAATAGCATTGAAACAATGCATTATTTCTTTTTTTTTGGTATTATAACAGTGGAGAAAACAAATACAGCATTTGAAAACTTGTTTTCTTTGTTTAATATGTTTTCACATAAACTATAGATACCAGTACAAATTTAATTCTCCCAGAAAGATAGGGTGAGGGACCACCAAAGTTCAAAGCTGTGTGTTGTGTATGCATGGGCTATTTCTGAAAAGAGATAAAAGAATTTGGTGACAGTGATGCTTTGGGGATTCTTTAAAAGATATCAGTGGGGCCGGCCTGGTGGCGCAAGCAGTTAAGTGCGCGCGCTCCGCTGTGGCGGCCCGGGGTTGGCCGGTTCGGATCCCGGGCAAGTACCGACGCATTGTTTGTCAGGCCACGCTGTGGCAGCATCCCATATAAAGTGGAGGAAGATGGGCATGGATGTTAGCCCAGGGCCAGTCTTCTTCAGCAAAAGGAGGAGGATTGGCAGATGTTAGCTCAGGGCCAGTCTTCCTCACACACACACCAAAAAGATATCATTAAGAAAAGTAATAGGCAAGCAACATATTAAAAAAAAGTGCAACATACATATCTGGGAAAGTACTTAGATCCATCATACATAAAAATTCCTACATATCTTATACATTAGTTGGCAGACTTGAAAAGATACTTCACAAAAAAAGATATTTGAATGGCAAATTAAAGGTTCTCAAATCATTAATCATCAAAGTAATGCAAATTCAAACCACAATGAAATACCACTACATACCTACCGGAATTGCCCATTTCAAAAAGACCTCACTAAATTTTCATGTGACTATAGAGGGTCTAGAACTCTCTATTCTGGTTCTTATAAAGGTAAACATGTATCTATCCTATAACTCAGCAATTTTACAACTAAGTATTCATCCAAGAAAAATGAAAACAAATGTTCACAAAAATAAATTTTTATAAGAATGGTTATAGTGGCTTTCTTCATAATAACCACCTTCTAAAATAACCCAAGTTGTAATATATCTATACAATTGAAAACTACTCAGGTATAAAAAATAATGAGTCTTAACACAACTTGGAAATATCTTAAAAACTTTATGCAAATGAAAAATTCACAAGCAAAAGAATACATACTATATGAATCTACGTATATGACATCCAAATACAGGCAAAGGTAATATGTGGTGATAGAAAAGAGTTAGTGGTTGTGGAGGGGAGTATTAGTGGAAGTGATTAAAGTTGCATGAGAGAACTTTCTTGGGGGATGGAAATGTTCTGGATCTCATTTTGGGTGTTTTTTACATGTAGTATGAAATTTTCAAAACTCATCAAACTGAACATTTATTTAAGATCTGAACATTTCATTTTATTTTAATTAAAAATGACTTTACAATTAGAATTGCAAGGACTTTGGAAAATACAAACAATTATTCCACGATAAAGTATTATTCATTTAGCCCTCGAATGCTCAGGTGTTTACAGAAGGGTAGTCTGAAAGAGAATTCCCTGTTTAAAAAAAAAAAAAAATATATATATATATATAGGTATATGTATATATATGTGCATATATATACATGCACATATACATATATACATATCTCCAGAGATTTATTTATTTGGCATTTGAAGCTACTGTGTATTCATTCATTCTGTCCTAGACATTTGTAGTCTCAGTTTGCTCATGTGCAATTATCTTTCTTCTATTTCAGGAGTGATGATTTAGGTAGTAATAAGAATATTGGATTTCCTAAAACATAAAATGTAATTATCTCATCTCCTATCGACTGATGTCTCTCTGACACAAAGATACAGTCGGCCTTGCTCACCCTTAAAAAAGTATACTTTTGAAAGTTTAAGGCAGCACTCTAAAAATACAAATAAATCAGTATTTTTTTATGGATTCTGACTACAATGTATGTGATTCATAATATAGAATATATATATGATAATGTTGTCTAAAATTGCATCTTCTTTGGAGGTGCCAAACATTTTATTTTAATCTGTGAATTAAATGATGCTTTCAGACTTTCCATATCATTTTTTTCTCCTAAGAACATCCTAAATAAATGTATGCCACTAAAATGTTTCCCATAATGTTTAATAGTTAAAATATGTTATATGTAGGCCGTTCATATATAATACATTTTTTTCTGGGTTAGCTCTGTGGCATAGGTCAAAATAAATACATTATATTATTGGGGAAAATGCTCAATTCTTCAATGAATATATGAAATGACGTCTATTGTGTGTATACGTAGAGAATTTTTGTATATTAAATAATCTAAAAAATTAATATTTTAATGAATAGATATCTAACCAAACTGAAATTATATACTGTTTCACTATTAACTAATCTTTTAGTTATTGCTGTAAAAAATGAAATACTACTTGTAAATTTGCCATGTGTTTTATTCACCTGCTGATCAGAAGAAAATGGCTAGAAAATTTATATCTGGAAGTTATAGAACTCAGTTGGTTATCAATTTGAAAATATGATGCATAAAATCATTTTACAGCAAAGTTAGGAAGAAGGCTTTAGCTTGGGGTTTAAGAAATGTTGGGAATATGGGGTTTTTGTTCTTGTTAATGTTCTTTGGTGATCACCTCTTTTCATCTTCCAGTTCGGGAAACATGATGATTACAAACAGTTGGGTAACAAGCAACAACTTCTGTTACAAAAAAAGTAAATATAGTCATAGAAACACTGAGGCCAAAAGAACTGTGAGAACAATGAAGTTGAGCCAACATTATCGTAGCTCCTTGTTTCCTTGCATTCCAGATTATAACATGATGGAGTCACAAGTACGGGGTTAGAATTGGAGTTAGAACTGGAGTACCTCCTTTCGTGGAAGATCTTGTCTTCTTTCAGGGACAGAATAACCATCTGTTAACTATCAAAGCATAACTTCTTTAAGTAGGAATCATTATTTTCTTTTTTTTAAATCAACTTTATACAATTATGATCTCTAACTCTAAATCTCCTCAGTGACTCTGTTACCATCATATGGAAACGAATACCTATATATGCTGCTTCACAAATGTTCTAAAGCTCTTGAGTTCCTCAACAGTGAAGATACAAGGGAACATAGTCTTTTCCTTGTTTTCTACAGCAGGCAGGATTTACTGGCACGTACTTTTCAGCTGACGTGAACATAGTACACATATAACATTATTCTTGGCTTTTTTTTTCTTTTGTCTTTTTGGAAATATTATTCCCATACCTGTAAATCTCGTACTCTTGGATCACTACCTCCTCTGTCACGGGGGAAGACCACATGACCCAGGGGGGCCTCTTCCCTACGCCACTGTTGGTCTATGATAGTAATGTTATTCATGTTCAAAAGAAAAGATTTTACAGCTTAAACCTGATAGATGATTATTCTTCTTTAACACTAAATGTAAGGAGAAGGCAGTACAGGGATTGTATGGTGGCTAGGCAATGTCCTCAGGAACCCAGATTTTTATCACTCTGCTCTACCACCATATTAATGGCTTCCACTGTTCTTAGCCACCTCATAGTGCAAGATGACAACTATTGCTTGAGCCATCACCTTGCAGGCCCAAAGGAGAAAGAGCAGAAAGGCAAAACAAGCAGCCCTTCTACTTTAAGAAAACTCCCTTGAAACAGTCTTCTTGGAAGTTCCACATAACATTTCTGCTTACCTTTCTATGGCCAGAACTTAGTCACATGAAGACACCTAGCTACAAGGGGAGCTGGGAAATGTATGACTTATTCTGGGTAGCAATGTGTCAACCTAAGACTTAGGGTTCTGTTTCTAAGGAGGAAGTAAAAACGGTCATGGGCATAGGCAATTTAGGAGTCTCTGTCAATAACCTAACAAGGCCAATTAAAGCCATTGAGGTGATTTCTATGGCTACTGAAAGAAAGAGTATTTCTTTCCTTTCAAGATTGCAAGTATTATGACTTCAGGTCACCATGGGTCATTTTTAAAACCACGTAGAAAGCACCCATCTCAGAAGACACCGAAAAAGTAAGAAAGAGCTTATAAATGGAGAAAAGGGAGATAGGGCTCTTATGACTCTGTGTGAATATCTGGATCAAAATGGTGCCTAAAGTCAACTCCATCCACTCCTTGAAATCAAGGCAGAAAATTTATTTTACCACTAGTTTCTGTTGGATTTCTATCATTTACAGGCAAGAGTCCTAACTAATGCAAACACCATACTATTTTTATTGCTTAAAAATACTATGGACTCCCAATACTAATTAATGTTCTTATCTGTATGTAATGATTTGCATAATTCCCAGGCTATTTCATTGGTTTATAATTACCTGGGAAATGCAATCTCTTTTCACAAGAAGCCTCAGAATCAGTTTCTATTTAAAGGTGCTCTGTAAACCCACACTTCCATGAAGATGGAAGACGATACAAACACTTTTTTGAGCATCTTCTCTATATGATACGGTATTACAGCATCTAGTGATTATCTGGAAACCTGCAGGTTGCCTTGCATTGTAAAGGGTTTGGTGGATCTGAAAATTAATTTCATGTTACTTCTCATCAATCAGGGTAATATTCCTCAATGAGCATTTACATGCACAACCGGTTCTTCTAGGGGAAGTGGAAAGAATATGTGGATGCACCAGCAGTTGAGAATAACAGTGCCAGCTGCACCTTCTCCCAGTGAGCTCCTGCTACTGCTGCTTTGCTTTCAACTTTTTATTTTTTTTAACTTTTACATTACTCTTCCAGGTAGAGAAGAGAAAGGTTTATAAAGTAAAACAAATTACCAATGACATATTTTCTTTATAAAGAGACAAATCTATAATAAGCTAGCTCTCTAGAAGCGCCAATAATGACATTTTAAAAACTGCATGACAATGCAATGTAATTTTCAGTGGAAATTTTTTGAATTTGCATTATGCAGTTTTAGAAAGTGTCATATTACATCCTGTAAGACCATCCATAGCACTTGACAATAATTTGTGATTTTTTTTCTTATTTGGAAATTTGTATTGTAACTTTATGGTTGTGAAGTGGGGGGAAGTAGTTATTATCTCATCTTTTGCCAAGACACTCTGTACCTCATCTGCTAAACCCCTGCTATTCCAGTCATCATTCTCTTTTCAAAAGCCTGGAGTCTTGACAGATTGTAACGGTAATATTGCACAAATAAATTTCATTTGTGAACCGCAGATGGAGAGATAAATCTCCATAACACAGAGGTATAGGTAGGGTGTCCCTCTTCAGAGTCACCCTGGAGCCCTGGTTACAGATTCTGGTAGTCATGTTCTAGCAGTTTCACTTATGCTCCCTCATCCAGCTGAGAGAAAAACTAAATACGTCTCTTCCTGCATTTTTTCCAAATATTGATTCTATGTTTTATTTTAAAAGAAAAGTAAAAGCAATTTGAGGAAATTAAAAAGTGAGTCTACCAAAATATTTTTGAATATGTAGTTGATTACATTCTTTTTCGTGAGGAGGATTGGCCTTGAGCTAACACCTGTGCCAATCTTCCTCTGTTTTGTATGTGGGATGCCTCCACAGCACGGCTTGATGAGCAGTATGTAGGTCCACGCCCTGGATCCGAACCCGCAAACCCCAGGCCACCGAGGTGGAGCATGTGAACTTAACCACTACGCCACCGGGCCGGCCCCAATTACATTTTTCTACCTGGTCTGACCCTGTTGATCTGAGTCACGAGACAACTGTTCGATTCACTTCACATTTTTGGATGGACAACATCAGACTCGGATGTGGTGGGCGGCAGTGTGGCGTAGCGGGAAGAACCTGAGTAGTCAAGTCAGAACTTAATTTGAATCCTCATTCTTGTTCCTAATCAGGTACAACCTGGAGTAATTATTTATTGTCTTTGTGCCTCAGTTTCCTGAAAGCTAAAAATTGAAGGGAAATACATATAACATTGAACTGAACTCCTGGCTTAATAAATAGTAACTAGTGATAATTAAGTAATAGTAATAATTATTAAGTAGTAATTATTAATGAGTAATAATAATTACATAATAATAATAAATAAATAGTAGGTAAACCTTTATTAAGTAAAAATAAGTAAACAGTAAACAATAATTTAGAATATGTAGATTGTAATATCAACTTATCATCAACAAGCTGTGTGAACTTCAGCAGAAGAAAAGTGATGTTTCTTCAAAAGACTGCTATGTTGCAGGCACTGCTTTAGATCCTTTACATTTATTCTCTTATTGTTTTAAGTGAATAAATAAATTTACTACAACTCTTTGAGGCATTCTATTCATTTTACAAGCAAAGACCAAGTATGGGTAACTGGCTCACGGTCACACATAAGTATTCTAGTCATAGAAGACACCCAAATGTTGTGGGGAACCACAGTCCCCAACTGAAAATTTGAAAGGTTACAGACCCCTGGGGTCTTTAAACAAAAATATGCTTTCATTTTACTATCTGCATATATTTTTAATTATGAGGTCTATAAAACTTTTATAGCTTGAATTATTCCTGTATTTTTTGAAAAATAGCATTTTGTGTGTGTGTGTGTGAGGAGATTAGCCCTGTGCTAACATCTGCCAATCCTCCTCTTTTTGCTGAGGAAGACTGGCCCTGAGCTAACATCCATGCCCATCTTCCTCCACTTTATATGGGACACTGCCACAGCATGGCTTGCTAAGCAGTGCGTCTGTGCACACCAGGGATCCGAACCGACGAACCCTGGGCCGCCGCAGCGGAGCGTGTGCACTTAACCGCTTGCACCACCGGGCCGGCCCAGAAAAACAGCATTTTTTAAAATCATACAAGCAACATATACTCTTTATGGAAATTTAAGACAAAATAATATAGAAAAATAGAAAAAAATAGCTCATAGCCACACAACATGGAGATACACTTCATTATGTTTTCCTGACTATGAAAATATGCAGTGCATATTTCACTAAAAATTATATGGAAATAATTTCCCCAGGTCATTAAAAATTCCTACAAATAGGGGCTGGCCCGGTGGCGCAGTGGTTAAGTGCACGTGCTCTGCTTCCCTGGTCCGAGGTTCACAGGTTCAGATCCTGGGCGTGCACTGACACGCTGCTTGTCAAGCCATGCTGTGGCGGCGTCCCATATAAAGTAGAGGAAGATGGGCACAGGTGTTAGCCCAGGGCGCCAATCTTCCTCAGCAAAAAGAGGAGGATTGGCATCGGATGTTAGCTCAGGGCTAATCATTCTCACAAAAAAAAAAAAAAAAAAAAGAAATTCTTACAAATATCATTTCTATGCTATTTAGTATTTATCCATGGATATACCTTAGTTTAGCTAAATAATTCTCTAGAGTTTGTTATTTAAGGTTTTGATTTTTTTTCCAACTTGAATAAGGAAGATAATACTTGTAATAAAAATACTTTCTTTTACAGTTAAGTATTGGATATTTTTTTCAAAAGAGCCTTCTTTAGAGATATTCACTACATTTTTATATTTGATAATCTTTATATTTTGTCCTTAGCATACACTCAAAGACTTCTTGCATGGGCACGAATATTTTAGATGGAATGTGACATATTTGTTAGTTACTTAACAAAGCGAAATATTCTTTTGGCTTGATATCCTTGAAAGTCTTTCTCGGATAAGATGTATCCATAAATTTATCATTCACATTTGAAGTTTTTGTAATTATATCAATCAGTAACTATGAACATGAAGAACCAAGCTACCAAGTTAGCAGACATTTCTTTGGGATTATAAAACCCAGGTGTGGAGTGAAGAAAAAAGGCAATTGAAAGAAAGTTTTACCTAAATCTGTTATTTACTTACATACATACAATTAGATATACATTATTAAATAAATATCTGGGATTGGGAGTTATCTGTCTCACAAAATCAAGTAAAAAAAGATACACACACACACGCACACACATCCAGTATGTATGTAGATACCAGTTATATATGCACACAAACAATACTGCTAGTGATCTCTGGAACCATAGATACAACATACACACGTGTGCATGCACACACACGTATATGTATGTGTATACTCACCTTAGTGAAAGAGACAGAGCATGAGAGAGAAGAGAGCTAACTGTTGGACAGATTCTCATAAGAATCAGGATTTATATATAGTTATATTATGGTTTTTTTGTCATCGCAAATTAAGCTGTCTATTTGAAATCTTGGAGGAGTAGGTCCCAAAACTGAAAAACAGTTTTCCCACATTATTCTTATTTTCTTGTTGCTAGACTCATCTTTGTAGAAAAATATTTCTAACTGTATAAATTATAATAAATGGATTATCTTTGGTGTGGTATTGGGTGGGGAAGGAGTTAGGAGCAGAGTTAGATTTTTTAAAGAAAAATCTCTGTTTTTGAGTAACTGCTCTAAATCATTTATCTACCCAAAATACTTTGGAAAGTGCACAATAAATTCAGTTAGGAATTTCAGTCAAAAATACGTTAATGAATTCAATTGAATAGAAAACCATTCTAATACTTATTTTTTCTTCTTTAATACTTGTATTTGGTGGTTTAGACTTAATCTAAAATTTAGTACCTTAATACTTTGAAAACTTAAGGCCAAGATATATATACACAGACACACATATATGTATATATACATATACGTATTTATACATAGATGTGTATACATACATATATATGCATATATGTATACAAAGACATATATATACACATATTTTTATATGCACAAACACACATCACTTCATCACTTATTCAATATGCCCTCAGTTTTTCAGGATTTTGATATTGTCAAATTTTCTCATTAAAATACATTTTTTTGTATAAATTCATGGAGAATTGCACTAAAATAGAAATATTTTTAACTTTCAAGTATTGCTAGTATTTTTTTTAGTATTTCTAGTATTGACTGGCATAATTTTTTCTCTTATACTTCTTTTACACTGAATCATTTTAAATTTTATTCAAAAACGTGTAAAGCATTTAATTATCCCTTTCTTTGTTTTCCATCATAGATAAGTATACTAGTATTCACCTAAAATGTAGTTTCTTTTATTTTCTCCTCCATACACCAAATACTTAGAGAAGCCATAGTTTATATGGATTACAATGCTTGGGAGAAACATTGCTTCCTTTCTGGAGGACAGGAAGTATAAAGAAAAAGCATGTTTTAGCAATACCATTGTCTGGTGGCCAATCTCACTTTCTACTAACTTACTTAAAGACTCTATTTTCAAATCATCTCTTATTTTCATATGTAAAATCATTTCAACAGAGTAGATTATAGAAAGTAAGGATAATAACATAGGCTTTATTTGTAAGAAGCCAAAAGACAGGCTATAAAGAAATTATTGTAAGAGGCTAACAAGAGGAAGTGGGAACAGTTGTGCTAGATAATGGTAACTGATACTTGTGAGTCTTAGACAATGATCTAATTATGTGGATACATGGTACGATGGCCTTTTGCCCCTTACACACTTATATGGTCTTCAAGAGTCTCTTTTGTCAATTTTTTTCCCTTTAAAATGAATTTAATGCATATTTAAATCTGATATCAACTGAATTACAAAGGTTTGGTTGGAAATCTATGGTGGGAGCAGAAGAGGAACAATACATTGAGCTGTTCAGAGTCCCTCAAATACAGGTTTGTCCTTAGAGTCTTGAACCGTCAAGTAATGAAGTCTTGTTCTGGTATATAGAGTTGAAGCATATGATGTTAGTGGTCCATCTACAATTCTTGGTATCCACCATGCCTGTTCCCACTAAGTCAATGACTTCTCACTACAAGCACATGGGACTCTTTGCTTGGTTCCCATCTGGAAGTACTTTTCAAGGCATCAATGCCCCTTCCTTCCCAGGAGCAGCCCTAAACCAATGACTGGCAGTAGTTGGTGAATAAATATCCCAGCTCTCTCCTTTGTTTGAGGTAACTGAGTATGCTACACTATCTCGCAGAGTTTCCTGGTAGAATGATTCCCATTCCTGCAGTATCCTGCTCAATAATGTACCCTCTATTTTTTCTTTCCTTCACTAATTAACTTCTACACTCCCCCACTAGTGGTTTCTAGAATCTTCTCCCCAATAAACCACTTGTACTCATATCCTTGTGAGTGCAGGTTCTAATTCTGGGAAAATCCATATTAAGAAAGGATATATGCAATCATTTATTCAACAAACATGCGTTAATACCTGTCATGTACTAGGCACTGTGCTGAGTTGATAGAGTTTATAAAAATTAACAAAACAGACATAAATCTCTACCTTCATGGAGTTTATATGCTGATAGCCATGTGGGGATTCAGAAGACTAGCTAGAATGAAAAAAAAAATTGTTTATTGCAGGGTAAGAAGTGCTATAATGAGAAATAAAGAAGAGAAGGGGATAGGGAAAGTATACTGAGGGGTAATTTCAAATAGTGTAATCTGAAAATGCTATATTAAGAAAGTGACTTTGAAGATTAAGAAGATCTTAAGATCTCCCTGTCATTATCTGGGAGAAAAGGCATCCCGGGAAGAAACGTGACCTTAGAGAAATAAGCAGGCCTGGAGTCCAAAGAATAGCAAGGAGACGAGGGTGGCTGACGTAGAGGAAGCAGGTCAACCTCAGCAGGAGCGGCAGGAGGGGTCAGCATGCCCGCCATTGTTGAGGAGAAGGACTTACATCAGGCACAGCTTTGCTTGTGCGCAACTTCTCTCGCTATTTCTCCTCCTCAGAAAAGAGCATATGTATTTCGCCTCTTCTTTTTCAGACAAATGAATTTCAGGCATTTATTCAGCTTTATGCCAAAATGAAGATAGAGATGTGAAGGATTACTAAAACGACTGCAGCAAGACAGAAACCCAGATCTTAGAACTGCCATGGTGGATTCTTTGGCTTGGATAATTACCTTGTTCTCAGCCTTGGTGTTCATGCTTACAAAACTAGAAGGGTGGCATACACTGATAAAGTATGCAATAAGTAGTAACAAGCCAAATTCACCTTTGAAAGAATATTGAGAATCTTATACCAAGTAAAATGCATCCATTGTATCCAAAAGAAAGAGATCAGTAATCTGATTTATTGACTAGAGGTAACAAATAGGTCTATCATTTCAACTGGAATTGTTGATTTTATTTTTTACAACACTGGCATTTTTGTGTGTGTGTGTGAGGAAGATCAGCTCTGAGCTGACATCCATGCCAACCCTCCTCTCTTTTTTGCTGAGGAAGACCGTCCCTGAGCTAACATCCATGCCGATCTTCCTCCACTTTAGGTGGGATGCCGCCACAGCAGGGCTGGACAAGCGATGCATCAGTGTGCCCCCGGGATCTGAACCCGGGCTGCCAGCAGCAGAGCACGTGCATTTAACCGCTACGCCGTGGGTCTGGCCTCACAACATCGGTATTTTTTACTTCATTATAGTTGATACTGCAAAATATGGTTATCTGAAGAGATTCATAAATAAACACTGTCATGAGAAGTCTTTTAGAACTGGTATTAGCATTTTCAGATTCCAGGTCAAATTTTATATTTTAGTTTGAAAATCATAATGACAGCTAATATTTATTGAGTGTTTTCTCTGTGCTAGGTTCAAGGCTAAGCCTGATTCATAGAATCCTAGCAACTCAATAAGGAAAGTATACTGAACAGCTGAGAATACTAAAGCTCAGATTACAATGAATTACTTGTCCCAAAGCCTACAGCTCTTAAACTGTGGAACGGAGGACTTGAATTCACGTCATCTGATCCAATATCTGCATTATAAATCATTCTGAAACTGGACCACAAATAATTCCCCAAAACAAAGTTCTTCATTGCTTCCTTCTTTTGCCATTTTACACTAAGATCTCAGTTCTATGGGCTCTAGGACATGACTAAAATTCTATACATGTCAAAAGTTGTGCCAAAGGTAATTCAAGAAAAACATAGTTGCCTTCACCATAAGACCCTGAAGATGCAACAGGTCTATATCAAAAGGAAAGAAAATGATATTCATATACAGTATAATTTACACTTGAGAAAAATATGGACATTGCAAAGCCTTCAGTGACAAGATTTATTATTCCTAAACTATGTTTTTTGGTTGTTTTTTTTTTCATAATCTGTCATACTTTATACTTTGAGGGAAACAAATTAGCTCATTAAAAAAAAATTATGGAAATCTCTCTCTCTCTCTCTCTCTCTCTCTCTCAGCACAGACCACGCCCCTTACTTGACTTACAGTTCTACTAGGTGCTACATATCAATAAATGATCACATTAGCCTTTATCTTATTATTTCCTCATTGGCTGCCTAGTCAGCAAGGTATTGATTTTTTTTTTTTTTAATTCTGCTTACAGTACATGATTTTTTGCTTGGCTTTACTCCCAAATGTCTTTAAAAAACCTTAATAGTGCATTTCCCTGTTAGATGTCTTTATTCACCTTTTAATAAGCCTGCCTGTCTCCTATAATAATACTGCATCTGCTGTAGAATCATATTTATCAGAGAGACAGCAGGCTATGAAGGAAATGCAAAAAACCAATGCTTGAGCTGAATTTAATATGAAAATTCAAATAAAGGTGCCAATAAAATTCACATTTTAATACAGCCATTAGACACATGCAGAAAGCAAAGTATCTCAATGGATAATATAAATCATCATTAAATGTGCATTAATTTAGCTCACTCAAATACTCTTTCAAGTTCTAAATGTGTCACTATAAACAAGGAAGAAACAGAGTTGTTCTTAATATTATAGTCTATTGGGTCTAAGAAAGAAAAGAATTGGCACTTTAAAACATATATCCCATGACATATGGGATATATCATCAAATTAATATCCACAGTGGAAACTGGTTGCAAGCATTGTTACAGGACCAGGTTGAACCCTCTGACTAGGACCAGCTACTAAGCAGCAGGGGGGGGAGAGGAACCCACTGAACAGGTGCCTGGTCTACCTCACTAGAGCCGTGTTTTCCAATTTGCTCATCCATATACCACCTTCACAAATTTGCTATTTTGCAGTACCACCTTTATTCGTATTTACTTAATATTTTTCTTTAAATTGTTTAGCTCTTTAAAATTTAGCTTCATCATGAGCTACAAGATTCTTGATATCATGATATGATATGCTGGTTTATGTATTTTAAATATGTATTTAAAGTACATAATTATTCTGTGCACTATATAAAATCATCTCTTGTTTACATGTCATACGCTTGCTATACATCAGGAATCATGGCTTTAGGGCAGTTTTTTCCAAATATTTTCAAAAGCAAAATAAACATTCAAACATACACTCATACATGCACACATGAATTAGAGACATTCTATTGTTAGTACTTGTGGTTTTGTTTAATTATTCTATACCTAATACTTAAGGAGCTACTGTGGATTTACAGTGTTCTTGAATTAACAGTTAGATGTTCCAGGTCCACAACTTAAAACTTCTCTTCCAGGGCATTGACATGTTTCTCTTGTATAAGAAATTTAAGAAAAATCAATAAGCCAAAGAGAGCTCAAAGATGGATCCTTAGCAATGAATGTGTATATTTCACAAAGTTTACAAAGAATATGCTGAACATAAGACTTACAAGTTGATCTAGACTGCCTTAAGAAGAAATCTGGAAAAAACAAGTGCCCAGGAAAAAATAGAAAACCAAATGTTATAGAGGAAAATGGGTGAGACAAGAAAATGAATCATACTTACTAAGATATCAGTATAATATTGTGGGCATTCTGTATCTCAAAACCAAAAGTCAATTATTTCTTTAAAAAGATGACAAATAAATGTACTTTGAATAATAGTTTCAAGGTTAATTCTAAGATGCTGAAAAAATAGACCTAAAGAATAATGTTTGATGGCAACCTAGATGGACTATTCTAATGGTATGCCTACACACACCATCCTTGACACAACCTTATTAAACATTTTATTAAGAAATTACATAAAGACATAAAATGTGTCATTGTCAAAACTGCAGATGCCACAAATCTGAGAGGAATAACTAAAATGTGGGATGAGGTAATTACAAGGCGAGCATTCTCAATAATCTGGAGTGAAGATTTGATAGATAGAGGATGAACTTTAATAGATACAACAGGAAATAACAAAGTGCCTGATGTACAGGAGATTAAATATAATAGCTTTTCCCCACCAAACAGAACAGTTCTTTGCTGAACTGAGAGAAAATTATTCTGGGGGTCCTTCTATAATAATAATCCTAATGTCATTTCTACACAGACGCAATAATAAATTTCATGTAAAATTATGTCATATTTTGTATGATGTCTCGCAAGCAAATGGTTGACAAATTACTAAGGTAAACGTCAAGAAAGACCTAGATATATTTCTCAGATTGGCCTGTTGACCATGGTTAGACATTACACAGAACAAGGTTCTGATTTTTGGAAAGATATGGAGTGTAGTAATTATTCTTTATTGCACATTAACAGCAGATTTATATGACATAAATGTCCAACTGGACAATGGATAAGAAAAATGTTGTCAAAATTGTCACCAAAACAGGAGAGGTGACATAATCACTGCAATTCTGTGCTTTTCCCCCCAATATTGAACTAACAATTTCCTTTTGGTAAAGGGACTATGCCTATGGATTCCAAATGAAGGTAGAAGAGATTCCAAATTCACTCATCTAGGTAACATGTTTGAGATGAGGAAATAAAATACCTGGAGTTCACACGGCATTTACAGAGTTAGATCTTATTGGAATTAGAGAGAAGATAAGGAAAGACTAAGTAGAAAAGGGAAGCTAAAGGGCCAGCCCCGTGGCTTAGCGGTTAAGTGCGCGCACTCCACTGCTGGCGGCCCGGGTTCAGATTCCGGGCGCGCACCAACGCACCACTTCTCCAACCATGCTGAGGCCGCGTCCCACATACAGCAACTAGAAGGATGTGCAGCTATGACATACAACTATCTACTGGGGCTTTGGGGGAAAAAAAAAAATAAATAAATAAATAAAATTAGAAAAGGGAAACTAAGAGGAAAGAATAAAAACGGAGGGATAGGAGCAAAGACAGGGATGGTGAGGGAGGAGGAAAAAGTGAGAGATAAACTAGAATTAAATTTCCTGGACAAAGAAAAGAAAAATTGATCGTACTCTATTCAAACTGAGGGGTGCTCAAAAGGTTGATGAAGAAAATTGAGTTTTGTAGGTCTATTAATTAAGGAAATTTATCAATCATCATATAAATCTGTTTGTAGTACAGTAAAATCTATTGGGGGTGAAAACAGATACACAGAAAACTGAGGTTTTCTTCTTTTCCAATGCTAACAAATAGACTGGTTAATTCAGCAACAGTGAACTAATTTTGTTCCATCAAAGCAGTTTGAGCAAACTTTCTTTTATCTTGATGAAAAGTATGTAGATATAATAAAGAAATCTACAAGATTTCTATATCTATATGAGAAAATATTTCTATTGACTTCATTATTTTAATAGAAACTATTAATTTGAAATAGTTTCAGTTAACAGTAAACTGAAACCTTTCTGACTTACATAGGGATTCTTTGCATTATATAATTTCTCTTCTTTTAGGTATTGAAACTAACTTGGATGGAAACTAATCATTAAGAAAATTTAAACAATTTAGATGGCATATTTTGAAAAAAAAATCACACTCCATTGGTATTATTATATAGATTATATTCAGATTCTTGCTATTTGCAGATGATGAAGTTCCTCTCTGGGAGGAAAAAAAATCTTATAAATAGCATTATCCAAGCCTCTAAATTTAAGGTGTGAAACAGCCTCAGAGACCTTATGTGAATTCCCCAAGTAATAATGCGAGTTAACGACAAAACTGTGATTAGGCACAGTATCATTCACACTTAGAGTTTGAATGATGATGTGGAGATCTGATTTGCCCTGGCGCCAGGCAGACTGTGTTCCAATCCATGCTTACCAGTTTATTAGCTTGGGCATTGACCATACCTTTTTGACTCTTTGTTTCTTCATCTATTAAATGGGAATAATAACAAAACCACCATAATAATAATATCAATACCATCTAACTGAAAGGTTTCTCCGAGGATTACAGGAAAGTGATTGACACATCTTAGGACCTCAGGTAAGTTTAATTACCTCATCCTTTCTTCCTGTTATCCTAGTTTCTGCGTTTCTATCATTTCTGATAATGGCCAGGAATAAATCCCATAAGTTAATTCAAGACTGTATGTTCCCAATTCAAATGATGAATAAACCTGAATATAGGTAAAAAGCCTGAGGGTACAATAAGAATAAATTTAGGAAAACTTCTCAAGTATCAGAATCCCACAAATCTCTGTTGCTGGTTTTTCGTTACTCTTGATTATCTTCAAAAACCCTCACCCTCCTCTAGCCCACATCTTTAGCCAAGACTTTCCTTCACTATGACTCTTCCACCGAGCACCAAGGTCTGATGACAAAATGAAAGGAGAAGAGACCCCAGAGGAGGCAAATACATCATTAGGTTCCTCCACAAGGGAAATTCTTCACAAAATCCATCACAGAAAGTTTAACTCTAAAAGTTTCTCAATGGTTTCTCCACTTTACAAATTTAATTGCATTGGGTATAGTTAACTTCCGAGTCAGTTCACAATGTTCTAGGCTTAAAATGGCTTTATACAGAACCATCTCTCTGAGTACTCCCAAATGGGCTTTTGCTCATCTGAAAAAATGAAAATAGAAACACATATGTAAATGAACAAGATATAGGATATTGTGGAAAATATGTATCCAAGTGCAGGTAAGTATACCAAATCTAATTTAAATAGACCACTAGATAAAAACAGAGTATTCCTTCCCCTATTTCTAAGTTAGCATGAGTGCTCTACTGCCTCAGTGTCAGAGAACAGATTTGTTTTCAGGAGAGAAGAAACTTCACTTGCAGAGCACCCATTATGTGTCAGATATAATGTAAATCACTTTGAGAATGTCATCTTACTTAATACTCTTAATAACTTTATGAAAGATATTGTTCATTTTACATCTAAGAAAACTGAAGCTTATAGAGGTTCATACACTTAGTATTACATGGTCAGTGAATCATGAGGCCAAGTTTTTTGTTGTTCTTTACATTCTATCATACTACTAGTGTATTTACATATTTATTCATATGAGTATTCTGAAGATTTCTCATCATTTTAGGTTTTGTGAATTTAATTAACTAAATGATTTAGTTATTTGTAAAGCATGTTTATAGAACAATGGCAGAACATTTAAAGTCTTGAAAATATGTTTTCTTACACCTCAACAGAATACAAACATTTAACAGAATATTAGGAAGTGTGAGGTTTTTTTAATATACCCTATAAACTGAAAAATACTGTAATAAAAATGCATTTTAAAAGAAGATCTAAAGATGTTATTGGCAGAAAGTATAATGATGGTAGATTGCATCATTTTAGCTTTAAAGAAATATAAATGTAATACACACACAAATGAAAACACACAATTCTGTCATACTGGACTTAAAATATTGGGTTGACATCACCAAGATTATATTTGGAGGCCTAAGAAAACAATAAAGCTATCTTAATCCTTTATCTTCAGTCTTAAATTTCTTATATACTCCAGATGTATTAACATTGGTTTTCCTTTCCCTGCCAATGTTTAAGAATGTTTGCTTTAGAGAAAATCCCCTCAGAGACAGACTGAACTGAGGTTTCCAATAGAAAATCTGTCACTGTGAACCTCTGTTGTTGCCTGCTAAAATGCAACACTCACCTAGGAAGGCATTAGTTGAACAATTTTACCTCTCCCTGACTGACACGTGGCTAGAGAACCAAAGGTACTAATTTTTACTGTAAACTAAAAGCATCTAAACAAGAAGGCACTCACCATTTTAAAATGAAATTGCATATACGATTATGGAATATTTTTGAGGGAAAAAAACATTTCTTAAAACTATTTGTATTCGTTTGGCAGACATTCACAGATCAGAGACCATGCTAGTTATGGTGTCATTTGCAGTACTATTTGTTGCACGTTAAGCAAAATACCATCCCCATCTCAGCACGAGATCTTGGCGAATAATTAAGTTGATCTTTTTCAGAAAGTTCGCATGCTATCGTCTGTTTATTGATAAAAAGAGAATCTCATTTCTAATTCTAATGGGATTTAAAGTCTAGTGAGTTTTTTTAATTCTTTAAAAAGATAAGCTCATATTTTTCTTGAAGTACTCTCAAATGTCTGTCTTTCTTTTATTGTTAACCATAGAAACCTGCATCACTTCTGTAATACAAGATGAGAATATTTTGTTTTTATTCCTAAAGATAATTAAATCATAGTGGTTTAGTTTCAGTTTCCTCTTTATTTCCACAACTAAATTCCTGGCTCAAGTCCTTACATAATAAGAGTAAAATAAAAGAAAATAATATTATCCTTACCATTCAGATCTGGTCAGTTTAATTAACCTAAATAATCAACATTTTTAGAAAGTCAATTGCACGTAGCAGTGACATATCTAATAAAAATGTGCCCTGGGTGAGGCAATGCCTATATGCAGAAGGGATGGATTCTCAACAAGGAACAGAGGGGGGATTTTTCCATTTCTCACTTACCACAGCTTCTCTGGCTTCTTTCTTGAGGCATGGCCTGGGTCCTGAACAGAAGCTGAGATCCTGCCTATGCCCACATACACCCAGATTCTGGCCCCCTCGCACTCGTAACTCTCCTCTCTTTTGCCACACTCTCTTCTAGTCTTTAAGGGATTGAGACAGCAGCTGCACTGAGATGATAAATTATTGTAGTGGGCCTTAGTCCAGTTATTGTAGTTGCAAATTCAGGTTTGCCTGGTGGCCTCTCACCATAGACACTGATTCATTCGCCCTGAATAGCCATGGGTTCCTATGCAATACATTTGCACCAAGCCTGAACTGGTCTCCTTTTGTGTAGAGAACCACCACTCTTAGTATCTTTCTTATGTAGATAAACCTCCAGATTTTGAAATAACCCATCCCATCCTGACCTTGCCTGTGGACCAAATAAATATAAAATATAGGCATGATTAACAACTTAAAGTTATTTCACATCATTGCTACTCAAGGAGACATTTCTGGGCACTAAATATGGTGCAAAAAGACAGAGTACAGAGTAACCACACTCAAAAAGGAGAAAGTACCCAAGTCACTGGTGATGTAGTCTCATTATAAGCTTTAAAATCTAGCCTCAGTACAGAGTCATGATTGGCATATTCCTAGAAAAGTTACCACCCCAGAAAAATTTTAGTGAGAGGTGTAGACAGCTCCTACACTTTCCCTTCAAAATAGTTCCAAAGGTCCCTTTGAAAACTGCCTACCCACACGTATGTGACTCTAACGAGGACTGGGATACAAGAACCTACAATACCTGCTTTCTAAGCACCTACACTTGATAAACAAAATGTGCACTCTTTTTTGTAGACGAAAAAGGCAAGATACTGTTACGTTTCTAGTAGAATAAAGTCACAGTATGTTAAGTATTCTGTCCCTGTTTAGAACTGTATTCAATGTCTCTGTGTTATTCCAAAATTACTTCTGATGACAATGTCTCCATATACGTGGTAGTACTTAAACTAAGCCTTAATAAAGCAGTTAACTACAGGAGAAATAAAATTGAATTAAAAGAATAGATTATGACTCAGTGGCTGGGACATCAGTGTAAAATGTCAGGGGAGGGCAAATAAAGCGAAGAATTGAAGGTTTATCAAAGATATTGGGCTTCATATAAAAACAAACAGATGCTTTGGTTGAAGTAACAGGCACAAGATTTACCCTCCCACCTGAAACCCTCAAAAAAAAAATATATGAAACAATGCCATTAAACATAAGGCAACAAAAGACAGTGATCTCTGAGAGACAAAAAACAAATGAGGTGAGCCTAACGTTGCCATGCCCCGTTGTCTTGAGAGAGTTTCCAGGCTGCAACATGAGAAAAGGTAAGTTAGGCAAAATCTAGTGGACTCCATGAGTTGAAAAAACTGAACTGAGAGTCCAAGGAGACCATCACAGTTCTCAGGATAGTAATAAAGAAGAGAATGTGCACAGAACATGAACCCCAGAGATTTGCAGAGGGTCTTCCTTGAGGATTCAGCAGAGAATCAACCAGTGTACACATATAAAGAAACCATCAGATGCTAGCAGAAGAACCATCCAAAAGCATTATAGGGAACAGTATATGGGGCTCCCCAGGACCTGGAATAGGGACTGTTCCCACTAGTCAGACTGGACAATATTATAACACACAGGACACTGGGTAGGGTATTCTGAATGGATTGCCTCAGTAGAGAATAGTTAGTTCTAAAAGATAAAAAACAAAAACACTGCTCTGGTCCCTCCTAACAAATCTTAAAAGCTAAATCTCAGTGAATAAAACTGTTTCAAGTAACTTAACAGCATTGCAAAGAAAGCCTCAAAAACATTTATAGAAATACAAAAAATTCTGGCACCTAACAAGGTAAAATGGCTAGCAGAAAAAGAGGGAAAAGAGAGCAAAGAACAGATGAAAAATAATGAGAGAGGAACAAAGCACAATAGAACAAGTAGAAAACAAATAATAAGATGATAAGAAAGAAAAGAATTTGTAGCTATGTGAGGTGATGGACGTTAACTAAACTTCTTATATGGATACATGCATCAAGTCATTATGTTATACACCTTAAACTAATACAATATTATATGTCAATTACATCTCAATAAAACTAGGAGAAAAAAAGAAAGCAACACACAGCAAGAAATAAAATAGCCTGTGGTCTCAGCACAGGTATTTGAGTAAGTGCAGTGAATGATGCAAACAGGGAAAGTCATGAAGAGTTTTGCAAGCATCTCATTATGTTAAAAATATAACAAATTTGCTATTGCCAGAAGAGAGCATTTTAGGGAGTGAGGAGTGGAAGAGTGAGAGGGAGATATATTGTGGGTTGTAAATTAGTCCTGGAGCTCTTTGAATTAAGAAAAACCAATGCTAGCCAACTTAAGGGGGAAAGGAATGTATTTGCAGTATACTGGGAAGCTGGTAGAATCGAAAGTAGAGGCTTCCTCTTCCTGTACTATGTTGGACTAGATAGCCCATCTTACCACAAACACTTTGATATGCTGGGTATAATAAAACAGGCATTCTTTAAAATTCATTAATATCCAAATTGAGGGACATTCTGCAAAAATATCTGTTTCGTACTCTTCAAAGTGCCCAAGTTATTGAAAACAAGGAAAGACTGAGAAACTGGTTACAGACTAAGGAGGCTAAGCAGACATGATGACCAAATGTAATATGGGATCCTGGAACAGAAAAAAAGACATTAGTGGAAAAACTAGTGAAATCTAAATAAAGTCTGAAGTTTAGTTAATAGTGAAAAAAAAAAGGTGAAAGACTCAAACTTAGACATATTCATCATAATCATATAAATAAGTAAATGGTCTAAAAACTCCAATTAAAAGGCAGAGCTTATCAACTTGGAAAAAAAAATCCCAACTGTATGCATTCCCAACTCTATGCTAACTATAAGAAATAAACTTGAAATATCAAGTGACAGGTTAGAAGTAAAAAGATGCTAATAATAAACAAAAGAAACTTAGAGAGGCTGTAATAATATCAAAGTAGATTTCATAGCAAAGAACATCACTAGAGATAAAGAAGGTTATTTCCTAATGATAAATGAGTCAGTTCATCAGGAGATACAACAGTTCTAAAAGCACGAATCATAGGATTTCAGAATATATGAAGCAAAAACTGATAGACTTTCAAAGAGAAATAGACATATGTACGATAATAGAAATTTCAACACCCATCTCACAATAATTGATAGAATAAGTACACAAAAAAATCAGTAAGGATGTAGAAGACCAAAACAGCACTATCAACCAACTTGATCTAAGGAAATGTATAGAGTGCTACACCCAACAACAGCAGAATACTCTTTCTTTTCAAAGGCACATGGAATCTTTATCAAAATAAACCAAATCCTGGACAATCAAAGATGTCTCAATAAATTTTAAAGGATTTAAGTCATGCAAAGAAGAAATTCAAATCATGCAAATTATGTACTCTAACCACCAACAGAACTGACTTATCAACAAAAAAATATCTAGACTATCCCCAAATGCTTAGAAACTAAATAATATACTTTTAAATAACCCAACAGTTGAAGAAAAAATAAAAAGTGAAGTTAGAAAGTAGTTAGAAATAAATCAAAATGAAAATTAAACATACAAAAATGTATCGGATGACGTTAAAACAGTATTCAGGTGCACATTTATAAAATGGAACACCTATATTAGAAAAAAAGAAAGGTTTCAAATCAGTGACCTCAGCTTCCACAATAATAGCCTAGAACAAGAGGAGCAAATTGAACCCAAAGTAAAGAAGAGAATGAAAACAAGACATAGACTATGAAAAAATATTTGTAAAATATTTATCTGAAAAATAACCTGTATACACAATATATAAGAACTTGGAAAATTCAATAACACAAAAACAAATAATCCAATAAAAAATGATAAAATGATTCGAATAGATACTTCACTAAGGAAGATATACAGATAGCAAATAAGCATACGAAATGATGTTCAATATCATTAGTCATTAATGAAATGAAAATTAAAACTACAATGAGATACCACTACACATCTATTAGAATGGCTAAAATTGAAAAGTATCAAGTGTTGGCAAGGATGTGGAGAAACTGGAATTCTCCAATACTGCTAGTGGGAATGTAAAATGGTACAAACACTTTGGAAAAGAGTTTGATATTTTCTTAAAAAGTTAAACACATACTTATCATATGATCTAGCCTTCTACTCCTAGAGAAAACAAAGCAAGTGCCATACAAAGACTAATACGTGAATGTTCATAGCAGCTTGATGTGCAATAGTTTAAAACTTGAATCAACCCAAGTGATCATAAATGGGTGAATGATTAAAAAATATTGTGGTACATCCATACAATAGAATACTTCTTGGCAATATAAAGGAATGAACTTCCATAAAACCATCAACATGGATAATATCAAAATAATTAAGCTGAGTGAAATAAGTCAGAGAAAATGAATGCACACTCTGTGACTCTAGTTTTAGATAAATGCACACTAATCTAGAGTGACTGAAAGCAGATAAGTGGTTGTCTTTGGAGGCAGGGATACTGGAAGTGGTGAGAGGGAGAGGTATTGCAAGAGGAACAAAGAAATTTCTAGGGATGATAAATACGTTCCTTGTATTGATTGTGGTGATGGTTTCATGGGCGCATACACCTGTTAAAACTTAACCAAACTGTACATTTTAAATATATGAAGTTTATTGTATGCCAATTGTACTTAAAGCTGTTAAACAAACATGATTTACAGGGAAGTGTAGTGCATATACAGAACTGTGATTCTAAAATTTTGCAGAAATAATAAAATATAGACCTGAAGATTCATACTAGTCACATGCTCTTTAACATTTATTATTATACTGGGCATTATTCTCTTAAGTCACAAACTCTTTATAACTCTAATTATGTTTTATTTTTTTCCTTCTCCTGATAAGAAATGCAAGATTTCACAGAACCATTTTAATGTAATAAAATATTATAGCATTCACTTAAATCTTTTATTTGTTCCCTTCTGTCTTCATTATAGGATGCATAACTGAGTGTTTTAGCCCATGTCAGTGCTAAGTATTTACCAAAAGGTGCTGAAAAAGGAGATAAAAAGTATTTCTTGAGGGCCTACTATATGCTTAAATACCTACTAGGTACTTATATCCCTTTGTTTCTTTTAACCCTCTCATCAGTTTTCTAAGGACAATATTATACCTGTTTACAAATGAGAAAATAGTAGAGTCCTAAAGAAATCTACCCAATTAATAAATGTTGAAATCAAGAATGGAGCTCTGCTCCTAGTAACTCCAGAGTCTGTGGGCTCTTTTCACGAAGCTGCTCAATGTACTGCCATAGCACACTTTTCTTTCTACTGATGGGGAGGCACATCTCATTGTACAAGTTTGACAGAATATGTCAACGGTTCTACATGTTGAAACCTCCTTACAATTTAAGTCAATTTTGCACACTAATCAAGCCCAAACTATTGAATTAATCAGGAGGAAAAAGCAGTACTTTCAAAAAATGAAATAAAACACATATAAACTCAAAGAAACTAGAGTTCCCAAGTCCAGGTTTGGGGGAGAAATGTCTTATATTGGGCTGAACCAAATAAAGCCTGTATATTTTTATTTCCTTTCTTCACTTATTCCTCAAATATTTATTTGTGCCAAATTCTGTACTAATACTAGTTATATATTAAAGAATAAAAGATATATGGATCCAGCCCTACTGGAGCTTATCATTTGGCAAGGGAGACAGTAGAGTTCATTAGAATCTTTAAAAAAGCAACAACATGGAAGCAGTTCATAAATATATGCCACTGAAAATTTGGTAGAATGTATGTGAAATCTCTAAAATTGGGAGTCACAGAAATTGGCCACAGATCAACGGTCTGAACATTGTGGTTTTACTTGCTTTTAATCACACACAATATTAGAATACAAAAGCGAGCATACAGCAATAGAGAACAGGCGACATTCAGCACATTATCTGACTAAAGATACTGCATTCTGTTCCATAGATCGTATTCAAAGCATAGAACTTGGGCAGGTTTCAGGGGAGAGATATATAGCTGATTAACAAAATGGAAAATAGAACCCGTGTAGAGAGATTAAAGAAAATGGAATGATTTGGCCTGAAGAAGAATGTGAAAGAATTTGAAAGTCCTTAAACAAAGGACTTTTACAGGAAGGATAATGTTAGGTTATTCAAAATTTTTATTGGAAAGGAGATAAAGAAAAAAAGCAGGCTTAATTTATAGAATGAAGATTTTATCTGGATATGAAGGAGTGGTTTTGTTTGTTTATTTGTTTGTTTGTTTAGATTAGGGATGATAGATGTGGCCCCACTTTAACCAGATGACCTCCAAGGACCCTTTCCCATTAGAAGATTCTGTGGACACTATAACAACATATGAACTCTAGATGGAACTGAGTGGACTTGACATTTTTAGCTCCATCATTTATTGTGGTTTAGAAATGCATTTCATATTAACTCAGCAACATGGTTAGAGAACACTTTCCATCTGTCAGTAAGATGCTGAAAATTACTAAGTCACAGCATTGAGCCAAAAAATGAAAAAGAGTGGATGGATAATTGCACTATGAAAAAGTGGTAAATTCCAGTGGCGAAAACCAAATAGCATGAAAAAGCTTTGGAATTTAAGGTTGGCATTGCCACCCCTTACCCCACACTGATATTTCTTGGATGATAGTCATAGCTTTAGTCAATAGAGTCACATGTAATTAATTTTGGTTTAACTATTCCAAACTAGAGATTTTAGCATGTTCATTTCCTGTATTCGTTCCAGTGCCAAAAAATACAGCATTTAGTGCCAAGATTTAAATGTATCTTCCAAAAAAAGAATCTGGACAATTCATACCAGTGGTCAATCATCAAGTTTCATAAAATAAGAAAAAGAATGCTTTCTTGTTATTAAAGTCTTCAAAAACTTGGAACAAAGTACAGTGTTAATAACCTTCACTTCTGCATGGTAAAAGTGTTGGAAAGCATCCTAAGAGCAATATTAGCAATTGCATGAACAAATATTAGCAATATTAGCATGAACAAATATTCACTTCTCAATAGCCACTTGTATTTTAAACTTTTAATAATCGTTTATTTATCCAAAATTAATAAGAACGATTGATAAAAAATAATTCTAGAATTGATTTTCTCTACTAATAGATCCTCAATATTATTTACTCTTTGTTTAGATTGGGAGGAACTTTTGAATAAGAATACAATGCAGATCATTTTAAAAAGCACTCGCATTAGTTCCTTAAATGACTTGTATAATGCATAGTGTTAGAATCTGAGGAATGCCTCTATTCCCTGAAAATACTCCTGGTATGTACCTACAGCAAATATATAAAATCACTGGGAAAGCTTTAAAAAGGAGAAAATTTATGATATAAAAATAAAATTATACTTTTATCAATTATATATTCATTCATTCAGTTAAACAAGAGGAGGACAATGTTTTCAAACGTGTGGCCTGCATGACATAGATGGTAAGCTGTGGATCATGCACCAGCTGCTTCAAACAGCATAGGCACATGATGTTAGATAATACTGAATGGCTGGTGAGAAAGATATGCCCTCTTCAATTCTCTTTCATTCTTCTAGTGGCTTCATTATGAAAAATTTGATCACGGAAAGATAGAGCTTCTCTGACACTCCCTAATCTCTCTTTTTAACAAAGAGAGAGTTGGATTTCCATAAGCCAGTATCAAACTAGAATTTAATAACATTGTTTTCATTGTACTTACTTTTTCTATTATCTTTATGACCAGCCGCTAGATTTCCATGTGGGGTCATGTCAGTGGTCTGTCCTTGCAAGGAGGAGGTTTTTATCACTGACTATGTTTAGAACTGCCATTGAAGAATGGTGATAACAAAAAGCAGATTGGTTTTTAGTTGGTGTACTACTGTTTCAAATTGTCTATAGACAAGGCATCCCTTTAAAATCAGGGTATGTCAAGGGAGCTCTATGGAGTAACAGTTAAGTGTACGGTCTGGAGCAAGATCCTGTGAATTCAAAAATCTGCTCACCTACTTTCTACCTGGGTGATCCTGGGACAATTACTTACACTCTCTGAGCATTATATCCTTATCTATAAAATAGGAACAATAATAGCATATCTCTCATAGGATTGTTGTGAGGATTGAATGATGTAAGCCACGTGAAGCTTAGCACAACGCGTAGCACATAATAAGTTTTCAAAACTATCAATTATTCCTATATATAATGGCTTACTTAACACATTCAGTAGGTGTTTACTAATTTTTAAAATAAATAAATATTATAAAGATATAAAAACCAAGTTTAATTGTATCAGTAAAATATTAAAAGGAAACAAATAATACAAACTCGGCCCAAAGTATGTTGTAGGATAAATTGATTGTATCCAGGGATTTTAAAAGGCCTGGTGCTTTCCTCTACAAAGAACAGGAAGTGCTGATTTGAGAGCCCCTTGAAGTTCAACCTTGTGCATAATTTTCAAATTCCCTATTGGTAATATCTATTGGTAATACCAGGCTTTTAAATTACATTATCCCAGGGCCAGCCCCATGGTGTAGTGGTTAAGTGCGCTTGCTCCGCTGCTGGGGGCCCGGGTTGAGATCCCAGGCGTGCACCAAGGGACCGCTTGTCAGGCCATGTTGTGGTGGCCTCCCACATAAAGTGGAGGAAGATGGGCATGGATATTAGCTCAGGGCCGGTCTTCCTCAGCAAAAAGAGGAGGATTGGCATGGATGTTAGCTCAGGGCTGATCTTCCTCACAAAAAAGAAAAAAAAATTACATTATCCCAACACTAATTTTAAGAAATATTTAAAAATCTCAGATGCCATTAATTTTATTCAGACATTACAAAATGGACATGGTGAATCCTGAAAGAAAAATATATTTTTTTGTTTATATTTTAGGTGAGTGATTCTCAATCTTTTCATCTCCAACTCAGTGAAATGTCTTTTATTCAAAAGGAACTGATTGAATTGTCAGATTAATGAGTTTATAAAATGTTTTACAATTACCAGAGGTAGTTTCCTATACCTCTGTGATTCCCTGATAGTTAACCAGTAGGATATTGACTACTCAGTGCCTGTTTACATCAAGAATCTTGCGGTTTTAAACATTACAAGGACCAAACTGAAGATCTGAGCAGCTGTTGCAAAGGATTCTCTTCTTGAAGCAGTAATCATCATGGGACTGGGCATATGCTAATCCCAAGAACTCTAAATTCATCCAGAGAATTTCCAGGATAGGTATTCATAAAGTAATATAACATCCCACGATCTATGGAGAATTTCTAGAAACAGACAGAAATGTCCATATGAGGCATCTAACTTCCTGATACACAGATATAATTGTTACCTGACGTAGTTGTATGATCCTTTTATAGTAAAACCATGATTAATTGGAATTCAGTAATATATATAGGATTTTCTGAATACATTTTGTTTTTAGGATTCAAAAGCTAATTATAAAGAAGACTAAAATATAAACACATATTTGATTTTAAATACAATTAATCTAATAAGAATATTCAGAACGAGGATCTAAGGCTATATATGCTACTAAGTCATATAAGAAATTTTTCCAGTACAGTTTACTTGGTGATAGAAGAAATTAGATTAAGACTTTAAAAATGTCTTTAACAAGTTGAAACAGATTAGATGTTACTTTTTCAATAGCTTAATTAATAAAAATTTTATAGTAAATATATATATACATATTTTTTTTTGTCAAGGAAGACCAGCCCTGAGCTAACATCTGTGGCTAATCCTTCTCATTTTGCTGAGGAAGATTGGCCTTGAGCTAGCATCTGTGCCAATCTTCCTCTCTTTTATGTAGGATGCCTGCCACAGCATGGCTTAATGAGCGGTACGCAGGTCCACACCCTGGATCTGAACCTGCGACCCCCAGGCCATCAAAGCGGAGCGCATGAACTTAACCGCTATGCCACCAGGCTGGCCCCCTATGGTAAATATTTTATAACATTTAAAATAAGTTCCCAGCATTCTGATACAGAATTTTTAAGTCTACCATTCAGCATTTAATCCTAAATGTTAACACACTCAATTTCTGAAGAATTGATTTTAATGAACTATAACAAATTATCATACATTTACTTTAAATTTGATATTAGCATTTACAACAAAATGGCTACCAAACTACTATTGCAGATATAGATATATGCTGTAACGTTTTCTTAGTTTAAGATGAAATAATTTATGAACTTAAATTAGACATCTGATTACTTGAGTAAGATATACAATTCACATAATCCAAAAACTATTAATCAAAAATATAATTTTGAAAACATTTACATTTACTTGAAGTTTCATAAATAAGATCAGTTTATATTTCTGCTTTTTTTCAAGTATCAGTCAAAATCCAGTAACTATACCAAAAAGGAAACATTCACATACTGGAGATTTGTCTCTTCTTAGAACATAGAATTGTGAAGGGAAGTGTTGTAATGATATGGATAACATGATCCATGGGGGTGAGAATGGGGGTGAGAAACCTCAGGTCACAGGGTAAATCTGCTCTCTACTTTATTTCCCTAGTTCTTAAATAATATTTTTCAAGCCATTTCTGCTTTAGGTCAAAAGAAACACATCATGAAGAATTTCTCTTCATATTCTTTTTATAATCTCTCTCAAGATTTTTGGATTAGAGAAATGGAAATATTAATTAGATTTATTATTTAGGTTAAGATTTCAAAGGAGAATAAAAATAAGGGATAATTTACTCTGACATCTATAACCCTGCAAGAGATAACAGAGTTCATTATCTCAAACTAAATCCTACATCACCTCTCTCTCCACTCCCATTATTTCCTACATGAACTCTGAACAAGCAACCATATATGAACAGTGGCCTAATGACATGAAAAATCTAGCCCAGAGGCTTTGCATCCTGGGCATTGAATCTGAGATGGACTGGAGCATAAGCATAGTTATCAGAATCATTATCTATATACCATCTATTCACTGTACACAGATCACAAAGCTAATAAAGGGTACAGTTACAACTGTCCAACAGGTCTTCTATTCTCATTACTATATTATGCCCTTAAATGTTACTGTGAAAATGGATAATCTTTTCCTAAGCAAAATCTGATACCACTTGAATCCTCCAACTGATTTTAACATATAAGCACAAATCTAAATTTCCTTAAAGGGATAAACAATAATATTTTCTACACATAGATGCATTACCAAGTGTTGGTGTTAAGAAAAAGCATTACAATCTTTCATTATAATTATTTTCATTCACTAATAAACAGCATAATCACATAAACATGGTACTAAACAACATCGAATAACCCTGAAAATATAAGTGGCAGAATATTCTCTAAGAAAATCACCAGCCAAAGGATACATGAACAGAATCTTATAAACTAAAACAAGCACAAATATTTTTGTTCCAAAGGTAGGCTAAAGGAGGCAAATTTTTTTAAAGTTTTACATTTCTTACTTATTTTTCTTATAAATTGTCTAATTTATATTCTTCCCACATACTGCTGTAAATCTGCAACTAGGTTTGTGTGTGTGTGTGTGTGTTGTTTTATATCGTATTTTTAGACAATCAAATATACTTGGCAAAGGATGAGGGGAGCAGTATGACAAGGATGAAATTTGTCAGACAAATATATCACAGTATGTTAATTTCCTGACTCAATTTTCTTCCAAAAAATATCAACTGTACCAACCCAGTTATTATTAAAATAAATATTGTAGTTTCCCTCCTTTATAAATTCACTTGTAAACTTTACTGGGCAAAAAGCTATTTCGTCTCATGGCTTTTACTACAGATCAATCCAGAGTCTGGAATACTTGGCGTGCCTCCTGATTCATTGTGTGGACTCCTTTTTAGCTTTGTGCAACAAATTTACATCTTACAGTTTCCTCTTATTATTAAGAGAGAGAAAAAAATAACGTCATGAAATAATTGCACTTCTTTTTGGTAGAGAGATAGTCAATGCATGAAAGTCACTGAAGGTAAGTTATAAAAAGATGAAATGGTTGCACTTAGACTATTTAATGATTCACATGTAGGTTATTCATTTCTTTTTATAAAAGCTGGAAGACAATTTCCTGGTCCCATTCATACAGGCAAGCTCTCCTGCAAGGGCTCTATTGCAACCAAAATATTTCAGCTCAAAAAAAGCTCTTTCTCTCCCTTTCTTTCTATCTCTCTCTCATACACACACACACACACACACACACACGCACACATAAAAACACATAGATATACTTACATACACAAATGTCATTGACAGAAAAAGGAGAAAAGATTGAATTTTGCAAAACAAACATAGATGGATGAGAGAAAAACATATGATACATCAAAAATTTTACCATAAAATGTAGTAATATAACACTAGCATAAAAATACATCTTACTAAATTAGCAGAAGCTTCTTTGTTCACAGAAAATAAGTTCCCCACATTACCAACTTTTTCCGAAAAAGTACATTTACTTTTATCACAACTACTTTAAAAGTTCAGAAATGTACCAGAAGTTAAATTATTATTTTAAAAAGCTTCTATTTTGAAAAAAGATGATGACATATGCAGACATTGTTTTTAAAGCAGCAACATAGAGTATATAATTATTTTTAAAAAGTTTTAGCATTGGGACTGAGTATCAACCACACAGACTCCAGTAGCACTTACTTACTAGGCAATATGTCCAAAGTATACTCTGAGAGTGAATGATTTGAAAGGATGTTATTAAGTGCTATTTCACAAATCACCTGGGGTCAAATAGGTATAAGATTAAAAAATTTTTGTAAAACAACATGGTTTTCATTTCTCTCTCTCCTAAATTATATTGTTTGCCAGGGTAACGAGTGGAGTAGGTAAGTGACACTGCAACAATGAGTTAGATATGATGTAGAAGAAGTTTCTTTCAGGCAGGTAGAGAAAGTAGAATGCCCACTTCTGGATCCTGAGAGATTGTGAGAAGAAAAACAGCAGTCGAGTGGAGAGTTCAGCCGCATGTGTCCTCAAGACATGGGAGCAGCATCCACATTGATATGGGATAGGCCAAGAACATCGAGAAGACAAGTGTTAACACTGACTCGGATTTATGTCCAGGAACCATCAAGCTTCTAGGAGAAACATCCAGTATCAGGTGTATGATAGAGTCAACACAGCTCAGGAGCGATTTTATGACATTAAAAGCGGGTGGCAGCTAGACAGATGAGCATGAGGCAGTGTTCCTGGCTCCTCACAAGATCTGGAGATCTGCAGGATGGTGTGTCTCTGTGAAGGTCTTGGCTCAAGAAGTTTCATGTACCAGCAGAAACTTAAGATCAGGTGGAAGCTCACCAGGAATGGACCAGTCAGGCAGCAGAGACCAACAAGGTCCCAGAGAATGAGCACATAGGATGCCCTTTCTCCTTCCCAGCTGCTAACATACAGGTACATAATCCCACCCCTCTAAATATCTAAGAGAGATATTATGATGCCATATGTTAGAAAATTTAAAATCTGTCTCCCAGCAGCCTCCCTCAGCAACAAACTCCCACGCCCCTATCCTCCCCCCAACAAAAGCCACAGCCACATAGCAGGGTAGAGGCACTTGAGGATGTTCAGATCACTTGTTTGCTAATTAAAATATAGTACATAAATCTGGATAATATAGTACACATATTTAATATTAGTATAGTACATAAATTTGTATAATATAGTACACATATTTAAATTCAGCAAACCCTGACTTAAAACACTAGATAGAAGTTTTAACTAAATATATGTAAGTGTGCACTGTTTTCTGAGACATAGAATTTAGTATATCATCCTTTCCTCCATATATGAGCACAGAACTTGCCCTCCATGGATTATCTTTAAATTGTGGAACTAAAATTAGCAAAATGCTATTCTAAGTTAATAACATTTTTGAAAATAACTAAATTCAAATACCATGAATTATTTTACTTTAGTTATAGTCATCAGTATCAGAGCTTCCCTCTTCAGGATCATTCCAGACCCTCCATCCTGAATATAATTTAGCCTGAGACTGACTGTAGGGTTAACAGAATCCTGCCTCTGGATGTTGTTACAGTTGTTTTGCATGAACTTTCATACAAGGTGACAATTAGAGCACCTGAGCAGGGAACCAAGACTTCGTGGTGTCCGCAGCACAGAGTGTATGAAAGGTTTTGTGCCTTACTTGTCAATGAATGTGTAATAATTGTAACATGTAGAAATAACCTTCAGTAGAGAAATGTGTTATACATATTAATACACTGGAAAACCAGAAAATGTTAAGCTTCAAATTAATATAGAAAATATAATACCACTTATGTAAACTTTTGAAACACTATAAACTATTAAGTACATATTAACGAATACATACTAACATAGTAAAAGTCAAAACAAAATACATGTGAACGATATATAATCACTTCAAGACTGGGGAGAGGAAGCGAAGGGGAAAGGATAGAAGTGGGCTTGTCAGGGACTAATTGCCCCAAGGAACTTAAGGGTGGACTCAAAAGCATTTAACTGTTTTTCCAAATTGTTTTTTTCCTTTTGTTATGTTAAGGAATGCAATCACCAACCACCCTGAACCAGACCAAGCCTCACCACAAGAGCTACACCTATGACCAGTGCCTTATTTTTAATGCTAAGATCTCTCCAGGAGGAGTTTAGGCTTTATTAAAAATAACCTGCAGTGTAGGTGGAAGCAGACCTTCCAAATGAGCCTGCGCAAGCGAATACCCACTTCTCCGTTTTGAATATTCATTTCCCACCCAAAATACAAGGCCCCTATTTCCCTTTGTTTGAGGAGCCATGACTTTGGAAATGATTCCGCATGGTTTCCTGTTTGCTGCAAATATCCTTTATGTGACAACTACTTCTGGTGGAAAGTCTGATTTAACTCACCATGAGGCAAACGCACTTTGGTTTTGGTAACAGGCTTTAGTAGTCATTGTAGGCATTTGGACATTTTAAAAGAAATCTCAGGCCAAATGTTAAAATCTATTAAAAATGGTGCATGGTGCTTACTGTACAACTTTCTGTACAAGTCTGTATGTTTGAAATATTTTATAATTTACTATGAACTTCCTTTAACTTTAAAAAAAATTGTTTCATATATTCTTAAAGCTTGAGTAACTTGATTCAAATTTCCTCATCAGATATTTAAGGGAAAATAAAAGCGCTCTTTGATCAGTTCTATCTTTTGGTTTGAATGAGCTCAGTGTCAGGTTGGAAAAATCAGGCTGTGGAAAGTACAAAGCTACTGTGGGAAGCTCAGGTCCTCTCACAAGCCCTCACTAGCATGATTATAGCTAACACATTAATTAAAGGTAATTAGCCAAGCAGCAGGTTGTAAACCAAGACTGCTCAAAAGCAGCAAATGATGCTGAAGCAACTTGGATGCAAGACTCTCTCTGATGACACAGAATTCTAGACAAGGTGAAGGGATGTAGAGAAGAAAACAGGAAACAAGACCACAGTGAGGAGCGATGTCGCAGAACAAACAGTGGATTCTCAAAAGCTGGGGTGTGAGTGCAGAGTTGACCAGGAAAGCCCAGGCAGAACAACTGATGAATGTTTCATGGGGATCTAGGGAACTGAGAGTCTAAACCATAAACCAGGGAGAGAGAACATAATGGAAAGACATATTCTGATACCATGTTATAAGAGTCAAACTGTGGAAAAGTTTCAACTCTGATTACAAAGCGGAGTTATGAATCTAGTACAGATCTGTCAAATCCCTAAAGCTGCATTTCATTCCTAAAATAGAAAACAGGCAGGCAGAAGGTGAAGAAAGTTTGAAATTGAGGTTCTGAATAAAAATCCCGGAGCTGCGGAAATTGGGGTATTCTACTTATTTTTGTCAGGCATTCAAGTGTGGCGCTTGCCCAATACTGTAATAAATAATGAAACAGCCTTCCAAGAGTAGTCAATATCAATAGTCTTAGTGTGTATATCTACATTGTAAAAAGCTTATTTTTCTTTGGGCATAGAACAAAGACAGAATAAACATCGTCAGGCAAAAAGCAGTAATTTTATAATAACTATTAACAACTCACAAAACAAAATCAGAACTATCTTTCCCTGACTGTGAGGGTAGCATAGATATAAATCTTTACTTACACAGAAATAGAGCTAAAACATGTTTTTAAAATACTTATAAATTTAAGTCCAAATGTGCCAAATGTAGCTTTTACAGACTCATATATTTAGCCATCTCAAAAACTAAGTGCAATAAGATAGGAAATTATGTAGTTAATTTAATTTTTAAAATTTATATCCAAAGTCTCACCGAGACTAGATTATTAGACCAAGATTCCTAAACTATATTTAATCTACATCTATTCAAAGAGGTTTCAAAGCCTCTTTAAACTCTAGATTAGCATAAAATTTTTGCACATATTGAATATTAGTTGTTAAATTTGAAAGTACTCCTAAGATCTCAAAAATTACACTGGGCTGAATTCAATAAACATGTGGTATTTTGGTAAATATAAAAGTTAAATAATTTAAAAATATTTACACATTACTAGTATTTTAATTCCTTATTTTACATGTGTGTTTTATTTGTTTGCGTTACATTACTGTGCTCTGTTTTGTTAGGCTTTTCCACAGTGTCTCTCTCTCTCTCTCTCTCCCCACCCCTCACTTCTACATTGGTTTTATTTACACAATTAAAAGAAAACAAAACAAATTGTTTCCTTTAGGATACAATGGATAGATAGATAGAACAAGCTACAATGAACTTCTACAAACTTTAGAATTGACAGAAGCCAATTATATACAGAGCTATAGATAAACACAAATAATGGTGCTGAGAATTAAGATGTAAGGCCTAGGTGAACTCCAAGAGTAAAACAGAATCTCCCCTAAACTTAGCACTGAACTAAGAAAGTACATAAGGCAACTACAATGAAAATGGTTTGTAAATTGAGGTCTGACAACAGAAAGCAGGCAGTCACTCAACAGCACTTATTGCAAGTCTACATCCTGCGAGGCCCTGAGGACACTCGATACGGGAAATAGTGAAACACACGTCCTATTCTAGGCAAAGTCCCTTCTCACCCACTAAGAAATTCATAACTCAGATTCAAACAATAAGGCCTTGGTATGATAGGATTAATCTTTAAGAAGTGTTTATGTTTCTTTCCTACTCAATAAAGCATCAAAGGGGAACTATCCCACAAGGGTGTTAACAGAATTAGCAGAGAAATACTTGGCATTTCAATACTTATTGAAGACAGAAGAAAGGGGAAGGAGGTGGTCTCTTAGTCGCTTTTAAAAATTAAGAACTGAGAAATGCTATATGAAAATATGATGTAGAACTTTCTTTAAATTAAATCAGCACCTGCCCACAATAAAATTTTATAGTGGGTTTAAGGCAAATCAAATGCTAACCCTCCCCCTTCCCTTTCCCTCTCTGTATGTATGTATGTATGTGTTTTCTTTTTTGTGTGTGTGTGAGGAAGATCAGCCCTGAGCTAACATTCATGCCAATCCTCCTCTTTTTGCTGAGGAAGACCAGCCTTGAGCTATCTATTGCCTCCTCCTTTTTTTCCCTTTTTCTCCCCAAAGCCCCAGTAGATAGTTGTATGTCACAGTTGTACATCCTTCTAGTTGCTGTATGTGGGATGCCGCCTCAACATGGCTGGACAAGCGGTGCGTCGGTGTGCGCCCAGGATCCGAACCCAGGCTGCCAGTAGCAGAGCATGCACACTTAACCGCAAAGCCACTGGGCTGGCCCCTGTATGTGGTTTTATACTGGTCTGGAACTTACAGCATAACTGTGGTCAGGATAATTCTAAATAACTTTATAACAGAAAACCTGTAAATATTTTTCTCTTTATGTAGGAAGAGTGAGGTGAATTCACACTATATCCACAGAGTGATGCTTTGGTGTCAAATAACCATGATTCAAGTCCCAGTTCCACCGCTTGCTAGCTGTGGGACTTTGAGTAAGTTACATAAGCTCCTTGGGCCTCATTTCCCTCATCAATAAAATAGGGATAATAAAGACATTGTTAGGTGTGGGGGATCAGAATTGGCCACCTCAAAATATGTCTCTTTACCTTGATTATTTTCTCTGAAAGAAACTTTGATCTCCCTCCCCACTAACTGCCTAAAAGAATGTAAGATAGAAGGCCTGTCCCCAGGACGGGCCATCACCATAGATAAATCTGGGCATGGATAGACTGGGATGGTCCTTGCTAAGCCCATTCTTATCAAAGCTCTGAAACCAAGTAAAAGTGGAAGACACCCTTTGTAAGAAACATTTACATTTGTAAGGGAAATCTCTATTTGTAAAAGTATCTCCCTCTCTGTATCAGAAAGAAGGGGGGATGACCTTATCTCTAGAAACTCTTATCAGTGCAGAAGGTGAGGACTTAAATCTGCACACTCTTGTTTACTGTGCTTTTCTGGCAATCTCCCATTGCTGACTCCCTCCCCCCTCAACGTCCTCCTTTGTCTTTATGCTATTTGAGATGAGAACCTCTGCTATTTGTTGAGTTACCTAGTTTTTCCAGGTTTCTCCCATGTATACATGTTATAAAGCTTTGTTTGATTTTCTCCTGCTATTTGGTCTCATGTCAATTTAATTTGTATCCCAGTCAGAAAGGACCCAGAGTAGGCAGAGGATAGTCTTCCTCTCCTTCATAGGTAATCACTGTAAAGCCTTTCACACATTGCCTGGACCATATGGTAAACACCCAAAAAATATTAGGCATTATTGTTATTAGGATGATTGATAATTATCAGTTTGAACACTATAATCTACCAAAACAATTAAATCACATCAAAGTGAGGAGGAAGAGGGGACACAAAATATAGAAATAACATTCCAGCCAAGAAATTTTTCAGATAGCTAATATAAGTCATTACTCCACTTTACTTTTGGTCAAAATACAAAATACAAAAGAATACAAAAGACAGCAGAGCAAACTAGCCAATAATATAAAGTAGTCCTTAATAAGTATTTTGAACAAATCAGTGATGAATGTAGTTTGAGACCCTTGGAATTGATAATGAAAACCAATTCCACAAAGTGGTAAATGGTGGTTTTGGATACTGTGATAAGCTATACTGTACTGGTTGCATGTTCTGAAGGCACAGTTATAGGGAAGACAGTATCAGAAAAAACAAAGACACATCACTGCCAGTGATTATACATGTAGCTCATGAGTGTTGTTCAATATAAATGCAATTTCAGAGAACCTAAATGTTTTTCATTTCTCCCAGATGAGTTAATTAAGAGCAGTGTGGAATCTAGCAAATGCATTTAACATAATTTTGTCTATGAAACCTGCAAGTTTCTGATCTTTAGTTTAGGCAAACTTTGTCTTTTCTAATCAATTACTAGATTAAATGCTTTTTTGCTTCCCCAACAATGCCAAGTTTGGTGTATTCACCTACAAAGCCTCAATTAATGTTTAATAAATGCTGATAAAATGAATTACACATAACCACTCTTCATTTTTGTCTCACTGGTAACATTTTCAAGATAGACTCAAATGCATTAAACAAAATGAATATGTTCTCCATGTTAATATCTGCAATGTTAATTAAGGAATAATTATTGTAAATAAAATAATTGATTTTAAGTGAAAATATTAATGTTTCAGAAACAAATGCTAACTTAAGTGATCTATGTCATCTGCTAAAACAGACCAAATGCTTTTATTATCTTTTCCTTTTTCCCACTGTGTTTAGGAATGAACAATAATCATTGAATGAATGTAAAATCATATGTATTTAAGCAGAAGAATGAAGTCTAGAACAATATGAAGAGTGTTTCATTGTTTCAATTCATTAAATGCTATTACTATGTGCATACTCTAACATAAGATGATGACAGTTTTATCCTACCTTTTTGATGTGTCTTTTTAGAAATAGTTTTGACTTACACTAAGCAATACTTACTCTTCTGCCTTATCATTCCATGCTTTTTATAAAATAGCTAACCTGAGGTTGTGAACAGAGACAAAACTTTCTCACGTGAGACTTTAGTTTCATCAGAATTGTGTTCAAATTCATTTCACTAAGACCATCTCAGATAATGACACAAATACAACAGGTAAGATCTCCAGCCACGAAACACTCACCGCAGTTGGCCTCATCTGATGCATCTGCACAGTCTGGATCCTCATCACAAACCCACAGCTTGGAAATACAATGTTTGGTAGTTTTACATTGGAAATAGTCTGGAGAACAGCTGTTTTCAGCTTAAGAGGAAAACATCTATTAAAATATAGCTTTGGACAAGAACAGATATTTTATTTAAAAAACAATTAGACAAACAAATGGTTAACATAGTCAACTGAAAATGTGTCATCTTTTAATTAATAAGGCTCTGCAAGTGGAGTGTTAACTTTTAATTATCAATAATGTATTCCTGGGCCGGCCCCGTGGCTTGGTGGTTAAGTGAGCGCGCTCCACTGCTGGCGGCCCGGGTTCGGATCCCGGGCTTGCACCGACGCGCTGCTTCTCCGGCCATGCTGAGGCCGCGTCCCACATACAGCAACTAGAAGGATGTGCAGCTATGACACACAACTATCTACTGGGGCTTTGGGGGGAAAAAATAAATAAATAAAATCTTTAAAAAAAAAAAAAAAAAAAAAAAAAAAAAAATAATGTATTCCTAATATCCTTTCCGGTCGAAATAAAGAAAATATATTTCTGCAATGATACGTTTGATAAAAACCAGTGTTTTCAAAACAACCACCTTGACTAGATATTTTGAAATTAATTTTAAAAATAAAGAATTCAAGGGCTTTCAAAAAATTTTTTTCCAGATAAAAAAATTAAGAATTTATACATATGCATTTTTATAAATGGAAACAGACTAAAATTGGACGATATTAGTGAATGAGGAATTAAAAAGCACAAAATTCATCAAAATTTCTAGTTGTGTTCAGTTTTTGAGGGAAGAGGCGAACATCTGACTCAGACTGTAAACTGCATCACAAATTCTAGTCAGTCTAATGGATCAGCTTCTAGAACCGCTAACCATAAAGAACTGGTACTGACTTTGCTCTGAATGCACCATCTTAATCAAATTGCTGGATGACTGCACATTATTTACTGATAAAAGTTTTAGGGGAATAAAATAAAACTCCAGCAAGACAGAAATGTTGATAGCAGTTCTGTGGAAACCCTGAAACTTGATAGGCACTCTACCGTTCAGATCCTGCGTGTGCACACGCGCACGCACTTGCCTGCCTACGTGCATGTGTATATGTACACGATGTAAACGGCTTTGCTTTCCTTTTAACATATTTTGATTTTTGGTAGGAAATGAAAATAAGACGTGAACAGAATGGAAAATATTTTACTATTGTTCTTTGAAGTAGCTTGTTAAGATACATTAAACAGGGTATTGTTTACAGTTTTTAACAAGTAATTTTGTTAGATGATTTTGCCCAGACTTTGTTTCTTATCATACATTCGATTTGCATTTTATGGGGAAAAAAGCAATCTCTAATTGAAATGCAGTTGAGTTCAAGTAACTGATTAATCAATAGAAAAAAATTATCTGTAGCTACTTAGTATGGGCAAAAAAAATCAATTTATTAAGAAAAACACAATAATCACTTATAATGTTGTTTTTGCTGCTTCTCTTAAGGATGATGTAGATGACTGCATTTGTTTCATGTTTATCATAACCTCCACGTAGCTCTTTAAGTAAATAACACCCATGTTTTAATGTTCTCTATATTCTTTGTATAGAGTTTCTTAAGTAACCCACCCCAATAGGCACTTGTTTGGAATTATTTGCCCATAAGTGCTGTTATATTTTTCTACACTGTGTGAATTCATGGTGTACAATAATAATTTTTAGACCAATTTCAGTTGAGAGTCAGAAGTAAGACAGGACATAACATCTTGAGGTGACTTACGACAGTCCCTTTCATCTTCCTCATCCCCACAGTCATCTTGTCCGTTACATCTGAGGTTTACTGGAATACATTTCTGGTTCTTGGTACACTTGAACTGACCTGAGAGGCAGACATGTGTGTCTAAAAGGCAGAAGGAACAAAAAAATCTGTGCTGAAACCTATGTCTGAATTTAAATCAGTGCAGACATAATCAGCTAAGAATTAGATTGATGTTCCTTCGTTCAGAATTTAATCACCCACCACAGTTGAGTTCATCAGAATTGTCTCCACAGTCATTCTCTCCATCACAGATGAAAGCAGGCAGAGCACAGAGACCAGTTCCACATTGAAATCGGCCTGGCTGACATTTAAATTCAGCTAGGGGCGAAAACATAGGTATCACGGAATGACAATCTGAGCTCATGACTTCTTAAACAGAGCTTTTCTGACATTCAAAATATTTATTATATTAAACATATCCTAGAGCACAATGTGAATGTTTCACATCTAGATAGCTATTTGATTCAGATGCACAGTTAAGCTATGAGCAACTCAGACGGCCTCCAGATTACATTTCATAAACTAACAGCAAAAAGAAAGGTATTAACAATGCATAAATATTAAAAATATTTTTAAAAACATAAATGTCTCCTCATTTCAAAGAAATGGTATTGAAAGTTTAAGTGGCAGAGTAGAATTTATTGTAATTTTTAAAAAAGTTATTCCAATATCATTTAAAAATATCATTTCTCTTTGATCACGTTGCCACCTGTGATGTGTGAGAGGAATATCTGTCCTCAATACGTATTCTCCAGCACTACTTAAAGCAAACACTTCCTATACCTATCACATTTTAAATCACATTTATTGATATTCATTTCTATAATCCTATTAATACATATAGGGACAACATCTTGTAAATAATATTTTTATATACCATACTTATGTTATTATAGTAAATAACTCCCAGATGATAATGCATTTTTTGCCATATTCTTTAAGTTTACATAAGGAATAATAATAACAATAATAATCATAACATAGGTTCTATTGAGTATCTATTGGGCACTGGGCTGAGCCCTTTCACATATAGTTACTAACTGAATCTCATCATAACTTTCTCACCTCAGCATCACCATGATCATTGTATAAGTGAGGAAACTAAGTCTCAAGGACATTCATAATTCACCCAAGTCTGTACAAGTTTCAAGTACCAGACTTGGAATTTAGGTCCTGATCTGACTCTGAAGTTTTCTCACAAACTATGCTGCTTGCAGTAAAACACTTATCTTTGACTGACGATCCTAGTGTATGTTACTAATCACTGACTTTGAGATTAATAATATGCTGCTTATTAGTTCAAATTAGTCAGTCAAACATTAATAAATGATATTTTAAATTTTCTTTGGAAAATAAATTATGCTTTTATACTTACAATATTAGTTACAAATTTCCTTAACATTAAAAAATATTGCTCTTGATACATGCTTGACTTCCATAGAAGTGAGTTCTAAAATGTTGCAAGTCACTTACATCTAATCTACAACATTCATTAATTAATCACATTAAATGTTTACACTGTGTGATACTTAATTTTCTCATGTTCTAAACATGTGCATTTCCTTTTGCTTCATATGTGATTTCTTTCTTTGCTACCAAAACAACCTTACCAGGAGAAGGGTTATAACTCTTAAAGGAAAGTTTCAAAGCCTGGGAAATAACTGGGAAGCCTATCTGAACTTTAAATGCGTCTCCAGAATGATCCTTGGTGTATTAAAGTATCATAGGAAATGTAATTACAAACTTATGATGCCAGAGAATTCTTAATGCATCACTCTTAACTACATTTATGTAAATAACATTATTGAAATTTGCAAGTATGTAAACCTGGGATCAAGCTTTCCTGTCTTTTCAGGTGAAATTATAGATATTGTCAGTGGCTCTTAGTACCTCCAAATTTTAACGATGCAACTACTCAAAAATGAATTCTAAACACTCCACAGACTCATGTACATCCTTTTCCACCTCACCATGACTCTCAAAACAAGGTGTCATGCCTACAGATGTTCAATGCTGTTAACTCGTCAACTCCAAGTAAAAGATCATTTACTAAAAGATCACAGAGATAATGTCACCAATAAAAGCATGTAGTATTGGTATTTAACCAGGATAAGGATCGTACAGAGACTCTTAGATACCAGATGTCTCTCTGGTTCCCTTCAAAAGACATTAAAGTTATATTTGCTCACCATATATTCTAAAAGTGGGTAAATGTGAAAAACTTATTATTCTAAATCTGTAGTTAATTTTTCATATCAGTATGAGTATAGCATGACATTTCAGTCAAGATTAAAATTCGAGTTCAGGAGTGCAAGTATTTTGGAAGGGAAAGCATTGGGTTCTATTGACTTGGTGTGCAGGTCATTTTGCTGATATTTCCTTAGAGAACATGTTAGTGAATCTGGGAAGGAAAGGTCATCTTAATATGAGGACTAAATTAACACATGCATTCTTGTCTATTTATATAAATTACAAAAATAAGTTGTATTTGCTTTATTTACTATATTGTAGGAAAGTTTACTTTATTGTGAGGAAATTAATAACTTTGTTTAATGAGTAAATCTCAATTGGTCACCAATATAATTTCTTGTTCCTTGATATTCTTTTTAATTCACTAATATAATTTCTTGTTCCTTGATATTCTTTTTAATTCACTAACTTAAAAAAAGAATAATTCAGGCATAATAGATACCTATCTCATACAGAAAATACTTTTGATATATTGTCTATCATAGTGAAAACAAAAACTCTATTAAAAAATCAAAGAAGAATGGCCCTTTCAGAAACATAAAAAGATTATTAGAAAAGCGATGACTTTTATAACTTTTTTCCTTCTCTTTGAATATATTACTTACTGCTTTCAAACATATAAATGAACTATGTGAAACAACTTCAAATGTTTGATACACTTGGTAGTGACCAGAGAGATGGAATACAGCTCACCTAAGTAACAATCTAGAGACCTTAAGTTTGAAACAGCTTTGTAATTATGTGGCGGAAAGTTCTACAGCAGAAAGTAACTAGCATTCACTAAGACAGAACACTGCCTTTCTTTAATGCAAGCCTAAGAATCTTGAACTCAACTGTCAAGAACGAATCATGGCAACAATCCACTGGGATGTAGAGGGAATTATCATGATTGACCACAAGCATCTTCAACTTGACAGGACAGTATTGCAGTAACCCAGGGAGTGAACTATAAAAGGCTATCTAGGAAAAGTCTGCTGATTGTCCATCAGAACCAAAGTTAACAAAGATAGCTTAAAAAAAATAGCACCTAATCATGCCAATGACAGTCAGACATCAAGACATAATTGGTAGTCACTTTGAGGTAACTGCTAAGAGCATACTAAATTGCCTAATAGCAAACTTATGATTTATATTGGAAAAATCAGACTTTTAAAGAATTTTCAGTATTTTAATACCGACAGAAAAGTTGAAAGATTGTATCCCTTAAATGTAAGATTTCAGTCATTGAGTGGCATTCTGAAAAATTGCCCAATTTTGCTACTAATTTGGTGATACATTAAGTCAAAATCATGCTGATTGATACTTTATTAACCACTACATGAAGAATGTAGTTATTCTACACTTAAGAAAATTTGAGGAAGAAAAAAGTAACACAAACTGCTGATGGTGTCATTCTAAGTGTAATCATTATCAGAGACATACCCAAGACATTGCAACAATTTTGGTTGTATTTTTAAAGATTGGCATAAAACCTTTCTATTTCAATTTTGGAAAAGTATCAGAAGGTAATAGTTAAGATCTGGCCTCAATTTTGCAGGTCTGGGGTTCAAGGAGCTATAAATTCTAAATTCCTATATTCGCCAATGTACTCACGACAGTCATCAGGTTCATCAGATCCATCGCCACAGTCGTCCACAGTGTCACATTTCCACCAGAACGGAATACATTTATCAGTTTTGCAACGAAACTTTAAAAAAAAGGAAAAAAAAAAAAACAAACTTGAAGAACCCTACTCATACATAATGGATATTTAAAAACTCACCAGGGCAGAGCAGCCTAGCCTACTCGCTTGCTGCAAACGTGAACTATGGTGGTCTTAGAGCATTCCGCAATAGAGGATAAATGAACAATAAGTAGCAAAATGATCTGCTAGGAAAGTACATTGTTCAAGAAAATTTCCTGAGATTTCCTGAGCACAGACAAGCTCACACATCTACATATTGTCCTCGGCTGCTCTCGCACCACCACAGCTGTTGCATAGTTGCTACAGAGACCACATGGCCCGCCAAACTTAAAATATTTATTAGCTGGCCCTTTATAGAAAAAGTTTGCCAGACGCTGATTAGAGCTCAAAATCATCAGGAATATGAGGAAGAGGTATTAGGTTGAATTAATTTAGTTAATTTGAATGAACTTAATTGAATTGCATTTTCTTAGGAATCTTGGACAATTCAATTAACCTCTCTCAGTCTCTGTTCCTTAGCCACTAAATGAGGAGCTGAAGATAATCTGGAGGATCGTTTCCATCTGTCATGCTATGATTCTATGGATTTCCTCAACGTTAAATATACTGCCTTTACCATAATGAATACCTGCTCCACATAAAAATTTAAGAATACTTTTTTTTTTTTTTTTGTGAGGAAGATCAGCCCTGAGCTAACATCCGTGCTAATCCTCCTCTTTTTGCTGAGAAAGACCGGCTCTGAGCTAACATCTATTGCCAATCCTCCTCCTTTTTTTTTTTTCCCCAAAGCCCCAGTAGATAGTTGTATGTCACAGCTGCACATCCTTCTAGTTGCTGCATGTGGGACGTGGCCTCAGCATGGCCAGAGAAGCAGTGCGTCGGCACGCACCTGGGAGCCAAACCAGGCTGCCAGCAGCAGAGCGCGCGCACTCAACTGCTAAGCCACGGGGCCAGCCCCAAGAATACTTTCACGCAGTTGAGATCAATACAGTTATTTTAAGTTTTTAGAATTTTTAATAAATACACATGATCTTTTAGGATAAATAAGAGAAGTTATGATAATTAAAAAATAAGTCTGCAATAGGTTTTTTGCTATTACATATTTTTAAATAGAAACATAAGAAAACTGCTGTATAAAACTTGTTTTCAAGATTATCCAAAAAACTATTCACTATTTATTAATGTGTTTTATTTGGTCTATTGTCCTTTCCATTTAAAATAGTTAAAGAAAGAGTAATAAAAAAATAATAATTCTATTACTTATAAGAAGAGAAATTTTTTAACTCTTCTCTTTTAAAATAAACCATCAAGGGAAAGACTAACAATAGAGAAATTAGTTGAAAATGTTATATGGCAATATTTATTTATAGGTTATTTAGCACACAGGTGCTGGAGAAAATTTTCAGGAGGTTATAATTGTATGTTATTTTTATAAGGAAGGCAATCTGAACTCAAATTCATCCCCTGAGACAGAGCATAGAATTATTGTTCCTGATAACTTCACTGTTGCCTGACTGTTCACAGAGACCAAGAAAGTTCAGTCAATTTATTCCATAGTGATCTCAGACCAAAAACTAACCCGTCTTTGCACCATTCAGTTCTAAGCTTACCTTCATAAAAGAGAAGAAACTAAAAAAAATCACACTTTCCATACAGAGAGCACATGTATCTGAAATATTTGTCATTAAAAGATTCACTTTAAATTATTAAAACTAAGTAATAGATAAAGTTTAGTAAATTTCTTCTAGCACTATCAATTTTTTTTCTTCTTTAGTTTAATAGAAGTTCAATGAAAAGTATATATTACAATATTCACCTGGAATTGAAAATAGATATTTTTCTAAAATTTATTACTTTGCTTTTTGAAATGTTTCTTTTGTAATTCCCACATGAGTGATTGAAAACAAGGTGGCATTTATCTTAACATGTTGCATGCCAGACAGATTTGTAATACAGAAAAATATAGCCTAGGTTCAATTTTCTCTAATAAAAATGGATTAGCAAGCTAAATGTTTGTTCATTTAAAATACTGTTACTTTCTTCCAATAAGAGAGAACTTGATGCTAGCCTTTCCTGAATCTGTGTATATATCACGGAGTTGATTCAGGGTAGAATTACGCTATTTTTTAAAATAAGAGAGTGGATTTTTTTTTTTTTTCCCCACTGGCAATATGGGAGGGAACAGAGCACTGTGAATCCAAGAGAAGATCTGACTGTTCAACTGATTTGCCCATATTTGGTTAGCCCGTGGTTATGTCTGCTGTGGTTTTCATAAATTACCAGAGGAAATATATTACATTTATAGATAGTGATTGTCTGGGGATATAAGGCTAATATATATCTGAAAGCAATTACCCTGGACATTAAACATTTCCAGTTATTACAGTATATCAAAGTACATTAGTCAGAGGATTTCAGGTCTCCTGAGTATATTCAAAGTCTTCCCAACCAAGATTTAGAAAGTATCTAAAATACATATTTTTAAATTCACTAAATATTTCTCATTTAAATAAGCACCAACCATTGGAATTACATAAGATATGATTATTTTGCTTGCCATTTCATTTTTAATAAGAACTTAAAAGGGTTTGAGTTAAAAGAAGGCCAGGGTAAAATATACTTACTATGTTACTTTTTATGTTAATCAACATTTTATTCATTACTTTCAGAGGAAGATCTCTTCTATTTTGTGTCTGGGCTTCATTTTTTCATACTTATATACAGTAACTTTAAAAAAATTAATGCTAAATATAAATATAAAACATTCTTCATGGTAAATGTTCTCCAAGACTAATATCTTCATAAAATAGATTGCAGACTGCAATTATCAGCCACAAGTAGAAGCTATAAAGAAACTACAAAATACATGTCTACTAAAATGGTTACAAGGATAGAATGCAAATCTCACATACAGTCTTTAGTTGAAACAGGAAAAGTATCCACTTAAAAGATAAGTAAAGCCACTGTTTAATTTACTTTTTATTTCCTAATTAAATTTATTTAAATTTAATATTTGATGTGATTAGTGCTACAAGAATTGAATTTAATTTTGATTTTTAAACAGATTTTCATGTGTTCATTTTCAGTCCTAATAGAATTCTTATTGATGTGATTTGCCTATTTTATTTTCCTAAAAAACAATACTTTTGGGGGATATATCATTAGTTGCAATCATTAGATGAAAAATCAAAATCCCTTAGTAAGATGAATCAAAAATGCCACATTTTTATCACAATGCTTAATGGTATGATTCTGAAATACCTAGATTATTTGCTCTATTTCAATGTCTAGCTCACCAAAAATTGTGTTTCTATGAACTGACTTTTCTCCAAGAAGTGTGTAGTAGATAGCTTTTTCCTCTCATTACGTCAGAAAAGAATCATAGGTAAAAGGGCTGCACAAACCGTAAAACTTACAGGGATAGCCACTAATGGATTGTTAGCTATTCTTCATTAACTTTTTTCTTAAAGATGAAACAAATCAAGTGATAACTAATTTTTTCAGGAAATACTGCTGCAAACAAAGATATCTGACCCACAACTTGGTTTTTCTGTTCTGTCTTGTCGAATATTATAAAAATTCGTGCAAAGCACCATTGGAGGTATTTGAAAAATTATAAATATTTTAGTGGTGTCATCATTGATACCAAATTAGGAAAAAATCTAATTATATGAAAAATACTTTTCTAGGTTGATTCAGGTTTTCATTTAGTTTATTGGATTTTTGGCATTGAATAATTATAGGTTTTATTATACAATAACCTGAAATGTTTTATTCCTTTTATGACTACAGCAAGGCTGAGGTTTTACTACTACGTCTTGCTGTTTGAGATCTTCATTTGCGTGTCAAGCATCCTTTGGCTTCACTTTATTTCCAGTTGGCTGTTGAGGCTCATCACACTGTAGTGGCTTGGGCAGGCTTTGTCTCTACCGGGTCACCTATGGCCTCAATGTTGGGCCTCAACAGAGTGACTCATGGACCGCTCCAGAGCAAGGGTCAGAGGTTATTTCAGAGTAGCCTGGAGGTTAAGCTGCAAATGTATCTAAACTAAATACCACAAACAGGAATTATATTTTAAAATTTTTTAAAAAGATATGATTTCTCCCTTAAATTTCATCCTTAGGAATAATCAGGTAGCTTATTTTGTCTCTCATAGTGACTTAAATTTCAGTTCTCCAAAAATAATGTGTTTTGTTTACACAAACACTTAGGGGATTATAATAAAAACAATACAATTTGTAAAGAAAGCAGAGAGTGTGACCTGTGCTTTCAACTAGACGTCAGAACCTCCTGATGGCAGCTCATGCTAATTGCACACATACTGAAGTATATTCTAGTTGCAAGGGTAATAACAACAACACTTACTATGCACTAGGAACTTTTCTCATTTAATCTTCACAACAATAGCTTGGGAACATTATGATCCCCATTTAAAAGATGAGAAAACTGAGGCACTAAGAAATTAAGTAACAAAACTAAGGTAATGCAGCCAATCTAAAGCAGAGTCAGGCTTCAGAGTCTGTGCCCTTGACCACTACACATACTGCCTCTCTGGAAGAGGTCCAGTCTTTTGCACGAGTGTAATTCTTTAGTGTCTGATCCTCCTAGTCATAACTTGAGAGGCAGGTTGAGATAGAAGTAGCTTATCCATTAAGGAGAAAATTTAACTTCTGGGATATCTTCACATTTTGAAGAAAAAGAGGTTTCAGAAGGAAATTATTTAGATCATATAATTTTTCAATAAAAAAAAATCTAGAAAATCACTTTCCACCCAATTCATCTTTTCCATATCACTTGCTCTGAGGAATGGGAGAGGGGTGGAGATGGTGAGACAGAGCAGATTTTCTAGGAAGATTTTTTGTTTGTTTATTTAAACTGCCTTAATCTTAGCCTTATATCTTAGCCTCAGCCCTATGCCTCAATCACCTTGCCATCTTGTAATATGTCAAATCTCCTCTGATGATTCTGCTATGCCCACTCACGTTCTGCATCATTATTCTGTATGGATCTGTGTAAGAATGGTTTTCATTTGGGTTTTTGTTTTTCTTTTTGGCTTCTATTTGTACTTCCTAATTTCTAATTTCCCATTTTAACAATATGTATTAAATTGCTTTTCCCTTACCCTGTGACCCTATCTACAATGTATGGAATGATTATCTAATGTTATGCCAAAGAGAAAAACTGATGTTTCAAAAATGGTTTAAGTAAATAAACAAAACTGAGGCCAAACTTTTATAAGCCAGACATCCCATGAAATAATTTCTGGGCCTCCACTCACCTGACTGGCTGTGCAATTGGATAAGCAAGTCTTGTTATCAGCCGCAAGATAGAAGTTGGTGGGACATGTGCAGGTGTGAGTCTTTCCAGGGGCTAAAAGGCACAGATGACTGCAGCCTCCATTATTTATCATGCAGAGATGTTTGGAGACTACAGGTGAGAAAGAAACAACAACAAAACAGGATAATCAAGACCAATAATATAATACGGGATTAGCAATAGGACATTTAAGCTTCATAACTTGTGTTTGAATAGAACTTTGTAATCAAGAACTCATCAAGATTATAAAGACAATTTTATTTTGTTACAAATTCTACTTATTATCTAATGGCATTTATTTTACTGTTAAATAATTTTAAGGATGGGTTTCCATAAAAACAAGCATTTTAGTAGGAAAAAATTGTCCATCAGAAAAACAAACAGAGACTAGAAGCATTTGGATAAACACAAACATATGTTTAGAAATATAAATGTAACTAAAACAATGAAACAATGATCTACAACTAATAGTGTAGTGGCTTTGTTTTCTAGGCCAAATATGTGTTTTAAGCAAAATAATCAAAGCTTTATTCCATAAGGCCTGATAGAATTCCTACTAGATATATGCTTAAGTAAACTTCATATATTTCTCATTTTTAGAACCCTAGAGCTACTTAAATATAATTCCTTTCACCCAGCATTCCAGAAACTAAGGATCCTATAACTATTTTGTAAATAAACTATTTCAAGAATTCAGTTTCCACTTCTCCAACTACATGTATTATTGTCATTTCAGCTTTATGATTTCAACAAACCAATAATTCTTTGTACTATCATTGAGCTTCTAATCATATCCCTTAATAGCAGTACTTGATATCAACTCACGTCATTCCATACAGTTATGCTAAATAATAAAATCTGGTAATCTTTCTCAAACATAAATTGACACTTAACCTGGGAGGAAACAAAAATGGAATGTTACTAAAAGATGTTGATGCATTTATGGAAATCATGGAAAGAATAATTACCATCAGGTTGTCTATAAGAATGATACACCTGGATATCTGTGATGGCATGCCATGAGTTAATCAGTGAGAGTCTGTCTGCTCCCGAGGTTTTATGGGCACGGCTGAGTGACTTGGTTTTCCCATCAGTCCAGTAGATGTAGTCTTCAAACAATGTTAGTGCAATCACCCCTGGAATATCTTGATTAGGGACTGTAATAGGAGATGGTAAGATTAATGTTCAGTCTTGGAAGACTGCCAGTTAAAATATTCAATACTACATGGGCTGACAGATACAACTGCTACAGAACCTCATGTGAATAATTGTTGTGACAAGCTGTCAGGCCAGCAAGGTTCTTTATTACCAGTTAAGAGAATGCAGAATCTGGTGCAGGAGTTTGCTTTGCTCAGATTTGGCTTGGTTCAACCACTGGGAAGAAAATGAATGCAATCTTGTTTACGAGGAATGGATGCTTCATCAGAAACAAATAATATCCAACATTTAAAAATATATATATATATATATTCCATTCAGTTGTTACTAACTTAAATCTTTAAACTTACAGGTCATTGTACTGCTTTCTCCCACTTCTAAATTGGTTAAATTTTATATCCAGGATGAAATATCTATTATTCTATCTACCTGGAGATAGAGTGACTGTAAGACTACTATAACCCATTTTAGTCACTGAGATTTTATGAGTACTTTAGCTGGGATAAGGATGGAGGAAAATAAATGTGACAGATAACAATGTATTATGCAGATTTAATAGTCATAAAACTGTTTAGTTGCAGATTAAAATTGTTTTATAATTGTATCATCATTATAAGACTGCATTTAAATATAAACAGTAGATTGAGCATCACAAATGTGATTTTTTCATTCAAGAGATTCCAGGGTCCTATCAAGTAATAAGACATAATAAATTTGTTTGGTGGTTTGGGATTAAATAACTTTAAACCGTGGTAGAGTTTTCTTCACAATTTTTTTTAAAAGCAATAAATAAAGAAAATGGAAATTCCCTAATTTGCACAAACATTCCAATATATATCTCTGTATTAATTTTCAGATCTACTTTCAGAAATTCTGAGAAAATGTTCATTAAAGAAAAAAGGTAGTGTAAGTCCAGTAATACATACTTTTTTATAAATTAGATTTTAATGACTGAGAATTAATGTTTGGCATATTCTTCATTCAGTATAACTGACAAACTATCAAAATTTCATGTACAATTCACTCTTTCTAGGGAAGTTTCCAGCTTTATTTTTAAAATGCTAGGTAAATATATATTGTTAACTAGAAGCAGAAATTTTATATCTACTGATTTGTTATTTTTATTCAAATGAGCCAACTGTGATCAGAGAATTCACTATGACCCTGAGAACACAGAAATAGAAGAAATAAATGAGACTCTTCCATATAGGTGATACTTTAAGCCATTGACTACTACCAAGGTATGGTCTAGCCAGAAATCCGTCTCTGAACAGATGCTATGCATATGAAGGATGCAATAATCAAGAAAAATCCAGATGTGCATACTTTTGATACAAGTACTCACAACTGAATTATCATCTGTGTACTTCTATAGAGATGGCGCCCATCGCTAAAATGATAAGTGGAACTGGAGAGAAAGATGAAAAGAAGGACACTTTACCAGAATGAATCATATCTGAACTATTTATACAAACTATTTCCACTCTTCCCCTTTGGCTGTATAAATTCATTCCAGAAAGGCAAAACAAATGTGGCAAAATGTTAACAACTGGGTGAATCGTAGTGATGAGCAATCATTATAACAATCTTTTAACATATGTGTATGTTTGGAAATCTTCAAAATAAAATAAAAATTTTGCAGAAAAAGTTGATAGCATGAGAAACATTCAATTCAGATTTCCTTAGATGCAAAAGATGTAATTATGTTATTGACTATGGACTCAAAAAGTTAATCATCACTTTAAAAAAATCTTAGTCCACCAGACATTCAATTAACTTCTATAGAAAAAGTGAAGTTTTTGTAAGAATTTGCCTATTACCATCTCAAAAGTAGCATAGTCTTTTTAACTATTCAATAAGTAACCACAGCCAACGTATATTAAGCACTTTGGCTCAAGGACCTAGGCCAGTGGTTCTCAGTGGGTAGGGGAGGCAATTCTGGACCCACAATAAAGAATTATCAAGCCCAAGTATCAATAGTTCTGAGTCTGACAAACCCTGCAGTAGGATATTCACTTTATACACCCTATTTCATTTAATACTCACAACTCTACCGTGCAGCAGTAAACCTCATTTTGCTGATGAGAAAATTATGATCTGGTAAACTTGACATGGCCAAAGAAGGGAGGGCAAAAACTAGTAAATGAGGGTACTGGTATTTGAATCTAAATCAGACTGTCCAGCTGCTGAGTTCTTTGCCACTTTACCTACTAGCACCACCTTTATGGACTGAATTGTATTCCTCCAAAATTCATATATTGAAGCCCTAGCCCCCAATATGACTGTACTTGGAGATAGGTCCCTTAAAGAGGTAATTAAGGTTAAATGAGGTCATAAGAGTGGGGCCCTAGCTCAATAGGACTGGTGTCCTTATAAGAAGAGAGAAACATGATGGGGGCGCATATACAGAGAAGAGCCATATGAGGACACAGCAAGAAGATGGCCATCTACAAGTCAAAGAGAGAGGCCTCAGGAGAAACCAAATCTGCCGACACCTTGATCTTGGACTTCTAGCCTCCAGAACTGTGAGAAAACAAATTTCTGGTTTGTTTAAGCCTTTCAGTTTGTGGTACTTTGTTAACTCTAGAAAACTAATGCAAGTATATAAAGCAATGGAACTAATTTCATAAGCTCCATGGAAAGTCCGTTTATTTAATTACTTGATTGTAATTACGTTGTATATGATTTTCAGTTTTGGGACAATTTAACTACTGAACAAGCTTGCTACCTCTAAGCTTGTAGTGCCCACCTATGAGAAACCCTATGTTATCAGATGATATAAATTTATGGAGATCAGAAAGATGAACTCTTATTTCAGAAGAAGGATGGCACATAGCTGAACGTATACAGCATGTAGAAAAGTCAATTTATAGTGAAGAAAATTAGTTCATTTGCCCAAAATGACCATATGCTTGATCCAGTTCCTTGTTTGATAGTGGCAGTGAAGAACAGGACTATCACTGTCACCGACTAATTGCCCTGAGGAACTCAAGGGTGAGTTCAGATGCATTTAACTGTTTAAGAGAAGCAATCACCAACCACCCTGAACCAGACCAAACTTCACCACAAGAGCTGTGCCTATGACCTTTGCCTTATTTTTAATGCTAAGATCTCTCCAGGAGGAGCTTAGGCCTTATTACCATAACCTGCAGTGTATGCGGGGCATGCTTTCCAACTGGGCCTGCACAAGCAAATACCTACCTCTCCCTTTGGAATATTCATTCTGTATTCAAAATAAAAGGTCCTTGCTTCCCTTTGTTTGGGGAGGGCCATGACTTTGGAAATGATTCTGCATAGTCTCCTATTTGCTGCAAATACACCTTATTTTGTGTGACGACTACTTCTGGTGGAGACTCTGATTTAGCTCACCAGGAGGCGAACCCACTTTTGTTTCAGTAACATCATCAGTAGCTTTATAAGCCCACTCCAGGCCTGCTCATTCGACAAACATTTTTCCCAAATGTATTTCCCAAACAGCATCAAACACAACCACCAGAATATTCCTTCTAGAGAAAACAAACCAAGTAAAAACACCAACTTCTGTTAACAAGAGGAAATTGGGTCTCATACATCTAATACTATACTGGCTTCCACAAGCTACTCTCTAAGAGATGGTGACAAGTTTCCTTAACACCACAACCAATGTTGAAAATCAAGCAAAACAAAAGAAAGCAAAACAAACAAACAAAATCTTTACATATTGCCTTTTTATGGGTTCAGCTCATAACTTGGCAGTATGCTTCATTTCCTCTTTGGGACCTAAATCTCTTCATAAGTTATTGGACTGTCTACTTAAGCTTCTGTGGAAAAAATGTTATATATTAACTACTAAGTGATAAGTATAAATATATGAATACTGTGTTGTTCCATCAATATTTGAAGAGTTCAACCCCCACTGAGAATAAATGAGATGTTCTGAGCCAAGCGTCATGTATTTTGGTACAAGAAAGTTTCCTGATTCAGAACAAGAAAAATAAAATTGTTCATTATGTGTCGTCCCTTTATTTACTTATTTCTACCTTATAGATATGTAAGTATATATGTATACATGCATGATGTATTACATATGTGTGTCTCTGTAAAATATCTGTAATATATATTGTATATAATTACAGATTATAAAGATATATATAAAAATATATTATAATATATAACTATATAATTATTATAATTAATTAGAATATAATTATAATATATAATATAATATATAAATACATAATATATAGTATATATATTTTATATATATATATAAAAACAGAGCAACAAGAATATGATTGCATGAGAAGAATATTTAACAAACTCCTACTAATACTGAAATGTTGAGTTTATGGAAACAGTAGTCAAGTTTTTGACTCAAAAAACTTATTATTTTGAGTCAATTTCTCAAAATAATAATGGCTATCCTTTGTAAGGAAAAATTATGTGACTACTTGTACATAAGACTGCCTTTGCTTAATTAAAAGAGAAATGTGAAAAACAAATTTAAGGAATCTTTCATTTATAGGTATTCAATAGAAACACAAAAAAAGAACAAACAACTGTCATGTGGGCTGCAGTTTAACAGGTACTTATTATATATTTAGAACCTATTTTAAAGCTGCTTTCTGTAGTTAGGTCTCTATTCTGTATAACAGCATTATCTATTGTACTGTTTCCAGCATTCCACTCAAGCACTAGGCTCTTAATTTTTATTTCATAGACTTCTATCAGAAGAAAGGAATTGATATTTGGAAAAAATAAGTCCAAGAAATACTACTTTATGGAGTTTTTCCCTTTCAGTCAAGTTGGATGCTATCCTGCTAAGGTTCCTAGTCATTATGACAAATAGAAAAGGTGGAAATCTAGAACATGCTTTCGGTTTAACTGTTGTCTCACAGCTAGAGATACTCCATTACAATGCTCTTGTTTATTCATTTTTTGGACAGCATTTATCATGCTAAACAATTATATTCCTGGGTAGTACCATTCTAATTTTATATTTCAGACTAATCTAGTTTCAATAGCTAAGAATAAAATGCACCAATAACACAGTACTCATCTTTCGTTGAGATAAAATCTCATAGTTAGTGTTGTGGGTAGGATATAACATTGAGATAGTGGCAGATTCGACATGGCTTTGCCCAGTGGGTTAGTACTTAAATAGAAATTTCACTAGTGATACTCAGTTTTTTCTTATTTCTCCTCCTAGATTTACTTTAAGGGTCTAAATGTTATTTTAAAATATTACATTATATGCAGCAATCCCTATAGTTTATTATTTAAAAGTTACTATGAGGGCTTTAGCAATATTTTCAAAAGTAAAACAAAGTTCATAGAATGTAACACCAAATTCAGTAATTACTTTTATAAAGAAATCAAGATTACAGGGTAACTTAAGTATCGATGTTTTTTTTCAGTTACAAAAATTTGTGTATTGTTTGGAGGGAAATACCTGAATGATCCATTAAGGTCAACCTAGCCCTCGCTCTACAACTGACTAGGTTTGGAAACTTAATATTCTAAAACTTTAAAGTTAACAAGCATGTCAAATAAAACATTAAATCCTATCATCTTTTCTTTTTAATATGTTTTAAGACTCTCCCATTTTTCTTATTCTTGGTGCCATTACCCAAAGCAAAGTTTCACATTCCCTCACACTTGAAGTACTGCAAAATTATTCTTACTTTTCTTATTGTTTTTAATCTCTTCCAATCTTTTTTGTACAAATTTCCTGTGGTAAACAGACATCACATTTTTAAATAATGGAAAAGAATCTAATTGAAAGAAGGCAGTCTTGTGTACAAGTGGTCATATTATTCTTCTCTTAATTATTTGCAGAGGTGTGGGCTTGGGAACCAATGATGGATAGTTTTTTCCTAGGTCGGTTATCAGAACCTGGTGAAACTGAAGCAAAGGGAAAAGAGCCACCCGCCAAGAGCAGTGGCCACTTGGTGGAGGAACTCAGTCACTGCTAAACCACTGTGGTTGGGTATGGAGGGAAAGGGGATGCATAAATACGCCGCCGTCTTCCTTCATCCACCATCTAATCTACTGCCAGTGCTTCCCATGGATTAAATCCAGTTTGAGGCCAGAAATTGAAAGAGCATGGAGGATGCAGTCTGCTGAAGTCAGCCTTCTAGCATACAGAGCATGGCACACAGGCAAAGACAGGATAACTAGAACTCTTCCCAGTCATTATTTCCAATATTTTTTTTCATGTCACATATCTCTTCCCTGATCAAAAACCACCAATGACACTCATTCCCCAGGCAGTATAGTGCAAACCGTTTAGCCTGACTAAAATCTCTGTCTTCAGAAGACAAGATGAGGACCCTCACTAATCCTCTACTCTAAGAGACCTTGATACTAACAATTTTCCCTAAGATCTTTCTAGAAGGATAATGTACAACAAGATATGTAGAGAAGCTAGGACATGAATTAAAGGAGTAGAGCAGGAAAACCAAAAAGGAAGAAATGAAACAAAGAAAAAGAATTAGATTGAAAAAATGAGGTGAGATTAAACAAAGCCTACAAAAAAGAGTGTAGGTTGGTAAACAGATGATAAAATTAGATGATGGAAGAAAGTGGTTTAAGATGCCAAAGAAAGTGGAAGATTCATGACAGTGGTAAATGAGTGGGTGGAAAATGGTTTCTAGTTTATGAAGAATAACAGAGAAGAGTGGGTGGGTGGGAAAATGGTCACAGTATACTAATTTCCAGAGAATGACTGCTGAGCCAGTAGCTTTAGTTACAAACTTCCCATCAAAAGAGAGTGTGCTTTACATAACCTTAGGAGAAAGGATGTTCTTTCTTTGTCAGTAATTACACATCCCTTTCATTGTTATTGTTCACAAAATCTTTTTTTTAAATAATTATTCCTTCAGAACCATTCCACTGAACATTTGCCTCCATGGATGTTTTTCCTGCCTGCTCTTTAATACAACCCTACTTAATAGTCACAGTACTGCAAATAAACTTCTTCAGGCAAATGGGTCCAAAATCCATTGTTCAAAATTAATAAAAGCATTAAGAAATGGCAGGAATATTAAGGATAGCCAACGTTTTCAAATATTATGATAGAATGTCCAAAATTTATTTTTTCCAATAAAAACTATCATGATCTTTCAAAAAGTTCATCCATCAATAAGACCTTGAAGGGGAGGAAAAATAACATTCTTCCATTCAGCATAGGTCACAGTGCACAGCAGATCTGAGCTGATACTACCTGGGAGTCTATTATTTGAGCCTGCCTTTTGTTTTTTTTGGTTTTTTTTTTTTTGTTTCTGGCTGAGGAAGATTCACCCTGAGCTAACATCTGTGGCAATCTTCCTCTATTTTGTATGTGGATTGCCACCACAGCATGGTTGCCAATAAGTGGTGTAGGTCTGTGCCTGGGAACCAAACCTGGGCCGCCAAAGCAGAGTCCACTGAACTTAACCACTAGGCCACGGGGCCAGCCCCAAGGCTGCCTTTTGAATAATGACACTGATCAAATGTCCGAACAATAGTTTTGTGTCCCTCTTTAATGCAGCAGTTTATTGGGACACTTAAATGTATAACTTTTTGAAATGAATGTAAAGTACGATGACAAATTATAGAAACTATTTAGAGCTCTTCTTTAGATTAAAGCCATTATTAAGAGGCTGAAGGTGTCCTTTGTTCATCCTTTTCTAGTATTTCTTGCCTCCTCTTGTCCATTTTGTCACCTCAAATGTTATATACTCTCTATACAGATTAGGAACATTCAGTTTAATATAATTCAATCCTTTTCCCTTTCTCACCTACATATTTTTTAATTATTTATAATAGCAGGTCAAATATGGCCATTTTAATATTTCACGTCTAAAAAGAGTATTCCTGTTAATAAATATGAGGATTTATAAAGCAGACAATGGAAATTATAGTAAATTAATTTTGAAAACTAGACTGTGCCTATAAATATTTTCTCTCGATGATGACATAGCTCTCCAATCTCTGAAGCAAACAAAGCAACACTGCTTCATGCACTTGGTAAAGATATATTCCTGTTGCTTTGAAACTTTCTGGGCCTTTCTGCTGGTGACACAAACCTTCATAGAAACTTAGAAATTTGTTTTCAGAGCCAACCATCAGTCCTAAATATAAGAGTTACGATGTTGCACAGACATATGCATTAGGAATGTGCTTGTTAGAGGGTCCCAATGAAAGCTGAAGCCTTTGAAAAGCACTTTGCCTTCGGGACAGATATCAAGTAGAGCCATTTACGTGAACTGAGTATCTCGTCTTCCCGCATTCCTACAATTATAGACGTGCTTCTAGAATAAAAACAGAGAAGAGGGTAACATATTGCAAGCATTTTCAAATGTGTTCTACGTAGTCCTAGGAATAAGGAGGGGTAAGTGAGGAAACTGATAGAACAGTTCTCCTCTGCCCCAGTTCCAACCTCAGCCAATTCTTTTAGGAAGTGTTAGGAAATCACTGACTGAGTCTAAGTCCTATTCTGTGGATAAGGACACTGAACTACAGCATGGTAAAGCAATTTGCCTAAATTAGAGGGTGACCTGAACCAAAGCCAAATCTACTGATCTCCAATACCCCACTGTCATATTTGAGATGGATAAGGTTGTTGAGAGTGGCTGAAAATTCATATTAAGGTAAAACTTAAATTTCTCTGTTTAAAAAAAGTATATGAAACATATGTGACATTTGCAAAATAATAATCTATTTAAACATATATGTAACTTAAAGTAACAGGTCCTATTCAAGGGACAAAACTGAAAGACATGATTGACATTGAAATTCTAAGACTCTTTAGAAATGACAGTTAATTTCAATTTATTTTACTGGTTCAGGAACATTTCGATTGTAACTGAATTGTATTTTGCTCCTTTCCATTAACTTTTATTGTATTGTAAACAGCAGCACATCAACACCGTTGGCATAAAATAGCCTGTGAAGTCTACTGTTTGCAATGGACTGCGAATGATAGGGATTTTTTTTCAAAAGTACTAAAATGCAGTATCTTGCTAAGAAAGAAACACCCTACTTCATTTTTGAAAAGAAAGAAAGAAAGAAACACTCTAGAATATTGTAAAATTGGAGGATGATATTATTAGATTTTCTCCCTTTCTTTGGTGGGCTTCAAGGGATATTTAAATTTTCTAAAACCTCAAATGCAACAGCTATAGAGTTTCAGGATATATGAGCACAAAATATTCCCTTTGTCTTTTTCAGTGTGTTTTTCTCCCTCAGAACAAAACGCTTTAAATATATTTTATGCTATTTCACCAGTACCATGCTGAGATCTGGATTCCTTTTCCAACATTAATTAGACAATCACTGCATGGGTTATGATTTGGATTTTTAAATCCAAACACAGAACTGCCCCTTCACCACACAACCTGGATTCCCAGAGCAATAAACAAACAACAGAGTTGGACTACAATATTGACGCTTCAGTATGAGGATCTTCAGGCCTAGGAGTATAGAAACAAATGAAGAGCTATATCAACATAATTGTATGAAATTTTAAACAATTGTCCCCCGAAATAAAAGACAGTTCAGTGATAAACTGTAGTTTAGAATCACAGCCAATGATTACTCTTCAGGAAAATTAGCAGTTATGAGTGTATATTTTTTCTAGTATGCTGGGTAAAATATGTATATGACCAACTGATTTAACACAAGGTTAAATCATTCAATGATACAAAGAAGAGTATTCTGAAAAAGAAAATTACTACAATAAATAAATTTTAACACTCAAGGTCAAACATACCTTTTGTTATCAGTGTTCACACAGTATTTTCAGCCTTTTTGTCAAGAACCTAACTACCCCTCTAAAATATGTCAAGTTCAATGGCACAGCTAATAGAAAATGAGGAAAACTAAATCTGAATTTATGTACTTTAAAACAAGCAGTCAGAATGAAACTGTGGCCTAAATAGACTTTTCTGGCATTTAATTTTCTTTTCATTAAATGGAAAATAGAATCTCAAAGTTAAGGTAGATGTGCAAAGTTATTGCTGAAATTTTTCTCAGGAGATATTTGTAACATATTTTATAGACATTCCATTCAGAGAAGCCTGTACTTTTTGGAGTGCATAAAATCAATGACAAAAGATCTTAACTCTGGTCAAATTTCAGAAATTCTGTGACATGAATCTCCAAATAAGATTTAAAAGTTTTCCTATAGGCAAGAGATGTAATTAGTTTGAAAATAGCAAACTATAACATCAAACTGTTCCTCTAAAGCAGGGTGTACAGTTTTTTTTTTTAATCTTCTTTTTCTTTGTTGTTTTTTTGTAAGGAAGATCAGCCCTGAGCTAACATCTGCCAATCCTCCACTTTTTGCTGAGGAAGACTGGCCCTGGGCTAACATCCATGCCCATCTTCCTCCACTTTATGTGGGATGCCGCTGCAGCATGGCTTGACAAGCAGTGCATCGGTGTGCGCCCGGGATCCGAACTGGCAAACCCTGGGCCACCTCAGCGGGGTGCGCACTTAACCACTTGTGCCACCGGGCCCGCCCCCAGGGTGTACATTTTTAAGCAACATTATTGCTCTCTTCACTCCCCCAAATAAACAAACGGAAAAAAATATTTGGATTTAATGAGATAGATGCTTTCTTTTACAGCAATTATGTTCTGGTCGCTTAAGTTTTTGTTTCTCATATATTTTGCAATTTTTCTATGTCCACTATTTAAATCAATCTGAAGAAATTTAGACATGGATGTACCTTTATTTGTCTAAGTGTGCATTTATGACGTTAACTGTTGCTCTTAGAAACTATAACAATCAGGCAACAAATGTACAATCAATTATCTATTCAAAAACAAGGAGGCTGTGTAGAGAATGGAAAGAAAGAAGGTTTTGGAACCAGTGAGATCTATGTTCAAATTCTGATTTTCCTGATTACTAGCTATTTGACTTGGGACAAATTACTTAATTTCTTTAAACCTATTTTGTTGCTGCAAAATAGCTTTAATGGGACTTACTGCATATTTGTTCACTGAGGTGCTGACTAAAAGAGCAGGTATTGCATCACGCACAGTTTCATGAACACAGTAGGCTTCTAATAAAGGTATGAATTTATAAGAGGATCATTCCAGTTCTTAGAACCCCAGTAGCAGGCTAAGGAAATTTCCATTGAAAGCCAAAAACAATTAAATGAAATGATATGTGCAAAACATCTACTACAATGTAATGTGCAAGAATATATGTTAACTCTCATTGAATTGATCAGTTCACAAGTGTTCAACTTGATGTTAATAACTTTTGCAATAACACTCAGGGAGAACTAAGGATTGAACTGACAATTTGAGATTTTCATCAAGGCTGAGTGAGGAAGTATTTGTTTATTACAGATTTCCAATCTCTTTCGGGCTTAAATTGAAGACTACCCTGAAGTCAAAACTTCGGGATTTGGTAAAGACTCTGAAAGGGTTGTGTGATCCACTTCACTGGAGGCTTAGAATTTTAGTTCTGGAATTTAGTCATTTTTTCCAACATCCTTATTTCTATAGATGAGGCAACTGAGACCCAGGGAAGTTACCTATATTTTTCAGGGTGAGAAAGCACCCCAACCAACCCTCATCCTTAGGTTTCCCCAGCTTCTTTTAAAATCATAAGGGTTTGTTTTCTCCAGTCTGAGGAGACCCTTTCACTTAAAGATCTGTATTTCAGCAAAGTTTTATTACTTCTCATCCAAAATCAAAGCCTAAAATTCTCTGAGGAGGTTGTGGTTTGGGCATGGTAAGGAGTCAGTCCCAAATACACAGACCTACAAGGAGAATATTGTTATTTAGAATCATTCTGTTTATAATATATTTAGAATCATTATGTTTTTGTATAAAGACATATAAATTTGAAAACTGAATATTTCAAGCTGGAGAACACTCTGAAATTTCCAAGTTTCTCATTGGACATATTTTATATCTCAAGAGAAAGTAGGAGGAGAGAGTTTCACTCATTTGCAATCTTTCTTTTGGGTAAATTATCAGGTGTTCTGAAATGCTTTTTAGAGAAAGATACAATAGAGAGTGTTTAACCACATCCTTAGAATTCCTTTTATGCTGACTCTTTTGTTAAAACTAATGTACCTCTCATCAAAACAGAGCTTTTCACCAAGAATCTCTAAGATATGCCTAGTTTGGTATTTTTTAATTCTTTAAAAAATGTCCAAATATATGTGAAATTAATAAGTCATCAGAACTATGAGTTCTTTTCCCCTAGCTAAGTGGATAATAATATAAATCATTCACTTAATATTTGCAACCTGACCACCAATATTTCTGCTATTTTAACTTTACAGATCTCTCCTATTTATTCCACTAAATAGCTATTGAACATAACACTTTATCCCCATTCCCACAGCTATAATCATTTCAAGTATTGTCTTCTAAAATATTTTAACAGCCTCTAAATTGGCTGCTTTTCCAGGGTCTTTCATTTTCCATGCTGTTGTCAAATCTAATAATAGCACTCTATCAACTAAATGCCATCAATGGCTCCCTATGACCTAAGGGATAAATTCCAAATTACTGAGCATACAAGGCCTGTCACAATCTGGCCCCAATTTGCCCTTGTTCATCTAGTGTCATTATCTCCCTCTTATATGACTTCCAGTCACAGACAAACTGTGTAAACCCCATGCTGTTTCAAGACTCTATTACATCTTTGCACATGCTGTTCCCTCTGTGTGAAGAATCATTCCTACATTTCCCCACATGGAGAGTTTGCACTACATCCCTCAGCCTTCTCAAAGGTCCCCTCTCTCCAACAAAGGCTTCCCTACTCTTGCCCGCATTTTCACAATATTTTGATATACCTCTAACTGCAACCTACTTTATGTCTTTAGCTGCACATCAGTTTTTCACATTAAACTGTGAGTGCTTTAAAGACAGGGACTTATTCATCTTTGTAACTCCAGGGCCTAGTATAATGCATGGCACAGAAAGAGACATCAGTAAATGTTGTTGAACGAATAAATGAATGAATGAATGAATGGGCAGATCTAAAGGGAAGAAATCAGAGAAATTAAAAAAATGAATCAATGAAAATTTGATTTAAAAAACTGTCTGACTTAGTTATTCAGTAGCATGAATAATATTCTATGCTATTATTATTATATTATATCATATTATTATAGAATTATTGGAGTAAAAACCAATAGAATGAAAGACACAGGTATTAAGGAGAGGTTCATGGGACTAAGATTGCACCTAAATGTTCCTAAGCTAGCAGATTGACTAATTTTATTTTTTTTTTAATTTTGCAATGTAGTATTTAGACTTGGTAGGAAGGTGGGCTGGAATACAGGAAGCAGCAGAGAAAAACAGATGGAAATTCTCAAGCAAATTGCAAGTCACATGTACCTGGATGGCAATCTGATCTGTTGTTTAGGGTACAGAATTCAGAACCTTTAGAAGTTCTCAGACTGGACAATAATAATAAAATAATGCTTCATTCATGGAATTATTGTATGGTTTAAATCAGAACATGTTTGTGGAAAAAAACTTTCTAAACTGTAAAGTCCTGCTCATGGTTTAATTTTTCTCCATTATTAAAATTTGACTTACAAAAAAGAACCATAATTCTTAAATTTCTCATACACCCTTCATATTCTCAAATTACTTTGTCCTGACTGGCATATCCCATTCTTTTGATGAACTCTGGCTCCAGTTTTAATGAATAGAATAAATAAGAACAATAATACTAGTCTCATAAGAGAAAAAAAGAGGTCAGTGACCAAACTAATACAAAAGTTATTACTGACATCTCTCTCCTTTTCCACCTCCAAATGCACAACCAGGAAACCACAGCATTCTTTATGTCTTTATGGGGCAAATGCAAGGGGTCAGAAAATCCTATTTTTCTTTACAAACACGGAAAATGAATGACTCTTTTTTCATTGGCTGTGGAGTTGGCATAATTCAGGCTGCCTACAATCAGCAGCTCATTAGTAACTACCAGGTAATTATTGGCTTGCATTCAGATATTGGCAGATGCCTGATAAGACACTTAATGAATTTTTCATTAGCCTTTCTGAGAAGGCCTTCAGGAGAAAATATTTCTGAAGGCAGCAACTCTTTCATTTTCCTCTTCTCTCATTTGAGCCTCAAGGCATTTTCAAAATCAAATTTTAAAATGTTCATAACACCACACCTAATTATCTTTCAGCCAAATATTTTACTCTTTAGTAAATTTAGTAGCATTTCTCCCTGTTATATATGTAACTCTACTCAAAGTCACCACCAGTACCATGATTGAAAGACACTTCATTTACCTGCATTCAATTTTGTATTGAGTATTCAAAGCATTATCTGACATAACTTTTAAATAATGAGTAGGGGATAGAATCAGTAGTTTCTAATAGACAATATTTTTAACTTGCTTTTTGCTATTCAAACACAAAGGCTGAAATGAAAATAGGCAAATATCTGATGCTCTAATATATTTTTAACATTCACCTTTCTAACCAAAAATTGTTTAAATTTTATTATACGGTGAAATTTTAGCACAAAGTAATAGATTCACAACAACCTAGCTCTGTATATAGATGCTAAAAATGGACAGGTTCATGTTTACATAGGGAAAATATCAGTTGCCACAATGAAGCTTTCAATGACATCATCCAAGAATGTTGTAGAACATTTCATCATTGATTCTTTGGAGGAGACATAACTGCTGAATATTAAGTGTAATTTTGATTTGTCAACATTAGTTTTGCTGTAATTAAAACCGTAAAGTGATCTTTAAATAATTCTGCATTCAGATGGCATCCTGATGAGTGTCTTCATCTCTATAATTGGAATGCCAATACCTAAATAAGCGACTCATCCAACTACACTTGCCGCATGTCAATATTCTTACCCTTAAAAAAGCACCTCTTCTGTCAACGTTTTTAATTAAAAGGATATATTTGTTTAGACATCAACTGAGAGGGACTTAGGCAAAGTTATAAAATGGTATGACTTCAGTGACTTACTCATGTATTTATCTAATTTTTAACTCAGCGGCTTCATCCTTTTCAGGACTCCACGCTGGGATACATTTGCAGGGCCACACCTGACGATTAGATTATCAATAATCCTCCCTTCCTTAGCATCTCTCCTCTTTCCCTCCTCCAGGGTTTTGTTCTAAGCTTACTGCCAGAGGAGAAAGCAATCTGATAAGCTAAACCAGACTAAGGCATAGGCTTTATTTGAGATCTCTATGTGAAACTTGTACTTTATGAGATATTTGAAGATGAAAACACCTAATAACAAAGATGACATTAGGTCACTTCAGATCAATAAAAAAATCATTTCTCTTCTTTATTCTGGGAAAAATCTAATCCCTAAAAAGCCACCTACAACCAAAATACTTTGAGTGTTCATTTGAATCCTTTGTGGTTTCTGTTATATCCATGTCATCTTCATCTATATGCCATTCTTCTTTATTATGTCCTTCTCTACAGCTCTTCTTAATCCCCTCATCCTCAGCTATTTTTCTCTAAGACTTCTCCACCCCTACTTCTAGTGTTACTTCCCTCATATCCAATTGTTTCATTCATTTGTTTTATATTTAGAGTTTTATAATCCACTCAGTTATAAAATATAGAAAAATAAAGTATCTGTAGGATTTCATATTCATTCATATTGAAATTTTTTCCTGAATTTTACTCTAATTTGAAAGCTGTTTTCCATGTTAATTTTTGCTGCTGTTGTTGATTAACAACAAATTTAATCATGTATGTAATATAATTGATAACTTTTAAATAATACTATTTCACTATCTTAAAGAACTCTATTTTACTTAATATTTAAAAAAAAAACCCTATCAGATTGCAATAATAGCCTTATATTTACAAGCAAATATCTTTCTGTTTCAATTCGATTAGGATATATGTATGCATTAACTTATACAAATATTATCCATTTACTATAAAAACTATTTAGAAAAGTACACTTAGAGAAGACATGATTTTTATGCATGGTTATAGAAACTTTGAATAAATATATCTAATTTTCATTTACAAATATTGTCATAAAGGAGTATAACATAATCTTAAATTAAGAAATGTATTTGATGAGAGAAAATATATATAATGGATATATATATTTTTTTCTAAATGAATATTTATGCACTGCTAAAATACTGAATCATTTTTCTGCTGGACCAACCTTTGTGTCTATGAGATCCATCCATGTTGCTAAATTCAATGTGATTTTCATCGGCCCAATAGAGTCTATGGTTGACATAATCTATTGTTATTGCCATAGGTCTAGAAATCTTGGTTTCTATGACAACACTCTGATTGGTTCCATCCATTCCAACACGACCAATGTGAGGATACTCACAGCAGTCAATCCAATACAAATACCTAGGAAAGAAAATCAATAGCCATTTTGTTTACAGACACTTGGGGAGTAAAACATCACACAATATTTCACTTATTTGCTCAGCTACTCTGAAATTAATTCTTAGTATCTCTCTGAATTGCAGCTTCTAAGAAGCATACTGCAATGCAAACATTTCTTATGATTTACAAATTAACATATAGCATGCTTTGAAATATCCATATAATGTTAAACTCTAGTATGCAAACTCATATATATATAATATATAATATTTCTACAAATGTTAACAAATTATAGATGCCCAAACTAATAGATGTAAACCTTCAAAATGCATCTATAATGTTGGAAGAATAAAACTATGTAAATATATTTTTTATTTTGGTTTGTTATCTATGGAAAATTCAAAATGAATTATGGAGGAGTACATTATATTTGATTGGATATGCATTGTTCAATATGGTAGCCACTAGCCAATGGTGACTCTCTAAATTTAAATAAATTAAAATCATATAAAATTATGTGAACTGGATTGTTCCACAGTAAAACTAGCCACATTTTAAGTGCTCAATAACCATGTGTCTAGTGGCTACCATATATAATAGTGTAGATACAGAGCACTTCCATCATCACAGAAAATTCTATTGGACATGATTGATTTAAATTATGTTATTGGAAGTTCTAGAGTAGGATATTTCAGACAGTGGGAAAAAACCAGTACAATGAGGAAAGTAATATTGGTATTAAAACTAATTGAGTTAAACATAAATATCGCACCCCATAAAATACAAATAACGTATTTATATTTAGATATTTAGAAATTTCTCTCTATTTAATTAAACCATTTATTTTTTTTCTCATAGTAAAAAAAGTCACTTTATCTTTTGAATATGTTTCCTTATCTATGTAATTCAAGATTTGAGTTAGAGGATCATTAATGTCTTTTTCACATTCTAACTCTAAAATTGAAACTTATTAACCCAATTAGTTTTCCCAGACCTCATCTTTTCTTTTTAGTAGGTATAGAATCCTTGGCAATTAATTCTTAAGATTTGGAAGATATAATTAAAATAATATGGTATGAAAATTACTCTATATGATTTAAAACGGGTATATTTAGTTTAAATTTAAAGTGTTCCTTAAAGAAAATTTTTTCTCATAAATTGTGACAGAGATAATTGTGTTCAGACATTTTAACCACACACTAAAAAAGAAATAAAAGTTTTCAAGAAAAACCATTTATTAAATACAGGGCTAATGTAAATAATCATTGTAAGAAACGTGCATTTTTGTGTTGATAATCATTTTTGGGTGTACACATAAAGGCAGGGGATAGTGGATTAAAAAGATAATAAAAAATTTCTTTGCTAGCCAAAATATCATTAAGGTCCTAATTAAGTATGGCACCTAAAATGAGAAATATATTTCTGATAAGGACTAAACAAAAGGTAGAATTTTGTACACAAAGATTCAAAGAGAGCTGTGAAAGCCAATACTTAAAAGCAAACTTGAGTCTGGAAATACCGCAGTCAATCTCACACAGGGCAACACTGGAATTGCTACCCAATGCTACTGTGTATCTATGTTAATTCTGAACATATTTTGAAAATCTCAAATCATCAAGTAATTATAGATGCCAAGCCCTTCAGAAACTGATTAGATGTTTTGTTTCTTTAAATCTTGAATTATTTTTAGTATATTTTCATTTTGAACGCAAACATATGTCAGTAAAATATGCCTTCTAGAAAAACACACAACTTGTTCCTTTCTAGTAAATTTATGAGGAAGCACCTTGCTGTCTATACTAGAGATAATGGCAGTATAGATAAAAGGGAAGAAACTGAATCAGAAAGAAGTAAAAATGCAAAGATAATTTATTTCATTGAAATAAATCAGAACTTTCCTCCTTGCCTTCCTGACCTCTCAATCTTGGGAACACTAACATAACAGTTTTTTTTCCTAAAAAAAAGTGATATGATTATGTCAGCTTCTCTTACACATTTTAGATATGACCAAATTTATTTGGGCTTCAGTACAAGTATGTTATGTTTTTAAGAATCAATATAAGCAAATAAAAATTTAAAAGCAGTATTTAAATAACTTCTGTAACATTAAAAAGACCACACCCAATTTGGGTTTAATTAGAGACAGTCTTCATATTTTTATTTAGCTATTTACCCCACGTGCTTGCACTTGCAAGTAAAATATCCCAACAATGAAAAAGAGTTTTCTCCATTAAACGCTATCAACAAAATGTGACAAATTATTGGATGTGAATAATAACGTTTTTGAAGTCATTAAGTAAATTAAGAATTTCAAATGGTCTGACCTCTATTATAACAGCGATTCTAAATTTTTTTTGTATTCTGCACTTTATATTTGATAATCTTATCACTACCTTGAACCAAAATATCAAGAAGAGGAAGAGTATACTTCATGGAGTCCAACATCTGTTACGTCATTCTCAGTAAGTTCGGTGAGAGTTCTAGGCTTGAAATCCTCTCCCAGCCATTCAAGCTCTCCATTATTGGGCACAAATATACTTCTCCAGATTACTCCTCGCTATTCGAAGGTGTGAATTCAGCTCTAGCTGAAGTATTTTTGTCTCACGTTTTCACTTCTATGCTTTCATTATTCCATTTGTCTTGCTCCTACCTCTTCAATTTGATATTTTGATTCAGACGTAATTCACATTGTCCCTTCTGTTCTCCACAAATTCTTCCCTGATTAGTGTTAGTTCACAGTTTTCAAGGTAGATTACAAGATGAAATATATTTGAGAATTGCTTTGTTAAACAAAGTAAGCATCATCTTTTTCTATTGAAGGACTTCTCAGAACCTTTAATATGCTACACTACATAATGATTCTCTAAGAGGGAGCTCTAGTATCCCCTTTTTTGTCACACAGTTTTGGGTGACAGCATTTATTTTCCTAGAGCAGTTCACAGGAAACACACTTTGGGAACCTGTGTTAGCCCTTACTGGTCTATAGAATTCCTTTTCTTTATCACATGTATAATTGAATGACACACGTATCATGCACACAGGAACCCACAAAGTAGTAATGATGTAGGTTCTCAGGTCTCATAATCAGAGAACCTAACTCGGTAAGTCAGTTGGTAGAACATGTCTGATAAGCCCCAAAGCCATTCTTAAGTGGATTGAGAACCATATTTTGAAATGATGATTGATTGAGGCCATATCATGTACCAAATACTGCTTAGTACTGGAACCACAGAGGTAAACAGGTATGATTTTTGCCTTCAAAGATCGCTTAGTGAATATAATAAAAGTGTATGTAAAACAAATGAAAAAATTAAAGCATATTATGATAAAACTATTTTTCCATGGAGGCACAAAAGAAGGAATGACAATTTTATGCAGATGGAAGAACACGTGAAAAATCTTGTTCTCACTAATAGCTCTTTGAACACAAATCTTATCTTCATAACTACCTTATAAATTCCTTGATAACAATCTTCCAGACTTCAGAACAAAGTATAACTTAATTGAAGATTTTAATGCTGCAAAAGGTCTTGGAGGTAGTGCAGCCTTAGGCCTTCATTTTACTGATAAACTGAGACCATAAAAGATGATGAGCTTGTCCTGGTCTATTATGCTAGTAATACAGTTGGAGCAGGACTCAGATATATATCAGTCTATATATCTAGACAAGATATATATAGACTAGATATATAGACTAGCTTTTGTTTTTCTAAGAAGCACTATGTAGAGTCTTAAGCAAACAAGCTCTAGAAACAGATGAATTTGGTTCAAATTCCAGGTCCACCCATGTGAACCTGGGTGCTTTAATTAGCTTCCCTGAGCCTAGATTTACCCGTATGTTGAAAAGGGATAATCATAGTTTTATGTCGTAGGAGCACTGTGAGGATTAAATGAAAGCATACAGGGAACAGACTTGGAACACTGATAAGCATGTGGTAAGCTCAGTAAATATTAGCTATTACTAGATATTGCATACCTAGTGCAATATATGCATGTATACATTTGGTTTACTGATACCCATCTAATAGGTTACTTGTTGCATCTGGATTGTACGTATGTTATTACATGATTTGCCTGGATTTTATGTGTGTTATTACATGATTTGCCCATTTAAGTACTCATCAACCAGAAGAATATTATGAAAATATCCTTCTGTGTTGAAGGAAAGTATAGTTTAACTCTACTCAGGTACAAATGAGTCTTCATAAACACAGGATTTATTGTCTCTCTCCTTATGGGTAGCTAACTTCTGATGGCAAAATTTCATTTTCTTTTCCATACTTAAACCCCATTACTACACATTTTTTTTAAGTTTCTCAATAAGTCTGTACCAGACATTCTGGTAATTTTAACATCTGAATTGTAACCTCTTAAAAATTACCTAAGTACAAAATTTGTTATAAATAATTAAAGCTGAAAAAAATGAAAACTTCAGTGAAAATGTCAAAAAGAGAGTTTAAATTTCATCCATATAATACGCAATGTTTATCTAAGATCACATACGAAAAATCTCAGTCCCAAATAATGTCTATGTGTAAACATAAAAAAGAATGTCTGCTTGTAACCATAACAACAGGCTTCTGTGATTCCTAAGGATGTCTTTTATAGTAGAATATGATATATTATATGTCTTTAAAATAAATTAAAATAGAAGTCTGCTCTCAGTTTTTACTATTGTATTTTTCTGAATTCAGGGAATAAATTTAGAGCAGTTCCTTCCAGCTGCAATTATTTCTGATTTTGAATTATAAAATTAATTCTTTATATTCATTCCCTGTGTGTTTTTGCCTAAATATAGGAATATAGGTTTAAAAATTAGTGGGAAAAAAGTTTTTTTAATGTGACTATTTAGTTTAATGAAATATTTCTATTTTTCCTCACAGAAATCAAAAACTGAGTTTTCATTCCTGGTATGCCTTTCATTCTCTCACAACAAAGTTACCTTATGACACTTCTCTTTGAAACACATAGGTTATTTACATAACAATGTATTGGTTTGTGCTTAGATGCAGGTACAATGTCCCTGTAGTTATAACCCTGTGTGCTGTGTACATACAGTTGTCCATTTATTATTTCCTTTAACTGTGAATTTAACAATTTCTATGTTGGGCACAAACAATGATTAACCATGGTCCTTAAGCTAAAGGAACTCACTTTCTAGTTAGAGAGACACACATTTACACCAGTAATAGTCATATAATATCATGTGTTCAATATGTGGTGGCTACTTAGGCACTACTGGGGAGTATTTCACAGAGGAAGTGATATTTTCTGCTGTGGTTTGAAAAATGGGAAATTATTCCAACTGGAGAAAAAGCGGAAGGGCATTCTAGGAGGAAAGAATATCATAAGCCAACATATAGAAGCATAGAAATGTGTCTGTCAAATTTATTTGCATTGCCATTACCTATATTGGCAATAATGGATACAGATACTATTATATGAAATGTCCTTCAATATATTTTCATTAAAATATATTTCAAATTCAAAATAACACCTAGTATTATTTTCTTGTGGTATCCTAATAGACTATTAGAAAAGGAAAATAAGTGAAAATATTCTTTAAAAATAAGGCATACTTATAATGATTAAGCAGTTTTCTTTATTTCCAAAAAACTCATATCATCTATACAGATTTAATATTTGTAAAAAGGCTACTTGTTAAAACAGAGAAAAGTATAGATTTTTTCCTTATGTCTTGTTTGGATGGTTCTTGAAAAACATGCTCATGACCTAAGATTATTTTGTGACTAGAAATTCTAAAGATTTGTAACAAAAAAAATATGGAACCAAAGCTTAAAAACTGGGTTAAATTCCCAACTTAATATCTTACTACCTAAATGATCCTGAGAAAGTCAATTAGCCATTTTGAGGCTGAATGTTCTTATCAATACAATAAGGATAACAATAAAAATAATCATATCTATCTCAGAGACTCTTAACTATGAGCATCTAAAGTGACACAACTCAGAGATAATTTTCTAATTCATATAATGCTATAGAAGTGGTAATCTTCATTATCATTATATGAGAACTCCCAATCCCAATAGGCTATAAAACTGATCACTTCCCTTTCTTATCTCTGCCCCTTTTCCTCTCTTCCTCATATTCTGGAAAAATCATTTCTCTATTTACCTGTTTGCCCAAACCAGAAGCCTAGTAGGATTTGTTTTGCTGTTGTTGTGTTTTGTTTTGATTTATTCCTAGCTCTTTTTTACTCTGTAAAGTGAACTGGTATCAAAGTTCCACAATTATTTATTTAAAATTTGTTCTCATCATACGAATTTTTGCAATTACTTGGATGTGCCCTGCTCTTCTCTGTGTCTTTGCTTTCCCAGAGAGCTTGTTGTTTTGCCTGAAATACCTCCTGCTCTGAAGGGCACTGCATCACCTAGCTAATTCTTTCTCCACCAGTCTAGTCCAGGAAGCTTTCACTGACCCCAGTTGAGATAGAAACATTTTCTGTTTTCCTACTTTATGAGTTATTGCATTGTACTGTAATTCTTTACTTATCTGCCTACCCACTGGACTGTGAAATACTTGGAGCAGGGATTGTGCTTTTTATTTTTATACTCCTACCTAGAACAGTGCCAGATATACAATAAATGTTAAAGAAATATGAGTTGAATAAATGAATGAATAGATGAATTTATTTTCTGTTAATTAGTCATATCAAACTTTCCCCTTAATGTCTATCATAATGGTCTTTTGCTATTATGATAACTTGAAGTGACATCTTCATCATCCAAAAAGATAAAATTATGCTTAGCACAGATGTAACATTAATTATATTTTCTATTCTACTTTAAAATGTATATATCTATGTCTATATATCTTCTGCATAAATGGCAACTTTTATAAATATTGACTGTAAATGATATTAATTACCCAAAATTTCTTATAAATTAGAACATTGATTACCCAATGAAACCAGATAATGGAATGATTAGGATAATTAGATTTCAGCTCAACTTAAATGTAACAACCAGGAAGGTATCTATCTGTCTACTTGTATCTTCCTTACCATCCTTACTAATCACCATATCCAAATTGATACTGTGGCAACTGGCATACTATTACTAAAAGATAGAAAGGACCCCCCAAGCTACCTCCTAAATGTTTAGTTACTTCAATACATTAAACAGTCCAGTGATCTTTATCCTCCCCTAAACAAATTCTTGCCCTATCCCTCACCAAATTTCAGGACAGAAATCACACTTTTTAAGAAAACAAGGGTCAGTAGTAGTGACATAGTCAAAACATATGCAAATCACAATGGTAATCTGATATAGAAAGATTCAATTATATTTTTATTAAATAATCTTACAATTTAAGCTGCCATTTTTGAAGCAGGGTTGCACAATATTTTAGACAGTATGGCATTTTCACCCTGAAGCTCATCTCATAAAAGCTAAAATCCAGGTTGCCCTATTGTCTCACCCTGGGGAACTAGGAAAACAGCATGAACAAAAAGACGTCATTAAATTTTATCTGTTAGAATCTGTTTATCTGTTAGGTGGCTTTAATTGTTTCCTAAAAAGATCCAATTTTTATCTGTTTCTTTGGTTATAATATGGCATATCAATATCATAATTCAAATGTTATCCAAAAATGAAATCAAGTCTTTCATAACATCCTCAATAATTTAATACTTCACTGTTTTAATTGACATTTTTGATGGATTCGTTTATGTTGATGATAACTTAAGGCTGCTTTCTGTTTATGGGGTAATAACTGTAACCTGGGAGAAATAAAACTTAAAGCTAAATTCAGCTGTGTTCACTAGGCTAGGATACAGTTTTTGCTTTATAACGAGGAAATTCCACAAGACTGTTACTGTCAATGGGTAACATTTCTTCCATTTAGAAAATGAAACGTTTTGAATAGTATGAAATGAGAAGCTAAGCCAACCATATTGATTTTGAAGAAAAGGACAACGGTTTGGACACATTAAAATAAATATCTTCTGATAACACACCAAAGGAATTAAAAGATCCACATTCTTATGAATGAATGACCATGAGAGCCAAATTTAGTACATCTGGCTATTATTTCTTGAAACATCTATAGAAACAGATTCTCATGTGACTCTGTTTCAGTTAAAATAGAACAGACACTCTTGTGAAACTTCTGTTGCTATAGTAAAGAAAATATTTGAAATGGTAACAAAATGGTTACATAATTGTATAGCAAAAAGTTAAAACTTGCACATTACCTTGGAAAAAGAACAGCATTTACAGTACAAGTTTTCTACTATTAGATACTGCTTTTACTCAAATTAATATTTAGAATTAAGCTATAAAATACGCTATGACATGATCACTTTGTCAATTATAAACATAAGGGACCAAAAAACAGGTACAATATATTAGCAAGAAGCAAAATCTGTTGTATACGATAGGAAAAAACCAGCGATTTGGTGAAACATAACGTGAAATTAATTTAGACGGTAGAAAAGTTGGAGTGCTACAGTTATCAAAATACTTGCTACTGTGAATGTGTCCTATTTTACAAAATCAAATTTTCTCTCCATTTGTTACTTTAACAAGGGTGTTGGGTAGGTTGAACTTCTACAGAGATCATTTTGGAGTGTGTAATCACTCTAAATTATAGTGCAAAAAAAAAAATGGAAAGACAAAACAATATAATTCAAAATAAATAATAATGGTCATAATCTATAGAACTCTAGCAAGCACACACCACACAGCTTTGACACCTTAAAGTGTGTTCATCCCTCATCTGAGATCTCCAGCCTGCTGTCCTTCGTCCTTACGGTGACTTGTTCTCCATTCTCACAATGAAATGCAAATGAAACACAGCACCAATATGAATCTTGCCCAATATTCCCACTGTGCTTTTCCTTTTGAATGCATGGATAATATACCTTGTTATTTAGTATCCATGGATACTACTTATGTCTCCTGCTCTAAATTGAGGCAGTAATTACATCACCTATATTTGTGACAACCACAAACACTGCAAAACATGATCCAAGAGTTTGTTCGTATGTCTTTCCTCCAAGATTTAAAGGCACTAAAATTGGAGAAATCTGTATGTTTTATTCATTTCCACATGTTTATTGACTAGTTAGAAAAAGAGCTGTTTAAAACTTTAAAAAATCCTTGCTGTAAAATCCCATCATTTTAATGTTTTCTTTCAGTGTAACAGTCACATTTCTATTTTTGATTTCTCAATAAGAATTTCTACACATTTACACTTTACATTGGTTTCCATGTTAAAACCTACAGAACAAAATGTACCATATTGAATGTAATCCACAGTCTTAATCTTTAACTTAAGATTTTCAGTGTTTGTTACAAACCCAGCACGAGGATCTAAAGACAGGTCCCTGGGAAACTTCAGCCTTTTGCTAACGAGTATAGTAGGGTATAAGCCATTGAGTTTGGATACTTCAATAATCCTTTTTTCTGTGTCAGACCAATAGAGGTTTTTTCCAATCCAATCAACAGCAAGGGCATTGGGGACAGCTGTGTTATGCACTACCTAACAAAATAAGAATTTAAAAAGTTAATAATGAAGATGCCTAGAGTAAGAACTGAGCAATTATTTCTTGATTTTTATAGAGATATAGAATTCCATTTAAACATTAGATATGGAATTTAGATCAGCATAAAACATAGAACAATTTACTCTAATAAAATAACTCACTTGTTTGTGAGAAATTACCTAACATGTAATTAAGCTCCCAGTAATTACAAGCGGGTTTAAGAAAGAAACATCAAAATAAAAAGCAGTTGCATGGCTGCACAGCTGTTGATCACATTTTCATCAGAGTTTACCTGTCCTCTTAAAATTTGGGGCAGAAATTCTATCACGCACAAAGACACACACAGAAAGAATTATTGATATTATTTATTTTTGACAGGTTCTTGGGGAAATAACAAGAGCATTCACCACTCCTTTAACTGCTCTTGCCTGTTTAAATTATCTACTACAATGAGAGAGAAAAACACAAGTGAGAACATGCACTAAGTATTTCAAACTAACCAAAAGGGGGTAAAAATATACTCATACAACTGCTGTGCTCAATTCTTACCCATGTCAATATCAAATATAATAAGGTTATAGTCTTTGTACATACAAATATGATGCATATGAAATAACCAAAGTTTCTTGATCTCTATGACTGCTATTTCTGAGTTCTCAGTGCTTTGAGGACTATAGGAAAGAAGCCATTGAACTTTGGGGCCGTGTAGAAGCCAACAGTTGTATAGTCAGAAACAAGAAAACACTGATGAAATTTTATAGTCATCCTTTCCCTAATGCCATCAACAGTAAAGATACAAAAAAAAAGGTAGCGTGAACATTTTCAGCAATTAATGACATCAATCTACTGTATTGAATTGCAAAGCATCTTTTCTTCTTTCCTCCAAATTCCAAATTTGGAAAATTGGCATGGCTGACAATTTAAATGAAAATCAGTGAAATAGTAATCTCAAGGGAAGAAAGATGCATTTTGCGATCCCATGTTATGACATGATTTAAAGTAGAAATGGGATAGTAATGGCAAGGCAGTAGAGAACTAATCTCCTTTAAAAATATTCAAGCATCTTCAAAACACATAAAAGTGACCAAAAATTTTAAATGTCATATGAAAAAATATATAATCAAGTAGAGTAATTTACTTTCATAGTTTTGATATAAATTGTCAGAGTTAAAATATAAAAGAAAAAAATCATCTGATTCTTTTTCTATTTAATTTACTGATATTATTATTATAGACCATCATTAAATACAGTTATTCTGAGTCACTTGAATCCAACCTACTGGTTGTTTTGGCATTTTATACACACATTTCAAGATTCCATTAACATTTTCAAAATTTATTTTTCTCACCAAAACTTTCTGTATGATATTATAGATAGCTACAAAAAAGTTAAAGTTATTGATGGGTTCTATCTACTTGAATTTAAACTTCTTTATAATACATTTTATTGCATATATAAAGTGCAAATAATTTTACTTTAAAACTCAAGATAACATAGAAATGGTGCCAAGTAGCTCATAGCTAGAATGTGACGTATTTAATTATCATGCTATCTAATCAGAACATTCATGATTTTACACAAATGCATTCAATTATTTCTATATATAGTAGGTTAATTTTAATAGTGCTATAATTTCAATCTACAATCTAATAATTAATTCATTCAATTACAAATTCTCAGACTCAACTTTTCCTTTTATATAAAATCAGCACAATTGAATCTCAGGCACTAATCATTCAAGCCGAAAGCATCCATCACATTTTCTAGGGTTGTGAATAAAGTTCCAAATTTTATTTACGCAATTTGATTTTTATGTTATTGCAAGTAATAGTGTTATAATGAAACATACTTATATTTCATATTTAAAGTATATATTAACTTACACCGTACAAATGTGAAATTCAAACCAATGTAATACATTCTATGAGTTGTATCATTACCATCAAAAAACATTACCATCAATTCAACCATATCAATAAAATATTTAAGAATCCCATCATTGTAGTATCTAGTTACCTTAATATCACTTCCATTTAAACACATTCTATTTATGCGGCTGCCATTTGGTCGGCTAGAATCAATCCAATAGATGAATTCTTCTCTGTAATCAAAATCTATAGCAATAACATTGTTTAATCCCTAAAAATAAAAAAGAATATGTTTGAATAATAGTGAATAGAGATTACTTTTAAATGTTTTAGGAGTTCATAAGAATCAGTATCTCCCTTTGAATCTAAATAGTTATAGTGATTACAATAAGTAGCATTTGTGACCAATTCTTTTTAAAAGTATCGTTATGTTTACATTTTCCCTATACCATACACTTAAGATGTTGCATAATTTATTTGAAAATATTTTCCAAGTAGGCCACAAAAATTTTGGAAAACTTATAGATAATTGTTCAAGTAAACAGCCAGTAATGTAAAAAAAAACCAAACACGCTTTTAGGGAGATAAGGTTAAAGATTTTCACTTTAGATTAATATTAAATATAAATTTGAAGCCATTATTATTTGTTCTGTAAAGTAACCAGAAAAGAGCATACATCTAAGTTGGAAAGGTAAAAGATCCCTGAAGATTTAAGATGAGCCCCAGATAGCTGTCTAATGGAAATCAGAAAAGAAGGTTTAGAACTTTTACTTTTCCCGAAAAGCTTTTGTTTGAACATCAGAAATGAACTTCTTCGTTTTTTGTTTTTTTTATGCTTCAAGTCGCCCCTTAGGCAATACAGTGGCATATTAGAATTTGAAAGTTATAACCTTAGGTGAATTTTTGACCAAAGAGGAACCGGGTGGTCAACATCTTTGTATTCCACATGGTAGAAATATGAGGAAATGCCTTTCAGACTCACCATTATACCTTTTTTAGCAGGTAACGAAACTGAACACGAATACAGCTGATGAGTTTCTGGATGCTACAGCTCTTTGGTTTGGCATTTCTGCCATTTGGTTTGATTTGAGGATTGTACATGAGGATCTGGGAATCTTCTTAGCTGTCAAATTGTTTAAATGATTGCTTACAGGTTAGTTTAAGTTTCACCTATTGTCAGGACTCGATTTACTACCTCAATCGATTAACAAAACTTGGATCAGCATATTAAGTGTGTTAACTCATTTTAAGGTTTGAATAGCTTATTAATATATAAATTCTTATGGATTAAAAAATAACTGACACTATAGACATTTGGCAAATCCCAAGAGATCTTTGCCATGTCTTTATATCTGATGTAAGCTTTTTTACATCAATGTTCACCCCAAAGTTGTAGGTAAGTCTCAAATTGTTTTGGGGGTAATTTATGAGTAGTTGTAGTCTTAGAGACAAGAATTAGCATCTTCAGGGAGATAGGCTTTTTTGTTTGCTTTAGTTTAGTTTGGGGAAGGAGGGAGGGGAAGGATGGTAATTCCCACGTCTGAGTTCAGTTACCACATCTATTCTCAAAATTTAAAATTTGGTAATAATAATAACTCTGCATTGCATTTATATAGTTCTTTATAAGATTCAGGCCAAGGCTAAATTATTATTTTTCAGATCTTATTTCTTTCTAACAATCTCCAAGACTAAGGATAGCCTATGTATAGAAGCAACTCAGAGAAGATTCTGGCAAATATTGACTTTTTCTTTCTCTCAGCAGGGCTAAATTCTGGTGGTGATGGTGTTAAAGTCGTAGGTTCAAATCTTATGCTTTTGTTTGGCTTAACATGATTAATTTCTTTTTCTTCAGCTTCAGATTATAAAGTTAATTTGAAATAGCCTAATTCTACAGAATTGCATGCTGTCGGTCATAAACAAGAGGGACAAGGAAGTAAACATGACTCTGTAAATTCCTCACTATGCCTAGATGAATAAATGCAAGAATACTTCCTACTGACTACATTACTAATCAAGAATAATGACTATAAATGCTAAAAAAAAGGCAACTAATATGCAGTTGCAGATTCAAAAGATTCATTAAATATTTACTCACATGCTAAAAACTAGAGGACTCCTTAAACTAAATGCACTTAAGCGTACATATCTAGGAAGTTGTCTATGCAAAATAAATCAAGGTTCTAAAATATAAACTGAATATATTCCAAGTTCTCTAGAGGGTTTAATAAATTCACTTCAATAGTAGTCTACAATATCCTTTCTATCCAAATGTTTCTTTCATCAGAGGAATAAGGTAAATGGGTTAGGATTCTGTGATGGCCTGCCAATTCAGATAGATAAATTAGAGTTTTACAGGGAAAAAGTAGAGAGAAATTTATCTCTAACTTTAGCAAAGATTTACCCACAATCCCCAGTCATGGAAGAATTATCCTATTCCTTTCTTTACAATAATCAATTTAGATAATGAAAATCCAAGTCCAAATTTAGCAAGTCAACTACAATAAATTAAAGCTGTAAATGCAGAGGAATTGAAGTCTTGAATTCTGACATGTCTATCTAGCCAATCTGGTCATTTTTCTACAGCTTTACTCTTAATCCCCACAGAAAACAGTGCAATGCTCTCTTTGCAGAATTATATGCAAGGAACATTAAAACGGCCCAAAGCATGGTCAAAATACTGTCTAAAAACTAGAGTCATCTCAGTGGTTTCAGAGCTGAAAATTGGTTTCATCAAAATCCTATTTGCTTCTTTCATTTCTATAGCTGAAGATTTGCACCCTTTGGTTCAAGATGATTAATTTAGGAAATTGTGTTTTGTTTCTCTATACAATTTTACTGGAATAAAGGCGCTGTTAGAATTGAATTGGATAACATATTGGAAAGCTACTTGATTAATTTTCGTTTCTAAAATCCGTGTTATTAAAGTATATTTTCTAAATGTGGTGTATGAATTTAAGTCACAGCTGGCCTAGCTACAACTATGTTTTAAAATATATAGGGTGAAAAAGATATGACAGTTGTTTAATTTTATGCTATAAAACTTCATGAGATTGTTACTGACTACAACAAAGGGAATAAAATTCAAGATATTAGGGTAAATTATTCTTCCTAATCACTTACACACAAGTGTAACACAAAAATTAAGGCAAAGGTGTTGTCTTTTCATTTATTTTGACTGACAGAGAATATGGAAAGATAATTACTTCCATTTTCTACTTCATTCTGCATATGTAGACAAAATCTCTGAGGAAAAAAAAAAGGTTTCTACTGCATAGAACTCCTTGAAATGCTATGGAACCCCTTAATGCTATGATGAAACTGGTTAAAAATATTCCTGAGAAAGGGGCCGGCCTAGTGGCATAATGGTTGGGTTCGCGTGCTCCGCTTCGGTGGCCTGGGGTTTGCAGGTTTGGATCCTGGGTGTGGACCTACGCACCTCTCCGCAAGTGCTGCTGTGGAGGCATCCCACAAACAAAATGGAGGAAGATTGGCACTGATGTTAGCTCAAGGCCAATCTTCCTCACACACACACACACACACACACACACACTATATATATATATATATATATATACACACACACACACATATTCCTGAGAGAAATGATACATTCCTAGCAGACCACAGGCAAAACTGAATATAAGGCTTGTCTTTAGTTTTTTGGGTCTCTACTTCCTTACTCAGTGGTCACCATTAACAAATGCTCTCCAATGACATAGGTCCTCAGAGTCCTCATGTGCTGTCTCATCTTCCTCACGCCCTCTTCGTTTCTATAAACACAGCACTAAGAAACTGTCTGAAATTCATCCCCGCTTAGGTACTGGTGACTGGCAATAGTCTAAAATGATACCACCTGAAAGTGTGTATTAAAGTGGTTTGGTTATATAAAATAGACTTAAATGATGCACAGAGGAAAAAGCCATTTTGCTCCATTAAGAACAATCTTTGATAACATATTAACCATGATAGACAACAAAAGAGATACCAGCAGAAATGTCCTGAGCCACAGAGTTGAAAAATGAAGCAAGAAGCTGTCATTGAAGCTCTGTTATAGTTGTTTCAAGAAGTCAATAAATATTGTTGCTATATTGGTTAAATTTGTGGTGTAGCTGAGCTTATAAATAGGGTATTTTAAAGAGAGAACTTTCTCCCTTTAAGATAGCACAGTCTAAAAAGAAGAAATGCTAAAACTAAAACAAAAAAAAAAAGAAAAGACAAAACCTAGTAAAGAGAAAATGATCATGTCCCTTTTCCAGAGACCACACAAGGAAACCAGTAGCTGGTGCACCTAACTTTGAGGGTATAGAAAGGCTTAGAGAGAGTATGGAGACATACTCAAGAGAAAGAGATCATTTTCAATATTTCGTAAGTTTAATACAAGTTAACATTTGATTGCACAGAAAAAAAGAATTAAATTAAGTTAAATAATGTAGAAAACCATTTTGGAAGCAAAAACTTTTCCATTTTAAAGCAGTGATGTATACTTAAACTTTCTCCCCAAGGATATTTCTCTTATATTATTCACCCCTTAAAGAGATAGTTGTCTAATTCTTATATTTTAAATAGACTTCTGTTTAGTTTTTATAAACAACATGAAAATATTTTATATTTAACCCATCTCCTAAGGTCCAGAATTAGAGAGAAAGGCAATATGATATAGTGGATGTTGGTGGCACACTCCAAACTCAAGAGCAAGAGTGTAAACCTTACAGACATTCACGAATAAGGCAAGTATGCATGTGGTAAGCACATGGAAAGTTCGAGGACTCCGGTGAATTGGAGAGCATGGGCTTTATGTCAAAATGGCAGCTGCTACACAGCTTGGATTGTGGCCATTCAGGGATGTGAGCCCAGCACTGCTATGCCTTCCTATTTTTTCATGAGTTGCCAGAAATCTGGATTTTCATGTGAAATTTTCATTTTCAATCTGTGACTTAGGAAAAAGCTGGAAAATCCTACTCTGTCAGGAAGAGTCAATATCACACTTGCTAATGAACATTGCATTTAAAATAAGACTAAATCCTTAAGCAAAATGAATGAAACTCTAATAATAGCAGTGGAGGAATCCATCAGTAGGTGGCAAAAATAATTTTAGTTAAGTAAGTATTCTTTATGGTGCTGAAAATCACCGCATGAATGGTTTTCTTCGTTTATGCCTAATGTTGGCATAAACATGCTACAAGAACAAGAAATATCCTTATTTTTGGCACATTTGTTCTAGACAGTGCTTTCACATATTCATGTCACTATTATACAGTATGGGGCAAAGAGAAATTTGTAGCAGAACAGATACAAACTAAATCTTTCCGAAGAAGTGATTTCTCCTGACAACTAAAAATGTGCTATAACTAACTGTTTGCCCATTCTCTAATCCATGTAGTAATCACTCTAGTTTTAATGACTTGATTTTATGCTATTTCCACTGCAGACTGGGAGGAAAAAAAAGAGTTGAGGTGAGAAATTCACAGTTTTATATCCTATCATAAAATGGAAATCATACCTTTTCATCTCAAATAATACATATAAATAAACTCTGACAATAGACTCAAACATCAAAACAGATGAGCCCAGATTCTCTTGAAGTGGATGGGTTTAGGGATAAGGAGGGTAAGACTGAAAATATGTGTCTCACAACCTTTTAACCATAACTGGGTTACATCACACTTTTGTTCCCTTGCTAATTCCAGATTTTAAAGGTGAGGGATAATCAATCCCATTTTATTTCCTGGTTCTACGAACAGAAACTTAAAGTTCTGGAGAAGGTGTTTATTTTTAAATCCCAAGGGGGGAAAAAACCAATTTGGGTAATGTGCAAAATACCTTAAAAGAGAATTTTAGCCTTCTCTAATCTAGCTATTCTAAAGATAATTTTTTCCTTGCATTAATTATAGTTTGCATCTTCTACTTTCTTTGATATGGTATGATGTGACAAGCTGGGAGCATCACCTGGACAATTCAAACAAAAAGTTTATGGTAATCTTATATACACATATGCATGTACCCATGAATAAGTGCTTAAAAATTCTAATTGTGAGATATTTCTAGAGCTCTAATGTATATCAGAGTGACCATATTAAATAGTAGGAAATCATCATGAGAATGTCATACCTGTTTCAAAAGTGTGTAGTTTGAGCCATCAGTGCTAATTTTCCTTATCTCATGATGATCAGCAAGAATTAGAAAAGGTTCTTCATCTAAATACCAAGACAAAAAACATATTAGACTTTTAATATTTATGATTTTCAAGTCTGCTTAGTTTCACTTTAGTTTCTGCAGTGACGTAAATTCACATGCAGTGCCCTCTGGTTGACTAATGGTTAAAAAATTCATACTGAGCTCCTCAGTTGATAATTAAATGAAAGGACAGCAGATACTCATGCAGTACAGAAAGCTAGATAATTCTAAATCCTTCTCTTTCTCTCAATTTTCTTGAATATTAAAGTATCAAATTTATTTGGAATTAGTAGAAAATATCTGCTGTTATAAACTGATTTTTAAATGAATTTCAGAAAAGGATAATCTACACCTATCTTAGAAACCTACAGTACAATTAAACATGCATATGGAATTCTTTCTTTATAATCAAATAACCAGCTTAGGGCCGGCCCCGTGGCTTAGCGGTTAAGTGCGTGCGCTTCGCTGCCGGCGGCCGGGGTTCGGATCCCGGGTGCGCACCGAGGCACCACTCCTCCAGCCATGCTGAGGCCGCGTCCCACATACAGCAACTAGAAGGATGTGCAGCTATGACAGACAACTATGTACTGGGGCTTTGGGGGAAAAATAAATAAATAAAATCTTTAAAAAAAAAAAAAAAAAAAAAAAAAAACAAATAACCAGCTTATGTGTTCAGAATGACTTTGGTGAAGACCAAGAGTATCATTGCCTACATATACATTTTTCATCTGCCTGGGGGCTTTTCTTAAATAATTTCTGAACTCCAGGTTCTATAATCTTTATTAATTTTACCTCTCTTCACGAGTTTTACTATTTAATCCTTTAATAGTCTTTATTTCCTTCTTATAGTTTGTCCATCATGTTTTAGAATCTCATATGTTCTAGAATCTAGGAAAGAATAAGAATATCACCATGCTCCGTATATATAAAGATCATCTAAACCTTTAGATTGGTTTTCTGTTCAGAATTTATTTGGAAACAAACTGTATTCTTAAATAAAAGATATCCAGAAAGGTTTGTATAGTATATTTATTTGAATATGTATCTGAGTAATTTAAAGTCAATTTGACCACATTCTTGACTGCTATAATCTTAGAGCAATTCAATAAAAATTTTGTTCAAATTCTTTTTAAATATCTTTGTTTCTAAAATATATTCCTCTACATAGTTGCCAGGTAAGCAAATTTAGTGTCAGCAGAAATTAGAAAAAACAATGAAAAAGGTAGGCACTTTATGTAATTTAATGTGGATTTTATTGTTATAGAGTTATTGTCCTGTTTATGTTCAAATTTCTTACTTCCTCCTTTTCTCCTTTAGTTTCACTGTAAATATACAATATGTAGAGTATTAGACTATGTTTTGGCGTATTTTATGTCAGGGGTTAGAAATGTGTGTCACCTAGGCTGGACATCCTCTTCCATCAGTGATGGCAGCACCCTAATCAATCATTCCAGTCTTCCTGTTGAGGCTAAATTGAGACTCAGACCCTTGCTCAATAGAGTCAGCTCTCAAGTTGAAGGTGCCTTGCCATTCCTGTCAACATAGTCCTCTATGTATAAATATAAAATATGTCAGTCACATTCTACCTCAATACTTATGCAGTTCTATTCTTTACAACTTAAATATAAGACCTGAAACTATAAAACTCCTAGAAAAAAACGTAGGGAAAAAGCTCTTTGACATAGGTCCTGGTAACGAATTTTTCAGTATGACACAAAAAGCACAAGCGATAAAGACAAAAATAAGTAAGTGGGACTACATCAAACTAAAAAGCTCTGCACGGCAAAAGGAAGAATCAACATAATGAAAAGACAACCTACAGAATGGGAGAAAATATTTATAAACCATAAATCTGATAAGGGGTTAATATCCAAAATATATAAAGAACCCATACAAATCAATAAACAATCTGATTAAAAAATGGGCAGAGGAAATGAACAGACATTTTTCCAAAGAAGACTTACAGATGGCCAACAGATACATGAAAAGATGCTTAACATCACTAATCATCAGGAAAATGCAAATCAACCCACAATGAGATATTACCTCACACCTGTTAGAATGGCCTTTACCAAAAAAGACAAGAGATAAGTGTTGGCAAGGATGTGGAGAAAAGGTAACACTTGTGTACTGTTGGTGGGAATGTAAATTGTTTCAGCCACTATGGAAAACAGTATGGAGATTCCTCAAAAAATTAAAAGTAGAATTACTGTATGATCCAGCAATCTCACTTCTGGGTATATATCCAAAAGAAATAAAAACAGGGTATCAAAGATGTATCTGCACTCCCATGTTTATTGCACCATTATTCACAATAGCCAAGATATTGAAACAACCTAAGTGTCTGTCAAGGGATGAATGGATAAAGAAGATAGAATGGAATGGAATATAATTCAACCACGAGAAAGAACAAAATCCTGCCATTTGCAACAACATGGATGGTACTTGAGGACATTATGCTAAGTGAAATAAGTCAGACAGAGAAAGACAAATATCGTATGATATCACTTATGTGTGGAATCTGAAAAAGTCAAACTCATAGAATTGAATGGTGGTTACCAGGGTCTGAGGAGTGAGGGAAATGGGGAGATGTCGGTTAAAGAGTACAAACCCACAGTTATAAAATAAATAAGTTCTGGGGCTGTAATGCACAGCATTGTGATTGTAGATAACACAGTACTACATAGGTGAAAGCTGCTAGAGGGTAGATCTTAATGAAAAGTTTAAAGTAATGGAAACCTTGACCAGTTTTTTAGATTTTATCTCTTCTTGGTCCATGTCACTAAATGCATGACGTATCAAGCAATGAGCTGGCCAAAAGCAGGTAGGCTGGCAAACAAAACACTGAGCTCCAAATAATACACAAATTGATTCAGGGATGAATATTCCAAGAATAAGTAAAAGTGGAATAAAAAATTGAAAGAAATTACATTTTTCTCCATAATGTGCAAAGTTTTAACCCCTTAAAAAAATTAATTTTCTAATTCCTGTCCCTGGTATTTAGATGAGAAAACATCTAAAGTTTTAAATGTTGTCACCAACATACATATATATGAGAAACAGGCAATGCCATTTAATTCATGATACTCAAAAACAAGATAAGGAAGATAGAGACATCTTATGCACCATTTTTTTTTTTGCCCATTTTAACAGTCATTATAATATATTGCTTTGTATCATTTTAATATGTGTGATTTTCTCCTCTAATGAATTACAATACTTTTTAAGTTATGGACCACGTTTTGTTGAATTTTTTAATCTACAGAGTCAAAAAGAACTACTTAGAATGAACAGAAGTTTAATACTATTTGCTGAATCACTGAAAGAATTCAGATAGTTTTCCATAGCTGATTTATTGTTGTTGTTGTCACCATTATTACTGTTATTATTGACCTGTTGTTCTCCTTGGCATGCAAATATGAGTGTGTGTGGTGTAGGAGAGAAGGAAAAATTATTACAACACTGTCACAATAAGCTCTTTAATAGTCTTGGCCAAATCCGCTCCTAAGAACCTGTGATTCAACAGGAAGCGGTGCTCGAGCTAGTTCTTATTTGTGAGCACTCTCAAAATCTAGAAAACACTTACTAACTCACAAGGCCATAATGCAATATTATTACAAACAGCAGTTTGTGGACAGCACAGAAAATCGGAGTGACAGATTCCCATAGCAGGTAAGTAGGGAAGAATTTTAATCTCACAGAAACAGCAAGGAGGAGTAAATTCAATAAGAATGGCTATAAAATGCAGGATCCATAGGTGTAACTGAGGTTACATCAGTGGACAAGTTCAATTCAATACCTGAGAGTGATTTGCAGCCATTTGGGTTACCAGGTTGTATTTCATACCCATCTGTACAGAGGCACTTGTAGGTCCCATACGTATTGATGCATTGCTGGCTACACGGAAAGCCCGAAGAGCATTCATCAATGTCTACACATGTTTTACCATCATCCTTCAGCTGGAATCCAGGCCAGCATTTGCACTAGAGAATGAAAAACAAGGATATTCAATTCATATCATTGTCACTATCTTTTCTATTGGATACCTCTTTAGCATGTTTTAAGTAAGAAAATAATTTAAGAATAGATAACGGCAAGTCTTCTTGTCCTCCAGAAATTAACCTTTAATAACAATTACATATATTAATAGGTAAAGCTAAAGTTAAAAAAGGATTCTCCCAAATATCATCTTTTGATCATCTGAAGTTGGCAAGATTACAAAAGTCAACTAACATCACCAAAACCATGTGGCTAGTGAATGGCAAAGAAAACATAACTGAACAGTCGACTTCTTTTGTTCTTTTTCTATTGCATTATACTATCTTTTTGGAAGATTTTAAGAATTAACCCTTATGTGGAGCTTTGAAGGTCGCTAACATTGTCACATATATTATTTCATTAGAGCCTTACAGAAATCTATGATACAGGTATTACTATCCTTAGTTAACTGACGAGAAACCTAGTGGCACAAAGATGAAGTTGCCTAGAAAAAGCCAGTAGGAGAGCTGAGGCTGTCTGTAATTTTTAACACACAGTCAGGCTCAATTAATATTTGTCGACTGGATCTGATTCCACGACCTGACATGTTGATGCTATCTGGAGAAATAATAATATTAACACAGTTTCCCCACCATAATCAAATCAATTTGTATCATCAAATCTTTTCTTCAGCATCTCTGTCATTTTCTATATGGCCTTCTGATTATGATACGCAATAGTTACTAACTGGCATGTCATTCATGAATACAATGTCATGTCATATATGTCTTTGCCTTTCTGAAAATAGTGAGGTGCTGTGATTGGTCACTGTCTTTCAGTTCCATATTCAGGCCCTGTCAAGTAGCATATGAAAATTATAATTATACAAAATGAACCTATAATTGGCCAGTTGATTATGATCATATTAACCTTTACCAAGACTATTTAGCAGTCTTTGAATAAAGGAACCTGTGAGTATTGAGTAGCACAATGACTTAAGAAAGAACTCTAAGTTGTTAAGAGTAACTAGTATTCAAGAGTTATTCGTAGTAAACATTTCATATTCTAGATAATTTATTTGAGGGTAAAAGTGATGGCAGAGCTTTGTAACTATTGGGGAAAATATTAGAGGGACATACGTATATATTATTAAATAGTCAGCAAACAATTAATTAAGGGGTAGAATTTTTTTAAGTACAAAAGGCGTTCATTACTTAAGGGGAAGCAACATCAACTTTACTTGAAAATGCTCAAAAGATAAATAAATACCTTTTTCTAAGTCCTTCTACAAGGAATAAATCCCTTTAAGATCTTAGAACTTTCATCTTTAACAATTTACACCAATATTTTCCTAATAATCCTCAGCAATTATGAGGTTTTTTTTCCTAAATCTCTAAAACCCACTACCAAGCCAGCAAATCAAAGCAAAAGCCACAGCTTGATTTCCCAAACTCTGCTCATCTTATTGTAGTCTATGACCATGTTACTTTCCTTGAGAACATTCATCCTGCTACTTGATTTAGGAACTCAGGGGAATTGGTGCTTTGCTATAGCAAAGAAAATGAGATGCTTAATGTTACTGAAGTGTACACTTAAAAATGGTTAAAATGGTAAATTTTATGTCATGTATATTTTACCACAATTTTTAAAAACAATTTTTTAAAAAGTGAGAAACTGACCGGAAATAAGAAGGCATCACTGAAAAGGACTGGAAATTACATCACGTGATCAGGAAGCCACAAGACTCATAGGCAGACACAGAGCAGTGTTGAATTCAAGGGGCACTTTAGGACAAGTGAAAGGAAATTTTATAGAATGTGTTGAATTCCTCTCAAAGAGTATTACAAAAAGAAATAGTGTCCCAATTTTAATGGGATTTTTGAAAATCCCTTTGGCTATTGTTAGGCTTATAGAACTACTACTGCATCAAATAGCTTGGACAAAAACACATTTATGGAAAATTAATTTCTTGAAAGTAAAATTGATGAAAGTACTGAATGAAATATACATTTCTATGAACTAATGAAATTGAGATGTTTAAAATTTACAAGTTTTTAAAAATTGTTTATTGAAAGAGAAGATTTTTTAAAAGATAATTTCCTCCTCAATCCGTTAACCTTGTTTTAACAAAAATAATTTTGCTCCCAAATAATCAAAAGGCATCTGTGGGAAATTCTACTAGCCTAACTTTCATAATTTGAATGAAAGAAAATACTGTATGATCTCACTCATAAATAGAAGATTAAATAAACAAACACTCACATAGAGACAGAGATTGGATTGGTGGTTACCAGAGGGTAAGGGGGCAGGGAGGGGTGCGAAACGGGCGTTTAGACACGTGTGTGGTGATGGATTGTAATTAGTCTTTGGGTGGTGAATATGATGTAACCTACACAGAAATTGAAATATAATGATATACACCTAAAATTTATATTATATAAACCAATGTTACTACAATAAAAAAAATAAACAAATAATAAAGTCTGAATGCCAACGCATAAGACCTTTATGTATGCTCACAAGCCACCGAACAGAGATGTTCAAAGGTTCTAAATTCTAAGAAAGAAAATATTACAAAATAAAGGAAAAAGGGCTCAGAAAAAAAAAAGAATCTTTTTCCTCTTCAAAGATGAAAGATGAGATTCAACTATATTTAATAGAAAATCACAGTTTAAAATTTTCTTATCTTCATTTAAAAAGAAAGACAATTTTTATGAAAGTGAGATTTGTATATATATATATATACAATGTCATCTTAATTTTCCTCATCATCAAGAACTATTTCAAAGTTTCCTGATTTATATTAAATTTTATACAGGATAATATAGCTACCAGAAATAAATATAGCTACCCAAACTTTTCCTATTACTTTCAGGAAAATTTCCTTGCAGTATTTTAAGTGATATTTGACAAATACTGATTATTTTATTTCTAACATGTACATTAAAAGTTACTTCTCTCCCAGAAGTGAATTTATTTTTACATGGTAGATTATCCTTCCCAACAAAATAAGATTCTTGCTTTAGTAAATGTTATTACTCCCTTTTTAACAGTTTAAATATATTGTATTTGTTTTACAGCAAACTTGCAAATTGTTCACAGTCCATAGGTCTAAATTTTACTTTTGTAAGCAATTTTCATTTTATTGCAGAATTTGGAGGAGCATTTCTTGTCATGTTCTACTGATACTGTAATGAGAAATAGGTCACTGGATAGTTCTCCCCCTTCACTAGAAAAGAGAAAACCATCAGCTGAAGTTTTTTCCCAAAGTAAATAAGCATTGTGTTGTACATAAGGCTTTTTACTCAATTTCCTATCAATAAATTATCATAAATATAACTATATATGTGTGCATGTGTATATATAAATATGTGTGTGTGTATATATATATAATCGCAATACAATATGTAAAATATTTGCTTTGAACCTTTGCTTAAATCTCTTATTTATGATGCTAGCCTCAACTCCTTGAATTTTCATACTGGTCTTGTTTCCCCTAAAATATGTTTTATTTTATTCATTAGTTTTGACATGTGTACATATTCAGGAATGTTCTTCACAGCAATTCTGTCAGATATCATGTATATAGACTTTTTGAATGATTAAATATACTGTCTATTTTAACTAGCGTTCTCACTTTATTCTACGCCCCTTCAGAGAAGTCGAAGTGAAATACTAATATTTTAAAGGTATCAATAAACAAATATTTGTGTGAGGAATCTTATAAACTAATTAAAGTAGTATGATTTAACATGATTTTCTGAGTGATGTCTATTTCTACCAAAAGTAGTTTTCCAAAAATGTATTTATGGGCACTAAGCACTTCTTGTATGCAGGCATGTTAAAAATATTAAACCTTATTTTTAATGTTATGGCAAAAGGTGACCGTTCGACATTCTACAATTTTTAGATTTTACCACAAGGTTGTTATGACACATTTTAAATACACACAGGATGAACACAAATAGATCTACTTTGAAATTTAAATTTTAGATAGATGTAGATATATATTCTATGATATATATATTCTATAGATATATAGACTATAGAATATATATTATATAGATAGAACTAGAGAATTATTTATTGCTATGACTTAAAATTTTAACTAGTTACGTGTAATAATTCTACATTCCTTGATTTTTCAGGAAATACTTCTATATTAATTGTAAATAAGTCGTTAATAATATTTTTTCTGCTTCATTGGGTTTCAAAATATTTACTACCAAAATTAATTAATTGATACATACTCATCTCATTAAGAGCATCTTGGCTCATTTGTCTTATTTCCTTTTACCTATAACATAGTGTTTGTGAGTGAGTACAGGCGTGCTTTAAGTCTATAAGTTTAACCAATTTTTCTTAATACCATACTGGGTCTAAAACCTTTTTTATAAATGTAGCTTTCTTGGTATTTCATTTTTTATCTCTATTTTTACACAAGGAAAAATGACTATTATAGTTTAGGTTATATCTATATACAATAAAATCTTGATCGACGTAATTAAATTAATCATAATACCATAAATTCAGACATTGAAAAATGGCAAAGTTATTGTTTGGCTGAATTTACCATTAGATAGAACTGGCTTGTCATAGAACATCAAGGTTGGCAGGGAAAAGGGCCCAACATCTTTGCAATACACAAATTTTTTCTCTAGCATCTTTTAAAGAAAGACATTTAGCCATAGCTGAAACACTTGTAGTCATGAGAAATGAGGCAGCTCACTCCAATGTAGAGAGTTCTAATCTTAGAACAGTCTTCCTTATATTGAAGAGAATCTGCTTCCCAACTCCTAATTCCAACCTTTGAAACAACTCAAAGCAGGTTGTGCTCTCTATTCTAGTACTTCATATATTTGAATACAGCTAACAAGCAATCTTAGCTCCAGGCAAAATGTCTTCCAAAGGTGTATGTTCCGCACCACCTATGCTTCTGGATGTATAAATTTGTATACACTACCATTTGTCAAGGTTCCTCTTAAAGTGCCATGGCCATAAATGTGCACAATATCCCAGGTGTATTCTGATCAGTGCAAAACTCAGAAGAACAAAAATCTAACCTCTGTAATGGTCCTAGCTGTCATTAGACTGCCTCTGTGTTTTGCAGGAGCCATGTTCTATTGCTGATTCATACAGAGCTATAACTCAGTTAAAAACATTAATTTTCAAATGAATTGCACTTCCTAAGATTTTCCACAATTACATAATCAATTTGAACCTAATGTACAACTTTAATTCCAAAATTTTGTTCGTTTGCATCCTCCATTGCAACATACTGAAACACAGATGTTTTCAAAAGCTGTTTCTGTCAATCAGTTTTGTCAGTGAATCACCCTCTTCAGGAAAGTGGTACTAACAAAAAGCAGTTAGGATATTAGGCATGATTTAATTTTAGTGTACCTGCATTCAGTCCTAATATTTCACGTGTTCTGTTTTTTTCTTTCTGTTTATATGAAAAAAATTGTATTCTCCAATGTTGTAGTAAATAAATGATTAATTCACTTCACTTCAAAGATGTACGGGAGGGAGAATGAGGGAAGAAAGGGGAACTTAAGAGTTGTATACATATTTATACAGCTATTAACATAACAGTATCTCCCTAAAGACTGGTCTTTCCTTGCTTATTTTTTTCTTCATTTTCAGCATATGCTAAAAAACATTTTGACTTTTTTTTGTCTTCCTGATTATATTTTCACAATTTTTATACCACACTATTATTATGGTTTGCTTATATAGACACTCTCTATTTAAATAGTTTTACCTGACAATCTTATGATGCCTTTTAAGTTTTACAGCTATATTAGATTAAATAGTTTTGATTATCTCAAATTCTAACGTATCATATGATTTGCTATTTTTGATTAGTACCTACCTTGTAATTGACCGGAAGGTCCTGACAATCTTGAGAACATCCACTGACTTTCTTACTAAAACATTCATTTATATGGCAGTTTCTCTCATCTGAGCCATCGCCACAGTCATCCTTACTGTCACAAAGACTTCCACTGGGAATGCACCTGCCATTTTTGCACATAAAAAATGAACTGTTGCATGACTGTTCTGGAAAAAGAAAATAAAACAAATGGAACATAAAGGGCATGCCGTTGTTTTATACTGCAATTGTTGAAAACATTCACAAATATGATAACGTATCTGTCAAAAATTATAGTAAATATACGTACATATAAAATGCTTCATATTCAGTGTAATACTTTATACACAAAATACAGAAAGTCAAGGGCAAACTGTGCTTCCACATTCAACACTTATTGCAAATCTTGCTTCACTATGAAAATTAACAATCAAAATAAGCATCTGTAGTAAAATTAATGGAGTATCTCTGTCTTCATCTATATGGTGAAGAATGAGTTTGAAAGTGTAATGATAGTTTGATCATTCCCTCAAGTCATAGGTCTCTGAGAAATTATGTGTCACTAAAAATTAAGAATCTTGAATAGGTAGATATTCCTAAATTCTTTTTCTTCCTGGAAACATAACATTGACATTTTTAAGTCAAGGCATAAAAAGGACATTTGTGGTGAATAATAGTTGTTCCAAATAGAGCTATGGAAAGGAGTTCAGGTTTTGCAGCTACTCATAACCTGATGAACATTACTCAGTACCATACATGATAAAATAAAGTCTATTAACATGTAAACCATGTGAGGAAAAAAGTAATTGGGTTTATTCTAATTCTAAAATATATGATTATGTATTCACTTTGGAATAGTCAAGTGATAGATAGACTAAGTTTGGCTATATATTTATTTCTGTTCAAATGATACTCAATTTATTTCATTTTGCCTAAGTGTGAATAATACAGACTTTCTCTCAGTAAAACTCAATTTCTTTTATGTTTGTGTTTCCAAATGGGTCCATTCATGGAAATTATCTTCACATAAAATAATGTATTAAGAAAATAAGACTGTTTTTGGAGGGGGCAGGGTGATGGATTCATCAGGTTCATTGCCTCAAATAGTCATATTTTTGGCACAGACTTAAATTTCTAAAACTAGCCCCAAAACATCGTTGATTACTAGGATCCTGCATAGTATCACTAGAAACATCTCATGCTTGATTATCTGCATTTCCTTTCATTGAATACCATACTAGACTGAAAATCAGAGTCATGGTTTTGCCATTTAAAAAAACCCACAAATTTTGGGATAAGCATGGTATTATATATTTTCTGTACCTGCACTTTTGCACTTTGGGTTTAAAGGTGCTTCATCAGAATGGTCAGGGCAGTCAAAGTCTCCATCACATTGCCATTGAGTATTCAAAAGACATCGTCCATCAGCACAACTAAATTCTTCTGCATTACATTGTCGGTATCCTGGAGACAAAGAAATAAACATTCTAATTCAATGAACACAGGGGTGCATGTACCTTTGCAAATTGGTGTTTTCAAGTTCTTTGGATAAATACCCAACAGTGGAATAGCTGGATCATATGGTAGTTCTATCCTTGATTTTTTGAGGAATCTCCATACTGTTTTCCATAGTGGCTGCACCAGTTTGCACTCCCACCAGCAGTGTATGAGAGTTCCCTTCTCTCCACAACCTCTCCAACACATGTTGTTTCCTGTCTTGTTAATTATAGCCATTCTGACAGGCGTGAGGTGATATCTCATTGTAGTTTTGATTTGCATTTCCCTGATAGTTAGTGATTTTGAACATCTTTTCATGTGTCTGTTGGCCATCTGTATATCTTCTTTGGAGAAATGTCTGTTCAGGTCTTTGCGCCATTTTTTAATTGGGTTGGTAGTTTTTGTTGGTGAGATGCATGAGTTCTGTATATATTTTGGAGATTAAGCCCTTATCAGATGTATGGTTTGCAAATATCTTCTCCCAATTGTTAGGTTGTCTTTTCGTTTTGTTGATGGTTTCCTTTGCTGTGCAGAAGCTTTTTAGTTTGATGTAGTCCCATTTGTTTATTTTTTCTATTGTTTCTCTTGCCTGGTCAGATGTGGTGTTTGAAAATATGTTGCTAAGACTGATGTGGAAGAGCGTACTGCCTATGTTTTCTTCTAGAAGTTTCACAGTTTCAGGTCTTACATTCAAGTCTTTAATCCATTTGGAGTTAATTTTTGTGTATGGTGTAAGGTAAGGGTCTACTTTCATTTTTTTGCATGTGGCTATCCAGTTTTCCCAACACCATTTGTTGAAGAGACTTTCTTTTCCCCATTGTATGTTCTTGGCTCCTTTGTCGAAGATTAGCTGTCCATAGATGTGTGGGTTTATTTCTGGTTCATTGCAGCCTTATTCACGATAGCCAAGACTTGGAAGCAACCTAAGTGCCCATCAAGGGACGAATGGATAAAGAAGCTGTGGTATATATACACAATGGAATACTACTCAGCCATAAGAAACGACGAAATCCAGCCATTTGTGACAACATGGATGGACATTGAGGGTATAATGCAAAGTGAAATAAGTCAGAGGGAGAAGGTCAAATACCGTATGATTTCCTTCATTAAGTAGTAGATAATAACAACAATAAACAAACACATAGGGACAGAGATTGGATTGGTGGTTACCAGAGGGGAAGGGGGGAGGGAGGAGGGTGAAAGGGATAATTCGGTACATGTGTGTGGTGATGGGTTGTAATTAGTATTTTGGTGGTGAACATGATGTAGTCCATGCAGAAATAGAAGTACAATGATGTACACCTGAAATTTTTACAATGTTATAAACCAATGTTACTGCAATAAACAAAAAATTAAAAAAAAAAAAAAAAAAAAAAAACATTCTAATTCATATAACAAATATTCACTACAACTTCCTCTCTTAAGGTACACCGTACCTAATTAGCTATGTGGGTTACCTGTCCCTCCTAAGGGAAATGTTTCTCATTTCTTTCTGCAATAGTGGTCATACTTGCAAGAGATATTTGTGGTTGGGAAGTAGGATTAAGGCCCAGAAAATAAAGTTGGAAATGAGGCACTCTCATTGTTTCTAGATGAGGAAACAAGAATGCAACACTCGAGTATAACATCTCTGTTCAGCAATTATCTATGTCCTAAAGATTTCCCTTAGAATGAAAAACAAAATGAAAGCTATTAGACATTTTTTTCAAGACTAAGCTTGGTTAGGTATAGTACTAGAACATATGGATGAACTGATTCTGACGTATGATGATAATTTTCAGAAGCTGCAATGCAATGTTTATGTTTGGGAAGCAGCATTCAAAATGTAAAGAAGTTGTGAAAATGAGAAAAATTAAAAGTCAATTTATAGAGTAATAAGCACAAAAACTATTGTAATTCCCCTATATACTGATTCTTAGAGGCATTAAAATGCTTTATTCAAATCACATTATCAATCCATCAATTGTTAATGTTCATATCTATGCCTGTTTGTAAGTAAAACTCATTTGATTCTGAATATTGTGAAGTTTTAGATTAGATTTTTTTCCTAAGTTTGTTAATAATAAAAACTGTGATTTCTGTTAGAGACTTTCTGGTAAATCTGGGCAAATATTCTACTTTTGAAGAGAGTGAGTAAGATTTTTATGGTTAAAAAAATAAACAAAATTCCAATAGAAAAAAAATGATTCGATAAAGATGATTTAATTGAGATGTTTATTATATTGAATGGCAAAACTAGATAGTTCTAAAATACCCCGTTTCCTTAGTATTTCTTTCCTCCCTTTCCTTCTTGACGAGCTCCTCTTTCTCAGTAAATACATACATCCAGTCTCTCCCAACCCAATAACAATAAAAATCCATCGACATACTTCTCTTAACAACACATTTCTCTTCTTCCCTATACTGAACAATCTTCCTTTCCCTTACTTAGCTCCAGTTCATCTTTGATTCATTAACATCTCATTTCTGTAACAGCTACCTTCTGAAATTCCTCATTGAGATAAAATGCCAAGTGACAAATGTCAAATTCAAAGGTGTCTCAGACTCCTACTTCACTTTCCTGCAGCATTTGATATTGTGGACCACACCACCTTGGAAATAGTTTCCTGGCTTAATAGTCATAATCCACTCTCCTGGCTTCTTTCTATCATCGCTTTTGCTGTTCCCTTTTTTCCCTCTTTCTGTATGAAGTCCTCTCCTGTTCCACCACAAAACGTTGCAGGTGAAGCCCTACCTTCAATCTTCAGTCTATTGTTGTTCCTTTTTCCTTTCTACAGTGTTGGATGTTCTCATTTTTTGTCATAGTTTGAATATCGCCTTAACGCTGATGGCCCCCAATTTAATTTTATTTGTCCTGAGCATACTTCTAGTTTCTAGAACTAAATTTTCAAACACTCACTATATAGCTTCATGTGATTGTCTGATTAACATTTCATATTCAAAATCTCCAACATGAATTCTTTGCTACATCTCTCTTCTCCTGCACCAGCAAAATTGGCCCTTAACCTCCTGTGTTCCGAAGCTCCTAACAGCAACACCATCCACCAAGTCACGCAAGCTAGCAATTCTCCTTTATCCTCCATATCTGATTGTAAGTGAATTCTGATGATTCTGTATTTTCCATTCCACCATTTCTACCCTGGTTCAGAACACATCTTTAGCCATCAGAACTATTGCAATAACCTCCTAACTAGTTTATTTTCCCCTAATGGCTCCCCTCCCCATGGCAATATTTCATCCATTTTGCTGAAAAAGATGGTTTTAAAACATAAATTTGACTGTGACATTCCCCTGTATCAAATATGGTTGCTGGCCACTGAGAGACAAAAGGATAAACACAAATTCTTTAACATTCTATTTCAGACTTTTTAAAATCTAGCTTAATTTAACTTTCTAACTTCAATTTACCTCGTAAAAGACTAATTGCTGTTTCTCAACCACATCAATCTGCAGGTCTTTGTAAACATATATAGATTTTACTATGTGTCCAGAACTGCTCTAAGCACTTGAAATATTACCACACTTAATTCTCTTAAGAACTTAAGAGTTAAGCAATGTTATTATACGTCTTTTACTTATGAGAAAATTCAGGCACAGGGAAGTGAAGTATCTTTTCCAAGGTCACACAGCCAGTAAGTGGCAGAACCAGGATTTGCATCCAGGCCATCTGGCTCCAGGGTCCATGCTCTTAACCACCACGTCACACTCTGTAGCATCTAGACATGATTTCCTTTGACTAACCTTCCTTGCTTCTATTCTTTAGTGCCTCAAGAAGTATTTTCTCAGCTCTGATTCCATGTATTGTGATTCTTATTCCCATCTGACAATGTGTGTTATTATTCTATATTGTATTTCTGATTTTCTTGTTTGTCTGTAATTTCTTCTAGTGGGACCTCTGTCTCATTCGTCTCCATATCAACCAAATATAATGTCTAGCAGAGGGAAGATATTCCATCACATGTAAATTGACTTCAGATTTACATCTTGAGTTATGATGTAGCTTTTAAAATATCACATTGAATCCATGACTTCATGGTGAAATGATCATAAAAAACTGATATCCACTGATTTCAAAGAGATTTATATCAAAGACCAAGGCTACAGACACTGTGTGGGGAGGACAAAGGAGAACACTAAATCTACTGCCTTTCATGGTATATGTGGTTTTCAAGGCTTTTTATTTTATATTTATTCATGAACACATTTAAATATTTTACTAAAATACTAAATTCACATAAGATTTCAACTTCAACTTGGAATTTTTAATATGCTGATTTTTATTACAAATGTTATATATGTTTGTCTATACATTATATATATGATGGTTTGATAAATATATATGTAATGAAAAGATAAGTTCCATGATAATAACATTAAATTTTAATGAATAAATGCATGTATAAAAAGAGAAGGCAAAAGGAAAATTTTAAGTATCCAACTATTCTGATGATTGTGAATTGTATTCTTTTTTCTCAAATATTTGATTTGACTATAAGATTAAACTAGTAAGACACAAGACATTTTTATAAACATTTTACAGTGTAGTTCCTGATAATACACTACAGGTAGGCATGGTTTCCAAATAAATGTGTAACTATGCTAGAGCTGAAAGAGGTTACATGCAGTGTGTCTGTATATTACTGAATTTACATGTCTTCAGTTACATTAAGATATGTGTTTCTTTGTTTTTGTTATTTATTTACATATTCCTTGAGTCACTTTAAAAGACTATTACTCAGTATGTACTTACTGCCATTTTTTAACTTTTTTTTTTTTCTCAGTGAAATAAGTCAGAGGGAGAAGGTCAAATACTGTGTGATTTCCTTCATTAAGTAGTAGATAATAACAACAATAAACAAACACATAGGGACAGAGATTGGATTGGTGGTTACCAGAGGGGAAGGGGGGGGGAGGAGGGTGAAAGGGATAATTCAGTACATGTGTGTGGTGATGGGTTATAATTAGTATTTTGGTGGTGAACATGATGTAATCTATGCAGAAATAGAAGTACAATGATGTACACCTGAAACTTTTACAATGTTATAAACCAATGTTACTGCAATAAACAAAAAATTAAAAAAAAAAAAAAAAAGACTATTACTCAGCCTAAGAATATCCTCCATGAAAAGTTTAGATATACCTACCACATTGCAGGGACTCGTCAGAGCCATCTCCACAGTCGTCATCATGATCACAAACAAATTGCTTGGGAATGCATACTTTATTACGGCACATGAAAGCATTTTCATCACATGTATTGTTGGGAGCTAAGAAAGACATCACAAAAAATAAAGTTAGATGAGCTCCTGTTTTATCTTCCCCACCTTAGAAGTCTGAGAAATGTATGCTGTTATACTCAATAATTCATAGTTATTTAGAAAAAGAAAACTTTGCTCAATATTCAATATATTATATAAATTAATAATAAATATGAATATATATATTAATATATTTGAATATATGAATATACATACAATTCAAAGCTTTAGTATTAATACATTCCACAATTCAAGAGTGACCCTGAAATTTCAGGCCATTTAGCAATTTGTAAGTTTGCTGGAGGATGAATTCAAAGGTTCATATGTGATAAAAAATCACTCAACTGTAATAATGTTGCTGGGTTTTTCTCTCCTCATGCCTGTAGTAACGCTAGTAAAGTGACAAAAAACCTTGCTTCTTTGTGAAAAATGGACCTGAAAAGACCACCAAGTGCTAATGTTCATGACGGAGATGAAAAGAAAATCAAAAGGGCTGAGAAAGTTATCGTTTTTAAGGAAAATAAAACTTTTGGGTGACTTCAAGAGTGGAGTGTAGAAATAGGTTAAGATCTATAGTGTGATGAGCCCAACCATAGGTACCACATCAAATCAGGAATATTGATCCATGAAATGGAATATGGATCCTTTTGAAATACTGATCCATGAAAGTAATGCTCTAGCAAGGATCCTAACCAGTGGGAAAACGGTTGATCAAAATGTGCAATAAAACTTCAGTAAAAAGTTCAAAAGATGGTAATATGTGTAAAGGAAATAAACTTTAATACTATATGCATAAAGTCATAGAGGTTTGAAGGGATCATTTAAATATCCTTAATTACCTTTTCTTACATTTAAAAGATAAATGCTATGATAGGACTTAAGGTTTGGGATATTTGGAATGTCAAGAATCTGCTGTACAATGGATGCTAACTAAACATATTGTGGTAATCAGTTTGCAATATATACATATATCAAATCATTATGTTGTACACCTAAAGCTAATGCAATGCTATATGTCAATTATATCTCAACTTTTTAAAAAGTAAAAAAAAAAGAATCTGCTATATGCCATTTATAGTATTCTAGTACACTGGGAAAAAGAAGGCTTTGCAAAAATTCGCTCTGCCACTTTTATTTGTATCCTGAGGAAGCTATTTACCTTCTTGGTGCATCTGTTTCTTTAACTGTTTAATGAGAATAATAAAATCTATCTGATAAATTTCTTGTAAGAACTAAATAAGGTATATGAAGCAGATCAGCTCATTTTAGGTACTCAATAAATTCCGAGGTGCTCTTTAAATTCCTATCTATGTAACAATTGTTTTTGGCAGATCCCCAAAAACACTTCACTGAGATATTGTGGGAATTCAATAATGTAAATAAAAGCACCTACCAAAATAATTGATGTATAATGAGCACTTGAAAAAATTTAGATGGCTTCCAATCTCTTCCCTCCACGTCTTAATAGGCACTTTCCTCTACTTAGAATACCTCTCTCTTTCTTCTCTTTGTCCTTCACAACTCAGATAATGTTACTTTTGCTTAAAATCCTTCCATGAGACTTCTAGGCTTTTTTGTATATTTCTTTATGATGACCTGGTATCTTTTCTATGTATCACTCTGACACTGAATGTATTATAATTATTCTCCTAACATGCTTATCAGCTCCCTACCCCCAGACTGCCCCAGACTCCATGAAGAAAGGAAATCTCTGCTTTCAACTCGGTAATGGTTGAAACAGAGACATGAATAGGTAAAACAAAAACGATTCTTTGAATTTAATTAAGTATAATTTATTTTCAACAAATTTATTTTCAAAAATGATATAGGAGCCACACAGGAGCAGCATTCAAAACTGCCCGTTGTAATCAAAGTAAAACAGTTACTAATAACTCCTCTAACCTTGAACCGTGTGACAGCTTATATAACTGAACTGAATTACACTAATTCTAACACATAAATTATTCTTTAAAACACTGAGCAACAGAGGCTTATTTGGCATTAACGCTTTCAAGTCACTTGAGTACAATTTGTTGTATTTTAGCATAATTTACTTAATAGCACCCATGTGGTCCAAAAGTGTTAATATGCCTCCCGGAGTGTTAACTTGCTACAATAGCAACAGTATACTGGGACCATCTGGATCCCTGAATTGATGCAGAATATTTTATTATGTAGCCCTCAGTGCCCCCATTGACCTTTATAGACACATATCAGTTTCAAGATCAAAGTAAATTATTCTAGAATAGCATAAGTCCTGTGCACATAGGCCTGCCTCAAAGTTTTCTTTTTCCTTCTCTGTTTTAGCTATCCCCCATGTACGTACACCTGCATACACACACTCTTACGTTACGGCTTCAAATACAGTTTTAAAGACCTGAAGACAGGTCATTGGAGAGATTATTGGGAGAATTCACTTTAATGAGCAGAGTTCACGGCACTGTTTCTGATAAATTGCTCAGCTCAACAGATCCCCTGTGTGACCTTGGGACCTGTATTCAAATATTCAGGCCCTTTATTCTCCTGATCATGCAAAGGAATTTATCTAAATTTTTACTACTGAGTGATTCCCTGAAAACTTCCTGAGGTAACCTAGAGTCACAAACTTAGTAAATTGTCTGACCTCCAAAGGTGTTCCTCTGATCCCCCAACTTCATTCAGCTTTTCTATACTATTTTTACCTGACCTAAGGGTTCATACCCTAGCCATAGGACTAATAGGTGTTTACTGACCTTCTGATCAGTAGTTACTTAGGATCACAGCAACCATTTACAGAGTACCTGTAATAGGCAATCTAAAGCCCTTATGCAGAGGAGTGGTGCTAAAAAGAAAATAACAAACCTACCCCATTCACACACAACAGGTAGTTACATTGTGTCACAACTGAAATGATAAATCTGCGTTCAGTTTTCAAATGGGTAATCCCACTGTGCATGTTGAAACACTGAACAGCGGTGAGCAGGGTTGCTGAACTACTATGATGACAACATCCCACCTGATTAGGTCTGATACTACCTACGCATCCAGGAACAGGGAAAGTGAGAGAAAATGTGACATGGTGAGTACTACAAAAACAAACGTCTGAGGATGCTATAGCAGCTGTCTTTCACACACAGCTTCACAAGTGTTCATACCGCAGCCTGCTGTGGAGAGCTCATCGCTTCCATTTGGACAGTCCCTTTCACCATCACAAAGCCAGTGTCGGGGCACACAGGCGTGGGAGCCCTGGCAGCTGAACATGTCAGCCGCACAGGTTATGGCACCTGAAACCCAGAGGAAAAAAAATGCCATTAAGATCAGTGCACATCCATTGGGAAAGGTCTAACATTTACATTGCCTATAGATAAGAAGGGAAGCAGAAGAAATGTGGCTCACAAGGAAGAGATTGTCGTTATTTGGAATCATCAAATATCGCCCTTCCCCTAGAGATGTCTACACATTTTCCTTTCAGAATGCATTCCTTCCTAATTGCAAGCATTATATTTCTTAAAGCTACATGGCAAAAAAATAATAAGGAATTTTTCTCCTTGTAAAATGTAGCAAAGCATAGAAATGACATGGAATTGCAACTAAACTGAGATAAAATTTCAAAAGGACTGAAGCTATAAGGCTAATAATAATAATAATAGTATTTTTATTGCTTAATATATGCTAAGCACTTAACGTATTAACTTATTTAATCTTTGCAATAACCTCATCAGGTAGAACTATTACTAGTTTCATTTCTCAGAAAAGGAAACTGAGGCTCAATGAAGTTGTAAAGCTTGCAGAAAGTCACAAGTGGCACAGGGTGCCTCATGCTGAGCTTGGAGTCCAAAACCCTTCCGATTCCTAAGCACCTTCTCTTAACCACTAATGTCATTATAATGTCATTATTGTTACTCCATACCTTGCATTGTTGAAAAGAAGAAATGTATATGTGTTCCCTTTGCCTTTACACACTTAATAAACAGAATCAACCTTTTCTCTGCTCTACCAATTCAATGTTCCTTTAGTTGCATGGTATTGTTTTTCAAAAGTATACAGCAAAAAAAAGCTTGTAGACCTTGACTGTAAATTCAAAGGGTCGTAGATGGTTTCTCTTTGTTTCTCCTTCTATGGGCATAGGGTAATCACATAAAATTAGAAAATGATTCTTTCTCATGATGTTTCCCTAGCCCCTAGTACAGTTATATAGATTGGTTTGTTTGTTTGTTTCTTATATAAAATATTCGTTGAGTGAATCAGTAGCATGATCCCCAAATCTAACTTTTCTTTGATTTCACTTTCCTGTGACCAAAAGCTGCCCATAGAATACATGCTAAAAAACATAGTGTTAGAGTTATTCAAAACATGTTAATATCTCCAGGAAGAAAGTATGACTGACTAGACTGATGAAGGATATTTTTTCCAAACATTTAAAGCAGTGACCAATATGCTTTAATTGGATTATCATTATCTTACTTTTCAGCCGTAGAGTTTTGAGCAGAAAATGTTTTTCAATGCAATGTTTTCAATATGGGGGGCAGCAGGGTGCCAAAACAGACTCCCCTGGAGATATTGTCCAACATAAACAAACCCATCCCTGACACATACTTTAGTTTGGAGGACAGGACGGCAAGTGAATGTTGAAAATTCACCCAGGTAATTCAGATTTACTCATTTGATTGATCAGTGCTTTAAGATAATGAGGTTTAACATGATTCTATTACTGGAAGAAATCATAAAAAATCTATTAAATAAATTTTGCTTTCATTTAAAAATGAATTTACCTGTTACCTATTATGTCTTTAGTATGTTTTATAATAAAATTCTCTTCCTACAGAAATTATTTCTATATTATTCCTCCTTATTATCTATCTTTTCATGCTTGCCATAAGAACATAAAGTGTCACTTTCACTTTAATATTCTCAACTAGTGCTTTAAATTAATATTTTTGTTATTTAGCTTGAGATTTATAAAATGCATTCTTTTGACCAAGAAAGTGTTAATACGTGTAAAACTCCTTGTCTACTTTCTTATTAGCACTCCAATTGAATCTCAAGGTAAGTGTAATAGATATAGCATTGACTTGGCTGTTGAGAAATTTATTTTTTGTATGACCTTGAAGAAGACTAGTGTTTGAGTTTTACTATTGTAAAGTGAGGGGTATGACTAGATAATTACTAAGATACCTCGAGCTATAAAATGGCATAAGGCTCTTTGCAGCTAATTTTCTGGCTCTCTTGATAGTGTTCAACAGATTCTGTGTTAAGAGCATGCCAAAACATCATAGTCAATTGGGAAGAAAACGGGCCAAAGAAAAAACTCATGGCTTCATTCCATAGCTACACTGCCATCTGGAGACACATTGCCTTCTTCAGGGAAATGAATCCCAAGGGAGAAGGAAAACAAGCTGAAGGAATTCCACCAGATCCATCTTGTGCACTCACTCACATCACCAGATCCATCTTGTGTACTCACTCACATACAAAATTTGATTGGTAAGAGTCACTATTTAGTAAGTATTTCAGAAACCTGAATTCTGGTCCTAGCTCTGTCATCACTGATTTGCTGAGCAACCTCAGGCAAATTTATTAACCTCTGAGAGTTTCTCTTTTTTCATCTATTAAACAATGGAGATGGACTAGACTACAATGTTCAAAATGGGATCCTCAGAACCACCACGTGCTTATTAAGAAAGAGTGTGTTTACAGCCCACATCAGAATATTTGGAGGTGGGGATTAAGAATTTACATTTTTAACAAACCTCTGAGAAGGATCTTTTGTACACTAAAGGTTGAGAATCACTGAAATAAATTATTTATAAAGTTTGTTTCCAATACTAAAATATTAGGTTCAGCTCATTGACTGATGTTTGGTCAAAGCAGTATTTTTTTATGTGTCACCAGCTCAGCAGTTAGTACATAAAATGCAGCCTGTAATTAAATTAAATAGACTGGATATTTTGACAATGGGTAAACATAGCCATTACCATTTCAATCCTTTTTTAAAAGAAATTATTAGGACACTGATAGATATAGACAGAACAATAACACTCTGAAAAATAAAGGTGGGATCAGGAGAAATAGAACAAAAGAGAATGGGAATAAATTAATTTACATAGTGCACATCGGTTGTGGAAGATGATCACAATAATTACATAAGGTAGATCTTTTTGTACCCCCTTAATAGGTGAAGAATTTGAAGAATAAGGAATAAAATGGACCCGTCCATGATCACACAGCTGGAAAATATAGATATGGGAGAATTCAACTCTGCATGACTTTAGAGTCTTTGCCTCTTCTATTATACTGTGTCAACTCAGAAAGGATAGAGGTATCAATGGAGCCATTTAGTGTAGGGTTAAACAAAGGGTCAAAAGTGAGGTGATTTTAGAGACTGGAAACATGCTCAACCCATTGTAAATAGGTAATCCTTTTGTTAAAATGAAAGAAAGATTTAATAGTGAAGTGTAAAGTAGTTAAAAGAGACTGTCCAGTCATCTAATTGATTACTGATTTCTTTTTCCTTTCAGAGATTTTTGATAGTGATCTTGCCATGTTTCTATTTATCTGTTGTGTAACTAAGTTGTTTCAGCTGTGTAAATAAAAAGTAGATTTGGGGTGGCTTAAATACAAGAAAATAAATTGCCTGCTTTCACAGGATATCTCCAGTTTTATATTATTTACAGAGAACATCAGTTTAGTTTGAGCATTATGAAATTCCAGCTACTTGTCTCCATGGTAATGACCTAATAACAGGCCACAACTCCTGAAATTTAAGAGGTGTTAAAGTATACTTAACTCTATATATGCACCTTATTCTATGACTCAGGTCCTTTTCTCTCTAAAATGAAGATGATAACAGCTACGAAACAGGGCTGATATAATAAGTAAAGTATATATAACTATAGCTACAAACACAAATAGAAACAGATCAGATAGATAAATAGACAGACATATATAGAATGCATGGCCAATTATAATAAATTTATAGAGATCAGATTGCTTTCTTCTTCTTCTTTCCTTTTAAGAAATTCAGTTAATAATTTCATTTAAATTAATTTTTAAATGTGATTATTTAAAAGCAATTGCATTGGCTTTGTAGTTGACATATTGTACGTAAATACAGACGTCTGACACTATGTCTCTAATCCTATAACGCTGAATTTCAAAGTACATTTTAACATCATATACAACAGCTTCCTTCCTTACTTCCCGTTTAAAACAATTCAATGATAATGATCACTAAAATACACACACACACATACATATAGCATGTGTGGCTTGTGGCCTTGTAAATCAATATAATGCTTTCCGAGGGCACCTTAGGAATACATAGCAAGAGCCATGAAGTAACATTTGATCATTTTCCAAGTAATCCCAATCATTGAGATTTATTCCAAAGAAGTCATTGAAGACTAAAAATAAAATTTACAAATACATTCATTATGTCCATATTCAGGGAAAATCCGAAGAACAACTATATATAAAAATAGTAGAATAATAGGTTGTCACAAAAATAATAAAAACAGCTATATGGAAATGTATATACAAATTTAATGTTAAATTTAATAAAGTAGAAAACAAAGTTTTAAGTATGCTCTAAAATGATGGAGCATATGTATCATACACCTAAAAATTGAATGAGAACACAAAAGAAACAACTCACCACAAATGCTATCACTTTCGTCTAATCCATCTTCGCAATCATCCTCTCCATCACAAATCCAGTGTCTAGTAATACATTTTTGTGCAGAACAAGCAAATTGGTTCCAAGAGCAAGAAGAATCTAGAAAACAAACAAGCATGTTTGTTTTAGATACAAAAGAAAAAAATTGGTTGAGACCATCTTAGGATAGATCTGACAGTGGGAAAGTTCTTCCTTAGACTTTGCAAAAATCAACTATCCTATAATAAAACAAGTCAAATTCCTCTTCTCTGTGACAGCTCTATTAAATTTTGACAATAGCTTCCATATTCCCTCTGTGTCCAGGTTATACAACATTGTTCCTTTACCATAATTCTCACTCTCACTAGTCATCACTCTCTCCTAAGTATATTTCAGCTGGTTATTTTTTAAAAAACATGTGTTGCACAGATACAAAATAAACATTCGAGGTGTGGCCTAGTCATCCTTTTTAATTTTTAATCTATTTTTGAACAAATGGGGAAAAAATTACATCCTAGACAAGATCACAATATGGTGGACTGACCAGCATATATATTTGTTCTTAAAGATGAAGTGACTAAGAAGGTTTTAGCTTGATGACAAACCATCAGTTTCATACCTGTACATACTTAATTTGATGTTTTTGTTTTGTTCCCTTAGAAACACTTAAGTCTGACTAATAATATCCAAAATCATTGGCATTGTGGCTGGTATTTTATTACCAAATTATGCACTTTCAATACTGTACTTCATTTATTTCCAAAGTCAGGTTTGTGAGTACTCTCCTCTGCCCTCAGTCTGTGCCTCCACTCAGCATATTTATCACCAGAATACATCCAAAAATAAAATCCTTCCAAGTTAAAGTGTCCAAAATATAAATTACTATAAAACTAAAACTTTTGTTTGTGATCCTATAAACTAAAAACTTTGCATCTTTATTCAAAATATTTACTTAGATGACCTATGAAAAATGTTTAAAAAACTGAAGCCTGGACAAAACAAAATTAAAGAAGATATAATCATATAATGGCTTCCTATCCAGAAATTATGAGTTTACCTAAACTATTTGTAAAGTTGTCTGTTAATCTCGTTCAGAATCTGGCTTTAACGTAGAGATATATAACATCTCAATCAAACAAAATACACCTTCTTATTTCATGATGACATTTACTTTTAGGGGAGTTTGACATTTCATAGAAGATCCATTTTTAATCTTTTTTTCTACTTTGTCTCTTCACCACAGTGTATGTTATTTGTGTTAAACGAAAAGCATGAATATATGCTTTGTGTCCCTGTAGGAAATTTCTTTTGCCTGGAAATCATAAAATCAGTAAATTTTATAAAATAAATTTTTAAAATGCTTTCTTACTTGGCCAAGTGAGATGAAATGTACACATAGAGAAATTAGGAGGTAGGTGGTGAAGGGTGAGAATTTGAAGAAATATAAGCTTAAGTATACTATTTGAAGCTATACATATAATAAATAGAAACATTTAGGATAATAATATGTCAATAGCAGGTAGGGGATGTATAATGACTACTGTAAGCTAAATCCTTATTTTTCATAGCAGAAAGCAAATATATTAGCATCTAAAGTTAATGTCAGGAAATGAAGGTATAAGTATATCGTTTGGATTGATGGAGGTAACCATTAACAAAAACAGAAAATGTTAAAAGAAAAGGTTGGGACAGCAGATTGTTATTCTTCATTATAAGTTCTGTTCTATTTTAATTTTTACTATTTTGTATTATTAATAAAAATGAAAATTGGTGTTAAAATCAATTAGCTATATTTTGTATGTATAAAACCCCTATGCAAGAAGACATCAGTATAAAAATAATATTGTGATTTATAAAACTAAAGCAAGATATAATGTCTCACCACAGTGGAATTCATCAAGTCCATCCTCACAATCTTTCTGACCATCACATATCCAGGTATTCAAAATGCATCTTCCACTAGGACAACCAAAATAATTCTCTTCACATTTGTGTTTGTTTTGAACTGTGATAAAATAGAATATAAGGTTAAATAATTTAAATTAATCTTAGACTCCTGAAATACAAGTAGATAACAAAACAGTAATACTCCTTGAACTGGAAGAAAAAAATAACAAGAAAACTTAAATAAAAAATAGCTGAGATGTTCTCTTCAAGAATGTCAAGGTCATGAAAACCAAGGAAAGATTAAAAAACTGGAACAGAGAAGAGGAGACTAAGGAGACAAGATAATCAAATCCAATCCAGGATTGGATCCTGGATCAGAAAGAGGATACTAAAGAAAAAGCTGGATAACTACAAAGAATGTGGAGTTTAGTTAATAAAAATAAAATAAAATAACTCAGATAACTATAAAGTGAGTAAAGCTAAAGTCAAAGAATCATATTAGATAGAAGATAATCTTAAGTCCAGATTTGTAAAAAATAAATAACACTATAAAAACAGTGTATCTTTGCTAAGAAAGTATGGACTTGGTGTTTCTACTGCCCTATATTTTGAGTATGCTTTGACAGGATTGAAGTAAATATTCTCTATTTTAAGGAAGAAAAATAAGTTGCAATGGAATCGCTAAAATTGTTATACCTTACAGAAATATCATGAGAATAAAAAGTATCCGTAGGTAAAATTATTTTATAAATTATATATTTTTTAGATTGTGGAGTATTAGTATTATAACCACCTAGACTGTATATAAAATACTAGATTTTTCTCTTTACTGGATATCATCTTTCCCTATGCACCTTCAGGTTTATACAGTTTTAGATGGACTGGCCCATAGGCAATCACAAAGTAAACCTTAAAGTTTATATGCAAAGCACACGATAATGGTCCATTACAACTATTTTAAGATAAAAAATTACTCCCATTTTATTTATTTTTATTTTTATTTTTTTGGTGAGGAAGATTGGCCCTGAGCTAACACCTGTGCTAGTCCTCCTCTATTTTGTATGAGGGTTGCCGCCAGAGCATGGCTTGATGATTGGTGTAGGTCTGCACCTGGGATCTGAACCCACAAGGCCGCCGAGGCAGAGCATGCAGAACTTAACCACTATGCCACCGGGCTGGCCTCCCCATTTTATTTTTCAAAGTTCAATTTTGTAGATCTAACTAAATACGAAAATAAATTTTTAAGGAAATTCACCATTAAACCAAAAAGTCTTGAGTGTGCTTTGTGTCTAAGTTTTTCTTAGGATATTGCCTAGATATAACCCAAGGTATTTAGACTGACCTATTACTGGCTTTCTGTCTGTCTGTCCATCTGTCTTCTAAGTCTACATGAGTGTCTCTATCCTCCTTCCTTAATAAAATAACACTTCTCTATTAGCGTTGAAAGTTAACTTTTAAAATGATTTATTAATACTAGAAAGATATAAACACCACAAAAGAAGTTAAAAGAATATATAGATTTAATGGATATCTATTATATGCTGCCTTCAAGATAATTTTAAAAAGTAACTACAGCCAGAATAAAGAATTATTGTAGAAAGAACATTGGATTAAGAATCTAAACACCCAGGTTCCTTGAGTCTAAAACAATCTTTCTATATTTTTTTTTAAATGTTTTATATAATTAAAAATAAAGTGACAAAAATGTAGAAGAGTTGCAGTGAGCCCCAATCAAGTTCCTCCAGAGAAGTTCTCCAGTTCCTCCTAGGATAAGCTAGCCTTTTCAAACTCAGAAAGAACACAAATGATATGATAGAACATCACACATTGTTGAGCAGAAAAAAAAATGAATCTGCTGTTGCCCAAATAAGTCATAGATTATGAACTATTAAGAATACCAGTTCTTCAAAGTAGATTGAGTGTGTGTGTATGTGTGTGTGTTTGTGTACACTGGTGTGCAGAATACCCATGAATATAATTTCTTAAAATATTTCAAAAAATTTTTTCATATCATCTAAACATGGAAAAAGTAAGTGCAGCAGTAGGGTGAGGAGAGAGAAATAGTAGTATGAGAGCACATTTAATAGTTTCCTATATAGCATATCTACTATCAGTTACAGTCATTTAACACCTTTCTTTCCTATATTACTATATATTTTTAATTGGTTCTTCAAATAGTTAGAAAGAAACAGGGTCATGACCTTTTTATAGAAGGCATTCTCCTAAGAATACAAATGGTACTTTTCAGAGCTTATATAGGTAAAGATGGTTAATAGATATAAACACACCTGTCTGAACTTGATCCAGTAATGATAACTATTACTCATACTATTATGCTAAAAGATTGTGTAAACTGCATCAAACAGCCTAAATGACAATACCAGCTGTATAATAACATTGAGTAAAGCCAGTGGTGAGAAACGTAGTCTATGAATAATTTTTTTCCCTTTAGTGTATGATTAGTTTTTTTCTCAGTATGTAATACTTCTGTGGAAGCTTTATAGATTACACATTTTAAGACTAATCACTAACTTTTTAAAAAGGGTTAATAATGAACTGAACATGACAAATGAAATTGATCCAAATACACAATGGATTTCCTGAGTATCATTTCATAACTTATTTAAAAAGATCAAGCGGCATGTTTAGAAAAGGATGATTACTTTTAACTTAGTCTACACCATTTAGATTTTAATCTTAACCATTGAATATCAAGAATAAAAATTAATAAGTTTATTCTATACAACTAGCCTCTGAATCTTCAAGGCAAAGACTGTTTTCTTTCTAGAATTACCTGGGCATTTTAATTCATCTGAATAGTCTCCACAGTCGTTAGACCCATCACATATCCAGGTTGGCAGAACACACAGCGAGGTAGAATTACATTTTATGAACCCTGTGGTTTTCACTCCAAGTTTATAGAAATATGTACAGTCTGTATTATCTAAAAAGAGGTAAACAGAAAAATGAAAAACACCTCATCTGCAAACATTATGAGCCTTCTATGTAGGTCACAGAGACAAGAAAAGTTAACCTCATTTGGAGAAGTAAGTATGCAATTATCCTACACAACAGGGGTTAATTACATATCAACTCTGGACGAGGTTGAGTGAAAAGCTGGACTGTGTTCAATGTAATGCCAAAGGTGCCCAGGCATGAACAACAAAATGTAGTGAATATCTTACTGCAGTTCTTTTCATCTGAAGCATCTGCACAATCTATGTTCTGGTTGCATCGTGCTGATCTTGTAATGCACGTTCCATCTGCACAGCGGAACTCAACAGCGGCACAGGTTGAAACTAGAAAAACAGGTAAATAAATAAGTGGATAGATAAGACAGAAAATGACTCCTTGCTTTAACATTTGAATATTTTAATTAATTCATATAATTTTGTTTGGTTTAGCTTTTTGAACCCTGGGAAGTCAAACTTGACCCATGGTCCAGACACCCAACTTGGGTTAGATGCCTCATACATCTTCCCCTGTCACACATTCTTCCCTGTGTTGTGGTACTTATGATACTGCATTGCAGTTACCTGTTTATGTAGCTGCTTCCCCACTAAATTGTAAATGAAATCAGAGACCCTGCCTTTTTTGCCATAATAATATCTGTGCAGCTCTGAGCCAACATACAAAATTTGAATGTTACTAAAAATGCTCTCTTCTTCCAACTTCAAAAGTACAAGATTATGACACTAAGCAAATGCCTGATTGAGTGTGTACAGGAAAATCCCAATCTGGTTACTAAGAAGTGGAACATTCTCTGTTATAATAGAGAGACAGACAGACAGAGATGGAGACTGAGAAGGAGAAACCACTGAACATTTGCTTTGTTACTCAAAGAGGGATAGTTCAGCACTGCCAGAAAGTCATCCATACTACGTTGTACCCCTTTACATGGCCATATCATTAATATTTCACATAGGAAATGTGGATGCCTCATGCCAAGGAACATATAAGTGCGGTATGACTTGTCTCTATTATTGGAAATTATGGCTTTTCAATTCCCTGCTATGCTTAGATGAAAATCAGTTTCAATATGCTACTGTCATTATATACACTTTGTACAGAATTGCTTATTCTGAATCATATATTCCTTCCTATATTGCTTACACATTCATTAGCATACAATGGTTTCCAGCAATATGTTGTGAACAGGTGCATGGCATGCTATGTGCATTAGATTAATTTGGTGAGATTTTTATTCCAAATCCAAACTTCCACAGGTTGACTATGCTAATGTACAACCTGAAGGGCTCTGTGATTATGCTACTTTTACTAATGTTGATATTTTAAAGAGCCTATTTAATTATAAATAGAAATTACACCAATTGTAAATGGTTAAAATGATATCTTAAAATATGCAAATTTTACTCAAGGGCATGTATGTCATTTGTATTTCATAATGCACAAGTCTTATTATATCTAATTGTATCTTGCAATTGTATCCTTATTTGTGTTTAAATGATGATTAGAATAAATGTTTTATTTACAATTTGCAATTATAATTGCTTCACTGTTTTCTTCATTAAAAATAACATCTTATCATGTGAAACAGATAATGCTATTATGAGTAGAGATAAATACACTGTTCCAAACAGGAAAAAAATAGATATTTTTCTTTTGTGTCTAAAACAGCAAAATCTCTTCTATATTACTTTCTATTACACTTCATAGTCAATATTTTTCAGAGGACACAGTAAATGTAATATATAACAGAAAAAATCATGACGAGCATTTACATTTTATTTTTGACTTTGCTATCGATCAGCAGTCTCCTATTAAGACGCTGTGTTCCAAAAGATTCTTTTTAATCCTTTTATTTAGAAAACAGGATTCATTTCTCTGTGAAACAATGTTCCATGTAGTGGTAATATTCCTAAACAAGTCTACAAAGATTTTTCTTATAAATATAGGTGAAGTTCTATCTTATACTTGCAGTTAGACTTTAGAATGCCAGAAAGAGCCCAGTAGAGACAATTGCAACCCATACCACCATCTCCATCTCCCTCCAAGCTTCCACTGAGAATCCTTTGTGTACATAGCAGGGAGTCCATCTAAGTGGGTATTGGTGGCAGATAGAGCGAAGAGGCAAATTATGACTCCATGAACATGGGGTGGCATTTCAGATAGTTAAGAGGACTGGAGATTCAGGGATTTCACAGTAACAGAGTTTCAGAAACAGTACTGGGGGCTCTGAGGTGGAAGTAAGGGTAAAGAATGACTTGTGAGATGAGTGGAAATGTGAAGCAAGCAGAAGAGAGTCTTGGATGGGATTCTGGTATGACAAAAGAAATCAGGAGAGGACCTCTGACCAGATGAAAAGGAAGGAGAACTTTGAAGTTGAGAAGTATGGATAGGAGATAGTATTTAAAAGAAAGACATGGGAAAAAGAGTGAAGTAGGGGGTCAGAAGAACTGGGTAGAGGGTAGAATATTTGCAGGACATATATTTTTTCTCCCATTTTCCAATCAAGAGTAGAGCTAATGAATCTTGGTGAGGAGGGCTAAGTAGGCCTATTAGAGTGTGTGAGATGTGCAAATTGTCCCTTTATTTCTAATCTATCTCCATTGATTTCATGACTTGATATAGAGTTTGGGAACCACCAGAGGGTTAAATAGCGTGATAAGTGGCAATGGAATTGAACACATTAAATGGTTGCAGAATTTTGTAATTCTAGCAGAGGCGAGGTGGTTGTGGGGACTAACACCTCCAGCATTTGTAGACAAGGAAGAAGGGACGTGATGGAAGAAATCCATGGGAATAGCAGGGACTTCATTAAAGAAGGAAGCAAATGCCTCTTCTGCCAAAACCTCTTCCTCTGTTTCCTCAACTATACTTTTTCCTCACTTTATTTTGGTCAGTGAAGTATTAAAATTTGTTTCACCCTTAGAGTGATTTTTGAGAGAGAAAGATGCTGGAATCTCTAATTTGTCAAGTGAATATGAAAGCTTTCTGACAACTTTTCCTGAGGCTAAAAAGTCCTAAAAAAGAGAGAAAAGAAGATAATGTAGTCCAAATAAAGATAAGCCAAGTAAGAAGTACTAGACTTTTCCCTCCAGGTAGTCCAAAAGAAAAAGTAAGCCTTACAAAATGTGAGTGAAAACATACCACAGCCACACCAGGAATAGCAATGAGATACTACAAAGGAAGATCTGACAGGATTGTGGATCAAAAGGAATAGCAAGAGAGAAAGTAAAACCATTCTTTCCCTCACATACTTTCTTAATTTTCTTATTGCATCCACTTTCTTTTCTCCATGTCAGTTAAAATATTTAATGAGATAGGAAAGATATAAAATCGATTGGTCTTCCTGTGGTTCTTAGGACGTTTCTTATAAATAACCTAAGTCAATGTTTTCTCTTCCAATTCCCCTATCCAGCCTGTAGCAAAGGGAAGCTGACAAGGAAAAAAAAAAAACAACATTAAATTTGCTGTCATTTCTCTTCTGTTTACTTTCAAAACACATCTTTTATTTAATTTACTGCTTAGACTCTAAGGATATGCAAACCCAGAAAGAATGATGATTTCTTCTCTAGGCATGCTTATCCTTTTCCTTTAGCTTGTTGTTTGTGGAATCTTCAAAGTTTTGTTATGAACCTAGGAAAAAACAAACACCAGTTTCCTCTGCTTTGGTAACCTCAGAACTACTTAGCTCTCCAGCCCACCTAAAGGTATTCAGGTGGCTCAAGAAAGTTCATGTACTACCCAAGGGAAGTATTTATATTCATCTCAACAGGGAGGGAAGGAAGGATACCATGCACTGTCCCCAGATCCACTTACCTAACCTCTCACACAACCAGAAGAGGAATGTAGAATAACAAATTTTCTGAACAACTCCTCATATCCACCCCCCACAGGTAATCTGATGTCTAAAGCTCTCAGTCATGAAAGGAATAGCTATAAAGAAGTAAATAAAATATTTACGAGGATTTGGGGTTTTGCTTTTCCTCCAAAGGAGAAGAACCTAAAAATAATTTCTTGTAACATCCATTTCCACTCTGTAAATAGATTTTTCTGCCTTGTATAATAAAAAAATATCAGTAATATTAATTACTATGAACATCTAAACTAAACAAACAAAAGTGTAATAGTACTTCAAATAATTTACAGATGACTCCACTGTAGCCTCTCTCCATAGCCTATCTAAATCTCTGTGTGTATACTGACTTTTTATGGTACTAATTTAAATTTTTTATATTTTAATTTATTTAGATGAAAAAATAATAGGTGGTTTGTGTGCGTGTGTTTGTGTATATACATGTAAAACCAAAGCACTGCTTCTGCACATTGCAGTGACTATAGAAACAGAGGAGTACCCAGAAGAAAAGACTTGGAGAGAGAACTTTTTTCCCACTCTCCCTAAGCCCTTACGTGCTCCTTTTCCTTCATCATCTTTTAGGTACTCTAAGTGTCCATGCGTTTGATGGACACACATCTGAATCACTGCTTTATAAGATAACTTGGCTAAAGGGGAAAGGACCCAGGGAAGTCTCTCCTCTATGGCATGAAAGATGCCCTACAAGGATAATGTGTGAACAAACTTAAGATCAGAGAAAAATCATATCTAAAAGAAGCAACTGTGATGAGTAATCTTTCATCTAAAAAGCTACCCATTTGTTTATCTTAAAGGAGCTAATCCATTTACTTAAATTGATATATTTCTGGTAAGTAATAGTGTGTGCTTGAGTTTCCATGAGCATTTTTAGTTTCAAATGTCCTACATTATACAGGAAGGACTTCAAGGCATAAGCTTTTCTTGTTGTTGTTTAAGATATCCAATTGTTATGATTTTTACACTATTATTATCATAAAAGAAAAGTTATAATAGAAACTTGATTCACAAATGCAGTAGTTCTGTGTCCGAGAATATGGCTGAGATAGTTATAATGCAGAAATCAACAGTTTAGACTATAAAAGGGAATATCACATTTTGAGTTATTTTTATTGGTATTCAGCAGCTGGTATTGATGTCATTAGGCTAAATAAAACCTATCTATATTTTTTGGAAGACTTATTGATTCAATCACCCATATGAGAACTCAATAAACATCTACCATGTACTAGGTACTATATTTCGTAAACCCAAACACAATGACTAATTTATTTACCACTTTTGGAAACAAACTTCCATTTTCCGAGAAGACCCACAGTAACTTGTTAATTTCTCGTGGTTACTTCTATGAATTTTGTTTTAAAACCTACTTTCAGAATTTACTGTTCAGTTCCTCCACACTCTATCTTGATGTTTTTACCTCTATCCTAGTTTAACGTCTTTATTATAGTCTCCTCGCCTGCTTGCAAATAACTGATAGAATATATCCATTTTTTTGTCTTCTTCTAGTTTCCTTTCCTTCTTTCTTCCTTAACTTCTTCCAAGTTATCCATTTCTCTCTACTTACTCCCAGTATCTTACTACATTTAATCATTTTAATCTTTTATAGGTAATATGAAACAATACTTGACTTAATTTGCAAATGTACTTGCCTCTTCCTAAACTACAGTGTCAACTTAGATGGTGTCAATTCAAGTGTTTGGCCACGGTCATACAGTCTAAGATGGTAGAGTAACTTCCCAACATTCTTCTAGCTGCAAAATAATTCGCGCACATTCTGCTCTCTTCCTCAACTTGGCATAGCTTTCTCATTACAACCCTACTTCACATCATTCTTTCACCATCAATCTTTCCTAAAAATAGTCAGTATTCACTGTCGTTATTCCTTCACCATCAGTTTTCTGCCTCAACCCTATGTGATCTTGCTTTTCCTTACTGTTCCACTGAATTGACTCTCTTTGAGGTAACCAAGAGATTATCTCCTATTTGACAACTCTAATGGACACTCTAGTCTGTGCCTGCCTTCTTGCCTTCTCTGTAACTTTACAATGCTCACTGATACTTCTTTCTGGAAAAAAAAATTGTTGTGAAGATCTTTCCATTAGTCCTGCAGTCTACTTCTCCTTTTTGTATTAGTGTCTTTAATTTTTAACTTCAACAGGCAATTCTTATGCACTCCCCTAAAACAACTATTACTCCATATATCCTCTGAGCTTTCTCTCCTTAACAAGTCCAAAATCAATACTTCTGGTCTAAATCTACTCCTTGATCTCCAGATCTATATCTATCTATATGCCTTTAGAATAGTTCCATCTGAACGTCTACAGGTGTTGCAACCTCAGAATGCAAACTATCCTTATTATCTTATCCCTGTTCTGCACAAACAAAAGATGAACAAAAATAAATTTTAAAAAATTAATGAAAACCAGTAATAATTTAAAAACAGGAAAAAAACTACAAAACTCCTCTATTCTTTCCCTTGCTTTCTCTATGTTTATCACCCAAGAAGATCTGTTATGCTACCTTTTAAAATGTTATTATATCCATCTCCCTCCTCTTTATTCTTAGCTTTGGCTGCTGTAAAATCCCCCTGTTTCATCTTTCTGATCCCAGTATTATAGTTTTCATTCACACAATCATAGATTTTTTCCTTTTTTTTTTTTGAAATGTAAATTTGATTTTATTGGGCCTGCTTTAAACCTTCAGTGACTTTCTGGTGACTAAAAGATAAAAAGTTCCCTAACTTGGTATCAAAAAATATCTTCATATCCTGGCTCCTTCCTCTAACTTGCCTTATTTTTCAGACTCAGTTTAAATTTACTCTAGTCTATGAAATCTTTCAGGATATTTCCAAGTCATAAAAAGCCCAACAACAACAATAACTGTGTTCTTATATGTGCAGTCTTAGTACCTCATGTAAATCTTCATCTGTTTAAATGACTATCTTTCACTTACGAGTTTGAACTCCTTGAGGGCAGGCATATAACATTAATTTTATGTCTCAGTCCTTAACGTATTTTACCCAATAAAGTGTGTTCAATGAATGGAAAGATTTTTAAAGGGAAATTAGTTTGGAAAGACCTGTTGGGTCCAGATTCTAGGAGGTCTTAAATGTCAGACTTAAAAACTTGTCATTTATTCTGCAAACATTGGGACTCCATTAGTGATTCTTTATCAAGGCAATGATTAAAAAAAAGAAAAAGGTAAATGTTTACATAACAGTTACTAAATGCCATGTTCTGTTCTAAGTTTATTTAATATTAATATACTCAATTATTGTCTCTTTTCTTACTGTTTGGGAAACTGAGGCACAGATTGGTTAAGTTTCTTATCCAAAGTCACACAGTTAGTGTTGGGACTGGGGTTCTATCCCAGTTAGTCTGGCCTGCTGATCTGTCTCAGTAGTCACTTTAGGAAAATGTTAAATAGTGTTAGCATGACTGAAAACACTGAGATTAATTGGAAAGAGTAGAGGCAGGGAGACCAATTAAAGGGCTAGTCTGTTAATCCAGGCTAAAAGTGGATTGAAAGGGAAGATATTTCAAAGAATTGGAATATTTGTTGATGATTAGATATGTGGGTGATAAAACATGGTGGAAGGAGGAATCAAGGATAGCACCAAGGTTACCTGCCCAGTCGTTAAGAAGATGATGAGATCATGTGTAAAACAGAGATTTAAGGAATGAAGGGGAACATTTTTGGAGTGGTAAATTCAGTATTATACATTCTGGTATAAATGTTCAATAAACAGGGAGGTAGAATTGGAGAGGTGAGAAATGACAAGAGTTTTGAAGTAAATAAAGGAATAGAAACCAGAAATAGAGAATATAGTCATAATGTTCAATTGACTCTGATAACACCCCTCCAACAGCATTTACCAAAGCATAGTCCTTGGATGTTAGTAGGTGTTATATACAAAAAGAGTGAAAACATAGTGCTCTCAGGAACACACTTTGGAAAAGTTCAGGAGTGCATATACTTTACGCATTCGTGTTTTCTAGTTCTTTGGATAAATACCCAGCATGTCTATGTGCATTGCAGCATTATTCACAATAGCCAAGACTTGGAAACAACCTAAGTGCCCATCAAGCAATGAATGGATAAGGAAGATGTGGTATATATACACAATGGAATACTCCTCAGCTATAAGAAACAATGAAATCCAGCCGTTTGCAACAACATGGATGGACCTTGAGGGTCTTATGCTAAGTGAAATAAATCAGCCAGAGAAAGTCAAATAGCATATGATTTCACTCATAAGTTGAAGATAAAAACGACAACAAACAAATACATAGAGACAGAGATTAGACTGGTGGTTACCAGAGGAGAAGGGGGGAGGGAGGAGGGAGAAAGGGTTGAATAGGCACACGTGTGTGGTCATGGATGGTAATAGTCTTTGGGTGGTGAACATGATATAATCTACACAGAAATTGAAATATAATGATGTACACCTGAAATTTATACAATGTTATAAAGCAATGTTACCTCAATAAAAAATTTTTTTTAATTAAAAAAAATGAAAAAGGAAAAAGCTCAGGAAACACCTAACAATGCTCCTTGGCTGATGCAACATATATTTACCTTTACAGTCTAGTTCATCGGAGTTGTCTCCACAGTCGTTTTCACCATCACATAACTTGTCATGAGGAACACAACGACGATTGTAGCAGGACTTGAAACCTCTTCGGCAGCTTCTGTTTTCTTATAAATATAAGTAGAAACACATAATTGGAGGTCTTATAGAGAAATTTTTGCAAAAAGAAAATCACAGATGAGATTTCATTTACAATGATTAGATCGTGGATCTATAAAATAAGTGCTTTATAGTAACAAAGTTCTGGATTAGAATATTCATGTATTATTAAGTTGCTCATTCAGTAAAGAGCCTTTATGTCTAAGTGTTTTAACTTCAGTGATTCATACTTGGAGATCTTTTCAAATTATACCTGCATTATTGTTTCTGGCATTTCTGTCAGGCAGCACAGAAATAAACATGTCACATACTTAATTCTGAAGAAATAAATCGCTACCTCAAAAGTAACAAAAACACTCCAACACGTATCTCCTTTGCATCCTGCAAGGACTTTACAACAAGAAAAACATAAGTGGCAAAACACGTATTCCTGAATCAGTGAATCCAAGAGTTATCTAAATATTCATAAATTTCTCATTAAAATTATCTAAAAATGTCTACCAAAATTTCATAAAAAGAATTGCCTTCTGAATTCTATTTACTGTAATGAGGGTCTCCTGACACTTTCTGATTTGGGGCAGAAGCTACCAGTTACAGTAATGATAGCTGCCATTTACTGAACACTAATTTTGTGTCAGGCTGTATATTGAATATACGTAACTATATATTTGTTTATCTAATGCTCTCAATCGCCATTCGAGCTAGGTTTGTTTTGTAGTGGGAAACTAAAACATAGAGAAGTAAGTACCCTTGTTCACTTTCCATGCACTAGTAGGTTTGGGAACAAAGATTTCATCTCAGATGTGATTCCAAAGCCTGGAATCTATACCTGGGGTTGGCAAACTATAGCCCATAGGTCTAATTCAGCCCATGAGCCTGTTTTTGTATGTCTCTGGAGCTAAGAATGGATTTTACATTTTTTAAAGGATTGTAAAAAATAAAAAATAGAGGGCCGGCCCCGTGGCTTAGTGGTTAAGTGCACACGCTCTGCTGCTGGCAGCCCGGGTTTGGATCCTGGGCGTGCACCAACGCATGGCTTCTCCGGCCATGCTGAGGCGGCATCCCATGTACAGCAACTAGAAGGATGTGAAGCTATGACATACAACTATCTACTGGGGCTTTGGGGGGAAAAAAAATAAATAAATAAAAATTAAAAAAATATAAAATAAAAAAATAAAAAATAGAGGCTACGAGACAGAGAGCATATACGGCACACAAAACCTAAAATACTTACTAGCTGACCCTTTACAGAAGAAGTTTGCCCTGCTCTACGCAAATGTTATCTGGCTTCTGAGAAAATAAAAATAATGATAAACATTCTAAGTCAATTCATAGTAAGTGCAAATTTGTAAGCTGATTATTATTATATTTTTGTATGCTTTAATATTTTCATAGTGTACGGGATATAGCGATTCATTCAAGCAAATATGTTAGTTGAGGTAATTCCCTAAGATGTTAGTTACAGATCAATCATGAACAAATTACATTTGACTATCATTTTAACTGAGGTTGTGTTATTCTGCAATGTAAAAGAGTGAGAGAACTGTCTGCAAATTTCCCAAACTCCATCTTCCTCTTATTTTAACTTTTCTTTGATTATTTGGGTGTAATTCTACTGAGAAAATAGAACAAAGGAGAAAAGTAGAAACCAAATATAGCAATTCCAGATATAGATTTCTAAATTTTGCAGAGCATACAATATCAATACTATTGTATTTATAGGGTAAAAATAAATCAGACCAGTTTGGAAATAATCTGAATCAATTCTACAATAGCTATTAATGATTGCACAGAAATAAATTTACAGGAAAAAGATTGTTGTAATGAAGGAAAATATCAGTTGCTTACTAGAGTGGAAAAGCCAATCTCTACTCCCAAAGGAGAGGAAGTTGACTATCACTCGGTGTCAACCTACAGAGGCACAGATAGTGGAATTCCTTGCTTGATGGGGACCATGGCTAAAGCAACCAGCCTTTGTACCTACGGACACTAACCCTGGGCTAGTCCTGGAGGCAAAAATAGAGTGGGGAAGAGTTTGATATCAACTCAACAACAAGCTATTGATTGATAGTGGACCTCTGCTGCAGAGTAAACCTGCAATATCCACCAATAACTGATATTTCTGAATTATACTTTTAGGAATGTAAGTCTAAAGCCTATTGCTAATGATGAACAACTTAGTCAGCTCAAAAGACAGGCCCCTGCTATATTTTCATTTGCATTTCATGGAAGGAAAACCATGAAAAAATTCTTCAATGAATATCATGATTATTGGATAAGAAATAAGGTGCCCCACTTGAACAAAAGCAAAGCCAAACCAATTGCCTTAGATCTACATGTTAATGAAAAACATTAATGAAATCATTCACGTAAACCAAATGGAGACTTAAGCCAAAAACAACAAAAAGAATTACAAACTTCTCTTTGAAATGAGCAAATCACATCTTGGACACTTACCACAGTAGAGCAGTTTTTCATCTGATTTATCCTTACAATGAGGAATGCCATCACAGGTGAGCTGGTAGTCAATGCACTCACCATTTCCACACTCAAATTCTGAATAAATGTTGCAGGAGGAATTTTTAGCTGAAGGAAAAAAAGTCAATGTTTTTATGCAATAACAAACAATTTTTTGAAACCATGACAATTGTTTCTCTTAATCGTAATTATAAATATAAACTAAAACTTGTCTAAATATAAAATTAAATTAAGGGCAATGGTTTACGGCATTTCTTTAAAAAAAAATTGAGGGACACTTTTTTTGCTGTTTTTCTTACCCTTCATTTGTAAAATTTTGGGGAGTTGACTGACTTTATTTTTCTCTTATGCCTGTTTGTATATTTTGTTAACTATTTGGTGACTGTACATGTGTGGAGGGAAGGAGGAGCATAAATTTGGGTGACTATATTTATGCATCTGGCTTAGTAGTCTACCTTAAAAATAAATTTTAAAAAAGAGTCAGTTAAATGAGCTAGGTACATACTGAAAGTGTTTTGTGTTTTATTACTGTAATCTATTACATATTCTTCAATACATTGAAATTTTTCAGTAATAGAGTTCTCATATGCTTGACTTGATTCATCTCACTTGAATCTCATCTCCAACTAGTCTTCCGCCTCAGCTACCCTTGGAAGAAATATCTGTAGTAGCTTCTATCGTTCAGAAGGACTGGACTTGCTAAAATTATCCTCATCAGCCTCTTACTCTGTCCATGGTGAGAGGTACCAGGGAACAGACCCTCTCTTCTTGCCACACATAGCCAGCACATACTCCTTGAAATGCATAGGAATCTGTGGGATGGGCTGATGGAAGACAATGAGAAACTACAAAGCACGTGCACCAAAACCCAAAGCAGATGTTTATGGGTTCCAACTGACAACTGCTATATTGTCCCACTTCTAAATCTCAGGATTTTCATAAATTAAAAGTCTGAGTTTTTATGTGGTTTGCCCAATTTGTGAGCACAGATCAACAGCCACAAAGTGCAAAAAAATCTTTCTACAGCTAGGTTTCATTCCTGGAATGCCAGCATGTGACCTCTATTTTACAAAGGTCTCTCAGGGAAAATGGACCTATTTTTACTCTTAAATAATAGATTTACTAGCAAAGTTTTGGAAGGCAAATTTTTGGATGTGTTATATATGGTTTGCTCACTTGTACTCACTCCACTGTTTGTTGAATAATTGTACAGTGAAATCCAATCATATTAATTATGTAGGAGGTAATTAGAATTCATTTATCTCCACTAATGCAGGAAACATAGCTCAATTTTACAATTTACTATCAATTTTTTTAAGCTTTATTTCAGGAATATTCAGTTAAATAGCCACTAACACTACTTGAAATTTTTAGTGTTTTATTTCTTTATTATTCCTAGAATTTAACGCATTTTAACATAATATCTATCTGTCTATCAAAACTTCTAACTGAACTGTTTCAACGACAGCAACGGTCTCCGAAGATAATGTTTTTTTCATAGCACAGTCTAAATTTTAGTGGTCAGTAGCTAAGGTAGAATGTCATTTTTGAGAAAGTAACAAAGAATTAAAAAGCTAAAAATATTGTTAAATTTAAAAGACCAGGTGTTAAAGAAAAGTCCTAACAATACTGCACACAATCACCTTAGATCATGAACCGAACAAAATTCAGCCGCTTACTGAAAGTCTATTGACATTGCCAATTTATTTTGTCTATTTTTAACACATTCTATTTACTTTCTCATTTCCAATGAAAACTAATTGTTATGATGGAAAATGCCATGTTTTGCTTTTATAATCATTATGCCTTTGAGGGAAAAAAACAAAAATTATTCATGATAAATATGTTTTTATTATGCAAAACCAAAATTGTATGAGCACAATTCTTGTTCATTTGCCGAAAAAGTATTGAGTATTTTCTGCTTCTTTCTGGAAACAAAAATGTAGTTCAGCTGCCCTTTCATTCTCTTACAAGGTGATTACTTTATCTAATTATATCTGCTTTTCTTCTTTCTGTTATACATGTTGATAAGGTGAGCAATGTTGTGTAAAATGGAATTGCCTAATCTTTTTGTCGCGAATTATGACAACAAATGATTTTCCCTCCTTTGCCCTCAGGTAGGTGTTAGTAAATGGCCTTTCACCTCTTTAATGCTGCCATTAACATTCATGAACTGCTCTGGGTGGACCTAATTCAGATGTGGACATAGACATGCCAGACACATCCTCATTTCCCAAAGATGGATTTGACAAGAAGAAGCCAAGATTTACTTTCCAATCTCTCTGCTGGACCACAGGATTTCAATATGAATGTATAATGGATACAGGATGCTTCTATAAAAGTTTGTCAGCTCTGAGGAATCCAGTCTCACTCTAGAGTTCCATGTGAATACAACTGTAATGTTTAAAATGATAGTTTTCTGTTTGATTCATTCCCTCTCATCAACAGAAGGAAGCAGGTGGCTTAGTTGGGGCAGATGCATCTGATCTATTTTGCAGCAAGGACAGGCATCCACTGTATACAAATAAGCCTTGATGTTTTGACTCTAGGCATTGCTTTACTACTGGCCTGTAGCGACCTGTGAAAGAAACATGAGTGATTCTGATGCATGACTAACACTCCAGGCTTACAGATGGCATCAGATCCAGACCATTACAGCTGAAACCACAAAGGCAAACAGAAAGATAGAGTTTAAGCAATTGCCTGAGCAATTGATGGAAGTGTTAGGTGATGAAGAAATATGGGAATTTGTGGCCCAAATTATTGAAATTGGCTATCTTCATTTAAAGTTTACTGACCAATTGCATCATTTCCTCGTTTGCTTTGGCACAGTCTTAAATAAAAGTTGTTTACCTCTTTTGCTAAGAGATGCCCTTTTGGGTTGTGGTACCAATTTGCAGAGTGAGAATATATGTATACGTTCTTGTGTTAAGAGCAGTAGTTTTCAAGGCAAAGAAAATGATATTAAAGTGCTTGTATTAAAGTAAAAAGCGGGAAAAGAGAAGATGCTCTTGGTAGATAAAGACCGAAAGAAGACTGAAGATGAAGGTGAAAAATACTTATACCTTCTGATACTTATTTTTATAATGTAGATATATCCAGCTCTGTTGATTTTCTAAGATGAAAAGATACAAGATAAGGATATAGATGAGAAAAGAAAATATGTCAAAATTGACACATCCTGAGAGTGAGTTCACCGATTTCCAATAAGACGCTTCTCTCTTATCTTTCTTACACACAAAATAGTCTTAACGTTAAAGAGAAATTAACCTTTTTTATGTTGCTAGCTCATTTTTTATGGCAATATTGGAACACTTGAACCCTTATTTATCTTGGGAACAGTTTTGGAAACTTAGCTGTTAATAAGTGTATACTGTAACGGTACTAATTAAAGATTGTAATGCCATTGGGAGGTATAAATATCATGCAAGGCTGCAATGTTACATTCTTAATTAACAGTTTGGAAATAATTACATATAAGCTGCATGAGCCATTCTCTCTCATTTACATACTGTGACGAACTGTGAGTGGTTTTACTACGAGGCTACTGATCTACTGCCTGTACACTAGTTTATTTTCAGCTTTAATTAATTTTGTTGTTGACAATTCTCAAAGTCATAACCACAAGTTTTCAGATGATCATTGTGTGTAGGTATTTCTGCAGCTAGCCCAACACCGTCCAGCCCACAATCAGGGGGATGCAACTTTGCTCACTGTTTTAGTCACCATTATCACAGGGTGCTATAACTAAGTAGAATGGTGAACTGAGTTATTTTTACCATAGAGAGATAAGCCAGCTGGGCCTCTAATGGTGGAGGAGAGTACAACTTCATAAATATATTAAAACAATTTCAATGTCCATGTGTGCCTTTTTGAGCAGTTATGTCATATCATATTTCGATTCTCTTTACTTACTCACACATCTGTTGTCATCTAGCAGTATTCGATCCCCCCTGCAGGAACAATTCACTCTCCCATTAGGAGTTAAAAGGCACAGGTCATGGCAACCTCCATTCAATAATGCACATGGAGAAAGTTCACCTGCAATGAAGAGGCTTTATGGGTAACCTTTTATATTGAATTCCTATTCTACATTAGATGTAAATTAACATAAACTGTTAGACTGCCTCAATCTCTCCAAGATATCTCATAAACAAGGAAGATTCAGAACTTTCAAAAATCCAAACATTCCAAAAGATAAGAACATTAGAAAAATATGTAAGATGAATCACTGCATTTTCTAACCCATTTGTCAAGGATGCCATGGCATTAAATGAACTAGTACCACTAGAAACCACACCGATACTGCAAACCACAATTCTGTAAGTATTCCAGCGATTAAAGAATTTTTAAGCCCAGACGCAAAGCTCCTTTATCAAGAACTATTATTTTCATGGAAACAACTTGATTCAAATGTTCAAAGATATGAGGAGTGAGAAAGTGTGGAATAAAATTTCAGAAACAAATAATTAAAAATAAATTGTTCCTTTAGTAAAGGATTAAGAACTACAGCAGTTTCCTTAAACTTGTCAGATAATTTCAATATATTGAATAGTCAGATCCCCAGGAACTGTTAGAAAATAAAATCCAACTAAGTATTACTAGAAAACATAGATAACTTTTTTGAAAGATCATATAATTAAGAAATAAATTTGCTTTCTACTGTAACTTACAGCTATTGGTATCATTGGCAACAGCTATGATTCCCATTGGTTGATGTGGAATATCAGAACGAAGAATTTTTGTGTCTCCTCCCGTGTACTTGTTGGAACGCAGAATAGCTCTTCTTCCCCAGTCTGACCAGAAGATATAATTGTCATAAACAGCCAGACTGAGAAAAGTCCCTGGCCCAGATTTGACAATCACCTGGAATAAATTAAAATACCATAGTTTTTAAAATGAAGGTATCCACATTGATTTTTGCTTCAAAAAATAAGAGATTAAGACTAGTTTATTTTAATCAATTGAAATCATCAGATAAAAATAAATTTCACTAAACATATTATCATAATATGCTTCATAGTTTATTTAAAATGTTTAAATCATCCTTAGCTTTTGCAATGTGTTTACTTAATATTTGAAGTATATTACTATTTAATAATCATTCAGTTTGTATAAACAATTGTATTTTTTCATTATTATAAACTCAAATCACCAATATGAGGTTAACTATTATTGAGATTAACTATTATTGCTAACAAACATTGATTTATCTGTATTAAGAAATCGCCATATATGATATATAGTGAACACTCATCAAGCTCTCAGAACTACATACGGAATATAAAGAACCACGAGATCCAGGAAAATTACAATGTTAATGATTAACCAGATATACATGTATTGGCAATAAAAGTTTAAAAGTAAAGACCAAACTTTGACTCAGACCAAGATGAAGTAAAAGGGACTAGATTTGCCTTCCCAATAAAACAAGTAAGAAACTGAACAAAATGTATAAAACAAGGCTTATCAACACAGTGGATATGAGGTAAGGAAGGACACTGATTCCTAGGTAATAGGAAATAAATGGAGAGTCCCATGACAGCCACAGTTTACTGCCTGAGAGAGATTCCAGGTAGCAGCACAGTACAGACGAACCCAACAGAGCCCAGAGAACTCTGTGAGTGGACAGAGCTGAGTGTTATGGAAGGACAGTGTGGTTAAATCTCACAGCGCAGTGTCAAAGAAGAGAATGCAACAGAGAGAGAACTCTGCATATCTGCACAGGGTCCTCCTGGAGTATTCAGCAGAGTGCTGAGCACACGCGCATGCATTTGGGGTAACTACTCCAAGTTGGTGAAAGAGTCATGTGAAAGGGTTAGAAAGATGAGTTTCTAAAATTCACATGGGAGAAAGGAAAGTCTCTTCAACAAACAGTATTGGAAAACTGGACAGTCACATGCGAAAAAATGAAAATAGACCATTACCTTACACCATACACAAAAATTAACTCAAAATGGATTAAAGACTTGAATGTAAGACCTGAAACCATGAAACATCTAGAAGAAAACATAGGAAGTACACTCTTCGACATCGGTCTTAGCAACATATTTTCAAGTACCATGTCTGAGGGGGCAAGAGAAACAATAGAAAAAATAAACAAATGGGACTACATCAAACTAAAAAGTTTCTGCACAGCAAAGGAAACCATCAATAAAATGACAAGACAACCTAATAATTGGGAGAAGATATTTGCAAATCATACATCTGATAAGGGCTTAATCTCCAAAATATACAATGAACTAATGCATCTCAACGACAAAAAAACTACCAACATAATTAAAAAATGGGCAAAAGACCTGAACAGACATTTCTCCAAAGAAGATATACAGATGGCCAACAGGCACATGAAAAGATGTTCAAAATCATTAACTATCAGGGAAATGCAAATCAAAACTACAATGAGATATCACCTCATGCCCGTCAGAATGGCTATAATTAACAAGACAGGAAACAACATGTGTTGGAGAGGATGTGGAGAGAGGAGAACTCTCATACACTGCTGGTGGGAGTGCAAACTGGTGCAGCCGCTATGGAAAACAGTATGGAGATTCCTCAAAAAATCAAGGATAGAACTACCATATGATCCAGCTATTCCACTGCTGGGTATCTATCCAAAGAACTTGAAAACACCAATGCATAAAGATACACGCACCCCTGTGTTCATTGCAGCGTTATTCACAATAGCCAAGACTTGGAAGCAACCTAAGTGCCCATCAAGGGACAAATGGATAAAGAAGATGTGGTATATATACACAATGGAATACTACTCAGCCATAAGAAACGATGAAATCCAGCCATTTGTGACAACATGGATGGACATTGAGGGTATAATGCAAAGTGAAATAAGTCAGAGGGAGAAGGTCAAATACCGTATGATTTCCTTCATTAAGTAGTAGATAATAACAGCAATAAACAAACACATAGAGACAGAGATTGGATTGGTGGTTACCAGAGAGGAAGTGGGGAGGGAGGAGGATGAAAGGGATAATTCAGCACATGTGTGTGGTGATGGGTTGTAATTAGTATTTGGGTGGTGAACACGATGTAATCTATGCAGAAATAGAAGTATAATGATGTACACCTGAAATTTATACAAGGCTATGAACCAATGTTACTGCAATAAACAAAAAATTAAAAAAAAATAAAATAAAATAAAAAAATAAGTCCCCTCTCTCCTCCATCCTATATCAAACTCTAAATTATTATGAGGTAATTAACAATGTTATCATCCTTATTTCCCTAGCCCTGCCTCATTCGTTCCAAATTAACTGTTAATTCCCCTTTTATAAAAACAATTACTTCATTTTATTCTGAGTATATAAGTAATTTTTGTTTTATAGAGCAATGTTTCTCAAATTTTAATGTGCATGCAATTCACTTTGATATTTTTATTAAAATTCAGATGCTGATTCACTAGGTCAGGAGTAGAAACTGAGATTCTTCATTTCTAACTTCCAGATGTTGCCAATGCTACAGTTTTGGGAACTCATGTTGAAGAACAAGAATTATAAAATAGAGAAAATTATAAAAAGAAAATAATAATAATCTTAGCACACAGATATAATTACTCATCATTTTGGATTAAGACTATATATTTATTTCCTTTTTTTCTTTACAAATTGGTATCATAGTGTATGCTATGCATTCACTTAAAATTAAGTTGATGGGACTTCCGGTGCTAGCCAAGATGGCGTAGGTCCACTGTAGCCTCTCTCTCCTACTGATTACTACTTTCTGACTGTAACATTGTTGTGGGAACAAGAAGAGGAAAATGGTATAAGGAAGCTGAGTGGCAGCAAGTAGAAGAGTGGGAGGGGACAGAATAAAATATTATTTTTACTGTCACTGATTTTTTTCCCCCTACATTGCATCTGGTGCCACCCAATAATTGAAATAGGTAACAATACACCAAGTGTACATTTGCTAATTACTCTCAATGGGTGTAGTTTCATGTCCCAATCCAGACCTAAGGAGGTGCCAAATATCAGCCATAGCTTAGTGTGCTTCTGAGTTATAAGGTTTTTGTAGTGCACCTGACCAAGGCTACCCTCTGGTCTGGCTGCACTAAAGCCTTTTTAAAATCTTCTTTGAAAATTGCAACCCAATGGAAATATTTTGGCATTGAATTGGGGGCTTTTTCCTTTTCCCTTGTCTACCCACTTCACTCCTCTACCCACTTCATTTTACTTCTCTACCCACTTCTATGCAGATGATTTGTCAAGCTTCATCCTCCTTCCTTAATAGAAGGAAGATCCTGAAACTTAAAGTGACAGGCACATGAGCAATCCAAAGTTCCTAGAGTTATGAGTAAAATAAATTTTAAAATTTTAACCTAAAAAAAGCAACTATCCCCAAATGTCAGGCTTTTTAAAGAGGAAAAAAAGATGTCATTCTTGATCTGTAATAATATTAGAACACCCTATTTTACAAAATGACAAGAGAATTCTTCCATACGTTCTCCTGTGTGTAGATAAAATTTACTGATCTAAGTGCAAGACACATTGCTGTATAATAGCGGTTTTCATCTTATTTCCCCCCCCCACCACACACACACACAGTAACACAGGGAAAATTAATTTTCTATCCTATTGGAAACCTGAAAAGACTGCTAATACTTAGTAAGTGTACAGGTTTAATTTAATATTCCTCATTTGTATTTCTTTAGAAATAACATGTTATTTCCTAGTCAAAATTTCATGGGTATAAAAGATCACCCATAATAGTCTTATGGACTGAACGTTTTTTTCCCCCCAAAATTGATAGGTGGAGCCCTAACCCCTTCCCTCCATGTGACCATATTTGTAGGTGGAGCCTTTGGAAGGTAATTAAGTTTAGATGAGGCCATGAGGTTGAGACCCCCATGGTGGCATTAGTGTCCTTATAAGAAGAGGAAAACATCTCTTTCTCTCTCTCTCCTCCATGTGAAGATATAGTAAGAAGGCAGCCATCTGCAAGCAAGGAAGAGGGCTGTCACCTGAGCCTAACCATGCTGGCACCCTGATCTCAGATTTCCCAGCCTCTAGAACTAGAAATAAATGTCTGTTTAAGCCACTCAGTCTATGGTATTTTGTTACAGCAGCCTGACCTGATGAAGATAAACAGTTTTACTCCTTCCTTTTAAAAGAGTCAAACTTTGAGATTTATATCTGCTTTAAATTTCAATAAATGTTTTTTAAAAATTAATATGATGAAGGAAAGATAGCTTGCTATGAGAGCATAAAAATGATAACTACTCTAGTGTGCTATCTATGAAGATTTTCCTGAGAAAGGGAAGGATGAATAGCCAGTAGGAAAGGGAGAGAGAGAAGGGCTTTTGGCAGAGGGAATACATGGCACCAAAGTAAAGAGGAGGGGCCAGCCTAGTGGCGCAGTGGTTGGGATTGCAAGCTCCGATTCAGCTGCCCGGGGTTTGCTGGCTTGGATCCTGGGTGCGGAGCTACTCACCACTCATCAACTCATGCGGAAGTGGCGTCCCACATAGAAGAACTAGCAGGACCTACAACTAGGATATACAATTATGTACTGGGGCTTTGGGGAGGAAAAAGAAAAAGAGGAAGATTGGCAACAGATATTAGTTCAGGGCCAATCTTCCTCAAAAAAAAAAAAAAAGTAAAGAGGAAAGGAGAACATGAAATGCTGGGAAATGAGCAAAGGTTAAGTGAGCATGACTGTCACACAGACACCTGGGGAGAGGATTCCATGATGAGCTGGGTGAGAAAAGCTAGAAGGGCCAACATGTAGGATTTCCTATAGGTCAAGGTTGTGAGTCTGAATTTTGTTCTGAAAGCAATGGTAAATCATTAACATTTTTTAAGCACATTACTGTCATTACTGGTTTGTAGTTTTAAAGATTATTCTGCCTCTGGTGTAGAGACTAGATTAAATAAAAATAAGAGTGCAGGGAGACCAGTCAAGATCAACTGCATTTGGATTCAATGATGTCAGCATCATGGCAGCATGAGACACTCCCTTTGTCTTTCCTCTTCAGTCTACAGCTGGTAAAACATCTATAACTCAACAAAGTTTCCTCTGCTCAACACACTAGGACATTGAAGAGATCCACACATCTGTACATCTGAAGGTGGGTGGATTAGAACACACAGAGGAGGCAGAACCAGGGAACAGTGGAGGCAGTGCCCATGAACCTGACCCCTAACCATAGCAGCTGAGCCCCCAGTCCCAGGCAACCTGGTAGCAGCAGCTAAGGTGGCACACATGACTTTCACCTCCCAGCTGCAGCAGTGCCCATGGCCTCAGAGAACTGGGCAGCAGCAGTGGTGGGCCCATGATCCCAGTTCCTCCAGCCAAGGTGGCACCAGCAACTATGGCCCCCCTGCCCACAGTGGTGGCACCCGTGAACCTAACAACCCTGTATGTAGCAGAGGTGCCTGTAACTCCAGCTCCCTCACCACCTTACCCCTTTCCCTGCCACAGTAGTGGTACCCACAACCCAGGCAACCCTGAATGCAGTGGAGGCACCCACCATCCTGGTGCCCCTAGTGGTGATGCCAGCAACTATAGCAACACTGGCAACAGCAAGGCACCAATGACACTAAAGTCACAAGCAGCAAGAAGGAGGGCACTGGAGTCACCTCTGGCAGAGGCAGTGGAGGAGGAAAAGTGCTGATTTTCAAATATAGCCAAAGACAATTCAAGTAACAGAAACCAAAACCTTGTGCTATAGTGCCTCCTACTGCAAAACAAAAGAAAGGCCTCTAATTACTAACCTGTTGAACTATTAGAATTAAAGTAAACAAAGCTTCCTCTAAATAAGAAAGGTGTTTGTTACTTCAACTGTGCTGGCAAGAGAACAACTCATAGAGCACCATGAGAAACCACAGTAACAAGATATCACAAGAAGAAAATGGCATTTCTCCAGAAACCAAATAAAGTCAAGAAAGATTGTGGTCTAACTGATAGAGAATTCAAAATACTTATCATGAAGAAACTCAATGAGCTACAAGAAAACTCAAAAGGCAGTTCAATGAGCTCAGCAATAAAATTAATGAAAGGAAAGAATATCTTACCGAAGACATTGCAACTCTAAAACAGAACCAAAGAGAAATTCTGGAGCGAAGAATTCAGTAAGTGAGTGCTTCCTAGAAAGCACTGGAAACAGGGGAGACCATATGGAAGAGAGAATTAGCAAGCCCAAGTATAGAAATCTAGAAATGATGCAGCTAGAGGAAGAGAGAGAATTAAGGGCTTTTTAAAAATGTAGAAATTCTACAAGAATTATCTGACTCCATTATAAAAGGAAACATGAGGATAATTGACAATCCAGAAGGAGAAAACAGAGGAAAGGGAGCAGAGAGCTTATTTTAAGAAATAATAGCTGAGAACTTCCCAAACCTGAGGAAGGAACTGGCTATAAAAATCCATGAAGCAAATAGAACACCCATTTATCTCAACACAAAAAGACCTCCAAGACGGACGATAACAAAACTATCAAAAGTCAATGACAGCCCGACTTTCTGTGCACCTCACAGTCCTTCGGATGGTGGGCCGCCTGCCCTTCAAGGTCGCACATTGCTCTGCCACCAACTCCGTCACACTGTGACCAGTGCCAAATCTAGGAAGGATGCTGGGGGACCCAGGAAACTTAGCGATGGTCTCAGTGGCCATTGAGGATGTGGCTGTGAACTTCACCCCAGAGGAGTGGGCTTTACTGGATCCTTCACACAAGAAACTCTACAGAGATGTGATGTGGGAAACCTTCAGGAACCTGGCATCTGTGGGGTTTGCATTTTAGGAAAACAATGGGAAGATCATGACATTGAAGATCAGTACAAAAACTAGGAGAGAAAACTAAGAAGTCATATGATAGAGAGGCTCTGTGAAAGCGAAGAGGGTAGTCAATGTTGAGAAAACTTTAGCCTTGTTTCAAATCTCAATCTGAACAAGAAAACTCCTGGAGTGAAACCATATGAATGCAGTGTGTGTGGAAAAGTCTTCATGCATAATTCATTCTTTTATAGGCATGTCAGATGTCACACTGGACACAAACCATATGAGTATCAAAAATATGGAGAGAAGCCATGTAAAAGCAAGGACTGTGGGAAAGCCTTCTATTATCTCGAGAGAAGCCATATAAAAGCAAGGACTGTGGGAAAGCCTTCTATTATCTCCAATTTTTTGAAAAACATGAAAGAAATCACAATGGAATGAAAATCTATAAATGTAAGGAATGTGGGAAAGCCTTCAGGTGGCCCCATTCACTTCAAATACATGAAAGAAGTCACACTGGAGAGAAACCCTATAAGTGTAAGGAATGTGGGAAAGTATTCATTTATCTCAGTTCATTTCGAATACATGAAAGGAGTCACACTGGAGAAAAACCGTATGAATGTAAAATATGTGGTAAAGCCTTCAAGTTTTCCAGTAATGTTCAAGTACATGAAAGAACTCATACTGGAGAGAAACCCTATGAATGTAAAAAATGCAGTAAGCATTCAGTTGTGCCAGTTCTCTTCAAAGACATAAAAGAACTCATACTGGAGAGAAACCATATGAATGTAAAAAATGCAGTAGAGCATTCACTTGTTCTGGTTCTCTTCAAAGACAAAAAAGAATTCATACTAGACGGAAATCCTATGAATGTAAGGAATGTGGGAAAGACTGTATAACTCTCACAAAGCTTCAAGCACACGTGGTCACTCATGGTGGAGATGGACCTTATAAGTGTAAGGAATGTGAGAAAGCATTCTCTTCTCCCAGTGCATTTCAAATACATAGAAAGAGTCACACTGGAGAGAAACCGTATGAATGTAAAATATGTGGTAAAGCCTTCAATCGTTCCAATTCTGTTCAATAACATGAACGACCTCATACTGGAGAGAAACCCTGTGAATGTCCATAATGTGGGAAAGCCCTCATTTGTCACACAGACTTTCAAAGACACCTGAGAGTGCACACTGGAGAGAAATCATATAAATGTGAAGAATGTGGGAAAGCCTTCAGTGATTACAGTTCCTTAAAAATGCACAAAAGAACCACACAGGAGAGACACCTTATGTATGTAAGGAATGTGGTGAGGCTTTTATTTCTCTTCGAGGTTTCCAACTACATGAAAGAAATCACACTGGAGAAAGACCCTATGAATGTAAGGAGTGTGGGGAAGCCTTCAGTTATACCAGTTCTCTTCGAAAACATGAAAGAACTCATACTAGAGAAAAACCCTATGAATGTAAAAAATGCAGTAAAACGTTCACTTCTTCCACGTCTCTTCAAGTACATGAAAGAATTCGTACTAGCGAGAAACCCTATGAATGTAAGGAGTGTGGGAAAGCATTCATTTCTCTCAGATATCTTCGAAGATATGAAAGAAGTCACAGTGGAGAGAAACCCTATGGATGACAGGAAAGTGGGAAAGCTTTTATTTCTCATGAAAACTTTGGAGGATATGCGAGAACACACACTAGACGAAAACTCAAGTAAATGAAAGAATCTGGGAAAGCCTGTTGTCACCCCAGTTCTTTCTGAAGGCATGAAATGACTGGCTTGAGAAAAACCTCTTGAATGTAAACAGCATGGGAAAGGCTTCAATTGGCCCACATCCTTCTATGTGAAACTCTCACCAAAAAGAAATATAAATGTCATATGAGAAAGCTTGATGGAAATTAATTTGTATGTAACATTCTAGAAAACATTCAACATGAAAGAGTTGTTATAAATGTTGTAAATATATTGTTTAAAAGCCTTTTCCTTCAAGTGCAACATTCGCTTGTGGATTTCTATTAATTACTTTCTGAAAGGAATATTGAGGTGAGATGATTCTGCAAGTCATCCTTCATCAATAATACATAAGATTACTAGGTGGTGCTTTTTCCTTAAATCAGTTAATAATATTATCTCTTTAATTCTTTTTATAATGTTTTAATTGTTCTTTGTTAAGGGGCCTTTGAAAAATGACCATTTTTATTTGTTGAGATTTTCTTACTGGCCTTGTATTGCAGTTCCTAGATATTCCTAATCCATTGTATATATTGTACCTTTCCTAGAGAAAGCTCTTTTTTTTTGGGTTGGTGGGTATTGGAGCCTGTTTTTATTTTCCATACTATTAAACAGCTGGAATAAATTTTTTTAAAAAAAGTCAATGACAAAGAAAGAATATTAAAGTCAACTAGGGGAAAAAAACAATAATCTACAAGGGAACCCCCATTAGGCTATCAGCTGATTTCTCACAAGAAACCCTACAGACCAGGAGAGAGTGGAATGATATATTCAAAAGTTGAAAGATAAAAACTGTCAGCTAAGAACACTCTATCCAGCAAAGTCATCCTTCAGATATGAAGGAAAAATAAAGGCTTTCCCAGACAAACAAAAGCTGAGGGAGTTCATTACCACCAGATCTGCCTTACAAGAAATGTTCAAAGGAGCTCTACTACCCGAAACAAAAAGGCAAAATTATACAAAACTTTGAGTAAGGTGATAAATAAACAGAATCAGAAAATTGTAACTCTATATCAGAATATAATGGTAAACAATTATAGCATAAATGTTAAAGGGGAAAAAAAGCATTAAAATAATTATAACCACTTCAATTTGATAAGAAACTCACGATAAAAAAAGATATAATTTATGACAGCAAAGACATAAAAGGGGGAAAAAAAGATGGAATCTGTATAGGCAAATGAAGATAAGATGCTATCAGCAGAAAAAGGACTATTTTATCTATGACATGTTTTGTACAAACCTTATGGTAACCACAAAATGAAAATCTAGAGCAGACACACGAAACAACAAAAAAAGAGAAACCTGATAAAAACATCATAGAAAATCGCCAAACTAAAATGACAGACATAAACACAAGGAAAAAGAAACAATAGAGAGATAGAGCAACCAGAAAACAAAAGATAAAATGGTAGTACTAAGTTCTCATATGTCAATAATCACTCTAAATATAATTGAATTGAATTCACCAATCAAAAGACACAAAGTGGCAGGACGGATTAAAAAACAAGATTCAACTATACACTGGCTGCAGAAGACTCATTTCTGCTTCAAAGACAAACATAGGCTCAAAGTGAAAGGATGGAAGAACATATTTGAAGCAAATGGCAGCCAAAAGAAAGTGAGCATAGCCACACTCATATCAGACAAAATAGACTTCAAGCTTAAAAACATAACGAGACAAAGATGGACATTATATAATGATAAAGTAGACAATCCTTCAAGAATACATAACATTTATTAATATTTATGCACCTAATATAGGAGCACCAAAATATAAAAGCAGTTATTAACAGACCTAAAGGGAAGAAATTGTCAGCAACATAATAGTAGGGGACTTTAACACCCCACTTACATCAATGGATAAATCATCCAGGCAGAATCTCAGCAAGGAAACATCAGCTTTAAATGAAACATTAAACCAGATAGACTTAATAGATATATACAGAACATTCCAACCAAAATCAGCAGAATACACAGACTTCTCAAGTGCACATGGAACATTCTCAAAGATAGACTATATGTTAGGACACAAAACAAGTCTTAATAAATTTAAGAAGACTGAAATCATATCAAGCAACTTTTCTAACTAAAATGCTATAAAAGTAGAAATCAATTACAAGAAGAAAGCCAGAAAAATCACAAATATGTGGAGACTAAACAACATGTTACTGAACAACTGTTGAGTCAATGAAGAAACCAAAGGGGAAATCAAAAAATATCTGAAGACAAATGAAAATGAAAATACAACATACCAAAATCTACGGGATGCAGCAAAATCAATACTAAGAGGGAATTTTATAGCAATACAGCAATATACCTCAAGAAACAAGAAAAAACTCAAATAAACTATCTAATGTTACACCTAAAGGAACTAGAAAAAGAAGAACAAATGAAGCCCAAAGTCAGTGGAAGGAAGGAAATAATAAAAATTGGAGCAGAAATAAATTAAATAGAGACTAAAAAGACATTAGAAAAGATAAATGAAACTAAGAGCTGGTTGTTTGAAAAGATAAACAAAATTGACAAACCTTTAGCTAGACTCAACTAAAAAAAAAAGAGGAAAGGCTCAAATAAATAAAATCAGAAATGAAAGAGGAGAAATTACAATGGACACCACAGAAATACAAAGGATTATAAGAGAATACTATGAAAAGCTATATGCCAACACATTGGATAACCTAGAAGAAACAGATAAATTCTTAGAATCATACAACCTCCCAAAACTGAATTAAGAAGAAACAGAGTATCTGAATAGACCAATCACAAGCAAAGAGATTGAAATAGTAATCAAAAACCTCCCAAAAAACGAAAGTCCAGGGCCAGATGGCTTCTCTGGTGAATTCTACCAAACATTCAAAATAGATTTAATATGTATCCTTCTCAAACTCTTCTAAAAAATTAAAGAGGAGAGGATGCTTCCTAACTCATTTTATGAAGCAAATATTACCTGGATACCAAAACCAGATAAGGACAACACACCAAAAAAATAAAGTTACAGGCCAATATCTGTGATGAACATAGATGTAAAAATCCTCAACAAACTATTAGCAAATTGAATAAAACAATACGTTAAAAATGTCATACACCATGATCAAGTGGGATTTATTCCAGGGATGCAAGAACGGTTCAACTTCCCCAAATCAATCAATGTGATACACCACATTAACAAAATGAACAATAAAAATCATATGATCATCTCAATAGGTGCAGAAAAAGCATTTGACAAGATTCAACATCAATTTATGAGAAAAACTCTCAATAAAATGGGTTTAGAAGAAACACATCTCAATATAATAAAGTCCATATATGACAAACCCACAGCTAACATCATACTCAATTATGAAAAACTGAAAGCTATTCCTTTAAGACTAGGAACAAGACAAGGATTCCCACTCTCATGCTTCTTATACAACCTAGTATTCGAAGTCCTAGCCAACCAATTAGACAAGAAAAAGAAACAAAAACATCCAAGTTGGAAAGGAAGACGTAAAACTGTCATTATTTATGGATGACATGATTGTATATATAGAAAACCCTAAAGACTCCACCAAAAAACTATCAGAAATAATAAACGAATACAGTAAATTTGCAGGGTACAAAATCAATATACAAAAATCTGTTGTGTTTCTATACACTAACAATGAACTAACAGAAAGAGACATTAAGAAAACAATCACATTTACAATTGCAACAAAAAGAATAAAATACCTAGGAATAAATTTAACCAAGGAGGTGAAAGACCTATACACTGAAAACTATAAGGCATTGTTGAAAGAAATTGAAGAAGATACAAAGAAATGGAAAGATAGTCTGTGCTCATGGCTAGGAAGAATTAACATTGTTAAAATGTCCATATTACCTAAAGCAATCTACAGATTCAATGCAATTTCTATCAAAATCCCAAGGACATTTTTCACACAAAGAGAACAAAAAACCCTAAAATTTGTATGGAACCACAAAAGACCTTGAATAGCCAAAGCAATCCTCAGAAAAAAGAACTTAGCAGGAGAAATCACACTCCCAATTTCAAATTATACTACAAAGCTACAGTAATCAAAACAGCACAGTACTGGGAGAAAAACAAACAAGCAGATCAATGGAACAGAATTGAGAGCCTAGAAATAAACCCACTCATCTATGGACAGATGATTTTTGACAAGGGAACCAACAACACACAATGGAGAAAGAAAAGTCCTCTCAATAAATGGTGTTGGGAAAACTGAACAGCCACATGCAAAAGAATGAATACCACTATCTTACATCATTCACAAAAACTAACTCAAAATGGATAAAAGACTTGAATTAAGACCTGAAACCCTCAAACTTCTAGAAGAAAACATAGCAGTATGCTCTTTGACATCAGTGTTAGAAATATCTTTTTGGATATGTCTCCTCAGGCAAGGGAAACAAAAGAAAAAATAAACAAATAGGACTACATCAAAATAAAAATCTTCAAAACTAAAAAGCAGAGAAAACCCTCAACAAAATGAAAAGGCAACCTACCAAATGGGAGAAAATATTTGCAAATCATGTATTGGATAAGGGGTTAATATCCAAATATATAAAGAACTTGTACAACTCAACAAGAAAAAACAAATAACCCAATTAAAAAATGGGCAGAGGACTTGAATTAACATTTTTCCAAAGAAGACATACAGATGGCCAACAAATACATGGAAAGATTTTCAGCATCACTAATTATTAGGGAAATGCAAATCAAAATGATAATGAGATATCACCTTATGCCTGTTAGAATGGCTATCATCAGAAAGTCAGGAAAGGGGCATAGTGGTTAAGTTTGCTCGCTCTGCTTTGGTGTCCCAGGGTTTGCCAGTTTGGATCCTGGAGTGGATCTATGCACCGCTTATCAAGCCATGCTGTGGCAGGGATCCCACATAAAATAGGGGAAGATGGGCACAGATGTTAGCTCAGGGCCAATCTTCCTCAGCAAAAAAGAAGAGGATTGGCAAGAGATGTTCGCTCAGGGCTAATCTTCCTCACAAAAAAAGGAAAGAAGAAGACCAGAAATAACAAGTAATGGAGAAGATGTGGAGAAAAGGGAATCCCCATACACTGTTGGTGGGAATGTAAATTGGTGCAGCCACTATGGAAAACAGTACGGAGATTCCTCAAAAAATTAAGAATGGAACTCCCATATAATTCTGCTATTCCACTGCTGGGTATTTATCCCAAGAACACAAAACTAATTCAAAAAGATATATGCACTCCGATGTTCACTGCAGCATTCTTTACAACAGCCAAGATATAGAAACAACCTAAGTGTCCACTGACGGATGAATAGATAAAGAAGATGTGGCATATATATGCAATGGCACACAACTCCATCATAAAAAAAAGAGGAAATTTTGCCATTTATGATAACATGGATGGACCCTGAGGGTATTATGCTAAGTGAAATAAGTCAGATGGAGAAAGACAAATACTGTATGATTTCATTTATATGTGGAAGATAAAACAACAAAAAGAAACACACACATAGATATAGAGAACAGACTGGTGGCTACCAGAGGGGAAGCGGGTGGAAGAGGGAGAAATGGGTAAAGGGGGTCAATTGTATGGTGAGGAAACTATATTTTGGTGGTGAGCATGCTGTAGTGTATATAGAAGCCGTATCATAATGTCGTACACGTTAAACTTTTTATAATGTTATGAACTAAGATTAGCTCAATAAAAAAAAAAAACTGCATTTGTCTAACGGATAATACTTTTGATATTTTGAGCAAGAAAGTGAAGGAGAATACAAATATTAGAGCAGTATTTACAAATTAAGGACTCCCTGATTCACGTTTTACCGGAACCCACAAGAGCTTTCATTCATTCATTCATCTTTTACCATTTTTTAAGTAAACAATAAGAGCTATCACTTCATGAATGTTTACAATGTACTGGATATGTATGTATTACATGTATAACACCTAATTTAATCTTCACACTAACCTGTATGGTAGATACTATTTCAATCCACATTTTATTGATGAGGATTGAAGCTGAATGAAGTTATGTAATCAGCCCAACGTCACAGATTTACTAAGTGATTTGATGCTATTTCAGACCCAAGCAACCAAGATCTGAATTAAATTTTATATATAAGATTTGTCTTGGTTAAAGGAACTAGAGAAATTCTTCTCTGATATTAGCAGATGTATATGTGCTATCTTTACTGTGAAAGACAGTATGCTCCTTCAAGTTACAGACTGTAATAACGTCTTTGATTCCCTTTTCTATTCAGTATCATATTTTGCATGAACAAAATAGACACTCAGTAAACAGTGCTGAATCACTAAGAATGAAAAAGAAATTTTAATACTTAGACATGAATAAAAATAGTTGTTTTCTATGGATAAGGAATAGTTAGTCTTGTGAAAATAAATGTTTTTCTAAGTTGTTACCAAAAGTCCATTTGGTACATAGCAACTTCTATGAATTTTAACACTGACTGAGTCTGGTAGTTTACTTCTTTACTTCTGCTGACACAAAGGGGGAAAATGCAACATTAAACTCAGTCTATAATTACGTGTGTTGCCTTTATAGAGTACAACAGGTGCCACTCAGAATCAAGCTGACTTCAGACATCTCATTTCACTGGTTAGAGTTCCATGTGAAACACAGAAGTAAAATCCACTAAATTACACTTTCTTATCTCCATATTAAAACATTTTTATCATAAGTTCACAAATACTGCACCTTGCAAACCTAATCAGCATCTTTATTTACAGTAAAGAAGCTTTGTCATCATAAATTGCATTCTACCATGTTATATGGTAATGCATCATTATGGCATAATTTTGAGGCACTATCACCTTGAACCTGTAAATAGTTCATGTTTCAAAATAATAATTCATGTTCATGAAGAAAATGCATTTCTTGACACAGTCATGTCAAGAAATCTCATGTGTGTCCTCGTTGATAGACAATTAAATTGGAGATGCCACATAGACTTGAAATTATGTGTCAGGAATTTAGTCACTAATCATATGCCTTTTGCATCTTGGAACTTCACTGGTGCCTTATTGGAGGAAGCACTGGAACCAATCAAGGAGTATAAAAATACTCAGTTTTATAAACCAGACAACATATTTCCAACACCCAGATGCTAAATGTTAAACCAAACAATTTAAAAGCCAAGGAAACAGGAGGCTTCCTAAACCCCAGCTGATCGCCTCAGTGACAAGATCATAAATGATCATTATGAGAAATGACAACTTGGCCTCTGCGATGGCCAGGCATGACAAAGTGTTACACATTGCAAAGAAATAATTGCAGTTGCTTTAGCTTTGGAGAGAATGGTGACGTGGTAAATCAGCAACTGAAAACTGAGAAATATTTAATTTAAGAATAGATGGCTATCTTTAACTTGCAGGATGGGTTTTCAGAACAAATATAAAATGTCTAAATGTCATTAGTGTCCAACCAGATTTGAAATGAACAACATTCACAGCAATCATCTAAAATACTGCCTATTGGGTGAGAGCAGTTACCAGCCTTTGTTAGAGAGACAAACTCTTCAGAGAGGGAGATCAGAGAATGAATTACTTTGATTTTACACTTTCTCCTTCTGATCTCTCTATCAATCAAATTCAACCAGAAGCCAGAGGACAAGGGAGCCAGCTGACCACACAAGGTAAGCCTCCTGGGGGAAGAGAACAGGTGCAAGAGGGTGGAGGAAAGATCTGGAGGATATGCCAGAGAGAAGTAGGAGAAAGAACCCTATTCTGAGACTCATTATTTTTTCTTGGATAAACTTTGGCTTCTTGGGACTCAGTCTCCTAATCTGTAAAATAGGATAGTAAAACCAATGATTCAGCTTTGCTCCTATTCCAAGGAAAGAGAAAGAGAAAAATATTCCCTTAGGTCACAAAGAGGACTAGTGAGAAGAAAAATAAACTGTGATATTCCTGAACTATTACAGCCACTGCTGAATGCAACTTGAGTACATTTCTAATGTTTTGATTGTCTTACCTTCATAGATGAGTTATTGTTATTAAAGTTATAGCTTATCTAAAATTCTGATTTAGATATAGTTAGACCGTTTGAGATTTATAAGCTGATTTGTATTAATAAAGAGCAAACTTTTTTTAAAAACAAAATATATTTTTCAGTAAGTTCCTTCCATTTTGAATTTCTTCCAAAAATATCCTCTGTAAGACCCAACTCAAAAGTGACTTCCTTTGAGAATCTCTTCCCAGTTGTCTAAAGTAAAATGGCTTCTTCCTCTGCCTAGCCAGACAGATTTTACATACACTCATTATAACACCTGTCAGAGGATGTCATAAGAGCTTGTATTTTATCTGTCTCCCTGACGACTGAAATATTTGAAACCAGGAATTGTATCTTTTCATTTTTGTAACCCAAGTGCTTAGAATAGAAGATATTTAACATTCAATGATTATTTATTGATCAAATCAGTGAATAAATGACTGACTAAAAAAACATTTTCCTCTATGTTTGGGTTTATTTCTTCTTTCTTCTTTTTTTTAAGGTACATTTATATGAACTTTGAACTCAGCTTTGTACTTTATTTGCTTATGTACGCAAAGATACAATCTTTTCTTTGTATAATGGTATTACCAACATTTGTGTTTTACTGAAGAACTGCAGACATAATCTCAGGATCACATTCATACCTTTGATAAATATTTCAGTGCTGTTACTCTCCAGATCATTGTCTAAATACAACTCTCCTGGCTTTTAAATATTTTAGCAGAAAAAGTGAAGAGCTACTCAAAGGAATGTATTTTCAATCAAAACCTCATATGTCCAAGCCATACTGAAATGTCAGTCTTAATTTTTAAAATTGAGATTCACTGAATAGCAGACAAAAATCAAGTATTATTTTAGATGGTACATTACAAGATGTTAAAAAATTGTCCTGCACAAAAGGATGATTATTTATATCCATGAATATGTGTTTTTCAGTGTGTGTGTATGTGTGAATTAAACTGTCAAGGGAAAGGCCAGAAACAAATTAATTTAACACTTATTACACTTAAAAAAATAGTACAGCATAGGACTATTAGTATGGGTTCTAGAGTCAGAAAGTTTGGGATCAGATCTCACATTTCATTTTAGTATGCAACCTGGGGCTTGTTATTTCACTTCTCCAGGCCTCTCTTTCCTCTTCTTTAGAATAGCAAAAACATAATTAATATTTATCATAGAATTTTGGAAAATGTTAAATAATGTTCATAAAACAGTATGGTTATGTAGTAAGCTTTTCATAAATGCTAGCTACAATTATTTTGCATGAATGTGGTAAGAGTTAAATAGTCTTGTAAAAGTAGGTTTAGAATCTTAAACACTCTTTGAATATTATTCCTATTTTTAAAAGTATTGCAGGGGCCGCCCCAGTGGCTTAGCAGTTAAGTGCGTGCCCTCCGCTACTGGTGGCTTGGGTTCGGATTCCGGCAGCACCGACTCACCGCTTCTCTGGCCATGCTGAGGCAGCGTTCCACATACGGCAACTGGCAGGATGTGCAACTATGGCATACAGCTGTCTGCTGGGGCTTTGAGGAGAAGCGGGTATAGAGGGGGGTAGGATAGGTGGCAGATGTTAGCTCAGGGCCAGTCCTCCTCAGCAAAAAAGAGGAGGATTGGCATGGATGTTAGCTCAGGGCTGATCTTCCTCACACACACACAAAAAAAAGTATTGCAAACTATAAAGAATCAACAACAAACTTTTAGAATAGATTTCCATTTGTAAATTTCATGCTTTTTCAACTTCTAAGATTATCACATCGTCAAACCTATGCCTAGAGGCATTAATGTCTATTTTGATAAAATCACTGAGTTTCGTTTTAATTTTTGCTCAAATTTCTCCTAAGGGTTACAAAGGTTATTGTATTAACTTTGAGGTAAAATTAAAAGGCAGTGATTTTAATTAAGCAAGTCATATGATCTGTACACTGGTTGTCCTGAAACTCCTGTCACCTTCAGTGTTAGAATTGCAACTGATGGAGTTACACTGAGCAGTTGCAAGATTTACAATTCTGGAAATCAAAGATTTTTGTTTGTCGTGTGTGAGGAGAGGGAGGATGTCTCTTTGGAACATACTGTTCTGAACGATCTCGTGATTGCTAGCCAAAACAAATGAACAAAACAAAAAAGCCAAACTTCATTCTATTTGTTAAATGTCACTTTGAGAAAGTGACAAAAGATTTGTGATTGAAGGTTATATCCAAAATGTTTACTTAACCGTTTTTATTTATATTATTATTATTTAACATATAAAATTTTAATATAGTATATATTATATTATCGATATATTATATATATCAAATTTTATACATGGCCACAGGCTACTCCAGCGTCATTTTAATAAACATGGAAATATTTATAAAATGTATATGTAATGATGGCAAGTGAGTTGTTAAAAATAGATGTGGATTTTCATCAATATGTGGTAATGTCATTCTAAAATTCTTCTTTATTAATCAAATTAAAAGACATAAATTTTTGAAAAATAAACACTACTGTAGGATCTGACTACATGACTATATATACTTTCATATACACATCTGCCTTACTATGCATATGCTTTTCTTTTCAATCAACTTCACTGGAGTATAATTTACACACAAAATGAATTCAACCTATTTTTAACAATCGCGATAATTACGCACACATACCTTCCCACCTCCAACTCCCAACCTCACATTCTTTTCTTCAGAAGTAAACACTCATACATCTCAGCAACAAATAAACAAACAACCCAATTAAAAAATGGGCAAAAGATCTGAACAGACATTCTTCCAAAGAAGATGTACAGACAGCCTACAGGCACATGAAAAAATGTTCCACATCACTAATTATCAGGGAAATGCAAATCAAAACTACAATGAGATATCACCTCATGCCCGTCAGAATGGCTATAACTAACAGAACAAGAAATAACAAGTGTTAGAGAGGATGTGGAGAGAAGGGGACTCTCATACACTGCTGGTGGGAGTGCAAACTGGTGCAGCCACTGTGGAAAACAGTGTGGATATTCCTCAAAAAATTATGAATAGAACTACCATATTGTCTTGACATGAGTACAGCCATGTTTGGCTGCTCCATTGACCTACAGCCACCAGCACAAAAAGAAATACAAAGCTGCTTTCTGTGTGGCGGGAACTGGCCTTTCTCCCACAGAGAGAGTTGCAAGTTGTAACATTTCAAGGCTCTTGGAGTGTCGTAGCCCGGAATGGATTGGCCATCTGTGCCGGGCTGAGATGATAACCACAGAGAACAATGTACCTACACAACTACTGGGCTGGGACGTTAGCCAGGGGGCTCAGTGCACGTAAGCCACTGATAACCATTTGTGCATGGAGACACTAAATGCTTGCTCTGCAAACTCTGTAATTGCTTACTCTGAAAATTACTGATGGTATAAAAACTGCTGGAAACTGAGCCCTAGTGAGAGTTCCACCTGTGGAAGGGACACCTTGTCCCGGACGTGTGATCCTTGCCCAGCCGCGTCGATTGACAGGGCTCTCCCGGCAGTGGGGCGTGGATTTTGTGAGTAATTGATTTGATGTGAAGTAATTGATTTGATATGAAGTAATTGATTTGATGTGTTCTCTTTTCGGTCAACCTGGTGTTTCTATTTCCGGTTGATTTCTGTAATTTCTCTTCAGTCGATCTGGGGTTTCCCTTTCCAATCGATTTGATGTTTTTCCCTCTTAATATTTGACCTATTCGGATCTGTTTGCAGACTATCGCCTTTACTATCCTCTATATAATAAAATATACCTTCAGTTCATTTGTTTGGAGTGGAAAGTGTCTTTTACATCTCCGATCGAATCCCCGAACCTCTCATAACACATATGATCCAGCTATTCCACTGCTGGGTATTTATCCAAAGAACACAAACGTGTAAAGAATATGCACCCCTGTGTTCATTGCAGCATTATTCACAATAGCCAAGACTTGGAAATAACCTAAGTGCCCATCAAGGGATGAATGGATAAAGAAGACGTGGTATATATACACAATGGAATACTACTCAGCTATAAAAAAAAGATGAAATCTTGACATTTGTGACAACATGGATGAACTTGAGGTTATTATGCTAAGTGAAATAACTCAGATGGAGTAAGTCAAATACCATACGATCTCGTAAGTAGAAGATAAAAACAACAACAACGACCACCACTAAACACATAAATACAGAGATTAGGTTGGTGGTAACCAATGGGGAAGCAGAGAGGGAGGAGGGTGAAAGGAGTGACAGGGCACATGTGTGTGGTGATGGATGGTAGTCTCTGGATGGTGAACAGGACGTAGTCTACAGACAAATAGAAGTATAATGATGTACACCTGAAATGTATATAATGTTATAAACCAGTTACCTGAATAAAAATAATAATAATAAAAAAGAAGTAAACACTGTCATCAGTTTCTTGAGTGATGACATTTTTTAAAATTTTATTTTTAGAATTGCAAAAAGTCTTGTATAGTTGTTGTCTGATTGTCTTTAATCCTTCAAATTAAGAAACATGCCATAGAAATTTGTCTCAACTTAAAATTCATTTTATTCAATAGAAGGCTATTAGATGAAATAGAAATTCAAAACAAAGATTTAACAATAATATAAAAGTAAAAACAAAATTAGTAAAAGTAACATCCTTCCTAAATCCAGGTGTGAGTGTATCTGTACAACTAATCTTTTTCAAGAACCTCCAAAGTCCTTGAAATGGTCTATAGTGCCCTATAGGACTTGAACCTCTGTTACCTCTCTGGAAGTATCACCTACTATTCTCCTCCATGCTCACTTGTTCTTTCTACTGTGACCTCAATGGTCTCCTGATTGTGTCTCAAATATACCAAGCACACGTAAGGTCCTCACAAAGGCTGTTCTCTACACCTGAGATACTCTTCCCCAAAATATCCACAGAGCCAACTAGCTCACCCCTTCAAGAATTGGCTCAAATATCACTTTTTCAATGTGGGAGGCTTATTTTGAGTTCCCTGCTACAACCTGCCTCCCTCTAGTATGTCACACTTAATTCCTTTATCTTACTCTACTTAGTACATATTAGGTTTACTGCTTAGTATCTGTCTTCTCCTGCTGGAACATAAGCTCCCTAAGAGTGGGGATCTTTATCTGTTTTGTTCACTGATGAATGCTAAGCACCTAGAACGGCATCTGCCACTCATGAGGCACTCAGTAAATACTTGTCGAATGAAAGAATGAAGTGGTTAGCTATCAAGGACACGCAAATCAAAACCAAATGAGATACTACCACACGCCTATTCGAATGACTATAAACAAAAAGACAAACAACAAGTGTTGGCAAAGATGTAGAGAAATGGGATCTTTATACACTAGTTGTAAAAATGTAAAATGGTGCAGCCACTTTGGAAAGCAGTCTAACAATACCTCAAATGGTTAAATGCAGTTTTCATATAACCCTTAGTCTACTCCTAAGTATAAGAACTGAAAATATATGACCACACTAAAATTTGTACATGAATGTTCACTGCAGCACCATTTATTACAGCCGAAAAAGTGGAAAAAGCCTACATGTCTATCAGCTGATGAATGATGAACGAATAAATAAAATGTGCTGTATCCATATAGTGGAATATTTTTGGCAAGAAAAAGAAATGAAGTACTGATGTATGCTATAATATTAATGAACTTCAAAAACATTAGGCTAAGTGAAAGAAGCTAATCACAGAGGACTACAAGTTATATGATTCTACTTATAGGAAATGTCCAGAATAGACGAATTTATAGAGACAGTGAGTGGATTCATGATTGGCTAAGGATAGGGGGATGGAGGACTGAGGGTTGATAGCTAAGGGGTGCAGGGTTTCTTTGTGGTGTGATGAAAATGTTTTAAAATTGATTGTGATAATGGTTGTACAACTCTGTGAATACACTAAAAGCCATTTTATTGTACACTTAATTTAAATGAGTGAATTGTATGGTCTGTAAATTATATTTCAATACATATGTTTTAGAAAGAAGGAAGAGGAGGAGGAGGAAATGGTAGAGACATGATTTGATTCCAGGCTCCAGAAACAATGCTTTTAACTATGATAGCATAGAGGTAACTATGCTATCTCCATAAAAAACATAAGTAAAACACAGTATTTGCTCTTAAAGAAATAAAAATAAAGGCTACAACATCAAAAATAATACATTTTATGGTTTTTGATAAAAGTAAACAAAAACATGTATGTAGTAGTCCTGAAAATATATATATATAATTTTGATAAGATCATAGATCTAATTATGACATCCAGGTAATACAAGGACAGTTGAAGATGTTAAACAGTGCCACCTGCAAGTCCAGACTTTGAAACCGTACAAGATAAATGACCTGGTTTTTTACAATAGAAAAATCACCAATAACAAATTACAAATAATAAAGATGGAATGAGACTCTATATTAAACAAGTAGACATAACAGTTACTTACAATATCTGGACTTTATCTGGATCCCAACTCAAACAGAGATGCAGATGAAAAGCTCTTATATGGAGAATATCCTAAGGAGTCTCCAAAAAAGTTACTAGAACTAATAAGCTGAGTAAGTCAGAGAAGAAAAAGAACAATTGTATCTGTATATACCAGCAATGAAAAGTTGGAAATTAAAATTAAATAAAATGCAAATTGTAATAGCAAAAAAAAGTATTACATACTCTGGGGCAGGAAAAGTACAAGATAAGTCTGGAATATCTTGTGGTGCCAGAAAGTAAGGACTTGTTCAAATAACAATGGGGCGTGTCAAGAGGACACAGGAGTCCACTTGAAGGGCTTCTAAATGGCCATATCTGTGACAATTTGAATAACAAAAAATAACAGTAATATATTCTAATTCATAGAATAAAACAAATTTCTATGATTTCATACTGACATAAATAAATAAATGATAAATAAATAAATGGGAGGAGGGCAAGGGAATAAAAGTAGAGGAATTGATTGAAATAGAAAACTCGCACTTGACACCTACTACAATAAGCAATTTTTCTCAGGCAAGAATCATGAACAAATGTTAAAATTCAAAGACTCTTTCCACAAGAATATTTATTAATTTCATAGGGGTAAAAAAGTAACTTTACAGTGGAATCAGATGTCACTTTTACCAAGTGATTAAAGTTAACATCACCATTAATGAGACGTCAGTATCACGTACCTCTTGATATGATACTTTAAGAAGGGCACAATATCACCACTGTAGTTTTTCTCCCCAAATTTTTAACTAGAACTTAATCATGAGGAAACATCAAATAAACCCAAATTGAGGGACATTCTAAAAAACAACAGGCCAATACTCTTCAAAAGTATCAAAGTAAAGGAAGACGGAGGCAATGTCTTAGATCTAAAGGCAAATAGGGAAATATGACAACTAATTGCAATGTGTAATCCAGAATTGTAACTCAGTCCAGAAAAACAGACTCCATTGGTACAACTGAATAAATCTGAAGAAGATCTGTAGATCAATTAATAGTTTTATATCAATTATAATTGTATATGGTTATAATTGTATTATTGGAGAAGGGTATACTATTTATATTATTTTGTAACTTTTCTAAGCCTGAAACCATTTCAAAATTAAAAAGCTAAAAATAAAATAACTACATAATAATAAATATGAAATACTTAAAATACATTTAACAAAATGTGTACAAAGACCTGAATACTGAAAACTGACAAATACTAATGAGAGAATTAAAGAAGACAAATAAGATATACCATATATATCAATCACAAGATTCATTACTATTAAGATATCAATTTTCCCATAATTTATCTATAAATACAGTGAAATCCCAATCAAAACTCCAGTAGGAATTTTTGTTGAAATTCTCAAACTGATCCTAAAATTTATATGGAAATGAAAGAAATCCAGAATAGCCTATGCTTTATACTTATTTAATTTTTGACAAAGATAATTCCATGAGCAAAGGGTGATCTTTTCAACAAATGGAGTTGGAACAATTGGATAGATACATGTGTGTGAGTGTGTGTTCAGAAAGGAAGGAAGGAAGGAAGACCTCCAGGCCCAGATGGTTTCAATAGTACATTCTCTTGTATAGTCAAGAAAGGAATAACACCTACACAAACTTTTTCAGAAAATAGAGGAAGAGAAAACACTTTCCAACTCATTCTATGAGACTAGAAAAACTCTAATATCTAAATCCGACAAAGACATTACAAGAAAAGAAAATTACAGATCAATATTTCTTATGACTATCAATGAAAATATTTTAAACACAATACTAGTAATTCAAATCTAACCTTATATAAAAACAATAATACATGATGATCAAGTATGGTTTATCCCAGGAATGCAAGGTTGTTTTAATATTCAAAAAGAAATTAATCTGTAATTTACTATATTAACAAAATAAAGCAGAAAAAAACATGTCATTTCAATAGATGCAGAAAAAGCATTTGAAAAAAATCAACACTCATTTGTGACAAAATAATCAGCAAATTAGAAAGAGAAGGAAATTTCCTCAAACTGATAAAAGTATCAATGAACAATCTACAAGCTAACACAGTACTTTGTGGTGAAAGCCTGAATTGTTTCCCCCTAAAATTATAAAACTTCTGGAAGGAAACAGCATAAAATCTTTTTTTATCTTGAAATAGGCAAAAATTTCTTGGATAAATGCAAAAAGCATGAACCATAAAAGAAATAATTGATAAACTCAGAACCCAAAATTAAAACTTTTTGACCTTGAAATACATCATCAAAAAAACAAAAAGGCAAGCTACAGACTAGGAGAAAATATGCACATCATATTTACCAGGCAAAGTAATTGAATCCAAAGTAAATTAAAAAATCCTTAGGGGGCAATCACAGGAAGGCAAAAAACTCAAATAAATAAAAAGCAAAAAAGATGTTAACAGATATTTCACAAAGAAGATAGACAAGTTGCCAGTGACTACGTATAAAGATGCTCAATATTATCAGCATAGGAAAAGGCAAATTAAAACCACAATGAGATCCTAATACACACTTTAGTGTGGGTGAGAATGTGGAGTAACTGGAACTCTCTTATACTATTGGTGAGATAGTAGAATGATACAGTCACTTTGGAAAACTCTAACAGTTCCTTAAAAATTAAACATGCACCTATCATATGCCCCAGCAAGTAAAAGCACACGAGGAAACATTGTCGGGTGATAAAAACGTACGTCTTGATTGTGGCTGTAGGTATACGTAAGTATACGATCCTATGTATTTTCCAAATGTACAAATTTTGTACACTTAAATTTAGTGACTTTTTCTTATATAAATTACAACTGAATTAAATTCAATTGATTTTTTAAAAAGACAATTACAAACATTTTAATGAATTAAAGAATTATTTTTAAGACATAGTGGTATTTTGATTATGAAAATTAAACACAAAACATAATTTCCTATCATTTACAATTATACACTAAAATTCTTATAGATACAATGTTTTAATGTCTAAGATTTTCATCAAAATCATCCATGGACTAGAAGTATGTGGGGTATTCAAGAAATAAAATTTACCATATATTGAAAATTATTGAAGTTCGGTGACTGATATGTGAGATACATAATACTATTCTCTCTGCTTTTGTAGCCTTTTGAGAATTTTTATTTAAAAAGTAAAATAAATAAAACTGTTGGGGCCGGCCCGGTGGCGCAAGCGGTTAAGTGCCTGCACTCTGCTGCGGCGGCCAGAGGTTCACCGGTTCGGATCCCAGGCATGCACCGACCCACCGCTTGGCAAGCCATGCTGCGGCGGCATCCCATATAAAGTGGAGGAATGTGGGCAAGGATGTTAGCCCAGGGCCAGTCTTCCTCATCAAAAAAAGAGGAGGATTGGCAGATGTTAGCACAGGGCTGATCTTCCTCACCAAAAAAAAAAAAAAAAGTAAAATAAATAAAACTGTTAAATGTAAGAGAATAAACTTAAATTAGGGTTGTCCTTAGTATAACTACCCCACAATATAAGATGGCATATATATTTAATACCAGGAATTAAAGTTCAAAGTGCACAAAGTAAGCTGCAGAACCAAGTTTGGAATACAGAGTTTCTCATATCCAATCCATGACTCCCTAAATGCTCTACTATCACACACACACACACACACACACACACACACACACACAGATAGCTGTAAGACAAGAGATGGAGACTAATAAAGACTCCAAAGATAATTATCAAGGGAATATTTGAAGTGGTCTTAGAGACTGTTAATAGTGAAGGATTCCATGAAATAAAACTTGACATTTTCTATTTTATTTGGTCATTGTTTAAAGAGTTCAAGCTATTTAAACACTTTTTCCTTTTACCCATCATGATCATTTTTTAAAAATTTTCAGTGAAATATTATTTTAGAAGAAAAACTAATCTGAAAAGCAACACTGTTTTGACAGTTCACAATTACACAGCTTAACCTTGGGAAGCAGTTTAGGGTCTTCTTAAGGTTGCAACCATTTTCCTGTCTATCAGCATCACTTTATTGATTTAAACCTACAGAACAGGGTGTTACTCAGAAAATGGAATGTTTTTATCAGCAAGATTTCACGAGAAAATTGATTCATCGTGCCAGCATTTTACAGGACTTTTCAATCATGTTTTAATATTGAGTGCCACTGTCTTTGTTGGGTCTATCTGGAGTTATGTTCAAAATAAAACATTCAGAGAAGTTGTGAAGCTATTGTGACCACTTCTCATATCTGAATCCAAGGTAAATGTCTTTTAAATGATGAAGTAGATGCTTCATCCATAATTTATTAACAGACATAGAAAAAGTGATAAAGATGAATGGATTGACTTGGATAGCTAAAAGCTTATGGTCTATTGTCTTTTGACACAGTAATAACACTCTGATGCTTCTTCGCTACTAGTAAAAATATAAACCTTTGAGTAGATGAACACAGTACCACATTACAACATAAACTCTCCTATATCCTTTAGTTCTTATGAATTAAGATTTTCTATTTTACCAATTTGTAAGGAGCCTCAACCATTCAAAGTTTTCCTCCAAACTTGCTTTGTAATCTGTGAGCAAATTAATAATCCTTTAGCTATATACTTCAGCAATATTTATCATCTTCCACATACAGCATCCTAGACAGTTAAGAGAGGTTTTCTACTAGAATTGTATACCATTTTAATCAAATAAATCATATAAATGTAATTTCCAAATAGTACAAGAGGAATTTTCAGCACACACTTAGCAAGTTCATTTTCAACACTGCTATGCATAAAATTCAAAGAGCAAACACTAAAATATGAATACTCGTGTATTCAGTGAAATAATTTGTATTCCATACTAGGAGGAAAAAAGTCAGTGAAAACTGTTTGATATTAACTACTAAGAGGTAACTACTAAGAGGTCTTGCTGACGTCTGACATGCTTAATCTCTACAGCACAAAAATTGAGATCTTTTTATTCCAGTCATCAACGGCTCTTCCTCAAACAGTATAATTATTGAAGTTGGAAACATAAATATATGCTGAATCACAAGTATTTCTTGCCATATGCATACTTTACTTAAAAATAAGAAGAAAGCAAGTCAAATAGACACTGAGAGCCCTCTTGGTTGTCCAAGACTGGAAGTATTTCAAACGGAAGCTGGACTGCAGTGTAAGAGAGATGGAAGTTGGAGCTTTTCAGCCAAACTGAAAACCAGTCATAGCAAATGTTTCAGAAACACTGCTATCTTGAAGGATCTAATCAATGTTTTTAAAAGAGTATCTGTCAAGAAACGTTGATGTAATTTACGTGCAGAATAAGAAGACAGTATTATTCTAGGATTTTTGTGTTTCATTTTTCAGAGGAAAAACTGAGACACCAAGAGGAAAATAGATTTTTTTTCACTCCGGTTCTAAGTGACATAAAAATATGGCAAATGTATTCCATTTCCTTCTAATTCTTTATTATGTAGTATATGCTATATCATTTATATATATATCTGTATATATAAATATATATTCAATCATGATCTTTTATATGAAAATTTAAAAGATGATTAATATATCTCTTATTAGGAAATTGTTTTATATATCATTTTTTATGAATTAAATTTTTTAAGGACTGTGCTATGACCCACAACATAATTTATGCCATGTAAAAATAAAATACTTGAACATGAGGATTTAAGAATCTTCCATTTTGTATCCTTAGCAAAGTAGTAATAATTCCTTTTACTCTTGGAAAATATGTATTTTCTTAATTCAATAATCTCAAAAAAAGATGAAATGGTGCCAATTTACCAGATGCCTCACTATACGGGAAACGTTTACTTATTTGTTTCCTTTCTGTTTGAATTATGCCACAGTATATTTGCTTTTAAAGGAATTAAATTTTCATATGAAATTCTGCACGCTTTAAAAAAAGTAGTAAATGAAACTTTAAGTTAAAAAAGGATGATCAGTCTCAGTCCTTTCACTTAGAGAATTATTTCTCAATGTTTATGACCCGATAAGTTATGGAATATTTTGCATGAGATCAGAGAATTTAAGGTTTTTCAATCCCTTTAAACACATGCAAAACAAGAACAACAACAAGCACTAATTACTCAAAATTTGTAAATTGAAGGAAATTATCCTTGAGTCAGATTTGTTTAAATATTTAAATAAAAATTATAGAATCTTCTGAATTCTTGTTCTGTTCCAGGTTGGATATTTTTCGATTTAATAAAGGTCACTCCATGGAATGAGGATAGAGAATGAGAGGCCAATCCCCCAATCCTGGCAAAGCTGTTTTTAAGCAAACAAAAGACAACATAATCTACATGAAACCACTAAATCAGCCACTTCCACGTCAAAGTGTTGTTGGAAGTTCGGCTTAATAACCAGTTTCTGCTATTAAAATGATTACTCAATTGACAAGCTCTCACTACTGTGATTTTTCAAGGAGGAATTCCAACCCAGAGGCTTTGGGGCTAACAAGTTCTCACGCTTGGAAGTATTTTGCCCAAGGACAGACTAGAATAAAATAATTAATTAAGCTGCACACTTTAAATAGCTTTACTACTAATTTCTTTTATGGCCTATAAATGAGATCTTTTATAACAGAAAAGAAGCAAAACATGGGGATAAATGAATGATTTCCATTTTTTGCAGTTAATTTAAAATTCAGTGGCTTTGCTCTCTCTACATGCTAATATGCATTTATCTACATTTCAAACTCTGACACTTTGCATCTACTTTCCTATAATTGATTTAATTAAGGATTTAAAAAATATACAACATTCAAATATTCTATAAAATGCCATGCTCTGTTCTAATTTAACATTGCCACAAGTCTTTATTTCTTTATTTTAGTGTCATTTGCCATGCATTTTAAGCTATTTAATAAAATTCATGTTAAAGATAGACGTTTGGAGACTCACTGTTTGGAGAGGCAACACTATTGTATATCCTCAAAGTGCCTTTGCGCTATAGTTAGTTATTTAAACCTTATTTGGCTATTTCCATGAGGAGCATTGTGACTACCCTACTTAATATGGCATAAATGGCATGAACATCTGCACAAAGTTATATTTTTTCCATTTGCTTAGGAAAAATAATACCCATAACTTAGTAACGAGAGGGTGTCAATAAATTATAAATAACTTCAGTGTAAATGAAGGCAATATAATCAGCTTCCTTGTACCAGGAAGGTATTATGTTTTTCCACAAGGATTCATTTTAGTTAATTTAAGTTTAATCATTAAGCATTACAATTTGGCAGCTGCCAGAAAGATGACAAAATCAAGCAGTTACAATTGTTCAAGGACATGCTCTGAACTATTCAGTGTATAAATCACCTCTTGGCATTCATGTTACATAATAAAACTTTCTCCCTTTAACTCAGTTTGGATAACTAGCTGGTAGCTTTAGTATCACCCAAATGTTAACACCAATCATGTAACTGAAAAAAGTCATTAAATAAGCAATATTTCTCAATGAATACATTTTGAGACATTACATACAGTATATAATAAAAAAGGAAACATTCAGGTGGCCAGCCTGGTGACCTAGTGGTTAAGTTCAGTGCGTTCTGCTTTGGGGGCACAAGTTCGCAGGTTCAGATTCTCGGCGTGGTCCTACACCACTCGTCCGCCATGCTGTGGCGGCGACCCACATACAAAATAGAAGAAGATTGGCACAGATGTTAGCTCTGGGTGAATCTTCCTCAGCAAAAAAAAGGAAATATTCAACATTCATAGCAAATGATTAAGTGGTAGCTTGTACATAAAAAAATAGAACTTTCTTTAAATACTTCTGACAAATTACCATATTGTCACACTTTCTAACTTAACCTTCAGTTTTTCACTTTAGCCTTGATGCTTAGCTATGGGGAACAAGTCATATATTTGGCCCTGGGATGCCTTCATAACGTAGAACACTGCTGATCCTGTGATGAAATAAAAAAGGTCCTAAACTAAGCACGTAAATTCTGGGGAGCAGAGGGGGGACTAGCTCTACACCTATAAGCAAATTATGAATCTCTGAAATGAGAGGACTTGTCTGGAGGATCTCTAAGAGCCCTTCCCACTCTAATAGCTGTAGTATCCAAACTAAATGCTAACTCCTTATAGGCAGATATAAAGCCTTATGAAGTCTTCCTAATCTCTCAGACATGAGCATCCATATAGACATGACTAATTTAAGTAAATTAATGCATGTGTGCATGTGTTATATTGTATTTCTGATTCATGTAAGGTATGTTTCCCAGGTATGACATGGTTATGTTAACCATGTCATAACTTCTCATGTTAAGTATACCTTACTTTTAGTTTCAAATATTTCATAATTGTTTACTTTCAACATTCTAAGAGAATTTCAAGAAGAAAGGAAGGGAAATAGTAAAAGCAAAGAATTTTAGCCCAGGGAAAAGGTTAAAAAGAATCAAAGAGTAGGTTTGGCATAGCAGGAAGAGGACATTAGGGAAAGCATCACAAGAATGAACAAGGTACTCTTGTTCTTTTGAGTTATAGTCTCTCTGCTATACCAACAGTACGTGTAAACTTCTGGTAAGTACCTATACTTCTGATGCTGCAGATTACCCAGGGAAATGCTTCCATCATATTATAATCCTGGATTTAGAAAGCACTGGGCCCATGTTTGTGGTCACTTGAGCATTTTTGCTAATAGCTTGCGCTTGGATGCTTAGGGCACAACTCCTAACTCTATACTTTGCTCCTCAATCAATTACACTATAACTTTTGCAAAGAATGCGTTGACTCCCAAGCCTTTCTTTCCTACTCCCTTACTTTCTTTGTGAAGATATGAGTCAGAGAAAGAAAACCAGGAAGCCAGCTAACACAACTGCTAGTAACGGAGGTCAACCCCAAAATGCTATGAGAAGAAAGAAGTGTTCCATTTCCAGACAAAAGATACTCAGACTTGTATGAGCATGGATTCACGACATGTAATCTCGCTACCAAAAGATACAAGGCTGTCAGAATCCAGTCATTCTTGAGGTCACATGTTGAGAACAATTTTTTTCATCATTTATATTCTAAGCTTCTAAGATCATCCATTTTCCACCGAACAAACCCTTCCTACTTCCTGCCCCAAAATTCGCCAAAGAAGAATTAGTTAACACTCTTATTACACCATCCCTAATTACTGTTTAGTTTAACCGTTTGAGGCTTTTTTCATTATAATATCATGAAGCTAAAAGTGGTCTGTACCTGGGGGGATGGACGGTGGTTTAGCCCAGTTCAGTTTTAGCCCAGACATTTACCCCAATAATTAAACTTCAATTATATTATTTATTTATCTCATTCTTTTGCTTCCAAAAATAAAAACATTGAATCCTCTCTCTCCTTTCTTAGATGATTCTATTAATGTTTGCTTGTTTTTTGCAGTCTACCTATTCTCCCCAATTTATTAACTTTGAATATTTTATTTATTTTAGTTAAACTTACTTATTGCATCTCTCTCCTTTATTGTAAGAGTTTTCTGTTTTGAATAATATACCAGTGTAATAGTACTGAATGGACAAAAGATTGTCATATACAAATAAAATCATTGCTATACTAGTTCAGCTTCATATTCCGTCCCACCCAGTCTGTGATCAATAGAGATTTGCCACTGAAAAATAGAAGTTTATTGAGATATCAATTTTGAAAACTGAGCAGAGTACAACATTCATTGTAAGACATCAGATGCTTTTGGCATTGATCCATTTGACTAAAGTTTTTGAATTTGTTTACATTTCCAGTACTGTCTCTCAAGGTAATGAGCCTAGTAACATCATATTTTTATAACATTTCTGTGATGACATACTTTTATTTGTATTATATAACTTTGTCTAATATAGACTTTAGGATTTGCTGACTAAGTCCATATTTACTTGATTCATTTAATTCCTTATTTTCAAGATGTTAAGTTACTTCTTACCCTTCAAATTTTTAGTCATATTATTAGCAGGACAAATAATGACACCATTGAATATAATTATATCAATTTTTAAAATCTTAAGAGATAAATATGATTTAACTATTTTATAAAGATGATTTTTAACCTTCCTCTATAATCTCACTCAAAATAAATGATGTTTAAAATTTAATCATGAAAAAAATTTATCTTCAATTAAAAAAATGACTTTAAACTTTGTAAGAAAAAAATGGAGAGCCATGCCAGCTCAAATGTTCATGAAGAACATTTCTAACCTCTTGGTTTGTCTTTGAAAATTATCAGTTAACATGATAATTTTGATCAGTAAAAAAGTGAACAAGTTTTAGGGACTAAATTGTTATGGAGGAAAACACAAATTGGCAGATCCTAATTATGTGGTTTATATTTTTCATTTTTTCAAGGAAGCCTAGTCTATCAAAGCCAAGATCCTCACAGATTTTCTTCACTTTCATTCTATCCACAAAGACACAACTCTTTAGGTGAGGGCGGATGAGTTTAACCAGTTCTAATGCAACTAATGTGTTGGTGCTGGTCAGTCAACATGGTACCATGCAAGCTCCTATGTCGGCTTGACAAGGGAAATGAGTATTGAATAGGCAAATAAACTCTTTTACTGTTCTCCTCTTTCACTCCCTCTCCACCCACCCTGGCCTCCTCTCACTCACCAGTTATGATCCCTCCTCAAGGCCTTTGCATTTGCCGTTCTCTCTGCCTGGAATGCCCTTCCACCAAATACCCACTTGGCTAGCTGCTCTCTCACTTCCTTCAGGTATTCACTTCAGTGAGTCTTCTCTAATCACTCTCAAAAATATTGATCTCCTTTCCCAAGATGATTTTTTCTAAGTACTTATCACTACCCAACTTACCATATATTTATTTAATTATCTTGCTTAATGTCTGCTTTCTCTCGAGAATATAATCTCTCATAAAGGCAAGGACTTGTGTCTGTTTTGTTCACTGCTCTACTTTGGCAAGAGAAAGGAGACAAAAGAAAAGAAGTTTGATGGGGACAAGGAGACAAAAGAAAGGAGGAAGGAAAGAAGGAGAGAAGAAGAAGAATCTTCAACTCTTCAAAGTGGATGAGAAAACTGCATAATATGACATTATGGGGAAATAAAACTTCCTTGGATTTCTCAGTGCTCTTCCGGAAAGCCCCAGCCTCCTGAGACACAGAAATGTATACAGTATAAATATAGAGAATATTTGCTTTCACTTTCCCCAGAAAAACTGTATTCTTCACAAATCATGAAAATTAGATCAGTAGCCATTTTCTAGCTGATTTTTCTCTTCTAAAAAGATAATACAATTTATCTCCTCAAGAGGGCCAAATGGCAGCCCGATCAAGTCCTTATGTTAAGCTGCAAGGTATGAGGAAGACTTGACCACTTAATGTCAAAATGTCAGAAGGGATGAATCCCAATATTTGGTCATATTTCTGGACCTTAAAAGCTGGAGACACTCAGGTTTTATCTGGCTCTTGAAAAGACACATTTACACTTCTAAAGGTTAGGGTGAGAACCCAGGACCCTTTCCATCCAGTCTCAAAGGAGTAAAATTTTTGTTTTTTTTCTGTCTCCCCTGTTGGGAGAGAAAGGGGATGGCTCTCTCTGTTCTACATATAAATGAAGAAAATCCACTGTTTGCCATTCCTGTCTATAGGATGTAACCTGTCTCACACTTTGAAAGATTTTATCAGCTCTCATTGTTTTGCTGCAGGTCTAGAAGTGGAGGGCCAATTCTTCATTGTTACTCTGCCTATTGTTCTGGCTAATTATCAATAAAGAACTCTTTTCCTGGACTCAGTGTCTTGCGTTTCTGCAATGTTCACATACAAAAAGCACATAACTCTGCAAGTGGAGTGACATCTCAGAACCTTCACAGTTCTTGACAAAACAGATCCAAAGTCTGGTAATATTAAATGTTGACAAGGAGCAAAGAATTCTTGTGATCAAATAATACCATTCATGTCACACACAGCTCTCCAGATAGATACGAAGAACAGAGAGAATAGATGACCACATACATTATTATAGGGTTTGTGTGCCCAATGCAGAAATGCTCTCAGGAGCCATGATAAAGCACAGTTTCAACCATGGAAGAAAAACAGATAATTTACACTTCAGCATAAATTCTATGTGAAAAAAAAAAATGATTGGGCTCATGACAGAATAAATGCTTTCCTTTTTAAAGTAGGGGTAGAACAGCCTATTAGGTAATTACTTTGATTTTAAATGTCTGTAATTCCAATTTCCGTGATAGCACATAATGCCTCAGAGAAAGAATGAGGAAATGCAAATGAAGTCTGTCATTATGTATTTACACAGCCAAAAAAAAGGAAACCTACAGCCTGAATTCAAAGAACCTAAATCATATGAGTTAATAGTATTTTTACCTTTTTAACAGTCCTTTGGGAGGAACTGGAAGCAAGAAGAGCACTGGGACTTCTCAATTTAAAAGCTATTACTTCAAGAGTCTATGGGGAGGGCTGCTTCAGAAAGATCCTCCTGTATTTGTCAATTTGTTTTCTTTCTTACTTTCCAAACTAAGCACTTGAAAATGAGGAAAGAGAAATAAAATATCGCGAAGCCCAGCTGTCTATGGGACACATGTTTATGTCAGTCATCACGCTCATGATGTATTGCAGGAATAAATCAAGAGAACTGCACTAGTTGTGTAATTTATTACAGCAGTATATCAGCAGGGTGAGGTTTCAGGAGCTCAGTTACAGACACGAACCTTGCATCATTGCTTTTATTTACTTCCTCTATTTAAGTTTGATATAAGAAGACAGAGTGGGAGGATCTGAAGTTGGAATTGAAAGCCTCTTTTGCATAATTTTCTAAATGGCTTTAGACATTTAAACCAAGGTAACATTATTAAAAGTTCTCATCTTTGATTTACTATTTTTGTTCAAATAAAAAGTCAAAAAGCCTTAAACATTACTCTCTTATAATGACGATCAGTTTGCTTATTTAAGCACTTTCTTTTTACTTCTTCCTATTTCCTGATAAGCAAATTAATAATGTACTTAAACTACACTAATATGAGGTAGCTATGATACTGGCTCAACACGAGGTTGACATGAGGGAAGCCATATTGTAGAAAAGAAGCCCTATTGTAACTTTGAATGACCTCTGACAAACTAACCCAGCTGGATATGCACCCTCCAGGAGATCTAACTGCTCTGTAGATTTTACTACCCCTGCTTGTACACATAGCTCCCAGCTGCAATAAGATGATAACTTTGTTCTTTTGAATTCCTTAGGAACGTGATGACCTCTAAACAGAGAGTCTATGCTGATAGCCATCATCAATTAAAACTAAAAGATCTGATGTGGCACTCCCAGTCTGAAACACCAGAGGGTCAACATTCCTAACCCCTCCCCTATAACCCAATGGCCTATATAACTGCTGTAAGATTTTGTACCCCCTTAAGATGGTTCTTTCAGACATTAGCCAGCCATCTTACCCCTAGCTAGCAAGCTGTAATAAACTTCCCTTTCTTTTCCACCATCTTGCCTCTTGACGATTTGCATTTGTCTCGCGGTGAGCAGACCGTGCCCTTTGTGCGGTAGCAGTTATATTTATTTTGTATTTCATAAATGATGGTATCTCTACTTTAATATTTTAACAGAGTGATAGTTCTAAGGAGTACACAAGGCCTTTCTTGAGTAAATCACTCATTAATATTTTCATCTTGAAACTTCAAGAACTTTTTATCATTAGTTTAACAGATCAACTATTTTCCTATGACATTTTTCTATAGTAATTACTGATAATTAAGTCTTTCTTCCTTTTATCCAACAAATATTTATTGAGGTAGATAAAAATTACTTCATTCACTAAACCTGTCTCAGCATAAAGCAGGGCCTGTTGATAACACGGTGGCATTTGCAGTCAAACCCTCTTCTCCATTTCTCCATGGCCATGCCCTACCACTCCCCTCAAGCCAATGCCACTATTTCCTCTTCCAGGAATTCCAAGATTTTAAAATTTTTAATATACTTCAAGCAACTCTGCCACATCATGTTTGAGGACTGCCTCACTACTTGTATTATATATTTCAGATATCTATAATTCAGTAAAATAGTTTGTAGTCAATAACATTTACACTCCTGCTACTAAAAGTATGGCCACTTCTTAAGAATATATACTCTCTGGCTCCAAACCAGACCTACTAAATCAGAATCTGCATTTTATCAAGATCCCCCTGATTTGAATGCACACTAAAGTTTGAGAAGCACCGGTTTGTTAAGTAACACATTCCCTCAATCTTAGGTCTGTATAGTATGTCTTTGGGTCTAAGGATAAGACTGACACATTTAAAACACACTAAAAAATGGCTAATGCTTTCCTAATGATAAAACTGTTTGGGAAAAAGGTAGCAAGTATGCAAGAACATTCACTTTTGGAAAGATCATGGACTTGTAAGATGATAACGTTGCAGATGAAAGAACTTGGGCTTTTGTGTCTTTATGAACGTGGTTTGATTTCTTACCTCAAGTTAGTTAACCTTTCAGCACCTCAACTACTTCGCTGGCAAATTAAAATAATAATAATAGCTGCTTTGGTGATAATTATGTCAAATGCAGACTAAAACAGTTAAGTACCCACTAAATGACAGCTATTATTACAACCTTTCATGAAACAGCTCAAACACACAAGAGTATTGTTATAAAAATTTGTAAATTTTTGGAAAGTCAAAATAAAGCCAGTGTGGCACTGTCCCTGGTCCTGAATGAGGAGTCCTTGTTAGGGCAATATTTCCAATCTTTAGTCATTTGAATATTGTTGTATTATATGTGCCTTATATGACACCTCGGATCCTCTCAGTCTCTCCTGGCTCTAGGACTCATGACGACTTTTTTTTTTTTTTTTTGCCACAGTTAATGTGATAAACAACTTCACGTGGGTTCAGTGCCCTTGCTTCATGCCTGTGCCTGGAGCCTCTGACCCCTCCTCAGGATGGTGGGAAATTAATGACCCGTGGGTCAACTCTGACCAAGAGAACAGAGCCAGCAGAAATATTAGTCTTCTGTCCTTGACACTACTCGCCCATGGACTATCCTAAAGTGTAATGGTTATATGTCCTCTCTGAAGACTTCGCAGGAGATGAAGCAATCTATAGGACTTGATACAAAGAAGTAGCCAGCTCTGTAGCACACCTCTTCACATATGCTCTCTCTCCTTCTCGACCCATTCTCCTTTCCCTTCACTACTGCTTCCTGAGATTGCACACCTAATAAGAAATCAGAATATAAACTCTTGCCTCAGGCTCTGATTTTTTACAAATCTAGACTGAGATAAATGTTTTTACATGTTTTTTTTGTCTTTATCTGAATGCAACTTCTACTATAATTTATTTTGAATTGTTCTTTAAATTGACTCGTTACCATAAAGGGAAATCCAGTACCAGTTAGGAAAAATAGAATGCAACTCTAAAAATATCCGTGATGAAACTGAAACAATGCTAACAAATTATAATTAAATACTATTACCCAGCAAACTTTAAGTTCTCTCTCCCCTGCCCTTTATACAGCATCCTCCTTTGAGTGATGAAATAAGTGTCTCAGGTGTGTTAAATACATACTAGCAATATACTTAATCTTTCTTCCTAAGTCAATCAGAGGATTCAAAAAGCATTAAGAATAGAATGACTTTTCATACTATGTCATTAACTTTATTTATTTATTTTTTTTGAAGATTGGCCCAATCTTCCTCCTTTTTTCCCTTTTTTTTCCCTCCCCAAAGCCCCAGTAGATAGTTGTATATCGTAGTTGTACATCCTTCTAGCTGCTCTATGTGGATGCTGCCTCAGCATGGCTTGATGAGCACTGAGTAAGTCCACACCCGGGATCCGAACTGGTGAACCCTGGTCTGCTGAAGTGGAGTGTGCAAACTTAACTGTTATGCCACCGAGCCAGCCCCTATGTCATTAACTTTAAATTGATGTTTCTGTGTCCCACCTGGTACCAGTGACAAGACTCCCATATTTTGGGGAAATATGTTAGGCATCGTGAAGACCAAGATTCTTCATATGTATACTCTCCTAGAAATTCTGAATCAGGTGAGAGAGATCCAAACTGTGATTTTAAAAAAAAATGATATTCTCATTTAGTATATATTTGATTGCACCTTGAGTAAGCTCTCCTTTATGTTTATAGTAGCTTATAACAGTGAATCCTAATTTTGACTATGCGTAAAAATCAACTCATGCAGGAATTCTGATTTAAATTGATCTTGGGTGAGGCTCAAGCAGTGGGATTACCCAATCCCAGGGGATTCTATGTGAATTGGTTGTTAAAGTTTTTCCATCTCTTCTAATATATCATTGACAACTTAAGACAAGTATACTCTTTTTTCCTGCCCAAGGAAGCATCATTCTAGAACATTTATTTTTCATTCAACTAACAAGCCCTTTAATGTCCCTGCCACTCAGCAGCCCCAGAGGTAGATCGTCTGGTCATTTGATTAGGCTAAGCTTGTGAGGTTGCCAATAGAACCACATGAGGTGATTTACCCCTCTTTCCCGACTTGTGCTCAGCTCCAGCTTCTAATCCTGGAAATAAACACCTGGACACATTAGTCCTCAATGTCTGGAATTATCATCTTAGCAAGATAAACCACTAATTATACAAATTTGCAGCTGCTACAATAGTGGTCATAGGATTCTGTTTGAATCATGGTGGAAATATTAGGCTAAGAGTCTGCAGTACTGCTTGTTTTTAACAGTTCCTCCTTTCATGTGTATAACTATTTAATTTTATGTCCCTCTAAGATATACCTTTAGTTAACATTTACAGTTTCCCTCCATTCTTCTTTATTGTTTCTTGATCTTTAATAATTATGCAATAACTCAGCTCACGTATCTTACTAACTTAACTTCATTTAGTTCTAAATATTAGCTTGTCCTTTTAGTAATTTAACAACCTAATTGAAAATTATTAAATGTATTTTATAGGTTGATGGCCAATCATATTTCTTTTGATGATTTATTTGTTAGTATGCCCTAGTGGAAATCACATAACATTTTGATTTTCATTAGCTTTTACATATTCTTAAAGCTTCTCATGTAAATAAAAGATCTTGTTACAATAGCCTTTTAAATCCTAGGGCCAAGAAACATCTATTGTTCCTGCTAAACAGTTTTGTTTCCTTCTACTAAATCGATGTACTATATAACCTAATAGGTTGCCCTTAATGTCTTGGCTGCTGGGAAGCTCAGGAATAAATGGATGCTGTTGTTATTTACTTACAGTCATACTGAACTTGAGCTTTTATTGTAAACTAATTTAAATCATTTTTAAGTAGTGGAAATAATAATTAGTTAATTTTAATCAGTTTGCTGGCATTCTAAATGTTTTCAAGAGTAAAACACAGAAAGAAAATTCAAGATATTGTCTCAAGCTTAAATAAATTCATGTTAGTTTTTGCGCATGTGAAACCAATAAGAAATACATTAAAATCAGCTAGAGAAAAATATAAAAAATTAACCAGAAATTCAGAGAAGAGAAAAATTTATGTAAGTTAATTCAGAATTTCCTGAATTTAAATATGAAACATTTCAACCTCTTACTTTTCCCCTTATCTACTGATTTACTTCACCAAAGAAAGTATTTTTTAACTTTTTTGTATGCTTATCCCTCTGTCTAGTTTGTAAGCAAATTAACTTGGAAGAAACATGCTAATTTATATGCGTGAATGTGTGCATGTGTGCACAGAATGGCTTTCCTTACCTTTCTCCTCTTTTCATCTTTGTATATGAATTTCTACAATGAGGCAAGTGGGACAGGTGGCTGCCGGTCTTTTGAAAATTCTATCTGATATCTAAAAAATTGAAAGCTTCCAAGAAACATTAAATCAATCCATCAGTATCAGTATCACATTCTGAAGGGATACTGGTTATTTTCTGGGTGAATATACTAGTTGCCCTGGATACCGACCATCATTCTCCTCCAGGAACACATCTCTATGAGAGACTACAGCTTCAGTAACACTTTAATTTCCACGACTAACCAAGCTGAACTATCACTGAAATGTATGTGGATTTAAATCAAAGGGGTTGTGTTAGAAATAAACACCATTAGCCCTATTGCAATAACATTCTTATCTTACCAAATAGGACTATCAGTTGTACAGACTTCAAAAAATTACTTTGGATGGCCGAGGCCTTTGAAATAGCTAAGCTTGATTTTGGTGTTTGTTTTTTTTTTAAGTTGTTTACTTTTTCATTTTATTCAGGGAAACATTTTTATAATTTCTCTTTTAGTTTATTCATCTATTTACTCATTGCTTCAGCAAATATTTGCTGAATACAACAATGCACCAGACTTCAGGCTACTTGTTTTTGGTAATACAAAGATAAAAAACAAATTCTCTTTCTTCAGGTGTTAGTAATACTATAGCAGAGGCAATGAGGCAATTTATGATTTATTCTAATTGATATAACTTATGCTCATACAAATGTTTATGTGTATAGTAAATGTAGTTACAAAATTTTACATTTGGTTTATTTTTTTAATTTATGTTATTCAAGGGGAGTTTTACAAGATTTAGCATTTGTTACTAACTATTGTCAGGTTTGTTATTAGTGCCATCAGTCGATTCTTCTAGTGCTGTATCAGACAATTCTCCACTGCTATTCATTGGGTTTTCACTGCTAACTTTTCAGAAGTGGGGGGCCGGGTCCTTGCTCCTAGTCTGTCATAGTCTGAAAGCTCTGCTGAAACCTGTCCTCCATGCTGGTATTTGAAATACCACCATAGGTTTCAGCATCACAGCAATGCCACAGCATGACAACCAACAGATGGGTAATGTGGCCATGGTGGTGGTAGTGCCCAGTCTTAACCTCCAGACTACCAGGGCTGGCTATCATCAGGTACCAGGTTGCATATAATAGTTATTTTAACTCCTCAAAATACCCACTGTGAAGCATAAACTATTAGTCCTATTTTACAGAAGAAACTACGGCACAGAAAGATTCAGAAAATGTCCCAAGTTTATTAAACAATATGTGAAAGATCCAAGTTCAAGTCCATGTCTATCTCCACAACCTAATCTTATCAATTCCTGCCACATCTTGTTCCATTTTGCTGCTAAGACTGTCTTCATGATTAAAATAACCAAGAGGTGGCATCATCTTATAATGTGCATTAATGTGTAAAAGTATCTATCCAATGGCTGCTCTAGTTGAGTTCCACATAACCCATGGTAGAATCATAAAAGGTTAGAGTTGGAAGATAATTTTGAGCCTAGCTCGAAATGTAAAATCTGAGATTCAAAAAGATTAAGCTAGGGGCTGGCCCGGTGGCACAGGCGGTTAAGTGCACGCGCTCCACTGCGGTGGCCCAGGGTTCGCCGGTTCTGATCCTGGGCACGCACCAACGCACCACTTGTGGAGCCATGCTGTGGCAGTGTCCCATATAAAGAAGAGGAAGATGGGCATGGATGTTAGCCCAGGGCCAGTCTTCCTCAGCAAAAAGAGGAGGATTGGCAGATGTTAGCTCAGGGCTGATCTTCCTCACAAAAAATAAATAAATAAAAAAGATTAAGTTAATTGCTGAAGATCACACATCTATTTAGAACCAGAGTCAGAAATTAAAACAATTTCATCTAACACCAATTTCAATTTCTTTTCACTCTTTTCCTGCTCTCACTCAGGTACCTGTATTTGACGTTGTCATATCATCATGTGAATTTGATTGCCCTAACTCTATGATAACATGTATACATCATAATTACAGATGATAAAATTTAGACAACACAATCCACCATCTTTATTTCCACAATCTTTATTTCTCTTAGGTGGAGGACTAGTGTTTCATTATCTTTGGGCTCTAGTAAATCATACCACATTATATGTGATTTAATAACTCTTATCCCGATTTAAAGTCATTGTCAATGCATAGACAGATATTCTATTGTTTTAGAGACTTGTGGAACATAGTTTATATCTTTAAAAGCATTTTATAAAACAATAAACATAAGGCATTTCATTATTTCTATACTGAGTTTCTAAAAATCTGTAAGCACACTGACTTCTGCTTCTGCGAAGATGGAGTAAACATCCTTTTCTCAATTCCTCTCACTAAGAACAATTAAAAATCTTGAAAATTGTATATAAAACAAATACAAGAAGATGGAAAGGTGAAGAGAAGAAGGCAGGCCAGCTAAGGACCTTAGGCTGAAGAATGACGTGATGATGAGTTCCTTGGATTTTATTTTTGCCTCGTATATTCCAGACTTGGAACTGAATAAGCTGACAACTCAGAAATGTCAATGTGCACAGAAAACAACAACAGCAAAAGCCTGCTCTCCCTACCCAAAAGACCAGGACAGATTCTACCAAGAAAGGCAGAAAATTTTTGGACAGTAACTGCTCTACTCTAGCCTAACAGCACATAAAAAACTGTGGCCCACCCACACCCACACCAACAAAGGCCAAGTGGAGAGCCTAGCCTGCCACCCACACCTGGCAGTGATGAGGTGCCCTTCCCTTCCCTGCTGGAGTGGTGTCAGAAGAAGCCGAGTGGAGAATAAAGACTTATGCCATCATCCAGGGGTAATGAGGCCACCCCCACAGTGCTAACAGTGGCGACTAGGTGGGGAGTTAGAATTCCCATTCCCATCTAGAAGGAAAGAGGAGTCCCAGTCCTGCCTCAGGTGTCAACAGGGGCTGAGTGGGGGACCTGGGCTTCTACTTCCACCTGGTAGTGGCACGGTGGGACCCTCCCCCTTTTCAGAGTGAGATCAGAGAAACCCAGTTAAAACAGAAGGCTTTAATAAGATGCAGAATTTCATACAATAAAACAATAACGTCCAGGTTCAACCAAAGATCACTCGTCATACCGAGAACCAGGAAGATCTCAAAAGATCTAATCTGGGTGACAGTGTATTAATTTGTTCACTCTATTTTTATTGTACTTAAAGGACACTAAATCTCTCTATGGAATAAATATATTTTTGTGTCATCATTTTTAATCGATTCATAGAATTCTATTGTCCTATCATTTACTTTTTTTAATCACATTTCTATTTAGTGACTTATTAAAGATTAGAAAGCTATTAAGATTATTTGTTAAAATATTAGAAAGTTATTAAGATCAGATTGTAATTTGAATAACTAGTCACATCCAAGGACACTTAAAATGTACCAAAGGCAATATTGGATATAATAATCTGGATATTGAATGGTGCCTCTTGAATTCAGAGAAGTGTCAAAGGCAATAAAACACCTGAGTTTTCAGCAGCCCTTCGGGATTCAGTGCTCAATGGGCTTATTTGTAATATATCTGACTGCAATGCCTTATGTAACAGGCAATGGATCCAGTCAGTTTCTTATATTCTATTGGCTCATCTGTTGGAATTAAAGTCCACAGAGTCTTCTGCTGACAAACAGCCACTCCACTTCTTGTCTGTGGTCCATCTAGCTGTTAATAGGCCCAGCATCTCATGTGCTTGAGGCATTTGAGATAGAGTAGAAAGATCACTTGCTGTCATGAGACCTTTCTTCACATCTCATTTAAAACAATTAGTTATCTTGGTGGTGCTCAGTGGAGGTAGTTCCATCCCTTCTGTGACTTCTGGAAAATTTTGGTGGTGTTTTTGCTTGATTGCAGGTGGGGGTGGGTAGTGGGGAAAGAGGAGTTGACTAGGAAGTTCAGTGGCCAGGGACCAGGAATCTGTATGTCCTGCAATACATAGGGCAGTTCTGTACAATGAGACATAGCCCAAGTTTCAAATGTCCTGTAAGCTAGTCACAAAACTAAAACCCTACTTATCATTATCTAAATCTAGAATTTAACTCCATTTTATATGCATACAAACGTATTGTTTTACATAGCTTTACTATACACTTATTGTTATTTATTTATTTATTTTGGTGAGGAAGATCAGCCCTGAGCTAACACCTGTTGCCAATCTTCCTCTTTTTGCTAAGGAAGATTGGCCCTGGGCTAACATCCGTTCCCATCTTCCTCCACTTTATATGGGATGCCACACAGCACAGCTTAATAAGCGGTGCATAGGTCCACACCTGGGATCCGCATTTGCGAACCCCGGGCCGCCAAAGCAGAGACCGCGAACATAATCACTACCTCACCAGGCCGGCCCCTACACTTATTATTTTTCAAGGAATACAACATCCACAAAAATTGAGGGATGACTTTACTTCATTTTGTTTAGAACATTATTAAGAACTCATTAATCATTAAATTGGGTTTTGAAAAGTTATCTATAAAGATAGATATTATACAAAATTTCACTTTACAATAGGAATAGGAATGTTACAGAACTTTAATTTTAAAAAGGGACATTGGCTGTAATAGAGAGTTGGGAACTATAATTGGCATTATATATTAGACATAAGAACATCAGAAATTAACGTAGCCTTTTGAGCCTCAGTTTCCTAATCTGTAAAATAATACTGGATTGTTGTAGTTAATGGTAGACAAATTTTCAGTTCACTGAACTTTTAGTGACTGCTCATGCTGACATTGATTTTTAAATCAAAAATTAAAATTAAATTCAAATGTTTTACATCTTTCAAAAATAGAAACCACAAGGCCTTTTCTTTGGTGATAGAATATGGTTTTGACTTGACTAAATCAAACTTACGTTGTCAGAAAATTCTCTTTTCTGGGTATTAAAACCTATTCAGTAAGTTTCAGGCCCCTGTAGGTTTCAAAGCACAATTAAAACTATATTATCAAAAAAAGCAGATAGCATAGACATAAACAGATAGATGGATGATAGATAGATGATAGATAGATAGATAGATAGATAGATAGATAGATAGATAGATAGATAGATAGATGATAGATTTCTTGATTCATTTATGGAATTAAATAATGGATTCTATAAGTAGAAAGAAAATATTTGGTGCCATAAAAAGGTAGAATATTGAGTATCTTTGTGATTGATCTTACTGATAATTAAAATTAGTTTAAAAAAAACACCTTTTCCTATTTGTTACTCAAAAGAGTTCATGTTGTCAGAATGTGTTTATCTAGGAGAAAGATTATTCTGCATCCTGTATCCTTCTCATTCTAAAGATAAGTCTTGGGACTTAGTGAATACACTCTGAAAAAAACTTTGGGCAAAGTTTCTAAGAGAATGTCAGAAGTAAGAAACATCAGCAATTGCAATTTCTAGGAACATAAACAACATCTCTTTTCGAAAGTTTGTGTCACTCAGGTAGCAGATGCCTTCCAAGAAATGATTAACACTTACAAGGTAACTGCGGGGAGAAAGGCTATAATCGCGCTGTCTTAGCCCCTGTCAACATTAGTTATTGTTTCAGCTACTGGAACAACAGAAATGACAGATACAGAACAGAAATAAAAATGAAACAGAATGAAATTATTGTCTGTTTTTTTTTTTTATTTGCCCTGACAACTAGATCACCCAAGAGTATTCAATTGTATACAGGCATACCTTGGAGATATTGCAGGTTGGGTTCCAGACCACCACAATAAAGTGAGTATCATGAATTCACACGAATTTTTGGGTTTCCCACTGCATATAAAAGTTATGTTCATCCTATACTCTAGTCTATTAACTATGCAATAGCATTTGTCAAAAAAACAATGTATATACCTTAATTAAGAAGTATTTTATTGCTAAAAAATACTAACCATCATCTGAACCTTCAGCAAGTTGTAATTTTTTTTGCTGGTGGTGGGTCTTGCCTCGATGTTGATGGCTGCTGACTGATCAGGGTGGTGGTTGCTGAAGGTTGGGGTGACTGGCAATTTCTTAAAATAAGACAACAGTGAAGTTTGCCACATCTATTGATTCTTTGATTTATGAATGATTTCTTTGTAGCACACCATGCTGTTTGATAGCATTTTACCCACAGCAGAACTTCTTTCAAAACTGGAGTCAATCCTCTCAAATCCTGCCACTGTTTTATCGACTAAGTTTATGTAACGTTCTAAATCCTTTGTTGTCATTTCAACAATCTTCACAGCATCTTCACCAGGAGTAGATTCCATGCCAAGAAACCACTTTCTTTGCTCCCCCATAAGAAGCAACTCCTCATCTGTTAAAGTTTGATCATGAGATTGCAGCAAGTCAGTCACATCTTCACATTCCACTTCTAATTCTAGTTCTTTTGCTATTTCCACCACATCTGCAGTTACTTCCTCCACTGAAGTCCTGAATGTCTCCAAGTCATCCATGATGGTTGGAATCAGCTTCTTCCAAACTTTTGTTATTGTTTATATTTTGACCTCCTCCTGTGAATCATGAATGCTTTTAATGGCACTTAGAATGGTGAATCCTTTCCAGAAGGTGTTCAATTTACTTTGCCCAGATAGATCAGAGGAATCACTATCTATGGCAGCAATAGTCTTACAAAATGTATTTCTTAAATAACAAGACTTGAAAATCAAAATTACTCCTTGATCTACGGGCTGCAGAATGGATGTTGTGTAAGCAGGCATGAAAACAACATTAATTTCATTGTACTTCTCCATCAGAGCTCTTGTGTGACCAGGTACATTGTCAATGAGCAGTAATATTTTGAAAAAAACTTTTTTTCTGAGCAGTCAGTCTCAACAGTGGGATTAAAATATTCAGTAAACCACGTTGTAAACAGATGTGCTGCCATCCAGGCTTTATTGTTCCATTTATAGAGCACAGGCAGAGTAGATTTAGCATAATTCTTAAGGACCCTAGGATTTTGGGGATAATAAATGATCACTGGCTTCAATTTAAAGTTACTAGCTGCATTATTCCCTAACAAGAGAGTCAGCCTGTTCTTCAAAGCTTTGAAACCAGGCATTGATTTCTCTTCTCCAGCTATGAAAGTCCTAGATGGCATCTTCTTCCAATAGAAGGCTGTTTTATCTACATTGAAAATCCGTTGCTCAGCGTAGCCACCTTTATTAATAATCTTGGCTAGATCCTCTGTATAACTTGCTGCAGCTTCTAAATCAGAACTTGCTGCTTCACCTTGCACTTCTTTGTTCTGGAGATGGCTTCTTTCCTTAAACCTCATGAACCAACTTTTGGTAGCTTCCAACTTCTTCTGCAGCTTCCTCACCCCTCTCAGCCTTCACAAAACCAACGAGAGTTAGGGCCTTGCTCTGGATTAGGCTTTGCCTTAAGAAAATTTTGTGGCTAGTTTGATCTTCTATCCCGACCACTAAAACTTTCTGCATATCAGCAATAAGTCTGTTTTACTTCTTATCATTTGTCTGTTCACTGAAGTAGCACTTTGAATTTCCTTCAAGTACTTTTCCTTTGCATTAACGACTTGGCTAATTGTTTGGCACAAGAGGCTTAGCTTTTGGCCTCTCTCGGCTTTTGACATGCCTTCCTCACTAAGCGTAATCATTTCTAGCTTTTGATTTAGAGTGAGAGATATGTGACTCTTCCTTACTTTTGAACACTTAGAGGCCATCATAAGGTTATTAATCGGACTAATTTCAATATTGTCATGTCTCAGGAAATAGAGAAGCCCAAGGAGAGGGAGAGAGATGGGAAATAGCCATCTGGTGGAGTAGCCAGGACATACACAACATTTGTGGATTAAGTTCACCATGTTATATCAGCGTGGTTCATAATGCCCCAAAACAATTACAAGAGGAACATCAAAGATCACTGATCACAGATCACAATGACAAATATAATAATAATGAAAAATATTGAAATATTGCTAGAACTACCAAAATGTGATACAGAGACATGAAGTGAGCAAATCCTGTTGGAAAAACGGTGCTGATAAATGTTCAACGCAGGGCTCCCACAAATCTTCAATTTGTAAAAAACACAATATCTACGAAGCACAATAAAGTGAAATGCAATAAAAGGAGGTATGTCTCTAAACAGAGAATACTTTCTTCAATACTATAGGTAGGGCTACCATACAAGTTACTATGGCATTTAAAATTAGAAAAACTCAGACAGTTATTATATTTTTATTAATACAAGTCAGGTTTAAACTGTATGTACTTGTATTTTATTATGACCTCATTCTAAGACAAAATAGAAAAATAAAACCTAACTTTGAGTTTGATAGAAGAAACTAAAACCATGAATGGATTTGTTAAGCTAAATATTAGCAAACAACTAAAATAGGAAAGGTAAAATGTATTTTTGAAAGCACATCTTTTTTTTTATGATTTCCTTTTTGATGTTTGAAAAGATCTGTTTCCTGGATCTACGGATTAGTAATGGTTTCTAGAATATTCCTACAATAAACTAAGTGACTTGTCAATAGTATATCAGTATTTTTCAAGTCTCTACAAACACTTAAGCCCATGGCATACAATGTTAAACGGTTTTCTGATAAGAACAAAGCTGCATATTGTGTTCCATCCTGAAGATTTATAATGTGCATAAGCATATTAAAGGCTTTAAGATGTAATGCCGTAATTAAGCCTATCAGACTTTGTTTAAATCATAGTTTCAAAAATGTGCTTGATTACAGTTTAATTTCTACAGCTATTCAAGAGAAGACACACTCTGCAAAACACACTTTGAGAGAGCAATGGCATTGTACAGAGTTTGTTGGCTCACAATGCCTAGATTTACAAGAATCTCTCCAAACTTTATCAATTAACTTAAAATATAGGTTGCTCTAGTACTCATATCAGACAAAATAGACTTTAAAACAAAAACTGTAAAAAGAGACAAAGAAGGGCATTACATAATGATCAAGGGAACAATCCAACAAGAGGATATAACACTTGTAAATATCTACGCACCCAATGTAGGTGCACCTAAATATATAAAGCAATTATTAACAGACATAAAAACAGAAATAGACAGTAACACAATAATAGTAGGGGACTTTAACACTCCACTTACACCAACAGATAGATCATCCAAACAGAAGATCAATAAGGAAACATTGGCCTTAAACGACACCTTAGAACAGATGGACCTAGTAGATATATACAGAGCATTCCATCCAAAAACCGAAGAATACACGTTCTTTTCAAATGCACATGGAACATTCTCCAAGATTGATCACATATTAGGCCACAAAACAAGTCTCCATAAATTTAAGAAGATTGAAATAATACCAAGCATCTTTTCTGACCACAACGGTATGAAACTAGAAATCAACTATAGGAAGAAAATCAGAAAAGCCACAAATACATGGAGATTAAACAAAATGCTACTGAACAACGACTGGGTTAACGAAGAAATCAAAGAAGAAATCAAAAATACCTGGAGACAAATGAAAATGAAAATACGACATGCCAGAATTTATGGGATACAGCAAAAGCAGTTCTAAGAGGGAAGTTTATAGCGATACAGGCCTATCTCAACAAACAAGAAAAATCTCAAATAAACAATCTAAAAATGCACCTAAAGGAACTGGAAAAAGAAGAACAAACAAAGCCCAAAATCAGTAGAAGAAGGGAAATAATAAAAATCAGAGCAGAAATTAATGAAATAGAGACCAAAAAAACAATAGAAAAAATTAATAAAACCAAGAGCTGGTTCTTTGAAAAGATCAACAAAATAGACAAACCTTTAGCTAGACTCACCAAGAAAAAGAGAGAAGGCACAAATAAGTAAAATCAGAAATGAAAGAGGAGAGGTTACAACAGACACCTCAGAAATACAAAAGATTATAAGAGAATACTATGAAAAACTATATGCCAACCAATTCGACAATCTGGAAGAAATGGATAAATTCTTAGAATCATACAACCTTCCAAAACTGGATCAAGAAGAAGTGGAGAATTTGAATAGACCAATCACCAGTAAGGAGATCGAAACAGTAATCAAAAACCTCCCCAAAAATAAAAGTCCAGGACCAGACGGCTTCCCTGGTGAATTCTACCAAACATTCAAAGAAGACTTAATACCTATCCTTCTCAAACTCTTCCAAAAAATTGAGGAGGGGGGGAAGCTCCCTAACTCATTCTACGAAGCCGACATTACCCTGATATCAAAACCAGACAAAGACAACACAAAAAAAGAAAATTACAGGCCAATATCACTGATGAACATCGATGCGAAAATCCTCAACAAAATACTAGCAAATCGCATACAACAATACGTTAAAAAGATTATACACCATGATCAAGTGGGATTTCTTCCAGGTATGCAGGGATGGTTTAACATTCGCAAATCAATCAACGTAATACACCACATTAATAAAATGAAGAACAAAAATCACATGATCATCTCAATAGATGCAGAGAAAGCATTTGACAAGATCCAGCATCCATTTATGATAAAAACTCTGAATAAAATGGGTATAGAAGGAAAGTACCTCAACATAATAAAGATCATATATGAGAAACCCACAGCTAATATTATCCTCAATGGTGAAAAACTGAAAGCTATCCCTCTAAGAACAGGAACCAGACAAGGATGCCCACTGTCACCACTCCTATTTAACATAGTATTGGAAGTCCTAGCCAGAGCAATCAGGCAAGAGAAAGAAATAAAAGGGATCCAAATTGGAAAGGAAGAAGTGAAACTGTCACTATTTGCAGATGACATGATTTTATATATAGAAAACCCTAAAGAATCCACCAGAAAACTTTTAGAAGTAATAAACGAATATGGTAAAGTTGCAGGATACAAAATCAACATACAAAAATCAGTTGCATTTCTGTACACTAACAACGAAGTAGCAGAAAGAGAAATTAAGAATACCATCCCATTTACAATTGCAACAAAAGAATAAAATACCTAGGAATAAACTTAACCAAAGAGGTGACAGATCTGAACAACCAAAACTATAAAACATTTCAGAAAGAAATTGAAGAAGACACAAAGAAATGGAAAGATATTCCGTGCTCTTGGATTGGAAGAATTAACATAGTTAAGATGTCCATACTTCCTAAAGCCATCTATAGATTCAATGCAATCCCTATCAAAGTTCCAACAACATTTTTCACAGAAATAGAACAAAGAATTCTAAAATTTATATGGAACAACAAAAGACCCAGAATAGCTAAAGGAATCCTGAGAAAAAAGAACAAAGCTGGAGGTATCACACTCCCTGACTTCAAAATATACTACAAAGCTATAGTAACCAAAACAGCATGGTACTGGCACAAAAACAGACACACAGATCAGTGGAATAGAATCGAAAGCCCAGAAATAAACCCACACGTCTATGGACAGCTAATCTTTGACAAAGGAGCCAAGAACATACAATGGGGAAAAGAAAGTCTCTTCAACAAATGGTGTTGGGAAAACTGGATAGCCATATGCAAAAAAATGAAAGTAGATCCTTACCTTACACCATACACAAAAATTAACTCCAAATGGATTAAAGACTTGAATGTAAGACCTGAAACTGTGAAAGTTCTAGAAGAAAACATAGGCAGTACGCTCTTCAACATCGGTCTTAGCAACAGCTTTTCAAACACCACGTCTGACCGGGCAAGAGAAACAATAGAAAAAATAAACAAATGGGACTACATCAAACTAAAAAGCTTCTGCACAGCAAAGGAAACCATCAACAAAACGAAAAGACAACCTAACAATTGGGAGAAGATATTTGCAAACCATACATCTGATAAGGGCTTAATCTCCAAAATATATAAAGAACTCATGCATCTCAACAACAAAAAAACTACCAACCCAATTAAAAAATGGGCAAAAGACCTGAACAGACATTTCTCCAAAGAAGATATACAGATGGCCAACAGACACATGAAAAGATGTTCAAAATCACTAATTATCAGGGAAATGCAAATCAAAACTACAATGAGATATCACCTCACGCCCGTCAGAATGGCTATAATTAACAAGACAGGAAACAACATGTGTTGGAGAGGATGTGGAGAGAAGGGAACTCTCATACACTGCTGGTGGGAGTGCAAACTGGTGCAGCCACTATGGAAAACAGTATGGAGATTCCTCAAAAAATCAACGATAGAACTACCATATGATCCAGCTATTCCACTGTTGGGTATTTATCCAAAGAACTTGAAAACACCAATTTGCAAAGGTACATGCACCCCTGTGTTCATTGCAGCCTTATTCACGATAGCCAAGACTTGGAAGCAACCTAAGTGCCCATCAAGGGACGAATGGATAAAGAAGCTGTGGTATATATACACAATGGAATACTACTCAGCCATAAGAAACGACGAAATCCAGCCATTTGTGACAACATGGATGGACATTGAGCATATAATGCAAAGTGAAATAAGTCAGAGGGAGAAGGTCAAATACCGTATGATTTCCTTCATTAAGTAGTAGATAGTGACAACAATGGACGGATACATAGGGACAGAGATTGGATTGGTGGTTGCCAGAGGGGAGGGGGGAGGGAGGAGGATGAAAGGGATAATTCGGTGCATGTGTGTGGTGATGGGTTGTAATTAGTATTTTGGTGGTGAACATGATGTGGTCCATGCAGAAATAGAAGTACAATGATGTACACCTCAAATTTTTACAATGTTATAAACCAATGTTACTGCAATAAACAAAAATTAAAATCAAAATGCAAAAAAAAAAAAATATATATATAGGTTGCTCCCTTTTCTTAAAGAAGATGTATTCTCAAATATTGCAGATTGTAATTTCTAGCTTCTTTCCAATCTGTCAACTCCCCTGGCGATATCTGATCTCTGTATTCCTGCAATTGCTCTCTACTATTATTTGCTTCATCCCAAGTCAAAAAATACACAACTATGCAAAGGAAATGTTCCTTTCTGAAATTATTATTTGTCTGACCACTCCTTTATATTGCATTACCTCAGCACTTTTTGATTTTATATGTTGAATAATGTTTTACATTTCTTCTTATATTTCATGGTATTTTAAGTCTTTTGTAGAATATTTAAACCTTCATAACTATAATTTCTAATTCTCATATATCATTCTTTTTAACCTCCTGGTTTTGTCATTTGTCATTTGTCACTTCTGCAGTGCCTTGTATAGTGCGTTCCAAAATGTAAAATGAAATTCGTTGTGTTGGTTTGCTGACCTATTTGAAAAAATATGTACAAACTGAATGGATATATCAATTACATTAATATGGTTGCCCAAGGGATAAAAATAGGAGTGAGGAATGGAGATAATAGGAAATACACTCACACACACACATGCAAGGGCCTGGCACAGAGAAATCAACGGAAGATTAGAGATCAACTGAACTCAGCTGGTTACATATGAATTTTTCAGATAAGGAGGCCTTAGCTTCTGTGAGGTTTTAAGAAGAAATCTGCTCCAAAAGGCATCCTTTGATTTCCAGGACTTCGACTCAACTAGACAGTTTCAAATCAAATTAAGAATTAATATTGGTCACACTTTTGTACATATAAGTTACTCAAAAAGATAAAACTGGGAGTACAAAAGTCCTGAGTGGATAGGATATTAGAAAAATTGTTCCACATTTTCAGCAGTTATCTGATAACAGAAGAGTTTTTAGAGTTTCTGAGACTTCTATAATATTACGCCATATCCCCAGAATATTTTTTTCAGAATAAATAGTATTTCTTTCTTCTACAAAAAGTCTTTCTTTTAAATCTTTAAAGATAAGTCAGATTGCATCTGTAACCTTTCCTAAAGATAATAGGAGATACTTATCTCCTCAACTACACTCTCAGTCTCAAAGTTCTATAGTTATCTTAGTAATAGATTACATAACCAGTTGGTTGATCACTAAAATAGACAATGGAAAGCACAATAAGCATTAAAAAATTCAGGTTAATTAAAAAATGGAATTCAGGAATAAATAACTTATGTTCTAGCTGTAAAATTATCACTAAAATATAGGAAACAGTGGATCATACAAAGAGTATATGGTAGCGGTAAATTCATGATACTGCCAATGGATACTATGGCATAGCAACTACAGAATCCTGACAACTGGCAATATAGTGAGAAAACTTTGGACCCACAGACACACTTTTATCTAATGAACGTAAGAGAGTCAGGAACATAAGATTGAAGGGAATGGAAGTTGAGTCTTATGTACTACTGAGGGATGGGGTATATCATTACCTATGAAAGATATGTTTCAGTGCTTTCTTTGCATTTCAAATTAAAATGCATTTTATGGTCAGGTCTATCTATACCAAAGAGGATCACCTAACTGTGCAATTTTATTGGACTATACCATTATTAAAGGGAATAAAAACAGAGAACGTCCCCCCTCTTTTTTTTGTAAAAGTTAACTCTACTCCTAAATCCGTGTGACATGTATAGGAAGGTCAGATACAAATTGTTTCTTTCATTTCATGGGAGACTTGCATCACATCTTTTGTATGCAAAAGTATTATATATAGTAAATTAACTCAAAGTAGGTAATGTCTACCCTGAAAAGGTTAATTCTCACCAAATATTTGAAATAGAGAGAGAAAAAAACTGATTTGTTCCTGTCTATTTCAGAAGCCTGAATTGAGACCTAAAGACAGAATTCATAAGGAAATAGATTTTGTCTCAAAAAAAGAAAAAAATACTTAAAACTAGAATAAGTTTCCTCATCAAGTACCTCCAGTGAAATCAAAAATGAAAATATTTAGGCTGTGATTAAAGAATCATTTGTCAGAAATGTTAGGGGGAGGAGTGTCCTTTATTAGGTATAAAAACAAATAATAGCTAAAATCAACACAAATAATGTTCTCTAATACTGTGAAAATTAGTAGAAGTCATTGTGAGTTCAAAGAGGTAGAAAAGATGTTTTCTGTCCTCAAATCTAGTTGAGGAGATAAAATATATGCTCATTCAAAGATGGCTAAGAATACTAAAATAAATTATTGACATTTCAATTATAATTCTTAATATTTTGAGGTCAAATGTTATATTCAAAAAAGAATTAGTAGTATTAACTTTATCCCCAAAATCTTTTTTTTCCTTAGAAGACCATAAATTCATACACATAAATTCACTATAAACGGGACATTTATAAACAGTGTCATCAGTTAAGTGTGCTAATATCTAGATTTGCCTTGGAACTCAACTGTCTTTGTTAAAAACAGCTTTGAAAAGAAAAAAAATCCACCCACAAGCCAGTGTTCACAGAGATCAGGATACTTCCACTTACCACATTAAAGGAAAACATCGTTCAATTCATCTTCAAGTATGAAATCTGTTACATAGACCTGAAAAATCACTATTTTGCAAGATAACCATGTGGTGACTAAGGAAGGATGATGAGGAAGAAATATTATTTGGGACTTTTATGGCTTTGTTTGGGGAGGGAGTGGAGGAAGCAGCAATTTTATAAATAATCTATTAAGCCTTTTTGCATGGGCCCGAAGTTTTGACGTTCTTTGTTACAATCGTTTTTATGAAACTAAGGTAGATGTAGTAACGGAAAATTCTGAATCATCTGAATCCTTGTTCCACATCACATAGATGAAAATAGAAAGAGAGAGAAAATGAAATTGAAAACAATTTTATGTCAAGATATGATTTAATGTATGGTCAAAGGAGAACACAGTTTCTCTATCCTAGGTCTTCAAGTAAAATAGAAGAATTTCCAAGGTATTCAATGTGTTCTCTATCAAATAAAAAATATATGTATATCTATTTGGTTAGAGTAGAACTATACAAAATTTCTGTTTTTCAAAGGCTGAAAGAAGCAAAAGCTACTAGAGACTGTGTAACCTTGAAGTCTTTGCTATATTAAAGTCTTATGGTCTCTATAATCAAACTCTCTAGGGGGCCGGCCCGGTGGCATAAAGGTTGAGTTTGGGCACTCTGCCTCGGTGGCCTGGGGTTCGCAGATTTGGATCCCGAGCGTTGACCAATGCACCGCTTATCAAAGCCATGCTGTGGCGGTGTCCTACACAAAGTAGAGGAAGATGGGCACAGATGTGAGCCGAGGGCCAATCTTCCTCAGCAAAAAAGAGGATTGGCAACAGATGTTGGCTCAGGGCTAATCTTCATCAAAAAAAAAATCGATCTAGACATGTATTTATTAAAAGCCAGATGACTGGGGCAGAGAGGCTTTACAAAACTTGATAATGTTCACATAATTAGTTAATATCAAAAGTAAGGTTTAAATTCAGTATTCCATTAAAAGTATAATTTTAAAGGATTAAGTAAACTTCCAATTCCCCATTCTAGTATTTATTTTGTAAACTTATCTTTTAAAAATTAGACTATATAAATTTAATACAGACTAATTTCCAATCTGAATAATAAGTAAACATTTAGTTTTTCCCTTTTCTAATTCCACAATTTCACATGGACCCAAGTAATGGACACAAAGTATGAAAATATAAAGGAATATGGAAAGTGAAAAAAAAATCCTTACATAACATGGGCCACGAAAGAGGTGTTGTGATATGTCTTAATCTCCGGAATATCTATTAAACAGTTTTAGACAAAAGGCTGTGATAAATATCCTTGCAAGATGGCGGAGTAAAATGATCTTCCTCTTTTGAAGCAGCTCTGATGACTCCACCTCCAAATGATTAGCTTGTCACGGCATAGCAGAGAGGAATATGTAGGGAGCACTTTGAATAAGAATATGCAGAAGGTCTATGTGTTTATGAGAGTACAGTCTTAACGGGGGCAATGTGTCCCTTAGAGCTAGATGCTGTTTTCTTCTCCATCACTCACTAAGGTTCTCATAATGTGTATCAAAATAATGTGATGTGTGCTGACAAGCTATGGATCCTACTCCATAAAGGAGAAAATCTACTTGATTTGTTAAGTAAATCAGTAGAACTTCAGATTTTATTAGGCATATGTTCATATTCAGTTATAAGTTTAAAATATTCACTTGTCAAAGAGTATATATTGTAACATATTAAAAAATATGAGGCACAAGGTAAAAACAAATTTATTGCTGGTTGCAAAGCATGCAGAAGTGGCCATACTTGTACACTTAGTTGGGTCTGCTTTTCTAAATGAAAATCCTTCCAAGTATAGCACAATGGTTGAAAGCACTGGCTCTCGCATGAGACAACCAGTGATAGAATTCTGTTTCTCCCATGTATATGACTTAGGTGTTCCTGGGCAACTATTAGACTTCTCTGTGCCTCATTTTCTTCATCCGTAAAATGGGGATAATTATAACAATGTCTACCACATAGGAATGCTATGAAAATAAAATGAAATAATAAAGGGTTCAGCACAGTATCCAGAGCACCATTAGCGTTCAATCACTGTTAGCTGGTATGGAGATCAGTAGCTTGATATAACTCTCAGAAATCTTAAAAAATGGAAAGGATAGTGTACAAAGTCTTTAAAACAGTCAGTAATAGTCCCTATTTTAAATTTTGTAAAAATGTTAAAGAATTTTGAAAATCTATTGCTCATTTTATTAACAAAAATATTAACTTTCTCAAATTAATTAGAAGACATATGAAGTTAAAGATGAGGAAATCTAAATGCATGTAAGAATGTAATAAACTTTGAAATATTTTCCCCATTTTGGGGTCCAACCACAATTGTTTTTTTGATGGTAAAGTTGATTTGTTGGAGAAACAGAGGAAAAAAATTACGTAGTTCTGAGTTTGAGATGACGTCGGTAAATATCTTAAGGGGGAATAAAACCATAACCTTTAAAGTAATGTTCTCTTCTCAACATTTGCGTCTCTACAGGACAGAAATCTTTTTTTCTAGCTTAACTGAAATATAAATTACATATAATATTGTGTAAGTTTAAAGTGTACAATGTAATGTTTTGATATATGCCATGTATTGCAAAATGATTACCACATAAAGTTAGTTAACACATCCATCACCTCACATAGTCACAATTTTTTTTTTTTGGTGGTGAGAACTTCAAAAATATACTCTCTTTACAACTCCAAATATACAATACAGTATTGTTAACTACAGCCAGCCAGAAATTATCCAGGTTTGGACAGGGATGGGAAATGGAGAGTTGGAATCATAACTAGGCGTATTTTTTTAATGTCAAAACAAATCCATTAAATTATATTAGAGATATATAATTACTGGACCACCTAAAGTTGCTGTAATTGCCATACAGAAGAATAGATTGAAGGGAGAATGAAAAGCAGGTATATAAAAGATAAGTTGAAGTGGATAAAAGGTTGTTATGAGGAGTTATAGAAGCATTTTCTGTATCAGGACACAATAGAAAAAAGTACCACATCCAGGATAATGATGTATCTGTCTATCTTTTCAAAAGCATTATCCACCAGGCTTATTTAGAATTTCTTTGCTGTATTCTGAGCACATACTTTTGCACTATATCCTCATAATAACTCTCATAGTTAGGTAGAGAATTTGCATATCAGAAAACTAAAATTTATAAAGACTAAATAATTTGCCTAAGGTCACATGGTCTTTAATTGGAAAAGATAGACCAAGAATTTAGACATAGGATTCTTTGATCAGAGTTATTACCTTTAGCACAAACTGAACTCATCAGGTCTTAGCCCATTATTTCAGTGTTCCTTAAGCACTCAACTGTCCTGTTAAACTGCTACTCAGAGTAGCCATTGCACAATGAGATGAGGTGCCTGTACTAGAAAATAAATCAATGTACTTCTTCAAGAGACTCACACACACACACACGTACACAATCCATACATATATATAAGTATATACACATACGCATATATATGTATATATATTTAGTTAGTTGCCCTATGATAAATATCTATATCTATATGTAATAAATATCTACATCTATACATATGTATAGATGTATGTGTACATATGTATAAATATGAATTATATATTTATATTATATATAATATATACATAAATATACATAGGTATATATTCAATTGACTTAGTGTGCTTAATAGTGAAGATTAGGCATTAGCAAACTATGGCCTGCTGGTTGATTGCCTATTTCTGTAAATAAATTTTGATTGAAAGTCTGCCACACCTATTCATTTACATATTCTTTACATAAAGAATACGTTACTGCTTTAACAATAAGGCACTGTAGTTGTGATAGAGAAAACACGGCCCATGAAACTTCAAATATTTACTGTCTGGCCCTTCAAGAAATGCCGTGGAGGGTCCGGCCCCGTGGCTTTGCGGTTAAGTGCACGCACTCCACTGCTGGCGGCCCAGTTCGGATCCCAGCGCGCACCGACACACCGCTTCTCTGGCCATGCTGAGGCGGCGTCCCACGTACAGCAACTAGAAGGATGTGCAACTATGACATACAACTAGCTACTGGGGCTTTGGGGGAGAAAAGGAGGAGGATCGGCAATAGATGTTAGCTCAGAGCCGGTCTTCCTCACCAAAAAGAGGAGCATTAACATGGATGTTAGCTCAGGGCTGATCTTCCTCACAAAAAAAAAAAAAAAAGAAAGAAATGCCGTGGAGGAGTGAAGAGCCTCGGGATCATTTTGTTCTTCAGGTATGCACTGGGGTGGGGCTGGGGGGTAAAGATTTCTCCAGTCGTGTAACAGCCCAGATGTTACCCCGCTGAACCCCGAGTTTTCTTAGTTTCCAAGGGTTGCTGTCCTCATCAGATAAGGGGAGGGCACTTGACTTTTACCATCCTACGGGCCCTAAATGCCTACTGTAAGCATTCTCCAGGGGCAGCATACAGACTCTCGCACTAACATTTTATTTGGAACCCAGAGAAAAGAGACAGAGAATGAGCCTGACTGAAAGGAATCCCATTCTTCTCTCTTCAAAGCTTCTTAGGTTTCTTTGAGGACACAAACACAGACAGAAGATCATTTCATTCTTTTCTAATGTTCTTTTATCCTAGGGCAACTACCAATTTCATTCCACATTTTAAAAAATTAAAAAGAACAATGAAGCTTATGCAAATCACTCTAACAATTCCAGTTCAATTAATAACTAGGGAAAAATCAGTTATCTTTTCTCCAGAATAAACTTTATGAGTTGCACTGTCTCTGTGGTAGCAAATGCACTTGAAGAAAGTTTTCAAAATACTATCCACAATTTTATTTTTCACGAATAGATTGTTCATTGGAATAGATCAATTAGCTATTTTGAAATCCCTTGATATACATATTTTAGGCAAGTATAAAGCATATATTTTTCAAATGTCTCATTGTTTAAATCTGTAATCAAGAAATTCTCAGTTAACTCACATGTCTCTGGGATCCATCATATTCACACCTTTCAATTTTTCCTAGGCTGCCGTCTGAGAAATATAGCTTCTCTGCGCGGTGGTCAATGGTGAGTCCATTAGGAGTGAGTATGTCTACGCTGACCACCACCCGAGCATTTTGTCCAGTCAGGGTAGATCTCATGATACTTGGATGCTGTTCATTCCAGTTGGTCCAAAACATTAAACTAATTAAAATGAAAATTGTGATAATAAATTAAAATTTTCATTAACAGTAGAAACATTAGTAAAAACACGGCAATGTCAAGCTATTTAAAAAGAAGCAAAATTGTCTCCTAGTCTACGACTCTTAAGAAAGTCTAGGTAATAAGCGGAGATATGTATATTATATTCGAAGGTATATTTTTCCCAGTTTCTTAAATGAAACCTAGACACTATTTCTGAAAAGCAATTATCCTGTGCATTCTCTCACATAATTTAATTAACTTGAGTCAGTTTGATGCATACTGAGGATTTGTTTTAATCACAGGCAAAATAGTTATCTTAAATTTCCTATGAACTGCAAATATACTCTAAATTATTAATATTTTTTTTCAGCAGATCTAGTATGATCATTTTGGACATCATTCCCAACCTGACTATATTTCTCTTCTTCAATTGGCAAAAGTCAGAATCTCCCTCTCTTTTTACGTTTGCTTTTTAAATTCTGCATTCTCCTTTGTATATATTTTAGAGAAATACAGTTACTAAACTCCTACATTCCTTTGATATCTTTTTTTCTCTCCTCTTTGCCTTGTGATTTTTCTATAAATTACAATGTTGTTTCTGGAATTCCAGGGGTTACTCTCAAATCCTTAAACATAATATCTGTTACTTATAGATGTTACAGAATGTTTTAATTTAGTGTTTGTCAAACTATTCTTTGAGGAAGCCCTAGGATTCTATGGAAGCTCTTAGAGGTCACTGGAGGAGTGGAGAGGCTGCAGGATTCCAGTCTCCAAGCTCTGTTTTTACTGAAACATCTCTTCTTTCTCTTCTTTTGTCTATAGGACTGTCCCTAAGAGTTTATTTGAAGATTGGTTGTTGCTGCTTAGGATGAAAGGGAGGGAGGGAGGAAGGAAGAAAGGAAGGGAAAAAGAGAGATTAGGAAGGAAGAAAATAAGGGAAGGAGGGAGAAAGAGAGGGAGGCTGACAGATAGGCTGCTTTAAATATTTGAAAAAATATGCTTAATAAACACTGACAATGAAAAACTACTTGAAATAATATTTCACATTTACAATAAGATTGCATATATCATTCCTATGTATGATCATTTAAAGGCAATGTAGGATTATGGCCAACAAAGTTATTCAATACATGGTTTTTGAGTACTATGCAAAAACTTTCACTGGAAATATTCAAGTTCACAACAAAAATCTTTCTATTTGTCAATTTAAAAAATAACCCCCACCAATTAAGGAAAGCCGGGTCATCTATGCTCTTTGTTAAAATATTTCATAGTGTTTTCATCTGTTCCATGGAACATACAAGTGTTCTAAGTGAGCAAGTATCAAAAATATTTTGCCCTATGAATAAGTAAATTTGCAAAAAAATGGCATTCTTAAATTATGCAATGGTTTTATCCATACACTGTGAATATTAAAATGGAAAATTCAGTTAAAACATTTAAAAGTTATGCATATAATATGAGGTATAAAACCACAAACAATTTATCTGCAATATTTTCCTAGATTGTTGGCTTTAGAATTACAGAATTTCTGAGATATTAGTGTTCTTTTAATTTCACCTTTCATTTCACAGATGAGAAGTCAGCGGCCAGAGAGCTTGAGTAATTAAAGTTATCGTAACTGAGCCAAGTTTTGAACTCAAGTAGTCTAACTTTCCCCTAGAATTTAAGATTTATTTTCACAATTTCTGTTAATCAACTAACATAGTAAAGCGATTTGAAGATGTCATTGATATGTATAATGACAAAAATATTTTTTATACTTTAAACTTTAATTACATATAATTTTCAATAAAAATATTTTGTTGAGTTTAATTCTAATTTATAGTTCACCATATGCAAGACAAAAGTGTAATTTTGGCCTATGTAGTAAATAATTATAGGATAAAGCACTCATCAATTAAAACTAACCATATATAATATCATCAGTGATCTCCCCTATGTTTATTTGAAAATTGACTTATAAATTTCTTTGATCAACTGTAGGACATTTACTATTGTCCTAAGATTCTTCTGGGGAACAGTCAAGATCAGTGTAGCTGATTCAACAGCAAGCTATGTGGTGATGCAGCAGTGGTGCGAGCAGAACTAGTGCTTCCCAGCATCCGAAGGCCTGTGTCCATCCAACTGGGTCATCAGAGCTGTGTGAGGAGTCGACCTTCTCTCAACCTTCATCTCTCTTTACTTCACCACAGCTTTGTTCTTCAGTTTTCATATAATTGCTTCCTTTATGGTATCCCCCAAAACATAACATTTTTCTAATTTGTTTTGTTTTTTATTCCCTCTATACTGTATCCTAAGTATTTCCTTTTGTCATGAATTCTTCATAAATATTATTATAAACTCCTGTACAATATATCCTCAAACAGATGGGGACTACTTAAGTCTGTTGTCAAGTATCTAATGTCAAAAATATAGCTGTACACAAAGATTTGTTGTTGTTTGTTTTCTCTGTATGTCAATTGGAGAGATCGTCAATTGTACATTTACTTAATTAAATTACAGAAAAACACCTTTTAGGTTTCAATACATGTCACTAGTCTTTTTTTCAAATGTATTATTTCAATTGGCTATGTATTAGTGTCTTCGTCCTGTACCTTTTCCAGCACAGTATTGTCTCTATTTTCCCTTTCGTCATTTAAATTTGCTTTTACTGGAACTCTCATGGAGGTGATACCAGGCATTTACAGAGTCCAGATTTTAATTATTCACAATTACAATGCTCTTATAAAAAATAATTTTATGAATTGTAAACAGAGAACTTCAAAGGAGAGCTTTTTATTAAAGTTAATTCTTTTTAAAATTAACATAACTTTGATAGTGTTTCACTTACAATTACAATGAAAAAATAAAAATGCACTGTTTCTTACTTTTGGCATTCATCCAGGGCTAGCACATGTGGATGGTCATCCTCTGACATGGCAATGACTGCTTCCCTGTCGAATGCTCCAGGCCGAGTCTGGTCAACTGTGTGTCTGGTGATGGATGAGGTGGTGGAGCTGGTCCAGTACAGTGTATCCCAGGCTCTGTGATAGGCGAGTCCTTCAACAGACCCCACGTCTGATAGGGGAAAGAAAAGAATATATTTACACTTTTATCTACAAAAGATTTGGCTTCTGGATAGAATACACATTTAAAATATACATGTATATCTATGTTATCAATAATTTCTTCACAAACTTTCTAAAATAAAACTATAATAATTGTGATGCCTACAATTGATAGCTGATTACACACAGCAAAATTGACCTGTGAACGGCTCATCGGAGCAGCTTCTGCAAAAACATATCACTAAAGACTGAATCTTTTCATCTAAAAAAAGAACTCAATTAAGTAATTGCCTTTTATTTGGGAAAATGGCGGCTCTCTTTTATTTTCATATCTTAGTAAGTGATTTTCAAAAAGTATCCAGTGTGCAACAATTTAAAGATGCTTTTGAAAATCATATGTCAGAGATACAATTTAAATACAATCATATTGACTCTTCTCTTGATACTATATTTGGAGACTTCAAGAAAAAGCAAACACATTAAAAACTACAAGAATATCAACAAGCCAAAATCCAACTCCACACTTGCAACTATCAAACAGTGGTAGAGAATGTTTTAATAAGTTAATGCAGTAAGTTCTTTGATTCTATTCAACTAATGTGATATAAAAACAAAAGAAAATAAAATTAATTGCCAGCTAAGGCATGCTTTAAATGTTGTCAGAAAAAGATAAATGGTAGTACATAGATTCTAGTACATAAAAGTGACAACATGAAAAACAAGAGTAATTATTTCTTAAAATTGTATTCCCAATCACTAGGATAACACAGGGCAGCTGTTTTATTTTTCATAGAAGTGCTTTGAGGATATCTCTAAATATAACCAAATTATATAGTTTTTCCTTCATGTTATCTGTTTTCCTCAGTTACTACTCTTAGCCTGTTTAACTTAAGAAAGAATATATATAGCTTTGGCAGTCATACTAAGAAATTAACATTACAACACGCAGAGCTTTTCTACTCTTTTTCTCAAGGAATCTCTAAAAGGAATTCTTCAGCTCTTCTGAAAATAGGTAAATGAAAAGGGTTGTTTTCAGGCATAAGATGGTTAAATATTTAGTTTGGTGGTCAATAGGATTTAGTGGGAACACAAAACAGTAACGTCTTTTGAAGATTTCTGTAATGTGGTTATCCTTGGTGTCATTTGTTTCTTTTTCTACATGCAACAGAGAAACATCCACAAATAATAGAATTAATAGCTACCATTTATAGGGCACTGTCTTTCTGCTAGGAATTGTGCTAATTGCTTTGCATACATCACTTTATTTTATGTGTAAACCTACCCTGTGAAGTTTATTTTATTGTTCCTCTTTTCCTAAAAGGGAAACTGAAACCTACAGTCAGAGAACTAATAGGGTTAAAGCAAGATTTTTAACACAGGTTCATCTGCTTCCAAAAGTCTATATTTCTTAGCACCACTAGTTATAGATGTGTTTATATCACTTATCATTTATTCTCAATCTACACCAAGCTGGAACCAAGAAATGATTCATTGGCTTCAACTCGTCTGACTCTGGGTGAATTGTGTAACCAATAATTTCCCATGAGTAGCCTTCTCTTAACAGTCAACATAACAGTTTATAAGAAATTAAGGTGGGTGATTAGTATGGAAACCTAGGCTGGAGATAATGGAAGAAAAATTATAAAGCACAGTCATAATAAAATCTGTTAAGATCTTTTAATATGAATCATATAGTGTTCCTATTTGAGGCGAGCAGGTGGAAGGTTGATTAAAGTGTTTCAGTTATTAATTAATGTCATCCATTCCACTGTACTTTTTGCACTTTGAAATCATTTTAGAAATGAAGTTAACTCTATTAATAGTATAAGCAGCATTACACTCCTTCATCATTCATAAATAGAATGAGAAATGGCATAGCTCTGAAAAAATTTAAGAAAATCAGAACCATTAATTCATCCTCATTCTGTATCTTCCCCTTCTCCTGACTTGGACAGATATTCCTCATGGCCACTTTTTCCTGTCAAATCAGGAAAAAACTACTTGGTATAACCATTGAGATGAAGCAGATGCTTCTTTTCTATGTTGACAGAGTTCCCAGGTTACTAGAGTACATAATATATCTCACTGTCCAGGTACTATCTCTTTTATTTTATTTTTGTAATAGATGACAACCTGACAGTACACTTAATCTGGTGCTCCATTTTAAAATATTTCAGTACCGTATCTCTTTCTCAAAAAAGATATTTAATTCCCTATACAAATTATATTTGTCATTAACAACCAATTAAAGACATTTATCAAATTTTAAAATCATGAAAAATATTTTAGTTGAGATAACATAAGATTTATGTCCATTTTATGATGATTTAACACAATGTGGGATCACATGGCATGTGTGCATGTACACATGAACATTGAGGTTCCTGAATCAGTTGAACAGGTAGAATAAGAACTTTGAGTTACTGGTCCTGGCAGATAATTACATAGTTTGAAGACTAAAGTAAAATGCCTCTCTATCTGGTCAACCAGTTCTGAAATATTGAATAGAGTAAATCAATACAGAGTTAAACATCCTGGAACCTCAAGGATGTAGAATAGACATAATTAAGAAGATAGGGGCCAGCCCAGTGGCGTAGCAGTTAAGTTCGCACATTCTGCTTTGGCAGCCCGGGGTTTGCCAGTTCGGATCCTGGGCATGGACCTACTCATCGCTCATCAAGCCATGCTGAGGTGGCATCCCACAAAGAAGAGCTACAACTCTACAACTATGATATATAACTATGTACTGGAGCTTTGGGAAGAAAAATGAAAAAGAGGAAGATTGGCAATAGATGTTAGCACAGGGCCAGTGTTCCTCAAACAGAAAATAACTATAACAGTGCTACTTCAGCAGCCCCATATTTTCAACTCCAGCAAAAGAATTATATTGAAAGCGTGGCACATAACCAGTAAAAATACTGTTTCCTCACCCTATGCACTTACAAAAAATAGAGTCCCCTTCATTCTCACTTCCCTTTGAGCAGGGAATTGGGTTTGGCTAAGCATGGATGAGAACCAGATGTGCTTTTGTAGAGGTAAGGAGAGGAAACTGACTCATCAAAAAATACAAGGCAGGGAAATAACTCAGAACCATGGCTATATCTAATTTCCTGAATTCTAGTTTCCACAGCAATGGGTGGGGAAACTGATCCTACCAGGCTGGCACAGTGACACTGACCACTATTCTAGCAGCTACCCAGAGAACTTCATAGACAACACACCTTCATCTCACCTGTTGCCCTAATAAAGAAGGGACAACAGCTCATTCTCACCTGTACAGTGTTCTAAAGGCAGGATAAGAGCTTATTAAATTGGAAAGGCAATGAAGGATGTTCTTGGAAAGGAGCCACATGTACAAAACATTGCCATTCATCTGGGTGGGATAATAGTCACCAACAAATTCTATTTCAAAGTTAACAAGAAATAATATTTATCTCAAGGACGTGCTATAGCTGTAAATTGTCATAATGGCCTCCCTTGTTGAAAGTATATTATTCTCATATTCACTGGCTTGTTTCTAAAGCCACAGAGTATCAGAAACTTTGCCACTTGAAATTATGTCAATAGTATGAAGCATCCCAATCTTGCCTGGAGTATCTAAAGACACATAGAAGCAGGCTCGATTTCCAACCCAGGTACAGAGCTTAAAATAAGACGTTTCTGGACACAGCATTCCACATCTATCTTAACTTTGTAGTTTCCAGAGAAACAGAATCTTGGGTCCAGGTCACAATCCAGACCTGATGTTGAACTCTACACAGAGTTCACATAAGCTTTACTTCAAGCCTAGCAAAACACTAATTTACCTAAATGTTGCCTAAACTCTACTCTTCCCTAAAAATCTTCCAGTAACTTCCTTCCTTGCTTCTTTCCTTCCTTCTTGCTTTCTTTCTGGAGTAAGTTACAGCTCTTCTGGTGTACAGTCTCCCTCACTGCAAAGAGCCAGTAACTTGACATGGTTGAATTACAAGTTTATTTGACAAAATTCAATACACTTCCATCATAAATATACTCAAAAGACTAGGAATACAAGGGAATTTCCTCAAACTGATAAAAAGAATCTATAAAAAACTGAAAGCTTATTCTTAGTGGCGAAAAAATGAAAGCTTTCCCCCTGAGACCAGAAAGAAGACAAGGATGTTCTCTCTCACCTTTATATTCGGCATTGTATTGGAGATTTAGTTAGGGTAATTAGGCAAAAAATAAGAAAAAAAAAGAAAGAAAAGTCATCCAAATTGGAAAAGAAGAAGTAAAACTATCTCTATTTGCAGATAACATGTTTTTATATGTACAAAATCTTAAGTAATTCACTAGAAAACTATTAGAATTATAAAAACATTCAGCCAGGTTGCAGTGTACAAGAGCAACATAGAAAAATCAGTTGTATTTCTATATAGCAGCAATAAACAATCCAAAAATGAAATTTAGAAGAAAATTCCATTTATAATAGCATTTAAAAGAATTCAAAATAAAAGACAGGCAAATAAAATTAGGAAAAGAATTGTAATCTTAAAACTTGTACACTGAAAAGTATAAAACATTATTGAAAGAAATTAAAGACTTAAAAAATGGAAAAGTAACCCTGTTTATGGATTGGAAGACAATGTTGTTTAGATGGCAATAGTTTCCAAATAGATCTATAGAGCCAATGTAATCCCTATCAAAATCCCAGGTAGCTTTTTCCAAGAAATTGGCAAAATGATCTTAAAATGCATATGAAAATGCAAGCAACCCAAAATAGCCAAAACATTCTTGAAAAAAATGAACAAAGTTACAGGACTTACACATCCTGAATTGAAACGACAAAGTTACAGCAATCAAGACAGTGTGGTACTACTACAAGTATAGACATGTAGATCAAAGGAACAGATTTGATAGTCCAGAAATAAACCTTTACATTTATGGTAAATTGATTTTTTGACAAGGGTACCATAAAAACTCAATAGGGAAAAAATAATCTTTTCAACAAATGGTTTACAATGACTGTATATACACATGCAAAAGAATAAGGTTGGATTCCTTCCTCATACCGTACACACACACGCACACACATATACTCAAAATATATCTTAAAGCCAAATGTGGAAGGTAAACTATAAAAGTCTTAGAATAAAATACAGGAGTAAATCTTCATAAACCTAGGTTAGGCAAAGCCTTCTTAGACATGCGACTAAAAGCACAAACGGTAAAAGAAAAAATAACTAAGTTAGACTTCATCGAAATTAAATCTTTTGTGCTTCAAAAGACTCCACCAAGAAAAAAAAAAAGCCAACCTACAGACTGGGAGAAAATATTTGAAAATTATTTATGCAATAATGAATCTGTATCCAGAATATATAAAGAATTCTCATGACTCAACAAAAAAGTAACAAATAACCCAATGGAAAAATAGGCAATGAACTTGAACAGATATTTCTCCAATGAAGGTATACGAATGGCTGATAACAATATGAAATATGCTCAATATTATTAACCATCAGAGAAATGCAAATACTTCACAGCCACTATGATGACTGTAACCAAAAAAGATAAGTTTTGACAAAGATGTGGAGAAACTGCAACCCTCATACATTGCTGGTGGGACTGTAAAATGGTGCAGCTGCTCTGGAAAACAGTCTGGCAGTTTTTCAAAATGTTAACCATATAGTTACTATATGACCTAGCAACTCCACTGCTAGGCGTATACCCAAGAGAAATGAAAACATATATCCACATGTATACATTATTCATTGCAGCTTTATTCATAGTAGCTAAAAGCAGAAACAGCTTTGACAATCAACTGATGAATGGATGAATAAAAGGTGGCACATCTATTCAACAGAATATCATTCAGCAATAAAAAGAATGAAGCACTGATATAAACTAAAACATCAACAAACCTTGAAAATATTATACTAAGTGAAAGAAGCCAGTTACGTAAGACTCCTTACTCTATAAATCCCTTTACCTGAAATGTTTAGAATAGGCAAATCTTTAAAGACAGAAAGTAAATTAGTGGTTGCTTATTGTTAGGGAGCAGGCAGGAAATAAGAAGTGACTACTAATTGGTATGCAGCTTTTCTGGGGGGGGTGATAAAAATATTCTCAAAATGATGGTGGTGATGGTTACACAACTCTGAATATAATAAAAATCATTAAATTGTACACTTTAAAAACATGAATTGTATGGTATATGAATCACCAAAGTAGATCTGGAGCTCTCTTGAAGGAAATGTATAAAATAATGTGACAAAGAGCATCAATGACTTGGGCAAATGTAAGTTCTAATTTGATAAATACTGATATTTCCATTATGAGTCTAGCCACAGGGCTGTTGTGAGGTCCAGAAGAGACTTTGTGTCTCTCTGTTTCTCTCCCTATATATATGTATATAATAGAGGACATTATACAAAGTTATTTTGAGACATTTTAAGGTGTTTGGTTATGGTTTAATTGTCAGATAGTGGAGATATTATAGGAAATTAAAATGCCTGCTAATTTCTCTTGAGTTGACCTTACTAAAATGCTTTACCAATGATTAACTGGATGGACGATTTTCCCTTTTCTAACTATTTTACTAGTAAATGGATTGCAATAGATTTTGTGAAGTTGTAAAAAGATGGAGTCTCATATTAAGACACTAAAATGGAACCGGGCAGACATGAAGAGGAGAGGAACAAATTCCTCCTTCAGGATGAACTCTTGAACTCATTAGATGTCTGAAATGCATCTGCAAGTCTTCTCAAGGAAGAAAAGATTATCAGGACAGAGACCTCATTCCTGTCAAGATCATCTTCTACATTCCTAAGTTTTAATGGCTTGTTTCAACCGACTGTCACCCCATGACTACTTTGAGCCTGGAATTTGTTAAAAGACCTTCCTTTCCATTTTTTTTTTTCTTTACCTTTGTTAGCCTTGACTATAAAATCTTCCCTCTCCCTTTTATGGCTGGAACACAATTCAAGTGCTACTTGACTCTATGTTCCCAGGCTGCAGTGAATAAGCATCTTTTTGTTTAAGTCTATCAGAGTCTACCTTATAATTGGTCGACAATTTCAAGATAGATTGCTTGCTATAAATTAGACTACCACCCCTCTGGTTTGAAGATTTAGAGTCATTCTTGCGTTTTTTCCACATTAATAAATACAATAAGATAATTATCTAAAATATATTTCAGATAAAGGCTTTCATTTTTATTTCCTCATATTATTTAAGGCCATTAACAAATCACGTACCAAGGCTGATATGCACCAGTAGAGGGTGAAACGCAGGGCCAACTTGCTTTAACTGTACTCAGTTGTCTGTTTGCAAAAGTAGTTAGATAATGCATTACTGAAACCTACCCTATAGCTAACATCTCTGATGCTTGGGTCACCATGGTGACAGGTGCTTGAGTTTTTCAGGAACTAAGAGTTGACTCCTTGTCTAGTTCAGGCTGGTTAGACAATCAACTAGGCCTGTGTGATAACCAATAGGTGACTCTTTGACATCAAGCAGCCGAAAACTCTACCCTTAGATCATGGTAATGCCATCATTTTGTGAATATGCATCCTATGAAGAGCCATGAAGCTTGACTACACTTGTGCAGATCATCAATTACCTCACTTCTCCTTACCTCCAATTATCTATTCCCACTTCATACCACCCCACCTCTTATCCCATAAATATCCCTAATCCCTATTTTTCAGAGAAGCAGATTTGAGATTGGTTCTCTCTCTCCTCACTTGGCTACCTCGTGATTAAACCCTTTCTTTTTGCAAACTCATCATCTCTATGATTGGCATAATCACGTAGCAGGCAAAACGAACCTGGTTCGGTAAAAAGGGTACTGGCCGGGATATGATCTGAACAATCCGATATCCATTCAGATTGGAAATGGCCCAGTACAGGCTCCCAAAGATTTGGAGTGTCAACCCTGATCACACCTAAACCACAGCGATAGTTTTTACCTGTACCCTTTTCCCTGAATCTTTATGTTCTTAAATCATTTAATTGTTAAAAAGCTCAATATTTTTTTCACCAGCCTAATTTACTGAAAACTAAACAAATTAAAAATCTACATTACAGTCTAAAATTTAAACAAGGAGCAATTCTACTGGAAAAAAATTATTTTTTGTGACTAAACACCTGGAAAACATAGAGAATTCACTGAGAAATGATTAAGAGTTCAGTAAGATGGTAGGCAATGAATAAATAAATAAACTAAAATCAATAATTTTATTATGTACAAAAATAACTAGTTACACATATAATGGAAAGAAGATGCCCATCCCAATAGTCACTAATGATGTGGGTTGCAGTGAATGAACATATCTATAAAACTGCGCCACTCTTGACCACCTGAAATTGACTCTTCTGGTGCCCAAAGTATCGCAATGAAGCTAACTTTCATGGATGTGGATCAATTAACTTCAGGTCCTCACCCGTCTACCAAGAGGAGACCCAACCCATTCAAAAAGCTTAAATGGAGAATAACTCTATACTACTCTCTCTTTCGTCCTCATTATCCTACTTACTAAAACACATTTTTTTTCCAAAAGCGAACTTGTTTGCAGACATGCAATTTATTTTTAACAAGGACGAGCTTTTACTATCACCCCCAAAACAGTTTTAATTCCCTGGAACCAGAGTATCTCAAATATTTCCATGTTAGAAGAAAGTCTTTGCTTTACATTGCCTAACAAAACAGGCCTATTTACTTGGTTTTCCCAGAACAAAGGAAGAATTTTCCTTAAGGGAGTATTGAAGCAGATTCAGACAGCTTGAAGCTTTTAAGTGAGGGTGTATTTTTTTTTTTTCTTAATCTTACTCATTGTATTTTGTTGGTTATTTTTTATCAGGTTTAAAAACATTAAAGTTTTAGCCTGAACCCCAGACTCAGCTGAAAATTATACACTCAGACATGTCTCAACAAATGCCTCTATCTTGTGTCACCACTAACGGAAGCAAAGTAATATAAGCAATGAAAAAATTGAGCACACGGGTAATTACAGTTGCATTACTCCTTCAAGAGTAACTGAAGATAAGCACTGACTCAACAGATTAAGCTAGCATTGGTATGTCAGAGATCCCAGGAAAAACACAAACTCCAAGGTTTCTGAACCCCTCAGGTATGTCATACTGCATCTTCTAGGGAGAGGCTAGGAGACCTGATATGTACAGGCTTTCTTTGAGAAATATTATTAGAAAGTGACTTGGAACTTGTCCTCATTTCCTTTGTGAGAAAGTTAGGGAAATCTTCAGGCCAAAGTCATGAACCAGAACATTCTTTGTTTTTTTTTTTCTAATATGCTTTTGTTGTTTTGTTTATTTTTTATTTATTTATTTTTTGTGTGTGTGAGGAAGATTGGCCCTGAGCTAACATCTGTTGCCAGCCTTCCTCTTTTTGCTTGAGGAAGATTGTCGCTGAGCTAATATCTATGCCAATCTTCCTCTATTTTGTATGTGGGATGCCACCACAGCATGGCTTTGTGAGCAATATATAGGTCCGCACCCAGGATCTGAACCTACAAACCTTGGGCTGTCAGAGCAGAGCACGTGAACTTAACCACTATGCCACAGGGCCGGCACTCAGAACATTCTTGAGAAAGAGGTGTCTCTGCCAATTTCCAGGTGTTGGGATAAGATTCACCATCTCCCTCAATCAATTCATACAATGCAAAATAGTCTCAACAGCAATTCACTTATAAACAGTTAGAACAGACAATAATTTCTTAATATGATATTGAGACAGGAACCAGCCTAATGAGACAGGGTCGTCTGCAAGGCCCCCTAGCCTAACAAGACAAGGCCCCTGGCCTAATAAGATAAGGCCCCTAACCAATCGGCAAGCTAGGAGAATCAGACAGAGGCCACCAAGATCCACATTCTGTAGCTTCTGGACTTTCTAGGGCTTACGCATATGCCCTAGCACCCAGGAGTTGACTGAAGTTGAGCTTAGCCCCATTACCATAGTAAAAAATCACACCCAGGGGTGGAGAGCTAGCGTGCTAATGATACAGGCACCCCATGTGGTGGCATGTTGAACAACAGTGCAAGTGCAAGAAAAACCCTGCCTCTACATGCCATGACAAGGCACGACTACCCAGCCCTTGCCTAATAAAAGCCCCACAGTCCCACTCCCTGATGAGCTGGTCACCTGCCCCTTTCCTTTCCACAGCGGCTCCCTTGTGGCTTGTGCACAAGCTAATAAACTTTTACTTTTCTACTCCTGTTTGTTTTCTCTCTTGATTTCTATCCCGGAGGACAACAAGAACCCAGTGCACTGGTAACAATATGAGAGAAATTGGGAAGACCTTCTTATCTAAACTAAGATTCAGGCGTACTTTGAATTTTCTCAAGGTCCATCATTAGATATGTGTTCTCTTGGTTTAAGGTGTCTCCAGGTGTTCTTTGTTTAAATTCTTTTTTGGAAATAATACTCTTCAGAGGATAATACTAATTTATTAAAGGTTAATGCTCTATTATGTATTATTATATTCTATTACTTTTAGTGGGCCATAAAATGTGGGCATTTTTAATGCAGAACAAGAAAAGAAGAGAAACAACTTCAAAAACGGTCTTGACAGTATAGAAATGAAGGCCTTAGGAATCTAGAAATAGCAAAAGTATACATGGGTTCTTTTTTTTTTTTTTTATAGTTTTATTTATTTATCTTTTTCCCCCAAAGCCCCAGTAGATAGTTGTATGTCATAGCTGCATTTCCTTCTAGTTGCTGTATGTAGGACACAGCCTCAGCATGGCTGGAGAAGCAGTGCGTTGGCGCGCACCCGGGATTCTAACCCCGGGCTGCCAGCAGCGGAGCGCGCACACTCAACCGCTAAGCCACGGGGCCGGCCCTACATGGGTTCTTAACAGAAATGCAGCATCATTTCCAGTTTATGAACTATTCTCTGTTGATAAATTAGTAATTTCAAGAAAAAGTATTTGCTGTACCTTTGTCAATTGTGCATGTTTAGTTAAATAATAAAGTGCATACAATTAATTGGACAGAACACATACATGTAGCTTCTGATGGTCTTATGATTCCCATCCCAGAATGAACAAGAGCCCTCTAAACTGAATTCAGTCATGAGCAGCTACAGTGCTGACTTCTGCAGCAGAAGCATACCATTTTATCCAGCCATCAATGTACACATTCCCTCTCTTACTCCTTCTTCTCTGTCCCCTCTTCTTTTCTTCTCCTCCTCCTCCCCCTCTTCTCCCTCTTCCTCTTTCTCTTCCTGTCAACTCTGCCCTTCCTTCTTCAGATATATGGTCAAGCATGACTGATAGCCATTTTTTTTCTATACCACTTTGTTTGCTCCTGATCCAGTGTCTCGCTTTCTCCTTCAGTATTCTCCCTTGTTCTACAACCATTTTCTCTTCTCTGATTCTGTCTTCCCCCAACTTTGTTTTATATTAACCCTTTAGTTCGTGATTTCAGACCTTGATTTCACTCTGACTTGAACCAGTGTCATCCCTTCTATGCCATTCTGACTCAGCGAAATTATCTATATTAGCTTCTCTGTTCCCTCTTGTTGATGGATTTCTGTGGAGTGGAGTGGAGTGGAGGAAGTGTTATTCTAGGCGTCTGTTTATTGTTCTTCCAATTCTCGGCTGTTTGAAGCTATTGTATCAGCTGATTGGTCTTAAATGTATGAGACTCAGTCCAAGCTAGTCTTCCACATTCTGGCATCAGATTTGTTCCTTTACACATTATACACAAATAATCTGATCCAATATCTGTCTTTAAGCTATATATAAATAATTAAAACTGAATAATAATTCTTTTCTAAATCACTATAATATTTAGAACAAATAAGTTTGCATAACGAACTAGGTTTTTTAATGGCTTTAAAAAATCAAGAATAATAGGAAATTATCTTGATTTTTAGACTCCGAGTCCCTTTTCCTTTTAAAAGCGTTTCATATATAATAGCTTGTCCCCTTCAGAAAAGCTGAAGCAGTCATTTGTTGGAGTACAGAGCATCTAAGGAAAGATATAAAGCAACACATCTTTTTGAGGGGATATCTTTTCAACAGTAATTAGAGGGTGAAATGCTTCACAGAATAATATGAATTTGAATGGTAATTTGCTTTTAGATTTTAGAGCTTTTGTTATCAGGAATCCAAGAAAAAGTAATGAGATTAACAGATTAATTAAGAGACTAATCTTTCAAAAATGTTTAAGCATTATAATTATAGATTACATGAAGACATTAACTATTTAAGAGAGTATAAATTCATTTACATTATCCAGTGGATAAATTTAAGAGATCAGTGTCATAATAATCCTCTAGATTCATATTTTTTTTAACTAATGAGGTGTTCCATTGTTAATATTTTAAATAGATACTTTTTATTCTTTGACAAGTCAGCCCTGGTGGTCTAGTGGTTAAGATTCAGTACTGTCACCTCCACTACCCGGGTTTGTTCCCTGGTCAGGGAACAACACCACCTGTCTGTCTTTTAGTTGTCATACTGTGGCAGCTGCACGTTGCTGTGATGCTGAAAGCTATACCACCAGTATTTCAAATACCAGCAGGGTTACCTATGGTGGACAGGTCTCAGTGGAGCTTTCAGACTAAGACAGACTAGGAAGAAGGACCTGGTCACCACTTCTGAAAAAATTGGCCATGAAAACCCTGCGAAGAGCAGCGGAGCATTGTCTGATATAGCACTGGAAGATGACAGTGCAAAAAGACCAGGTAGGGTTCTGTTCTGCTATACACAGGGTCACCAGGAGTCAGAGTCTGCTCCACGGCATTAACAACAAAAATTCCCTTTGACAAAAACATAAAGTTAGATGGGAAAAATAAAATTGCAGAATCAATTAAATTATTTGCAAGATTTCCAGAGTAGTTTTTATTGATACTAAAACTCATCAGAAACACACCCTTTAGCTTCCCACCAAACCTACAAATCTATCTCCATTGGATCTTGCTCCCTCCTGTTAAGAGAAGTGTCTGTCTTCCTATAACAGGGAAATCCACTATTTGTACTCTGGATTCTGCTGTCCTCTCTCCTCAAGGACATCGGTCCTTTTGTTTTCTCTGCTCTTTATACAATGTAAAGGCCTCACATTTTGCTGGATCACCTGACTTCTTTTACAACAACCACACTGAAACAACCCTTTTCAGGATAACCAGCAATTTCTCTATTGCTAAATCCAGTGCATGTTTCCCTCATCTTGCCTAGTTACTTAGCAGTTGTTGACTGTCTTCCTTCCTCTGGAAACACTTTAAAGAGTTGTTTTTTGTTTGCTTGTTTTTTTGACCTGTTCTTTCCTGTTTTTCTCATATCTCACTGGTGTCTCCTTTCCAGGTTCTTATGCCAACAACATTATATCCAACCTCTAAATGTGGATATTATCTAGGTTTTCATTTAGGATCCTCTTCTCTTCCTTTTCTACTCTCTCTTCTTTTTCTACTCTCTTTTCTATGTTATCTGATCTATTCCCATGGAATTAAATACCGTCTATGTGTTTATATATTCTTTTTCTTTGCCCTTTGTTTGCTTCCTTCATAATCCACTAGAATGCCCTTTGCTATTCGTGTTCCTTTTGTCTGTCACCCCACAGGAGTGAGGACGGGGAACATGCCTGGCTTGTTCTCAGTTGTACCCCCTATACTGAGCAAAGTTCCAGGTACAGGGCAAGCAACTGAAATTATTTGTGGAATAACCAATATGAATTTTTACTATAGTAATCCGTTGAAGGCAGGGTCTGTGTATTTATGCTTTAATTCTTATATGCCCAAGACCTAGAATATTGAAGAAGCATATAGGGTAATAATTAAGAGCACAAATTCCGGATTCAGATAATGGCTTTGAATCTCTGCACTATCACTTTACCAGCTATATGATCACGGACAATTCATTTAACTTTTCTGTATTTTCATTTCCTTGTCTTTAATGTGGGAATAATAATAGTACCAAATTCATAAGGCATTTGGGATGATTATATGAGTTAACATATGAAAAGTGTTTAAAACAGTGCCTAGCACAAAGGGCTTAATATACGTCAGCAATATTATTATTACTGCATTGTTCTATACAAGGCTACAGCCAATTATGTTTACCAAGGTTGATGCCATGTTGGATAAATTATCATCCCCACTTTTCTACAAGTATAATACTAGAAATTACAGCTTTTATAGCAGTGGGTTTCTGAACTCTAACTGGCCACAATCTACATTTGTAAATGTATTTATGTTTACAAGTTTATTGCACGTATGCATATATTACTGGAGAAAAGGGGATTTAAAAAAGAAGGATATTTTGTTTTAAAAGTTAAGCGAACAGATTAAGACAGGGAAAATTTTTTTTTAAAGTGTTTCCAAGTCTTGGTTATTGTGAATAATGCTGCAAAGCACAAATCTTAAGTGCCCATCAATGGACAAATGGATAAGGAAGAAGTGGTATATACATAAAATGAAATACTACTCAGCCATAAAAAGGATGAAATCTTGCCATTTGCGAAAACGTAGATCGACCTTGAGGGTATTATACTGAGCTAAATAAGTCAGACAAAGAAAGACAATTACCATATGATTTCACTCATATATGGAAAATAAACAAACACATAGATACAGAGAACAGATTGGTGGTTACGAAAGGGGATAGGGGTGCAGGGAGGGTGAAAGGGGTAAAGGGGCCTGTGTATGGTGACAGATGGCAACTAGACTTCAATGGTGAACACAATGCAATCTAGACATAAGTCGAAATATAATGATGTACACTTGAGATTTATATAATGTTATAAACCAATGTTACCTCAAAAAAAGAGAAGACTGGAGAAAGATAAAAAAAAAAGTGAGTTCCATAGAAAGATCTAGGACTAAGAGTCACAAATACCAAATCTCTCAAAGAAAGGAAATGGCACAACATAAAAATGAATACTTTTTTATGAATTTTTTTTCTTTGAATACACAGAAGATGCAATATATATAGAAAACTTCAAGGCTCTAGAGTGACAATAGAAAGAATTACGTGACAAGAAACAGATACAACTGAAAAATTCAATAATCCTTTACCTCCCCATTAGGCAGTAAGAATTGAGAAAATTAATAAAAAATAAAGATATGGAAGAAAAAGGAAAAAATATTTGTTTGTGCCATGCCAGAACAAGTTAGAAAAACAAGAGAGAAAAGCTAAAAATAAGAACAGAAAACCTGCCAATCTTCGGAAAAGAACTTAAGGAATACAACTAAAGGAAACCCTTCCACTGCCCAAAACAATTTATTTTCAAAACAAATTTTTACAGTTTGTTTCCTTGTTATTGAGCCTGAGGTCAGGAATGCTGGGAAAGGATAGGGGGCTGGGAAGGTGGTGGGAAAATAGCCCCCTCAAATAGGGCTGAAATAGCAGTCATATAATTTTGAGTTAGAATTGAGGAGTGGGGTTTATGATCTTAACAAAATACAAATCTAAAAAGATATGATGATGTGGGTGGGGAAATAATTATTTTCTCTTTGTAAAAGGGTTATCCAAAGATATCTAAATAGCCATTCTGAGGGAAATGGGCACGAAAGACCAGTTGCAGACACATGACCTCCCATTCCTGTACTTCCCATAAATTACTTCTCACTTCAAGTATCTTAAAACTGAATATTTTAGTATAATTGTAGCATGGATTGTTTTTGTAGTTTGACAAGCGTTTATTGATAATGATTTAGAATATGATAGTATGTGTGTGTGTATATATATGTATACACACACATATATACATCTACATACACACACATATATCTACACCTATACATACATATGCACACATATATACACACCTATATAGTATTCTTTTTTTTTCGGGAAATAAATTAATCACAGAAATGGCAAAGATGGATATAAAAAGGATTGGAAGGGCTCATAGTCTGTAGCACTGAAAACCAGGTTACCTCAGGGCTGTCGAGGTCCTGAGCAAAGACTAAAAACTAATTTTCAGTCCAATCAGTGTTACTGGCTAACTGAGTGACCAGGAGGGAGTCCCCGTATCACCTCATTGCTCATTTATAAAATAGAGTTAATAACGAGCAGTTCCTTAACTGCTCTAGGCATGTTATGAAGAAAAATGGTATTATTTCTATGTAAGTTTATAGTTTGTTAGAAAGAAGTATTAGAGAAATAAATGTTGGCATTATTATGCCAATGCAGAGGTTTTCAATATATTATAAGTAAAACAAAACAACATTCTGTCTTTCTTTCACTTGAAAGATTACAGAAGCTTCACAGAGAAAATAAAGAAGATATTTAAATCTTTGAAATAAATGAAAATGAGAAAGGTGCTTATGACCAAAAAAAGTGTCAAATAAACAAATATGATAGATTGATGGGTTGGTTAAGTAACTACTCTATGCCTTCAATGTAGGCATTTTTAACATCATAAACTTTTCCTATAGGTTTAAAACTTATCAGTTTGCTGCAATCAGAAGAATACATATTTTTCTTTCTCCTTCTTTTTCCTCTTTGTCTTTTCCCCTTTCTTTCACTTTGATTTTTGAAATCAAATAGTCATCATGGTAAATCATATTCACTCTAAGAGTTAAGAGTCAATATTTTATTTAAAATACTGGTATAGTCTTCTGAGAAGATGATGAATCCTGATAAAGATAGGAGGATAGCCTGTCATGTTAATAGTGCAAGGCTGTTTGTTTGTCCATTCCAAGCCAATCTGAAGGGGGTATCATCAAAAATGACAGTTATTGAATTGGTTAAGAGAGGACACAGAAATGAAGGCTGTAAAGTCAATGAGATTAAGTTGGAATTGTTAGGCTATCAGTCAGTGTCATTTATGCACTCCTAACTCCCTAACTGTACTACATACTTCCTACAGGAAGCTCCCAGAAGGCTTGGAGATCTCTTTTAGGAAATGTTACAATTATTCCCTTTGCTTAAATGTCTAGAAGAAAGCAATGATGACAGAAAGTCATGCATTCGTCTGCTTGTTAATTAAGAAAAATTTTCTTCACTTAATTATGTAGAATCATTAAACTTCATTGAAAAATGTGTTCAAGTTTTTCTATGGATGTTTACTCTAAGTTTCTAAATGTTGGAATCAACATGGAGTTCTATAGTTAGTGTAAGGTCTTCAGAAGATAGTGATGCCACCAATTTTTCCTAAAAAAGAACTTTTTAATTATATATATTACTATGTTGTAAAGTATAAATAATATATTTGAGAGCAGAAATGTGAAATAGTATAAATATATAAATAGTAATTATTCAATTTATTTATCCCCTAAAATCAGATTAGAACATTGTAAACCAGATTTTGCATATATGAAAATCATCCTGTACTCTAAAATCAACACAAAGTTAAAAGGAAAAATAGAAATGTTGATAAATTTCTGGGACTGTCTTAGTAGTATATCTCCATTGAATCATTGCTATGTTTTCTACTTTCCATATTAAAACTTGTCACTCTGGCATTATTTTCTCAAAGTTCCACTCCTCTAGTGTAATCTGAAAATCAAAGTGCATACACATAGGATATAAACTAATAGAACTTGTTTTTTTTACTACTCATAGAAAGTACTAATAGTGTCAAATAATCCATTGAGTCAAGAAAGCACGAACAGAGACATAGAGAAACACATTTTTTCACTGACACATTGCATTAGAACACTGAAGGTGTTAGATGCCTGACATCTCGATTAAATTTATTCTATCCATGAAGCAACACTTTATGATTTTTAAATGAATAGCACACTTAAATGAAGGGAGCATTAATACAATATGATATTAATATACGAATACTCACATTATTCACCTGTCACTGACATTCTGAATTAAATCAGTAATGGGGTGTATAACTGATTAAATATCTACACAACAGAAAGCAACAGCTTATGATTGAAAGAGGCGCTGGTAGAGTGATCACATCATTACCCTGCCAAACGCCATCTATCACTTTTACTGAACTTAACGAAGATGGATTACGTCCCACAGATGAGATGCAGCCTATAAATACTGTCATGCTGATCTTCATCTGACTTTCCTAGAGAACAGACAAGCAACAAATCAATAATTGAAGAAGTCATATTAGAAATTCAGTGTTATTCAGCTCTCAGAAGAAATCTTGTAGGACATTATAGCAACAAATAGCCTTAATTCAGTGAAATCTGCTAATTCATGCTTTCCCTTCTAGGTTAACGTATTTTCTTTTTAAGCTTGTCTACTTCATCAAGTTTAAGAGAAAGCATCTATTTAGTGTAAAGCATCACCATCCACTTTTACTTGTGAAACCAAGACAATTAACGCCAACAAACTTCTTTTACAGCAAACTTTCTTTACTAAGTCAATATGCTTCTTGACTCGAGTTATGAGCTCATATTGGTAATTACAAATGTATGACATAGAATATTGGTTTTAAAGTCACTGTCTTCAAACAGTGAAACAAACTGAATACCATAAAAATATGCATAAACAATACATTCACTTTACAGGTTCTGGGTTGTTTCAATAGTATTTCTCCATTAAACACCTGCCTGAGTTTCTATTTACCATCTCATTTAGCTTGCACAGTTTACTTTTGTGGAGACTGCCTGTCAATTGCTTCAGTAGTCCAATCACTGGAGACCAGATTGCTTTCTGTCAGTCTGCTTACATAATATTATGGTAATGGATAACAGGTGGTCAGTATTTGCAGGTTGAGGTGAAGATGATGTCTCACAAGCCATAAAACATCTGAGGAAATGCTTTAACAGTTCACACTTACTACTAATTGCACCATTAGAACTTTAATTAATTCTTTACCCTTCCACTACATTCCTTAGATGGTCATAAGGCAGGAAATCTTTCGGAACAGAAAGAAAGAATCTAAAGAGACAATAATGAGGTGTAATAAAAGAAAGAATGAGTGGCAGAATGGCTAACATTTTGCTCTAAAACTAGAGCGGAGTTTGATTGCTTAATCAGTTCTGTATTTGATAATACCCCTAAAAGAGAATCGTTTTTTAAAGAACACCTTATTTCTGAGAACATGTTAACTACTGCCTACATTTAAACTGACTATCCTCAATTACTAAGTATATCTTTGAAAGTATTTCAAAATACTTTCCTTCTGATTTTAAGGCATCAGTAATCAAATCCTCACAAATCAGAAATGGATGAATGAGACATGACAAAGGTTTTACTCTACATATTTTTAAAATATGACCTTAGAACATGTTGCATAAAGGATGGAAACAGGACACTAGACTCAATGTCAGTGAACTGATGTTTAAGCTGAGGTCAATTTCTACTTTGGTATTTCCAGTTTCTAGTTTTCAAAGAGCACATCTTTAGATACACTGTATGGCTAGACAGTTCTACATATCAGTAACCTCTGAGAATTCAAATTATGTAATTTTAGCTTTTACAATTTGCTTGTAACTATTGATTCATTTAAAGTATCTACAGTTTATAATAATTCATTTGAATAAAACAGAATAAAAGAAATATTTGAGCATGAAATTGATCTCCTTAAGGAAAATCAAGACTAGAATATTTAAGAAAAACTGTAAATAGATTTTTTTAAAAAAAATGAAACAAAGGCTTATTTTCCTTCTTACCTAGTACATTAGATAAAAAATGAACAAATATTTATCAAAACAAATGATATGAAAACCATATTGCTCAGTAAACTTCCAAACAGTCATCTAAAAATAAGTTCAAATTACACACAGTATATTATGTTACTATGGAAAACCTATGGTTTTATTTCCAGCTAAAAAAATTTTGATTTGTTCTTTTAAAATTCTAATGTTCAAAAATATTTTTAAAAAGGTTTTAGAAACTAGCAAATGTCCAAGCCACTTGGCAAAGCACTATGACTCTGTTTGAAAGGCAAACTGCAAATATAACAATGCAATTCTCGGCCAACTCTGCTTAGCTACGAATAATGCAATTTTCAGTCAACTAAACTTAGCTCATTAGAAAGGTTGATTGTTGTCAAGAAGAACTAAATTTCAAGGGTAACTTGAAGTCTTCTTAATCCCAGGAGAATTTATGCCAAATTCCTAGAGAGATATCAGTGCCTGAAAGATTTAAGCCTTTAGGTCTACTCCAAGGCAAACAGGCTATTTGGACCACTTCATCAAGACTTTAATTCTGAACTCTGAAGCTTATTCATGCACCCCACTCTGCTTCACTTTATAAATCAAACATTTATCAATTAACATTGGCTTGGAACTGTAGTGCCATTTATAAGTAAGATACTATTTGGACCTAACATTTGGCAGATATTTTTTTTTTTAGCAGCAAATGTGATGCCACTCCTCAGCTATGATTTATCTAATAAGCCTGTCTCAGCATGCTCCCATCCACACCCCAGATTAATATCCTTGGAATAGTTATAAGATGTTTACGTGAAGGAGCATTCCCACCTGCCAAATATACACTAGTCCTTAAAGGGACTAGGGATACAGCAGTTAACAAGATACCAAATCTTTGTTTCTATGGGGTTTATATTCTATTTGGAGGAAATAGACAATAAACAAATAAATATATACTATGTCAGTGATAAAAAGTTCTATGAAATACTGGTTTCAAAGGGTATTCTTTTAGGTGGGATGATCTAAAAAGGCCTATTTTAGGAGGCAATCTGAAAGACAAGAGGGGAAAATTGTGAGTTCTTAGGGGAGAACATTCTAAACAGAAGAAATAGCACATACCATAGCCCCAAGATGAAAGAGTGTTTGGGGTATTCACAGAACAATGAGGCCAACCAGGAGAAAAAAGAGATCATGAGAAAAAGTAATAGGACGTGAGACTGGGAGGAGATAGGATCATGCAGCACCCTGTAGGTGTAATGGGAGAAGCCTTTAGAGGGTTTGAGCTGAAGTGTTAGCAGCTGATGCTCATGGTTTTAACAACTTGACCATTTTGGGAAAGGGTGGAAGCAGGTCAGCTGGAAAGTTACTGCAATAACTCATAAGAGAAGATGATGCTTGGACTAATTTGTAATCAATGGAATTAGTAAGAAAAGATCAGCTATTGGACATATTTTGAAGCTAGATACAATATAAATAAGACAAAGGAACAACAACAACAATTTTTAGAAGTAGTGGAAGAAAATACCAAAGGTATGATGCACGAAAGAAATAATTGATACAACTGGACTTCATTAAGATTAAAAACTTTTTCCCTGCCAAAGACAAGGGCAAGAGAAGGAGAAGACGTGCTACAGACTGGGAGAAAATATTTGCAAAAGACCCATCTAATAAAAGATTATTGGCCGGCCGTGTGGCTTAGCGGTTAAGTGCGCGCGCTCCACTGCTGGCGGCCCGGGTTCAGATCCCGGGCGCGCACTGACTCACCGCTTCTCCGGCCATGCTGAGGCCGTGTCCCACATACAGCAAGTAGAAGGATGTGCAGCTATAACATACAACTATCTACTGGGGCTTTGGGGGGAAAAAAAAACTATAAAAAAAAAAGATTATTATCTAAAATATACAAAGAACTCTTAAAACAATAAGAAAATGAACCACCTACTTTAAAAATAGGCAAAAGACCTGAACAACCACCTCACCAAACAAGATACACAGATGGCTAATAACATATAAAAAGACGTTCAACATCACATGTCATTAGGGAATTTCAAATTAAAACAATAATGAGGGGCACATGTGTATGATGATGGATGGAAACTAGACTTTTGGTGGTGAACATAGTGCAGTCTATCCAGAAGCCAAAATATAATGATGTACACCTGAAATTTACATAATGTTATAAACCAATGTGAGCTCAACAAAATAATTAAAATAAATAAAAAATAAAGGATGGCCCATTAACATAACAGATATGCCATCTACTACATTGGCAGCTCCTATCAGGCAGGGCTCAGAGACACTCTTGATTCTTTACCCTAAACTCCATGTGGCTACTGTAAACATGCGTCAATAAATACTGTAGTCAAGAAAAAAAAAATAATAATGAGATACCACTATATACCTATTAGAATAGCTATAATCCAAAATACTGACAACATCAAATGCTGACTAGGAGGTGGGGCAACAGGAACTCTCATTCGTTGCTGGTGGAAATGCAAAATGGTACAGCCACTTTGGAAGACAGTTTAGCAGTATATTACAAAATTATACACACTCTTACTATGTGATCCAGTAAATGCACTCCTTGGTATTCACCCAAAGGAGGTGAAAACTTACATCCACACAAAAACCTGCACACAGATGTCTATAGTCGCTTTATTCATATTGCCAAAACTTAGAAGCAACCAAGATATCCTTCAGTAGGTGAATGGATAAATAAACTGTGGTACATCCAAACAAAGGAATATTATTCAGTGCCAAAAAGAAATGAGCTAACAAGCCATGAAAAAACATGGAGAAATCTAAATTACATATTACTAAGTGAAAGAAGCCAATCTGAAAAGGCTACCTACTATATGATTTCAACAATATGGTATTCTGGAAGAGGAAAAACTATGAAAAGATCAGTAGTTGACAGAGGATACAGGGGAGGGAGGATGAGTAGGTAGAGCACCAAGGATTTTTAGACCAGTGAAATTATTCTGTATGACACTATAATGGTGTATAAATGTCACTATATGTTTTGAAACCCGTGGAAAAACTAACACCGAGTAAACCCTAATGTTAACTATAAACTTTGGGTGTTAATGATGTGCCAAAGTAGGTTCATTGATTGTAACAAATGTACTACTCTGATGTGGGATTTTGATAGTGGGAGAGGTTGTATATGTGTGTGAGGGGCAGGGATATACGAGAATTCTTTGTAGTTTCCGCTTAATTTTACAGTGAACCTAAAACTTCTCTAAAATATAAATAAAACAATTTTTAAAAAGTAATACAAGATACTTTAAAATTAATTACAGATATAAGAATGCCTTTCTAAATCTGATGCAAAACCCAGCATGCATAAGAAAAAATTAGCAAATTTGAGTATATAAATATTTAAAATATCTCTTATGGAAAAAAAGAGTAAATAAAAATAACTAAAAGATAACATGTTGAGGAAAATATTTATATAAATATTTAACAAAAGATTAATATCTAAAATATGTGAAATATTTCCCACAAATGAATAAGGAAACTATGAAAAACACAATTTTAAAATGGGCAGATGTGTGGATATCATTGTTGACCCAGTTTCTACCTTTGAGCCGCTATGGTGCAGGACCGAAGAACCACCAGGTGTTGCAGATCCACAAGACAAAGTGAAACTAGGTTGTCTTAGAGCCTCCCAAGGGGCTCGATTGATCCCACACTCCATGAAAAGAAATACGAGGAGTTCCTGCTGCCATCCTGGGGTATGGGTATGAAAACAGGAGTTCCAGCTGCTTTTTTGGACCAGAGATGCTTCAGTCATAAAACTTAAACAACTGGCTTCACTAAAACTGGCTTAGTGAAGGCAATCGGGCTATGGGTAGCAAGAACTCAAATATTACACACAAACATCTAAGAATTTAATTAACTATAGATACAAAAAAGGCAAAGCACCTACCAAACTTTCTCCAGATTAAGGGGAAATTTTTCATGAATTTTATGTATATAAGATGCTCTTTGCCACTTTCAACAAAGTTCTACAAGATAGATATGAAATCAGACTGGAGCTAGATGGCAAACAGGTGGAAGGACAAACAACTTTGATAAAGTAGGTTTTTCTGCCTGAGGTCTGAAATTTAACTGAGAGACACAATTTTGTGCCTTTCAAGAATAAGAGTCCCAAGCTGAAAAGTTTTAAGCAGTGGAAACAAAGCATCAACCTTAGCATAGAACACAGAGGCACCAAATCATTTGCAAGCACTTTGCATTAAGAGTTTTTCCTAAAACAGTGGGACAGAGGCCACTAGTAAGGATAAGACAAACAATGTTGCCTTCACAATCAAGCATACTCTTTCACATGATATCAAAGGGAGGGAGGGAGAGGGAAAGAGAGAGAGGGAGAGAGAGAGAGAGAGAAAGGTAGAACACAGATGAGAGCAAATAATACAAGTCTTCAGGCTTAAAAATTGTCTATCCAAGCACTTTGGCTGCACTTATACAATAAATCTCCAGATTTGCAAAGTTCAAAAAATTTTAAAAGATCATGGGTTAACAATAGCATGGGGAAACTGGTAGTATTCTCATACCATCATTTATATTGTTAATTAATAAAGATAAGTGTATATGTCCTCTGACTCAAAAATTCTACTTCTAGGAATTTATGCTACAATAATATCAGTACAGGAAAAGAAAGACTTGTGCATACAAATGTCAAGTGCTACAATTTTTGTAATAGAAAAGCATACTAAATGGCCTAAGGTCCATATGTAAAAATGTGTTAAATAAAATTATGGCACATTCATAAAATGGAGTACCATATAATTGCCTAAATAATGTAGTCCACAGATACTGATGTAAAACAAAATTTCATGACATCTTAAGTTTAAAAAAGCATGTTTAAGGACTACACATGTATATATGTATGCATGTGTGTGTATATATATATATTTGAACCTGCACAGAAAAATTACATATCATATTACTTATCTCTCTAGAATAGAATTGGGACTTACCACAAATCCTTCCTTGAGATTTGGATTTTGTTTTTATAATTAATATTTTTACATAACAAAAACTCAGCAAAGTAATACAAAAAGAGAAGCACTGGTAGTACTAAAAGTCTCTCTACTTCAGCAAAAAACACAATAATGAGAAACGTGGCAAGAATAGCAGAGAAGTAGGGATGGTTTCAACACAGCAATAATAGATAGTCAAACTCAAGAAGCAGGTTGGTTGGGCCATCCACTTTCCTGGTTACTTGACTCATATGAGTAGAACTCTATCAAGACCAGCTACTAAAATAGTAGAGCAATGGTTCTCAAAGTGTGGTCCATGGACCAGCAGCATCAGCATTAACTGGGAACTTGTAAGAAATGCAAATCCTCAGGCCCTAACCCAAACCTACTTAATTAGAAACTTTGGGAGAGGTGCCCAGCAATCTCAGTTTTAACAAATCCTCCAGGAGGTTCTGGTGCATGATAAAGTTTGTGAACCACTATAGGAGAGCATAGTGATTAACAGTAAAGGATCAGACTTCTAGTTCAGCTTCAACATATAAAGAGCTTGAAAAATAGCACTCCCTTCCTTACAATAAGAAAAGCTGAAAAAATTGAAAATCAACAATTTATCTTGCACATGTCAGAAAATAGAAGTCACAAGGCCAGCCATCACCCTGAAATCTGAAGAGAAAGGCAAATACAGACGATCACAGCTGAGATCAGCTTACCAGGAATATAAGTCACTAGAGCCATAAACTGGTAGGAACACTTAGTAACTTTGATGAATTGTTGGAGTTGGAGTGTAGACTAGAGTAAGAGTGACAAATTCCTGCAATATGCAGTCTTAGTGAGCATCCACACTTCTGTGAGTTTTACTTCTAGGAACCCGACCACATTCTCACAGTGAAGAACCAAGAAAAACTCTCGTGTTTCTGAAGGCGGGACAGAGAGTAACCATTTTAAAATATGCCCAGAGAATTCTCAATTACCAAGACCCATTTAGCAAGAGAAAAGACTTTACTAGAGCCTTATCCAATGTGGGGGAAGAGAAATTATCCAATTCCATCCTCTCTAGCCTTTCTCTCTCACCTAAGGGGGAGAAGTACGAAGCTGAGGAACACCTGTGAAAGTCACACCCCAGGGACAGACACGTATCAATGACTGAGACCTAGCCATAGCATTATAGAATGATTGCCTTTCCCCAAACTTTACCATTATATCAGTGAGGCTCCAGTATAATAGTGGATTACATCTGAGAGAGCTGCAAGACTCAGACTCTGTTTAAGAAGGAGTTCTTAGGAAAAACCAAAGATAATAGAAGAGCTGAAAACAAGGACACTAGAGGAAACAGAAGCTTCAGATATCTAAAGCTACAGCAAACAATAAAGACAGCCTGACTCCTTGCAAGATTAGTATAAAACCTCATGCTAAAGGCCTATTCACCTCAGATCCTATTACCTGGTACATCATGTCCAGCATTCAATAAAAATTTGCAAGCCATGTTAAAAGGCAAGGAAAAACATAGTCTGAAAAACAAAGAATGCAACAGAACCAGAATAAGATATGACAGATATTTTGAAATTATTAGACTGGGGACTTACAATAATTATGATAAGTTAACAGTTCTAATGAAAAAAAATAGAAAACATTCAAGAACAGATGGGTAATATATGCAGAGACATAGAAACTATAAGAAGTAATCAATAATAAATGCTAGATATCAAAAACACGGTGACAGAAATGAAGACTGCTTTTGATGCGCTCATCAATAGACTAGATACCTTTGAGGAAAGAATAAGTGAGCTCTAAGACATCAGTAGAAACTTCCCAAGCTAAAACACAAAGATTTAAAAAATGCAAACTGAATAGAATATTCAAGAACCATGGGACAACTTCAAATGGTAATACACACATTATTAGAGAAGAATGAGAAGAAAGAGATAACAGAACAGAAGAAATATTTGAAATAATAATGGTTATGAATTTTCCAAAATTAATGAAAGACACAAAACCACAGATCCAGGAAGTTCAGAGAACACTAAGCAGAATGAACACTAAAATATCTATACTAGGCATATTACATTCAAACTTTAGAAAACCAAACACAAAAGGAAAATCTTGAAAGCAGCAAGAGGAAAAAATCCTTAGCTATAGAGGAACAAAGATAAAAAATTATATTGGACTTCCCAGTAGAAACCATGCAAGAAAAAAGAGAGTGGTGTGAAGTATTTAATATGTTGAGAGAAAAAAACTCACATCAGCCTGGAATGCTATATCTGGTGAAATTATTCTTCAAAACTAAAGGAGAAATAAAGACGTTCTCAAAGAGACAAAAAATGAGACAATTTATTGACAGTACCTGTCCTGCAAAAAATGTTAAAAGAAGTTGTTCATGGAGAAGAAAAATGACATAGATTAGAAACTCAGCTCTATATAAAGAAAGGAATAAGGGAAGGTAGAATAAAACCTTTCTGTTTCCTTATTCTTAATTGAGCTAATAGATAACCATTTCTTTTTCCAAAATAATAACAATACATTGGGTGATTATAGCATATGGGTAAGTGAATGAATGACCGTAATATTTTAAGAGATGTAAGGGAGGAATTGGGAAAACTCTTTATAAGAAAGCTGCACCACTCATGAAGCATTATAGTGTTATTTGAGAGAGGGCTTAGATTGATTGTAAATATACATTGCAAACTATAAGAAAAAACACTAAAAACATATAAAAAGTATAATTCATATGCTAAGAGAAGAGAAAAAATGGAATCGTATAAAATGCTCCATTAAAACCAGAGAAGGCAGAAAAACGAAAAGAAAAAAATTAGCAGAAAGAAAGTGTAACAAATAGAAGATAGCTACAAACATGATAAATATTAAACAAACTATATGAATAATCACTTTAAATGTGAATGGTCTAAATTTATACCAATTAAAAGATAGAGATCATCAGAGTGGATAATAAAAAAGACCCAACTATATGTTGTCCATAAGAAATCTACTTTAAATATAAAGACACAGATAGGTTAAAAGAGATGGAGAAAGATATACCATTTAGCATTAATCAAAAAGAAGCTGGAGTAGTTTTATTAACTTCAGACAAAGCAGACTTTAGAACAAAGAACATTATGAGGGATAAAGAGAAGCATTACATAATGATAAAGGGATCAATTCTCCAAGAAGACATAATTTTTAATGTGCATGCATAACAACAGAGGATCAAAATAGATGAAGCAAAAGCTATGAGAACTATGAGGAGAAATAGACAAATCCACAATTATAGTTGAAGATTTTAGTGCCTCTCTTTCAGTAATTGATAGATCAAGCAGGCAGAAAATCAATAGGATGTATTTGACCGGAACAGCATCATCAATCGACTTGATCTAATTGATGTTTATAGAATATTTTATTCAATAGCAGCAGAACACACATTCTTCTCAAGCTCACATGGAACATTTATTAAGATAGACTACATTCTGCACTATAAAACACTCACACAAATTTAGAAGAATAGAAATCATACAAAGTATAACGTCAGACCACGATGGAATTAAACTAGAAATCAATAACAAAGATAGCTGAAAAATCCTCAAATATTTGGAGATTATATGACACGGTACGACATAACACATGGGTCAAAGAAGATTCAAGAGGAATTTTTAAATAGTTGAACTAAACAAAATTTAAAACACAGCTTATCCATACAGTGGCACGCAACAAAATCTGTGTTTAGAGGGAAATTTATTGCATTAAATGCATGTATTAGGAATGAAGAAAAATCTAAAATCAATACTCTAAGCTTCCATCTTAAGAATCTATAGAAAGAACAATTTAAACCAAAAGAAAGCAGAGGAGGAGAAATAATAAAAATTAGAGCAGAAATCAATGAAATTGAAAACAGGAAAATAACAGAGAAAATCAACAAAATCAAAACCTGAAAAGATAAAAAAAACTATTGATAAACCTCTAGCAGGTTTACTAAAAAGCAAGAGCACAAATTACTAATATCAGAAATGAGAGAGGAGCCATTACCACTGTTGCCATGGACCTTGAAAAGGTAATAAATGAATATTATAAGCAAATGAATATCTATGCCCCAAATTTAATAACTTAAACTAAATAGAACAATTTCTTGAAAGACACAAACTACCAAAACTCACACAAGAAAAAATTAATAATCTATTAAAGAAAATGAGTCAACAATATTCTTCCAAAAGAGAAAGCACCAGACCCAGATGTTTTCACTAGTGAATTCTACCAAATGTTGAAGGACAAAATGATACTAATTCTCAACAATCTCCTCTAGAAAATAGAAGCAGAGAGAATACTACTCATAAGCTACTCTATGAGGCCAGCATTACCCTATTACCAAAATCTGATAAAGACATTAGAAGAAAGGAAGACTGCAGATCAATATTTCTCATGAACATAACTGCAAAAATTCTCACCAAAATACTAGCAAGTGAAATCCAACTCATATAAAAAGAATTATACATTACAACCAAGGGGATTTATTCCAAGCACACAAGGCTGGTTCAACACTTGAAAAATCAATTAATGTAATTCACCATATCGACTCACTGAAGAAAAAAAAAAAAAAAAATGATTATATCCATTGATGTAGAAAAAGTATTTGACACAATTCAGCACCCATTCATGATAAAAATTCTCAGCAAACTAGGAATAGAGGGAGAATTCCTCAACTTGATAAAAGACATCCTCAATAAAGCTACAGCTGAAATAAATGATTAAATAAATTAACAAATGAGGGAGAAGAGATATATCTCACATAGAATAGTTCCTAATAATTTATATAAATACTCTCTCAAGGAGAGAAACATAACTCTTCACTCCTTAAGTGTAGACCATGCATAGCAACTTCTGTGCAAAGTAGATTATTCAAAGGAAGAAAAAGAGTAATTTTATAGTGGAGAAATCTGACAAACAGTACCTCAGCCAAGTTATCAAGGATAATATTAATCGTCATAAACCATGTCGATAGTATATATGCTTGATATGATGTGATGAAAATGACAGTGTGCATCTGTGGTCTTCCTCCCAATTACCAATAACTCCAATTATATCATAAGAAAAAAACATCAGACAAATCCCATTTGAGGGACACTCTATGAAATACCTGACCGGTACTCATCAAAACTTTCGAGGTCATCAAAAACAAGGAAATTTTGAGAAACTGCCATAGCCAAGAGGAGTCTAAAGAGACATGACAACTAAATGTAATGTGGTATCCCAGATGGGATCCTGCAATAGAAAAAAAACAGCATATCATATAAAAACCAGAGAAATAACAGAAACTATGAACTTTAGGCAATACTAATGTGTCAATATGGTTCATTAATTATAACAAATACTTCATACTAATATATTACTAATAGGGGAAGCTGGGTATAAGATAAATCAGAACTCCATGTACCATCTTCTCAATTTTTCAGTAAATCTAAAAGTGTTATAAAAAGTAAGTTCTATTAAAAAAGGCTGAAGGATCTAGATTTTGAGTCCTAGCTTCATAATTTTCTATCTTGAAACTACAAGCTACTTCATCTCTTGGGGTCTTAATTTTCTTCCTCATGAAACAAGGATGATAATAGAAGATATATCTTATTTAGCTGCAATGTAGATCAATTACTATGTGAAGCTTTTAGTAGAATGCCTGACACATGTCAAAAACACAAAAAGAAGACAATTATTATAGCCAACAAGGAGAATGTGTGAGTCAAGTAGGGTTTCCTATCAAGGAAGAGAGAAATTTATGGTGAGCTTGGTATAGGAGCAATTCCACTGCATTGGGGTTCAGAGTTAAAAACATTCTTTATTATATTATTGTTATTATTATTTTCATTCATTTATTATCCTCTTTTATGTCAGTGTAACTTAGATAGATAAGAATTACAATTTCTTTCCTTGGATTTTGATTGTAAAAACTTTAGAGCTGAGGTAACTGAACTTCATTAAGTCAGTCTTCCTATTGGGTATAATAGCACACCTGCCCATCTGTAGTTTGAGTCTAAAATCCTACATTATATATTCTATTCCATGACCTTTATTAGAATAGACGGACTCGGGGCCGGCCCCGTGGCTTAGCAGTTAAGTGCACGCGTTCTGCTGCTGGCGGCCCGGGTTCGGATCCCAGGCGCGCACCGAGACACCGCTTCTCCTGCCATGCTGAGGCCTCGTCCCACATACAGCAACTAGAAGGATGTGCAGCTATGACATACAACTATCTACTGGGGCTTTGGGGGGAAAAAAAAAAATAAGGAGGAGGATTGGCAATAGATGTTAGCTCAGAGCCGGTCTTCCTCAACAAAAAGAGGAGGATTAGCATGGATGTTAGCTCAGGGCTGATCTTCCTCAAAAAAAAAAAAAAAAAAAAAAGAACAGACAGACTCTTCATTGGGCAAGTTACTAGTAATAATAAAGAATGTGGTGTAAGTAAGTGAAGAAAGATGAGTTTCATACTTTTGTTGTCTGGAATATACACATATATATCTAAGAGGAGACAGTTATGAAACCCGATTAGTAGTTTAATACAATTCACTCCTGTATTTGATCATGAAATGACATGTTGAGCACCACAAATCTGGCAAATCTTGGTCAATGGTCTTCTCCATGAATCTCTTTTAAGTCATTCTTAGTAATCTACACTATCTTTCCAGCCTAGCCATTTATTTGAGGGGTGTTGAAAGCGTAAATAAACTTTCAGTTCACAGGTATTTTAAACAAAACTGAGATAAATGTAGACCCACTGTTACAAGCAACAATCTCTGGCAGCCAGTGTTCTGCAAATAACTGGTACTGAGCTGAGATTATTGCAGCCAATATACTAGATGAAACCAGGAGTTTTGTGAGCCATGTTGAAAAATAGTCTTTCACAATCAAGAAATTTCCTCCAGAATGCACCTGCAAAAATCAATATTGATTCTTGTATAAAGCTTCTTGAACCGTCAGTATTAAAGAATCAATGCCTTTGGCAGATTATGTATTGTAGCATGGCATGCATTAGACAGTTAATTCAATATTAAGCATTAATTCCAGGTCAGCAGACACTCATCAGCCAATGCTTTTGTGAAAACAATTCTCAAATGTGCTGCTATAAAGCATGGCCAAAATAATTTGAGGATCACTGTTTGAAATAAAAATATGATTTCCATTATATTATTTCTTTACAGATAGAAAATGTATTCATGCATTTAATTATTCATTATAGATGTGTCAGTGTTTTCCATCTTCAAGTCAGGTTGTAAAGTAATAAAGTCACCATATAGATCCCAACGCCTACTCTTTAGCAACCATGAGATATATGTGCGTGTGTGTGTGAGTGTATACATAATATATATATTATCCATATATATGCATATCAGTCACCATATTGTGCATACTTATTTTTAAAATATACCACATCCTCCTCTACCATTTATGATAATGTCCTTACACATAAAATTCTCTAGAGAATTCAAGGTAACTGGAAATAGCATTAAATATGTGTTCAATGAGAAATAATTGCTATACTAAATCAAATAATGTTGTACATTATTTTTCTAATAAGATTCGGTTTAAGAAGCTCAAGTTCCTTTAAGTCTGGAAAATAAATGTATAGCCACAACCACAGCCTACTCCCCTTCAATATCCTGAAGGAAAAGCAGTTTATTAATTTGGTGAGAAAGCCTCACCACAGCTGTGCTATTGCTTGCTGAAGTGTGAAGGCGCTTCGTTGCGAGATGGTTGAGAAGGAATGAACAGAACCAAAAGTCTCGTGAAAAAATAAGAACTAAACTTTGCATCTGGCTCACAAGCAGCTTGTTTTTTAATGTCTTGGAATTAAAAAGTGAAGTGCAGCATTATGTTTCTCAGACACAGCTAAAAATTGACAGAATTTCTACACAATTTAGAGACCCAAAGTGGGTATAAGAGGGACCAGAGATTATTTCAGGGGCAGAATTTTAGGATGTTAATTGTGGAGCCAATGGCACCGAGGCTGTAGCAACAGATACAGAGAAATGATTCCCTGGACAGAACCTGGGGAACAAATTGCTGTTAACCAGACGATGGATGAGAGTCTCGGCCTGAGATGAGATCTTTAACTCCATAGTTCATCTTCCACTGCTCATGCCTCTGTCAACATAAATGGTAATTTCAATAACTCCAAGTCTCCTTTCAGTGGCCCATGGCAAAAGGAGGCCTTGGGGAACATGTAACTTGGATTCTGTGCTGGAATGTGTTTAGAGACTTTTCTTCACTTATCTAATATGTATTTTCACACATGAGAAGATGACGTCAGCTGTTAAGCCAAACAGCTTTTAAGCTGTATCTTTGGCCAAAAGTATTTCTGCTTCTGCATGAAGGTTATTTTAGAGTTCAAAATCTTTCCTCATTTGTTGTCTATTGTTTCAGTTCTCTGGTTCAGCGGAAACTTGGTCTGGATCTGGCACCAGGTGCCACTGCTGTAGACCTTCCTGGACACCGCCTACCGTGGCCTCTTACAGAGACCAGGACTGGCTTTGCTGCCCCTCCTCCCTTTAGCTGCGGTTGCCTGGCCCAGTAGGTGTTTCATTAAAAGCTTAAATTCCGGGGGCTGGGTCCGTGGCGTAGTGGTTAGCTCCAGCGCATTTCACTCGGGCTGCCCAGGTTCACAGGTTTGGATCCCTGGTGCGGATGTACTCAACTCATCAAGCCATACTGTGGCGGCGACCCACACACAACATAGAGGAAGATTGGCACAGATATTAGTTCAGGGCTAATCTTCCTCAAGCAAAAAAAAACAAAAAAGAAGAAGATTGGGAATGGATGTTAGCTCAGAGTGAATCTTCCTCACCAAAAAAAAAAAAAGCTTAAATTCCAGCAACACTTTTTACACTGAGACCCTCTAAGAATCCAATTTTAAAAAATAAATCAATCTGAGATCCAGTAAAATTTGACTATACTGAAGATGTGGGTTACAAAAGTATTCTAACACCAAACTTCTAAAATTGATCCTCAATTATGTATGATCAAAACATTAGTGTTTGGCACCACTCTTCCAGACAAGAAGTCATAAATGCAACCAAAGACAGCTGCCTCATATAGAGTGGAGTAATTACAGCAGGAATTTATAATTTTAACAGATTCCTAAAGAAATTTGTCATACATTATAATGGCAATATCTCAGAGCTAGTAGTAGATTTTCTTGAATTCCTCAATGACGGTGAGTTTTCTCTGTCACTTTGTTCGCAATCTTATTGTGTATCATGTTCTAATGCGGATACAACAAAACGCTGACACTGTAAGGTTCAGTGTGATGTGTTAGAATCATTTTAATTCACTGTAAAGCACTGTGATGTGCCTAGTGGTTATAAGCATGGGCTTGCATTTCTTGAAGCGCATGTTCTAACTCGACTGTCACAACCACCATGTGAGTAGGTGAAATTCTTGTCCCCAATTTAAGGATGAGGGACTATAGACAAGTCAGATAATTCAATGGTGGGGCTGGAATTTAAACCCCATAAATGATGATTTAGTGAGTGGTATCTGCTGTGGAGAAAGGCACATGGTGAAGTATGAGAAGATTAAACTCTCTGAGGATGGGAAATATTACATTCCTAGCACCTAGCACTGTAGTTCAAAGACAGCAGATGTCTGATCATTTTTTGCTAAATAAAGGCATGTTTGATTAAATGAATGAATAGAAGGTAACTGATTGCGTTCCATACTGGCTATAGTGAGATATAAGGGATATCTTCTCAGTTTTAACTGGCCATTAGGCTTGAGAATTGACACAACTGCTGTACTCTACCAGGCAAGTGTAAAATGTATATATAAATATACGTACACACACACATATTGATCAGGTGCTCAGAATCTAAATATTTTCCCCAATAAGGAAAAAGAAGAATAACTTGGGATACCTCTTGACCATTTTTTATTGTTGTCCAAAAAGTCTTTGGAGAAAATATTATAGATTTTAAGGTCAGTAATTATTAATTAAAAAACTAATCGTTTTTGATCATGTATTTTTTTGGCCATTGTAGAACACTCTGGAGACACTGCAGAATCCTAAATCATCTTGCTCCAGACCCTCCACTGTAATACAAATCCTAGGCTCACTTTGAATGAATAATTATGCTGTTTCATTTAAATGGCACTGATAGGTCAGGAGCTTCATTCCAATAAGCCAATTTGAAATAAGATGCTTTCTTTTTTTTTTTTTTTGATTTATCTATTTTTTTTTCCCCCAAAGCCCCAGTAGATAGTTGTATGTCATAGATGCACATCCTTCTAGTTGCTGTACGTGGGACATGGCCTCAGCATGGCCAGAGAAGTGGTGCGTCGGTGTGCGCCCAGGATCCGAACCTGGGCCGCCAGCAGCAGAAGGCGCGCACTTAACCACTAAGCCACGGGGCCGGCCCTAAGATGCTTTCTTATTTCAGTATCTGCACAGTGCTTACTGCATTCTTAAATTTATACAAGGTGACACCCTGAGCTGTGGCAGTTCTAAAAGTTTTCTCTTTTCTACTTCACTGTCCCTCAGTTTCTTCTCCACGCAGGAAGCAGAGTAATCCTTCTAAGACAAGGTTAGATTATTTCACACTTCTGCCTCAAACTCGACAATAGCTTCCAGTTTTACTTAGAATAAATACAAAGTCCTTATTATGGTGGTATGACCCAAGATGGTCTGGCCCCCAGCCACCATTCTGACCTAATCAACTCTCATGTCCCCTTGCTGACTTTTTCCAGCCACTCTGGACTTCTTGCTTTTTCTTGATTCATCAAGCATGCTTCTAGCTCAGGGCCTTTGCACTTGCTGTCCCTCTTCCTGAGACGTGCATTCCTCAGCTCTCCTCATACCCTAGAGTTTTCTGCTCAAATGCTACATCCTTAAATAATACTCCACTGACCACTCTGTTTAAAATAGCATAATTTCCTTCTATCATAGACTGTTCCTTTGTCCTATATTCTTTTGCTTCAAAAAATTTATAACTATTTGATGAATATATTTAATTCAGTTATTATCTGTCTTGCACATTATAATGTGATTTCCAGAAAAGCAGAGAGTTATCCACTGCTTTATCTCCATGTTTATAAGAGAGGGAGACTGACACATTATAGGCATTTAGTATTTGTTGAATGAATAAATAAAACAATGAATTAATTTTTTAAAAAACTGTTCTGCACATTTTCTAAAACACTATCTTCTGTTTCTGCTGACCATAAATTATCTGCCACAGGTTAGGGATAGAACTTGTGTTTGACGCTACTCCTTTTGTAAATGCAATATAGAGTCATACACCCTCACTTACCAAGGCCATTTTAATGTCAAATTTGAACATTCAAGAGTCTCCACTGTAAAACTTCATAGAAACATAGAAAAGACAAAATTATAATTCGTCATCTATGCTATCCACAAAATTGCAGAGCTCAAATGGATATTAAAACCATGCAATCTAAGTAGCAAAGACTTCTGCAGACGGCTGTTCTTTTTATAAAATTTAAATCTTGAAACAATGACTGATAGTATAAAGGGAAATTAGCCGTCCTAAGATTTCACAAGTTCATCAAAAGCTTTATTCTTTAATAAGCAATGGCAATGAATAAGAGTTCTTATTGTGGCAAAAGTCTAAATCGACAGATTTTTAGAATAAAAAGTTTTACTTTTAGGTGTCTCTGTATGATTCTCTTTATAATAGCATAAAACCCTTTTAGCATCTGGATGCCAAGGGATGAGCTTACAGGAAAAATCTTTCCAAGATTTTCCAAAATAGTTATCAAGCTCAATTAACTTCTATGATAAATATCACAGCTGGACCTGGTGACTTTATGGTAACGTTATTCTATCTCTCTCAGAATACTTTAGGGATCGTGAAAAAATGTGCTTAAAATCCTCCACCATGTCCTCTGTTTTACTAGACTGGATGCTCTGTGAGGGCAGGGGCCTTCAGTGTCCTGCTCTGCATCGACTCTCCAGTGCCAGCATGGTACCTATGTAGTGAGGTCATGCATAAAATATTAATATATCTTTACTCCCTGGTAAAAGTGACCCTTCTCACTTTGTCAAAGGCATGCATATGGCTACATATAGAATAAAGTTTTTATTGAGTAAATACAATTTGAGAAAGATAGTAAATGCTTAATTTTTCCTTTAAAAATACGTTTTGAAGCTTACATTAGAAATAATATTTCTAAAAGCCAAATCTAAAATATTGGATAAACTGGGTTTATTTGAGAAAGAAAAAGCATTCAAGAATCAAGAACAAACAATGCAACAAATTCAACTCATGTCAGAACAATAGATTTGGAAGAGAAATAAAGTTGAAATAGATTAGCCAAACTCCTTAAATGATCTGATAAGCGTTGCTGATTCTGGCAAAGGAAGTGAGTGACCTAGACCTTCACAGAGGTTTCTGAGGCTGGAGATGAGGTCTATCCATCTAAATGGACCAGAGAGTCAGCATTGAAACTCTCCCCTTCTCTGCCATTTCTTGTCAGTACCAACAAACTATTTGAAAGCAGGGCTAACACCTGAAGACCTTCCCTTGCCATTCAAGATACTATCCCATGTTGCCCGTACTGAGGAGCTACTTCATCTGTTCAGGGCATCCTACTGATGGGTGCCTATGCATCATCCGGAAGAAGTAGAGTGTGTGCCCTAAGATTTTGGTGAGCCTCATCTGAACTGCCTACATGGGCGTCTAACTTCAATGTCCCAAAGTAAAGGAAGATAGTGTGCTAGATGATCATATGGATTATGGCAATGTGAAAGAGAAACCTGAGTCGTCGGCAGCTGGTGAGACCAGAGAGTGATAAAATCCTCCCCTAGTAGACCTCACGTGGAGAAGGGACTACAAATATTCCTGAATATTCAGGGCATATCTTCTTTTTGTGACATTTAACCCACAATTCATATATACATGTGGTTCTAGACCAAGTATGTATGAAATAATTATGTTTTATGTTATATTCCATCTTGCTGTAAAAAGGTTTTAAGGTTATTGTGATCAATTGTGAGTGTCTTATGTGACTAAATATGCATATATATAGTTTTATCTACCTCAATTTAGCAGGCAGGATACATATAATTTTCAGATTTAATTAAAGCCTATAACACAGCTAGATTTTACAATTCTGAATATAAAACAAGCAGAATTATGCTCTTTTTCCCCAAATAGAGAAAAATGTATATACACCCAGGATGGCCTACATTTCCTTAATTTTGGCATTATAATTAGGTCACATCACAAATTTTTCCTCTCCAAATGTTTTGTCTTAATAGTTAGTGCCATTAATAAGGTGGCCATATCGCAAAATTTGCTCTCTGCCTATACCTCATTGTTTATATCCTCCATCAATAAAAAAGATATATTGACCATGTCCTTTTCATAAAGCAGTAGGAAAGACATGGAAGAAATCCTGTTTTGAAGGACAGAATAAACATACTGTGTAAAAGTTGTTTTTATTCTTGTAATATATAATGCTTAAAAGACAAAACAAGAATGTAATCTGATTGTTGGCAGTTACTACATTAGTTATATGATTGCCATTAAAATGTGAATTTAAAAAATATAATGGCAGGCTGATGTGAACAAAGGTAACCTAGTGAGGCCTTAGAAACCCTCCTGCCTGGCTGAAATGAAAAACAAAACAATTTGCTCCTATTTTGTTAAAAATATACTAATTCCAGGGTTCCATCTTCTCAGAAAGAAATTCATCAAGATCACACAATTTTGTTACCTACTTATTAAACATGAATGTACATGATCATCATTTATGTGCAGCGTTCGTAGATATTGAGCATATTAATATATAAGTATTGTGTGTTCCATTTTTCTATCCCAGTAAACTCAGAGGGTATGAATCATATTTACTCAATAGCTTTATCTTATATGTCAGAGAAAATAGAGGAGAAATGTAGGAGGTGGGAGATATATGTTCAAAATAATGTTGAACATTTTGTAGACCTTTTTCAAATCGCTTATATTTAGTAGAGTACATTGGATCTTGGACTCCTCAGCAACTTTCTCTCAGTTCCTCTAGTAACATTTGTAAATCCATTTTGCAGCCTTGCTCTTTTTCCCTCTGCATGCTGATTCGCCAGCTGTTTGATCTTCTGCTATTACTTATTTCAAAAGCATCTGAGCTTAAAAAGATAGTCACAGTCACAGAACTGAGTGCCAGGGCACTGGGGTACACACTTGATTATACAGGCAGCCAATAACTTACATTCCCATAAGGAAAAATTGCTTATACATGAATATGTAAGAATCCTGTCATTTTACTAATTTCTCCTTATACCGGGCAGATAAAATTATTAAAACAAAAGCCATTATTATGGCTTCATGTTAACTTTTGCTTTTCAAAAGGACACATAATAGTATCACTCATTTCATTTTGATCAAACACAGGGCTACATTGTGCAAACTACTCTCATCTGGTGTATAACCCTACGTTCTTTACCACAGTGAACTGGGTATTTGAGTGTTTACAGAGATTCTAAAGCAGCCGCTCAGTATAAGTATTCTTTGTTTGCCTTACTGCTTATTTGTTTTCTAATCTAAGTACATAAATTCTTTGGGGAAAAAAAAGCATTCTGAAATATTAATGAACTGTGTTCTTAAGGTCTACGGTGTTAACACAAAATCCTCCTTTATAATTGCCTCCTGAATTTCTACACATTTATTTCCAACAACAATGTTAGTTGGTATCACTGTGACCTCGTCCATTGATCCACTCTCTATTTTCTCCTTAAGCCAAATCCTCATTTCATTTCTAATGAGTAAAAACCAGAGTGAATCATCTCCAACATGTTTTTGTTCGCACCCCCTAGAATTCTTTAGTTGTCTATACTTTCTATTGTGTTCACCTGCCTATGGTTAATAATAGGACCAGGTTCTGGGATCCAGCAAGCTTGAATAATAATACTTCTGGAGAAAATCACATACTCATACATTGGCCCCCTACAAATCCATACTTGGATTGAAACATTATGGATAAGCTTAGACATGGAGAAGACTTGCTTTCAAGTTCCAGTTGTAATCATGAGATGTATGACTTGCTTCAGGACTTGGTTACTAATCTGCAAAATTGGAAATAATATCTGTCTTTTAGAAATGTTGAGAAAATTTTAATTGAAATAATATCTGTGATGGAGGCATGAATTCATTTCTCTTATCTCAGATTCACTCCAAGAAATATACATTTTGAATTGAATGCTGGTAAACCAATCTCTTAATTTCTTAAATTTTCAATCTCTCAATCAATTGAAATCTTATGTCCACAGAAAAACTTGTACACAAACGCTCATAACTGCATTATTCATAATAGTCAAACAGTGGAAACAACCCAGGTGTCCATCAATTGATGAATAAACAAAATGTGGTATGTATATATAATGAAATATCCTTTGGCAATAAAAAAGACATCAAGTACTGACACATGCTACAACATGGAGGAAATATGAAAATATTATACTAAGTGAAAGAAGTCAGTCACAAAAGACCATATATTGTGTGATTTCATTTCTACAAAATATTGCTAATAGCCAATCTATATATAAAAAAGTAGATTAGTGGTTCCCCATGGCTGGGTAGGTTGGAGGGAATGGGGAGAGACTGCTAATGTGTAAGGACTATCTTTTCGAGGTGACCAAATGTTCTAAAATTGATGTGGTGATAGTTGCATAACTCTGTAAATATACTAAAAACCACTGACCTATACACTTTAAAAGGGTAAATTTTATGGTATACGAATTATATCTCAATAAAGCTGTTATTTTAAAAAATTGGCACAAGTAGCAGAAGTCCAGCGGCAGCTATCCAAGAGGGAACAAGAGGAACAAAGCATTAAAATGATAGATATAAAGTGTAGCTAGGATTACTTATCTATGAGTAGTTGTGAAACACTGTTTTTTCCAGGAAAAAACAGAGCAGATTAGGGGTATGTATGAGTGGAGTAAAGAGAAAGGTGGTACATTATAGGAGGGTAGCTACAGGATTAGTGATATGGGAGAGCAAGAAAACACCGCCTATTACTGACATTGCAACACCGTTTAATATGAAAAAGGGGTTACATGTTTATGAACGTATTTGGTAAAGTCCTATACTCATTTTAAAAGCTATTATTATTCCCTTAGCAGTAATCAGCAAATTTTTAGTAGTCTCCAATTAAATCTTTCTTACATCTGCTGTAGTAGCTGTTCTTTCTCTACTTTCCTCAAGTTTTCAAATATAACCCGCAGTGTTTTATAACAAACAGAAAACATAAGCAGGGTGTTTAGATCCAGCCATTCTGACACAATGATAGTTTGATTGGATCTTCAGAAAAAAAAATAGACATAGTAAAAATAAGCAACATAAAAGTGATAATAGCTAAAACCATAATCAGTAAACCTTACAATAGATGAAAAATTTACTGAAGAATTACATCTTGTTAATAACACTATTGAATATTATAAATATTGATCCTCAGAAAAATTAGATGTCAGATACACAATCAAAATAAAATGGGCATTGACTAAAACTGTATACAGTAAAATTTAAATATGACAGAAAAATTAAGATTTCATGATGAAATTAATATCTGCAACTTGTGACCTGGGAAAATTGACCTTAGAATTAATGGCTACACGTGAAAGTGCATATTGTCACAATCTGTGATCTATATAATTAGACTGGATCTGTCAATCAAATTAAAGAGTGAAATTTTCATCATATCATTTACATGAAAACTAATAGATCCCAATAAAAGTAATTCATTAAAGAGAAAAGAAAAACAATCGTGAACATTTTAAGAGCACCCGATAAAAAATTGATCAAGGAATTTTCTTGAAAATTTTATATTTGTCAAATTATTAATTATTGGTACACATGACTATAGAGCCAAAATTCTGAGAAGATAAAATATCAGTGTCAAAATGGCAGAGTGAAAAAAATATCTGGTACTCTGTAGAAGCTGTAAGGTATAATGGTTAAAAGCTCAAATTCTTATGTCAAATAACTCAGTCTAAATCTTTGCTCTGCCAAATGTGTGACCTTAAGCAATTTTCTAAACCCTTCCAATACTCAGTTTTCCCATCTGCATTACGGAATGATATATTATTGTCTATCCCATATGGTAGTTGTGAATATTAAATGACATGCTAGAAATAAAGTCCACCATGTAGTTTTGGAGATATTATGAGCTTCTTGCTTGGCTAAAAGCACTGTTACTATTAGATACAAAGTTCATTAACTTCTTGTCTTCCCACGTTAAATTTTTTAATATATTCAATCCACTCTCTTCCACCCTCTCTGAGTAAGAAATTTCTATCTTTCTCCCCATATTTTTCCAGCATCCTTGATTCCAAATTTGCTTAGCTTTTTTTAGGACATTACTCAATCATTTACCCTAATTCCTGAAACTAGAGAAATTTGCTGTTATTTTTCTTGCTCACATTATAGCTCCTGTAATATGTAACTTATTATATGCTATTATAAATATGTAACTTTTAGAGTTTGAAAAGACTCACAGTCTGTCATTAAAAGTCTACGTAATAACACTCAATTTCTTCATATGGTGTTTAAAAATCAATTTTTATAATTCCATCTTCCCAGACAGACCAATAGAAAAAATTCTTAAGCTAGCTCTCATACATTAATGAAGTTCTTTCTTTCCCAGAATAAATATTGCTAGTTCTCACATGACAAGCTTTTAAGATCATCTCGATAATCCTTCCTTGAAAGTACCTGGGCCTGTAAATATCCTTTAAATACATGACAGGAGGATCTGACCACCACAGGTTTGAGCACTGAGCATAGAAGTTACATTTTGAGCTCCTACTATTGATTAGCAATGTGCTACTTTTGATATAACATCTTATATCATGTAGTATTAATTTAGTGGATGAAGGAACTGAAGGTCAGGGAGTTAAGTGACTTTTCTAAGATCACACAAGTGGCAAAACACATGTTCAAAGTCAGAGCTACCTGATGCCAAAGTTGTGTACTTTTTTATACCCAGCTGCCTCCTCTGTTCCAGGCCCTTTTCCTCTGTAAATACAATCCACATAAGCATTAGTATTTTTTTAATTTTTTTTTGCAGAGGAAGATTTACCCTGAGCTGACATATGTTGCCAATCATCCTTTCTTTTGTATGTGAGCCTCTGACACACCATGGCCACTGACAGATGAGTGGTGTGGGTCCACGCCAGGGAACTGAAGCCCTGTTGCCAAAGCAGAGCATGCCAAACTTAACCCCTAGGCCACCAGGGCTGGCCCTAGTATTTTTCAATGTTTAGAAAACATAAACTGTTAATTATTTTTAATGTTGAAAGAAAAAGCAACTATTTCCCTTTTATAATTTACTTTCCTTAATATAGATTTCTATGTTGTTTATTTTTTGAAATCAAATTAAAGTTTTCAGCATTCATTCCTGGATGGATATACATATAAATGTAGATGTTTGTGCATGAGCCCACACGTGCATATACGATATGTGTATGTATAGATGTGTGTTAAAGACGTGCATACATGTGTTCATTTTTGAGGTATACACACATACCTATACGTATGTACATATGTATGCATCTATATTTACAATGCAAATAAATATATGTTGAAACATTACTTTCTTGGTGTTTCTTAATATTTTCTAGATAAATGGAGTGGGTAAATCAAACTTCTGCTTTCGAAAAATTAAATCTGGTATTTTGAACACTAATGGAAAAATGTGTTATAATTAAGTGAAATAATTTTCTAGTTTTTTTTGCATTTAAACAAAGTGAATGTTCTGAGATTATAGATAAAAACACATCATATTCATTAACAACCTGCAAAGTTATTTTTAAAAATCTGCCTTTAAATGCTTTCTTAAAAAGTATCTAAAATCTAAATGTCTAAATATCATAAATATTTTAGAAAAATTAATATATTTTTCAAGACTATTCACATAAATTTATATGACCAATGAGCATGATATTTTTTGAGTGAATGCTGAATAATATTTCAAAATGGTATAAAGCAATACCACTTCTCAATGTCAAGGAGATATATATTTAAAGGTAAAATATCTAAAAGAAATTCCAGCTATTCTCTCACAATATTAAATATCTAACCACTTTAAGTCAATTTTTAGGACCTTAAAAACCTGTATTTAAAAGAAATAATTCTGAAAATAAAGCTCTGATAACATTCATTAATTTTCCAGTATTATTTTCTCTAATATTAATTTTCTGATGATTTAAGAATTTTAAAAATGGGCCTATTAAGATAAATATTATTCTAATACTAGATTTCAATCAAATAAAATATTATAGAGATATGGTTTCTTCTCCATTTCCAACAACCATCTACCAACTAGTAGAACAGCAGTAATATATTTTGGTTACAAGAGAAGAGAGGAAAATTTGGTTAGACAAAAATAAATCTGTATAATAAAAAATGTTTAATAAACAACATTTAGCTACCAATGGCAAATTAAATAGAAATAAAAACCATTTTGAGAGACTGTAACTTTAGAGATGTTTATGAATCATTCTATCTAAAGGTTTAACAAATTCTTAGAGAGTTAATATTGTTACACACTCACACAAACACCCACATATACACACCTTACAGGAGTCATGAAATAGCTTTTTCTTCTCTTTATATTTCATACTGTCAACGAGCCATAGGACTGCACTTCAAATTCTCCTCTTTTTTCTATGCATTTTTTTCTAACATCTATGTGTTGGAGCCTGCCATTTATTCAATTATCCAACAAATATTTATTGAGTATCTAGTATACATGAGCAGACATGTAATTTATCATCCAAACTAAGACACTTGTGAGAGTGTGAGAGGGTTTTATTAATAATCATGTCATGTCAGCAGGCACAAAACAGGACTGCCCTGGACACCTGGGGTCAAAATAGGACTAAAGAACCAGGGAAAGAGATCATACTATTTGACTGAAGTCTACAAAAGCCTGGGGAACTTGATTTAAATGGTACCTGATGAAGTTTCTGATGCACAGTCTCCCACTAAAATGGCTAGGAAAAAATTTAGAGGAAATACAAGGTGAAAACTCACACCACCACTAACTTCTAGCAATGTTGGAAAATGTGCTCCCAACATTAAGGAGAGATTTCCTGTAATTACAAGGCCAATAGGCTGGACTAAGAAACACAACCAATAACAGCAATATTTAGCCAGGGGAAATAGAGTAAATATGTGAAAGTAGAAGGTAACATGTATTGTTTTCCCAGTCCCAATGTCTATTCCCTAGTTCAGAAATAGTAAGTCCATATGAGGAACCAACTGGTCATCATCCATTACTGTATATGTGTTACTTCTTAAAGAATACCTTAATTCCCTTTCCCAAACAATGACCTTTAATATTTCTTTTTCTTTATGGGGAGAAGAGGGTGGGCAAAATGGATGAAGGCGGTCAAAAGGTATAAACTTCTAGTTATAAAATAAATAAGTCATAGGGGTGAAATGTACAGCATGGTGACTATCGTTAATAATCCTGTGTTGTATATTTGAAAAAAAAATTTCATTTTCTTCAGCCCTTCCAGGAAGCAACTGAATGACCTGGCAGTAAATTTAGGAGATGAAAACTGGCAAAAATTCCTTTTATCTTGGGAGATGTTGTTCCTCAAATGGTGAATGTGGTGGAAGGAAGAAATGAAAGAAAAGAATTGTAGTTTTCACCAATCCAAAAAACCAACATGTCATAGAAGCAGGTAATTTGATTAGAAGACAATATCACATGGTCTAGAACATGTGGGGGAAGACGTCATAGACACTGAGAATTAGGTCAGGAGACATGTACATCACCCTGCCTTTGAGCTGAAGGTTTAAGGAAGTCACTTGAGTAGAATCAAAGGCAAACAATATACCCTGAGTATTATTAAACAACAGGTTTTCCTTCTAAGGTAGAAAAATAATTGGAAAATAGATAACATGGTTTTAATATATAGAACCTTTAGAAAAAGGGAAAACAAATTTCATCCTAAAGTCTCAGAAAAATAAAATGCTTCTGAATATGGGTAATCACAGAAGAACATGTTAGAAAATTGCCTGATATCTAAAGTTCATACAATGCAAAAATAAATACATAAGATTAAATTAAAAAGATGTTATGAAAGAGTAGCAGAAAGTCAAAAGAAAAGAAAATGCTAATAAAAAGCAAGGGACTGAGATAAAAAGGAAAATGATTGAGACACGGTAAAATTACAGGAAATTCAATAATGCAAGTGCAAAATTAAAATCTACAAATGATACAGTAAAGAATACAATTATTGCTTTCAAACACTGAATTACTGATGAGAAAGAAAAATTTGAGGAACTCTCCCAGATAAATTTGTAGAAATAAAAACAATGAGTGAAAATATAGAAGACATGGAGGAGACTTAGATGCTACTGAATTATAAAATGACTAAAAAACTGGTACAAAGGCAGTAATTAAAGATATAATTTTTGACTGTATATAACTAATGAAAACATTTCACAGGAAGAGTAAAAACACACATTACAGGAAAAAAGTAGTGAGAGAGATCCATTCTTAGACTTATCCTCTGGACAACTTTTATATTCAATGACTACATTCGTACAAGCTTCAACACAGGAAAATAAAAATATATGTAAAGCATGGTATAATAAGAAATACATTTGGTCTTTGTCCCCAGTTCCTGGCACAAAGCTCCTAAAATCCTTGGAATTTCTGAGTGATAGAAGTGTCTTTTGTTACTCACAAGGAGCCCTTTTGAGCATACCTGCATTTATGCTAATGAGGTGACTTAGGGTAGGACCCCTGGATAGTTTTAGGATGGGGCTGCTCACCAGAAAAATCAAGCAATTAGAGGGTTGGAACTTTCAGCTACACCCACTGGCCTTGGGGAAGGGCTGCAGATTAAGTTCTATAAAAACTCTTGGGGCCGGCCCCGTGGCTTGGTGGTTAAGTGAGCGCGCTCCACTGCTGGCGACCCGGGTTCGGATCCTGGGCTTGCACCGACGCGCTGCTTCTCCGGCCATGCTGAGGCCGCGTCCCACATACAGCAACTAGAAGGATGTGCAGCTATGACACACAACTATCTACTGGGGCTTTGGGGGAAAAAATAAATAAATAAAATCTTTAAAAAAAAAAAAAAAAAAAAAAACTCTTGGACAAGGAGATTTGATGAGCTTCCAGGTTGGTGAATGCATTCACATGCTGAGAGGGTGGCACACTCTAGTTCCATGGGACAGAAGCTCCTGCACTTGGGACTTTTCCAGACTTCATTCTATGTAACCATTCATCTGGTTATTCATCTGCATCATTTATAATATCCATTATAGTAAACTGGTGAATGTGAGTATACATTTCTCTGAGTTCTGTGAGCTGCTCTTGCAAATTAATTGAACTAAAATGAAGGAAAGGGCATGGAAACCCCAATTTATAGCCAGTTGGACGGAAGCACAGGCAAGAACTGGGACTTGCGATTGGCATCTACCATGGGGGTGGTCTTGTGGGACTAAACTCTTAATCTGTGGGATCTGATGCTATCTCCAGCTAGATAGTGTAGAAATTCCATTAAATTTGTAAGACTTAGTCAGTGTCCACTGAGAATTGGAGGACTGCTTGATAGTGTTGGGGGAAAAAAAAACAAAACATAGGACAAAAGAACAAAATTCACACTGACTTCATACACCTTTACAGCACTACATTTTAGAAGACAATGGAGAAGTGTTACAGAACAAAGTTTTGGGAAAAAAAGATTAGAAAACAAAAAAAATTAGAATCAGGTAGGTTTCCTTTCAGGTACAAAAGAAACAACAATATTATCAGATACACAAGAACGAAAATAAACCATTCAAGAACGATTTTAAAAATATTTAGTTGAAGATACATGTCAGTCATCTAAAAGATGAACTCATCTGAATAACTAGATAATGGAAGGAAATAGGTATAAACTATTTTGTGAGATTACTGAAACCAGTTAAACATTTGTTTAAAAAATTTGTTGAAGATGGTGTTACAAAGCTTAATGCAAGTGTCAAAACTATTCTCAAAAATAAAGATTTTAAAAATGAGTACCAAAACTCTTGATTTAAGTCCCTAAATGATGTTAACAAAGTCTAAAAACTTTGAGGTTATTGGATAAATTTGGAAAAAAATGTTGGACTACTTATTTTATTTGTTAGCACCCCCCCCAAATCTAGTAATTACTCCATTAATTATCCATTCTAAGGAAAACCCATTATTTCTACTTGTGAAAATTAGAAACACCTGAAATGCCCAATTATTATGGGATTGTTAGATAAATTATGGTACACTCACTTGACAAAGTGTTATATAGCCATAAAAGTCATGCGTTAGAAGGATATGTAATGACTATATATAAATGGAATGGCAAGAAAAAATATTAGGATACAAAAATGTCTACCTAATTTGATCCCAGGTTTCATTAAACATCTTATATGTATAAGTATTTATTTACTAATAGCTGTATACATCATATATATTAAGTGCCATTCAGAATAATTGATTCTAAAAACTTACTTGTAGGGAAATACTTTAGGTGGCATTAACTTCCATTATAAATAATAGATACAATAACATTTTTATTAATGGAAACCTCTATTATAGTTTTGAATGATATGCTATTACAGTTACATACAGTAGATAATGAATGGCAATCTCGTCATTACACTAACAAAATCAAGCATTGCATGAAAACCAGGGAATTTGTGCTGCAATATCAGCGTTCAACATTTGGTCATTTCTTAGGTAACTGTACATATAAATGCGAACTGGATAGCAATTTTCACAATAAATTTGGGGGTCAATATTTAACAAAACAAAGATGAGCTTTTATACAGAATAAGTATTTTATGCATAAACATGATTGGCTATATATATGCATATCTCATGTTAGTAGAAACTTGCAAATACAGAACTGATGGTGCATGTGAGTCATATATGAACATGTAGGGAAAAAAATGAAAGGATTTTCAATTAAACATGAAAGATCAAATACAATATTTATCACCACAGACTTCTAAAACTCCACATAAATGAAAATGAAGACATTAAAACACATACACACACACATTCACACACACACACAAATTTGAAAAATGAAATCGTAGCACAGATGTCAACAATAATTTGAAATTGGAATTTTGATATACTAGTGATAAACAACTTATCAGATTGATAAAAATGAATGCTAAGTATCTATAATTTTTTCCCCCTGGAGAACCCTGGACAAGTCCAGAAATTAGAGATAGTAGGTACCACTGATGGCGGGGTACGGATGGTTCTGAAAAGTAGAAGGATTGGTCGAAGGTCTGACTGAGAAACCCTTGCACATGCTGACAAAAGGCAGGAGGTATACTGTGGAGAAGCTGATCCAAAGAAAATCTGAATTTTATAACACCAGTCAGAGCTGAGGGTGAAACACCAAAAGAAGAGGGAATTAAGGAAAAGACAACATCCTGAACAGAGATATCCCACTATGGCTATCAAAGGAGAGCTAAATAACACCAAAGATTTGAGGAACAGGTCCAACACGAAATGCTCAGATGAAAAGAATAACATATTAAAAAGGAAAATGAAGAAAACAGAGAGAATACAAGAAAACAATATAAAATTATAAAACAAAATACTATAAGGAATATCCCAAAAATAGCTTTAGGAAGTTAAAATATAGTAGCAAAAAAGTAACAGAAAGATTGGAAGATAAATTGAGGAAATCTCGCAGAATATACAATAAAGCAAAGAGAAAGTAGGCATTTTTCAGAAATGTGAGATTGCAAAAGTTTACGACCTTGAATATTTTGGCGGAGCTACTCAGAGGAGATATACATATCTGTTAAGAGAATATGATGGTGCAATAGTGATAAGTACTATAAGAAAAGGAGAGAAAAAAGAGATGATTATTAAATCCACAGAGCCTAGAAAGTTGTATAAGAAAGGAAATATAATCATAATATACTACATGGTTTAACCATCATGAAAATTTATATGATAATTATAATGTAAAGAGTAATGATGGAATTAAATATAATTGTAATGTAACCATATTGAAAGGATAGGATAGGAAATACGTGCTGTATTAGGCTGGGAAGTCTGTAAGCTATGTAAGAAAGCCAAATCCTTTTTGTTTATATTCGGAAGCAAGGATAATATATGAAACTGAATCAGAAATAGGAGTATTACATTTTATTTATATATATATGGAGATCAATATGACAAGAAACAACTAAAAAAGTTTAAATTAACTGCATCTGGGAAAAGATAATGGGAACTGGGAAACACTGGATAGTTGATTGCTATTTTTATAGAATTTATAGAACTATTTGATTTTAAAACTATAAATATATAAAACTTTCTTAAAAATACAATGAAATTTCAAAATAATACTGAAAAGACACAAGCGAAAATGTTAATAGTAGGTATATCTAAGTGGTCAGATTATGAGTGTTTTTAATTTTTTTCATTATACTTCTCTGGATTATGAAACTTTTCTTCATTGAACCTGGATTACTATTATAAACAGATTAAAAAGACTGAGAAAAAAACTGAGGAAATTCAATAATTGTGATGAAAATAGCTTATTATGAGCGAATTATGAAATTAAAAATGAATAATTTCTGAAAATTAAGAAGTAACTTGATATTTAACATATTTTATGAGAATTAATATACAGGTAAAGGAAAAGGCCTTGCTCTCTATCAGATATTTTAAAGGTGGTTAACACAAACTTTGAAGATTGATTAGACAATCTGAATAAAGGGGTTTGATATCTTGTTAAAAAAGAAACTGTTCCATTATAATTTTTCTGTACACTTTTTTAAAATGCTGAATATGAGTCTCACTTCATCAGTGTGAAGCATTTTCCTCTAAGCAAGAACAGATGGTTTTTATTACTAATTCAGAAGATTTTTGCCCCCAATAACATAGCCTGAAGTTATAAATGGGATTTCCCAGGCTTACTTCATTTTTGGCCATATGTTTAAGAGAAATTATGCTTACTCATAAGAGACAAGAAGGAATGTTAAGCAAAAATGGATTTGTTTGACATCTGAAATGCATTGCAAAGGATCTCTTACTATCATAAAGAAACATCTGCTCTCTGTGTTGTTCACACAACTTGTTACTAGATTGCCATGTGAAATACTACTGCTACAGCATTGCTTTTCCAGCCCCCCGCACACCAGTAAGTACAATCATTACTGTCAAACGATATCATTAAATAAATGCTACCCAAAATCTCCTAAATGGGCAGAGTAGTCCTGGGACTAAATAAGAGAAACTTTTAGGTGCTCATAAATTCAATTGGACTACATACATAAAGTATCTCTCTATAATTCTAGCACCTCTTGAATTATGCTCAAAATGCAATAGATGTTCAATAAATGATTGATTTATATTTAAGAAAATAATGAAGAATTTCTTGATTCACCAGTAAAATAAGATTTAAGTTTTTTCCGTATTTTAAAAATATAATGGTGGTTTCCAAATTCTATATTCATTAACCTTGATGGTAATCATCTATTTTGTCTTCCATATTTCTAGCAAATAAACTTTGAATTATCCTGATCTAACAATTTTATGGGTTCTTATAATTGTCAGGGATACAAAATCTGAAAATACCTCAATAACCCAAGCCAGAATTTTTAAACGTTCATTGCAAATTTATTTCTTTTGTACAATTAAACTAATTCACTAACGTTGCAGGCACTTCAAACCTAGTCATGCTCACTCATTTGATCCTCGTATAACTACTGGCCCTTTTGATGGTATCTTTCCAACCTCGCATTATATTTACTTTCCATACGGTGTCTACAAAAAAAAATCACTTTTGTAACATTAGGGGAAAATAGTCGCCATCATTTAGTCTTTGACATAATTGTAAAGGTCCTCTTACAACCTTAAACTTACCTAAGTAGAAGTAAAAAAAAGGCTCATTCTCCTCTTAATTTTATTGGTAATTCAAATATCTCTTCTAATCATTAGGTTCAATTTAATATTTATAAAGTATGGTTTTTTTAATTCACAATGATAAATGATAAAACCCTTACATTTAGGGAGTTCATAGACTAGAGCTGGAGATAGCAATATTAAAAATACCAAAAATTGTACATTTTTCAAGTACATATTACCTTATGAATATGTTACATTTTTAACTTTTCCTATGGAAATTTTCAAGCAAACACAAAAGTAAAGACCACCAGTAGTCTGGTGAGCTCCGAGGACCCATGCATCAGTTTCAACTAATATCAACATATAGCCAATTTTGCTTCATCCATAAAACCCCCCAGTCTCCCACCTTCAATGCACCCCTGGATTATTTTGAAGCAAATCCAAGACATCATAATCATTTCATCAGTAAATATTTCAATGTTTACCTCTATGAAATAAATATTCTTTTGTTTTTAATAAATCTATTAACACATATTAAAATATCATGCTTAAAAGAACAATAATTCTAACAATAATTCTGTATTATCCAAGTAGCTTTATTAGTTTTAAAAGAGAGAGAGAGAGAGATTTTGATCCCCATAGTCTGACTCCTGCTTTCATGTCTGTTTGTTCTGAACTTAGATGGGGAAGAAAGGTCTTTCAAGCCTCCATGACTTCTTATAGTTTTTCTCATCCTGTATTTATCGTCTTGTAAGTGGTAATTGTAAGTGGTAATTCCTGTTCATGTTTCTACCAGCCTGTTTCTCAGTCATCTCCACTCCAGTCCCACCAGCTAAGTAAATGATTCTGTTTTGTTTGAGGGAGTGATTCCCTTCTAGACCAATCATTCCTAGGGGGAGGAAAAGAAACTCTTAGAGGACAGGCACTGGATTGTATTTATCTATATCCCATCAGAAACCAGAGAAGTACCTGACTTATGAAAAACACTCAATATATCTTAAATAAGAGAATAGGTAAGATACAAATTTCTCTCTTTACTGGTTTAATTCCCAAAGGGACAAGTTTAACTGGTTTTACATTTTACATGTCACATGGGGGACTCAATAAATGTCATATTATAATAATTCTGGGAAGGTGAGTCATCTATGTCAGATCACAAATAGAGAATTAACCATGCTTTCTTTTCACTCACTCCTCAGTGATTTTAGAATTGTTCACATCACTGTCACAAAAAGCCCAGACCTAATGTTAAAAATGGAAATCTGCCGACAGATTCTGTAATGTAAAAAACACCTTGGCAGATTTTCTGACAATAAATGATAACTTGAGAAGTAGAAAATTCACATTTTTTGTTTTATTTTAAAGAGATGTCCTAATTCTAACAAAATTGTGATTGAACATTATTTTGGTACTATTTCAGGACACTGCGTTGACAATTTGTAGAGAATGATTGAGAAAACCAAAATGTATATTCTTAGTAATAAGATGGGTTATGCTAGGAAAACACTAAAGGAAAAGAAATATTATTTTTTGCCAAGGGCACTGTAGAATTTCCTTAAAAAATTATGCTTATCATCATATCATTCAAATATGTTCTTACACAAGAAAATTCTCTCTGCTTCTCTCTTTGTTAGAAGCTATTGCTTTTAGTTAGTACTGTAATTTTGTGAACTACTTTTGATTTTCTGCTTGTATTAAGTGTGTGTGTGTGTCTATATGTAACCTCCTTGGATCATTTGTCTGATTCATTAAAAAGAGAAGCTTATTAGTTTCACTTTGGGATTTTCAATAATTTTAAACAATCATAGGAAGGAGATTTATAAAAAATAAAGAGAAAAGGTTGGATAATTTTTGTTTTGCTTTGTTTTGTTTTGTTTTCATAAGTAGAAAGTTCAAAGAAAACCTGAGGGATGGGAGAAATGGGGAGATATTGGTCCAAAGGTATAAACTTTCATGTGTAAGATGAATAAATTCTGGGGATCTAATGTATGGCATGGTGATTATAGCTAATAATACTGTATTATATACTTGAAAGTTGCTAAGAAAATAAATCCTAAATATTCTCACCACAAAAAAGAAATGGGTAATTATGTGATGGGATGGAGGTGTTGGCCAAGGCTATGGTGGTAATTATTTTGTAATATATAAGTGTATCAAATCAACACATTGTACACAAACTTACACAGTGTTATATGTCAATTATATCTCAATAAAGCTGCAAAAAATTCAAAGTTAAGAAAATGTTACCAATAAAACCATAAAGCATGTACTTTTGAGAAAAATGACAAACTAAATGCACTTGTGAGAGCTAAATTAGGATCAACTAGAAACAAAAACTGACAATAGTATATTCAGAAAAAAGCATGGGCCAGCCCGTGGCTTAGTGGTTAAGTGCGTGCTCCGCTACTGGCGGCCCGGGTTTGGATCCTGGGTACGCACCGACGCACCGCTTCTCCGGCCATGCTGAGGCCACGTCCCACATACAGCAACTAGAAGGATGTGCAGCTATGACATACAACTATCTACTAGGGCTTTGGGGGAAACATAAATAAATAAAATTATTAAAAAAAAAATAGGTAATATACCACAAAATGGTCAGTTTAAATTAAAATTGGACATTGTTTCTTTCTCTCCTTTTACATTTTAAGTTTAAAATCTTTTGTAGTGTTTTGAAGCGACATCATCATGATGGTGTGAGATGCTCCCTTTGTCTCTCCTCTTCAATCTACCATGGGTAAAACAATCATAACTCAACAAAGGCTACATTTCCCAACACACCAGGATGCTAGAGAGATCCACACTTCAGTATATATGAAGGCTGGTGGACTGGAGCACAGAGAGGGGGCAAACCAGGGGAACAGCAGAGGTGATGCCCACAATCCTACCCTCCCAGCTGTGGCAACTAAACCAGCTGCTCTCACTCTCAGAGAACCCAATAGCAGCAGTAAACGTGCACAAAGGACTTTGGCTTCCTGACCACAGCAGTGCCTGTTGCCGCAAGGAATTGGACAACAGAGAAAGTGGTGCCTCACAAAACCAGCTCCTCCCCTTTCCTTCCCACCCCTTGGTAGCAGTGATTGTGACCCAGGTGCTCCCTGATGCGGTAGAGTCATAAACCATCCCTGTGCCTCCAGCAGCAAAGCCAGTGACCACAATGACACCAGCAACAGCAAGGCATCAGTGACTCCTGGAGGCACAGGTGGTGACAATGAGGGCACCAGCGACATCTCTAATAGAGATAGTAGATGGTGGAAAGTGCTGTTCCTCAAATATAGCCAGAGGCGGCTCAGGTAAAAGAAGCCAAAAACTGGGGGCCAGCCCGGTGGTGTAGCGGTTAAGTGCACGCACTCCTCTGCAGCAGCCTGGGGTTCGGGTCCCGGGTGCACACCCATGTACCGCTTGTCAAGCCATGCAGTAGCGGCGTCCCATATAAAGTGGAGGAAGATGTGCATGGATGTTAGCCCAGGGTCAGTCTTCCTCAGCAAAAAGAGGAGGATTGGCAGATGTTAGCTCAGGGCTGATCTTCTTCACAAAATAAAAAACAAAGCCAAAAACTGGTGCTGTAGCGCCACCTACTGAAAAACAAAAGAAAGACCTCTAATCTACAATTAGTTGAATAGTTCGAATCAAAGCAACAAAAGCTATACCTAAATAATAAAAGTGTTTGCTATGACAAATGTGCTGGCAGAGGAATAACTCATCAAGCACCACAAAACATCATGGTAACAAAGTGGGCATACAGGGAATATACCTCAACATAATAAAGGCCATATATGACAAACCCACAGCTAACATACTCAACAGTGAAAAACTGAAAGCTATTCCTCTAAGAACAGGAACAAGACAAAGATGTGCACTCTTGCCACTCTTATGCAACATAGTATTAGAAGTCCTAGCCAGAGCAATTAGTCAAGAAAAAGAGACAAAAGGCATCCAAATTAGAAAGGAAGAGGTAAAACTGTCACTCTTTGTTGATGACATGATTTTATATATATAGAAAACCCCAAAGAATCCACCAAAAAACTATTAGAATAATTAAAAAATACAGTCAAGTTTCAGGGTACAAATCAACACACAAAAATCCGTTGCATTTCTAGACACTAACAACAAAGTAGCAGATAAAGAAATCAAGAAAACAATCCCATTTACAACTGCAACAAAAAGAATAAAATACCTAGGAATAAATTTAGCCAAGGAGATGAAATACCTGTACACTATAAATTATAAAACATTGTTGAAAGAAATCAAAGGAGACACAAAGACATGGAAAGATATTCTGTGCTCATAGTTTGGAAGAATTAACATAGTCGAAATGTCCAAATAACTTAAGGCAATCTACAGATTCAACGTAATACCTATTAAAATCCCACCGACATTTTTCACAAAACTAGAACAAAGAATTCTAAAATTTATATGGAACAACAAAAGATCACAAAGAGCCAAAGGAATCCTGAGAAAAAAGAACAAAACTGGAGGTATCATGCTGCCTGATTTCAAAGTATACTACAAAGCTATAGTAATCAAAACAGCATAGTATTGGCGGAAAAACAGACAGACACACAAATCAATGGAACAGAACTAAGAGCCCAGAAATAAACCTACAGATACATAGCTAATTTTTGACAAAGGAACCAACCACATACAATGGAGAAAGGACTGTCTCTTTAATAAATGGTGCTGGGAAAACTGGACAGCCACATGCAAAAGAATGAATCTAGACCACAACCTTACACCATACAGAAAAATTAACTTAAAATGGATTAAAGAGGGACTGGCCCAGTGGCGCAGCAGTTAAGTGCGCACACTCCGCTTTGGCAGCCCGGGGTTCGCAGGTTCGGATCCCCGGCGCGCACCAATGCACCACTTGTCCAGCCATGCCGTGGTGGCATCCCATATAAAGTGGAGGAAGATGGGCATGGATGTTAGCCCAGGGCCAGTCTTCCTCAGCAAAAAGAGGAGGATTGGCATCGGATGTGAGCACAGGGTTGATCTTCCTCACAAAAAATAAAAAGTAAAAATTAAAAAATTAAAAAAAATGGATTAAAGCCTTGAACAGAAGACCAGAAACCATAAAACTTCTAGAAGAAAACATAGGCAGTACACTCTTTGACATCAATCTTAGTGATGATATCTTTTTGAATATGTTTCCAGGCAAGGGAAACAAAAGCAGAAATAAACAAATGGGACCACATAAAACTAAAAAGCTTCTGCACAACTAAGGAAACCATCACCAAAATGAAAAGACAACCTACAAACTGGGAGAAGATATTTGCAAATCATACATCTGATAAGGGGTTAATATCCAAAATATATAAATAACTCATACAACTCAACAACAACCAAAAACAAACAAGCCAATTAAAAAATAGGCAGAGGATCTGAATAGATATTTTTCCAAAGAAGACACACAGATGGCCAACAGGCACATGAAAAGATGTTCAACATCAGTAATTATTAGGGAAATGCAAATCAAAATCACAATGAGATATAACCTCATGCCAATCAAGATGGCTATTATTAAAAAGACAAGAAATAACAAGTGTTGGAGAGAGCGTGGAGAAAAGGGAACCCTTATACATTGCTGGTGGGAATGTAAAATTGGTGCAGCCACTATGGAAAACAGTATTGAGATTCCACAAAACATTAAGAACAAAATTGCCGTATGATCCAGCTATTTCACTTCTTGGTGTTTATCCAAAGAATACAAAGACACCAATTCAGAAAGATATATGCACCCCTATGTTCATTGTAGCATTATTTACAATAGCCAAGACATGGAAACAACCTGAGTGCCTATCAACAGACGAATGGGTCAAGAAGAGGTCATATATATATACAATGAAATCCTACTCAGCCATAAAAACGATGAAATCTTGCCATTTGCGACAAGATGGGTGGACCTTGAGGGTATTACCCTAAGTGAAATAAGTCAGATGGAGAAAGACAAATACTGTATGATTTCAATCATATGTGCAAGATTAACAACAACAACAACCAACCAAACACACAGAAACGGAGAACAGATTGGTGGTCATTAGAGGGGAAGGAGGGAGGGGGAGGGCAAAATGAGTAAAGGGAGAAATTTGTACAGTGATGGATGGAAACTAGACTTTTAGTGTTTTAGTGGTGAACACTATGTAGTGCACACAGAAGTCAAATTATAATGATGAACACCTGAAATTTACATAATGTTATAAACCAATGTTAACTCAATAAAATAAATAAATAAAGTAAATAAAATATCTTTTATGGAGTTTTGATACATGACAAGTCATTTTATCCTGTGAAATGTAGTAAGGTTGATAGGCACCAATGCCAACATGATATATACATATATCATTTATATATGTATAGATACACATTTTATATACACACACACACACATATATTACAACACTCACATATATACATTCACAGAAAACACATATATATCTCTTTTGGTAAGAAACATGTATCTTGAAAAATATAAGCATATAGAATATTTTACTTAATTTTTATTTTGATTTCAAAATAAGAAAAAATTATTTCATGTTTTAGGGAAGTGGGCAGCTTGGTAGAAAACATGCTTTTCCATAGACAATCATTATAATTGCCCTATTGATGAAGAAATGGTGAGAGAGGCCCAGAAACTCAGTGATTTTCTCATCGTTTTATATCACAGGGCCAGGGTAAATCTTAGGAAAACTTTCTGCCACTTGCCTAATCTTGTCGCTTACTAACTCAACAAATATTTATTGAGGACTATTTCATGCTGAGTGTCACATCTTTCACAGAGCACATACAATAAGACTTGGTTTCTTAGTTTAATAGGAAGGATAATCATGAAAATAAGGGCATTAATCTTTGAAATCAAGGCATTTCCTGCCTTGAAAATGCCACGACTATATTATTATTTCATATAACATTTTAGATAACATATTGAATAATCTTCCCATCCAACAAATATTGGTAAACTATAGGACAGTACTAAAAACAAGGAGAAGAGGAAATTATATTTATATATATATATAAAATATATAATTATATATATAATGTTTGGCTCATGGCATAGACAAACCAATTATAAAAATACACATATGAGATAATCAGTAAGCTTGATATGAAATGATAATAACAGACTATTTTAATTTTAGCATGATATTATTGTAGTTATGTTAAAAACAAAAGTCTTTTTCTCTTAGTAATATGTGTTAAAATATTTAATGATGAAATGATATGCTATCTGGAATTTGTTTCAAAGTAATCCAGTGGTATTGTGTGTGTATATATGTATATATATACACACACACACATATACATATATATGTATATATATGTGTGTGTGGGTGGGAGAAGGGGTTAAATAGAGGAAGCAATATTGGCTATATGCTGATGCTTATTGAAACTGGTTGATGGGTCCATGGGGTTAATTGGACTTCTCTCTTCACTTTTGTGCTTATTTGAAAATTTCCATAATATAAAGCTTAAAAAGTAACATAATACATCCATAAGTTAACATGTATTTTAAATTATGCAACATTTAGTATTTTATATTTAAGCTCACAATATTTTAAATGAAACATTTTTCATTGTGGTTTCACAATTCTGATTTGGTTAACAATGAATAAAATAGTAATGATAAATTGGAACGAAAGGCTTAAAATAAAGGTTTAGCTTCTGGATACCATGAAGTAAAAATATGGTTCTATCAATTTGCACATTGATAACATGACTAAATTAACTGCCTAGTAAACATATATGATATCAAATTTATTATATCCAAAAGAAAGTTTATCTGTTCCTAAAATTCATTTGTTTTTAACAACTTCTAACAGAATTCAGCACATTAACAATTCAAAATATGTCAGTGTGTTCTAATGCTTCTATGTACTGCAATAGACTAAGAATTAAACAATCTTTAGAAAAATAAGGTAAGGTTATAAAAAATGCAACATATCAATAAAAATAGTCATTTTAATAATATGTCTATATTCTGAATTTTCATAAATTAACACAGAAATGTTAAAAAGTCCACAAAAATACAGAGTTATCAACTTGAAATTCACCTGATTTTTTTTCTTTTATATACAGTTTGAAATCTGAAAATAATGAAAATTAAATCTCTAGATATATCCATTAATATATGATAGTACATTGAGATCAAATAAGATATTTCTTATGCAATAGAGGCTACTTGATTTATTTATTTATTTCCTGTCCAAGATGGAACATTGACTCCTTGGGGTTCTTTGTGAGTTCTGTATCAATCTTCAGTGAACCGGAACATGTGAGATAATGGGTTGTTTAGACACTGTAAATCTACTTTCAGTGAGCTGGAAATGTGGTAGATAATAGGTTGTTTATGGTTTGCAAATCTGTTCAGTGAGCTGAAAATTTGTCAGATAATGGGCTGTTTATGAATTCTAAATCAATAGTCAGTGAGCTGGAACTATGTTAGATAATGGGCTATGTATGAGTTATAAATCTGTTTTCAGTGAACTGGAAACATGTTAGATAATGGGTTGATTCTGAGTAGTAAATCTGTTCCAGTGAGCTGAAAACATGTTAGGCAATGGGTTGTTCCTGAATTGTAAATCTGTTTTTTAGTGAACTGAAAACCTATTTAATAAAGGACGCTTTATATATTATAAATCTGTTTTCAAGAAGCATGAACGGTGCTAGAAGAATGGGTTCATTTTGACTAGAAGATTCCACTTTACTAGAAACATGTCACCTAATAGATTCTTTATGAGTAGTAGATCTATGTTCAGTGATTTAGATATATGGAATGATGCTACCCTGTTAACATAAGCATTGTAACTTTAATCTATTTTCAGCGTGTTGTTCTCTGCTGAATAATGGCTCTACTCGGTTGTGGGCAATGGAGTGGAAAGCTACGAAAGGTCTGTTTTCAGTGATGTGGAACCAGACTAGTTTTTGAAGTATATTGAGATTTGTTAATTTTTAACAGTTACAAAGATCCCCTGGTACTCAGGAAATGCCATAAAATATAGAAACCACGGGTTCTAGCTTCAGTGGACTTCCAGTCAAACGTAGATATATGCCACACAAGAACCCGGGAATAGTCAACACGGCAAATACAGAGTGAATACTGCATTTAGCACGGGCTGAGATACAAAAGAAGAAACTTGAAATCTCAGTGAAAAGACAACACAGACAAACATAAAATAATGAAATGCAAAGTAAAGTGTCAAAAATTCATGATCAAAGCCAAAAACAAAAAGAAAAATCTTTATATTAAGGTTAAGAGACTAGTGAGAAAATAGTTGCTGGATGAAGGACAGGTAAGAAATAAAAGTAAGAGTTATGAAAAATCGACTTTTTGGTAACAAATTGATTTCCAATCTCTTATTCAACTTTTAAATATGGAAATATTGTCCAAGGATTTCATATTTGTTGATAATTACTATTTCAAGTTTCAGTAAAATTGAGGAAAATAAATATTCTATCACCAGTAATTATTTAAACTAATGCTTAATTTATCAATGTGATAAGTGCTCATAAAGAAGTTTTCCAAAAAGTAGGCATTATTAGAAGTCTCTTCAAAACTACCATTCACTGAAGTCCCATTCCCTTCCCCCAAAACAAACAAACAAGAAAACTTCTGTTCTGCAAAAACAATTTTTTTCAACTCTTAAAGCAATTTCTTCTGGGGTTAGTCTTCATATTTATAAATAATGTGCTTATATCTTACTGGTTTTTATTAATTTTAGACCGTCTCTGTTAAGGTAGATACCTACACTTCTTTTTGTATACTTTCAATATTTTTACATGTCAATTATGTTGTTTATTGCAGAGCCAAGTATTGTGCTATGATTATGTTTCCTTTCTTGTACTTTTGTTTTTCCTGTGGTTACAAACTGTCTCTTTTTGTACTTGTTTCATTTTCTATGTACCCGTCTTTAATTCTTTATAAATGGTATACCACTTAAACATAAAATTATATTCGAGTTGTTTACCCATCATGCAATCTAGCAAAGCCATTTTTCTTCTGAAGTGCTTCCTTCCACAGCCCCTGGACTCTTGCTTTGATCAGGAGCAGGGATTTTCTGTGCCTGATGCACAATTTTTGTGTTGCAACAACTTTTGGTTGTTGGTATATGTTATATGAGAGTCTCTTACATCCTGAAGACTGTCTTTCTCTTCTTTGTTTTATTCCCTTCCTTTACTCAATGCACATTCTTCTATAGCTTTCTAAGAAAAGTGCATCAGAATGCAATATTTGGTGACCACACATGTCTGAAAATATCTTTGCATTGACCGATAATTTGGCCAAGTACAGAATTCTAACTTGAAATTTATTTTTTCTCCAGATTTTGAAAGAGTACTCCACTGATGACGTTAAAAAGTTAAATTTTATTCTGTCTTGTTCCTTAATATTAATTGGTTTTTTCTCTTTATAGAAGCTCTTGAGCTTTTTCTTCATATGCAGGATTTGTTGTTTTGTTTTGTTTCTTGTGCTGAACACTCTGAGATTTTACAATATAGGGAATCATGTCTTTAGACCTCAAAAATTTTGTTATAATGTATCGCTTCTTTGTCATATATTAGACTTCATGCATTAAAGCTTCAAGTCTATTATCTTTTTTTCCTGATTTCCATCTGTCTTCTTCAATTTTATAAGCATTTCCACAACTGTATTTTCCAAATTTTTAAAAATTGCTATATATTTTTGGTTTCCAAAAACTCTTTCTCATTCACTGATTATACTTTTTTCATGGCTATCTGTTGATTTTATCAATGATATCTTCTTGGAGTGTCCTTATTTCATTTTTAAAGATGTCTACCATTGCGTGCTTATTCATTTTCTATAGCTAACTTTTTGTCTGTTAATTGGTTTTGGTTTTTCTCTTTCATATTTGAGACATTCCACAACTATCTGGTGATCTTTGGCCATCTATTCACATTTAAGTGTGAGTTATTAAAAAGCTGATTAGAAGCTCTGTGTCAAGTATGTATTTCACACAAGGTGCTCAGGCCTTTTCCATAGATGATCTCAAACAGCAATACCTTGAGATCTAAACTGTGAAACCAATCAGTTTCTCTGGAGAAAAATTCTCCTGTGTTATGCCTGAGCCTGTAGTCAATATCAAGTGTAGAGAAATGAGACAGAATAGACCTGGAGAATTGAAATGTTTTATCTTCAACTCTGTTGCCTCACTTCTAGAAAACCAAGGCCCCCAAGTCCAGAGACTCTCATAGGTTCTTCTAGGTGAATGAGCTCACTTCTTGTTCCTATCCCTCCCTATGGTCACTTTTAATTGGAATTTCCTCTAATTTCTTAGGGTTCTTACTAAACTTTCACGTGCTGTCTTCCAAATTTGTTGATATTTCTCATTGTTGTTTCTCCTTGTCTTTTTGTTTCTGTGTCTTTTCACTTTATTCATTTAATGGGTTTACTCTCGTTTCAATCGCACTTAGAAGGAAGTGGATAAATGTATGCTGTTGTTAATTCTGTTTTGTTAATAATGTCACTACTCATGTTTTCTCATCATCTCTTTTTGTTACCTCCTAACTTCCTTGCTGCATATTGTTGTGATGCTACCCCACCAGTATTTCAAATACCAGCAGGGTCACCCGTGGTAGTCACGTTTCAGCAGAGCTTCAAGATCAAGACAGACTAGGAAGGAGGACCTGCCCACCCGCTTCTCAAAAAACTGGCCATGAAAACCATATGAATAGCAGAGAAGCATCGTCTGATACAGCGCCAGGAGGTGACAGGATGGTGCAAAAAGACCAGGCAGGGTTCCGCTCTGCTGTATAGAGTGTCACTAAGAGTCAGAATCAACTCAAAGGCACTAACAACAAAGTTTCTTGCTACGAAACCTATTGTCTCTTTTCTCTTCTCATTATCAGAGGTCAAAGTTAATTTAATCAATTCATACACAGTCTTGTACAGCAAACATTGAAATCATGTAGCAATCATTATTAAGAAATTAAAATGGTGAACAAATATTAACCATTTAGTTACCTTCTCAAGTTTCTGTCTAAATGTTTCTCACCTTAGCAATTCAGTTGTACAGTTGCAAGGTATAGAATGATATTAACAAAGGTACTGGAAATATGAAATGAAAAGTAGGAGAGTAGATTCCTTCACTTTATTGTTATGGAGAAATTGCAATTAGAGCACTGGAGTTCTACAAAGGATGGAATTAAACATTATCAGTGTTTTTAAGACTATGGTTACACACAAATAAAGTTAGTTTAAAAATCGTCTACTGGATTAAATCTTATGAGTGAGCAATCTAAATAGTTCTGAGCTAATTCCTCTCTGATATTGCCTTATTAAACTACTTATTAAACTTTAAGGTTAGAAATAAGTTTTATCATACCACCTTATTTCATATGCATATCATATTTCTTATGATACACCCTAAAGGTATTTCTTAGATTTAAATTGTCTCAAGTTGTGATAAACATAAAAAATTCACTGGTCTTATTACATAAAATTAAAAATATATAAAAAATAAATTCTAGACTATATACCTAATTGAAACAGTTTGCATAAGTAGCCCGAGTAATTATCTCAATTCTCTCCTTTATCATTTATTTCTGAATATTGTGTTAAAAACTTGGATGTAACTCTATCTGACAAGAATAAAGCAATACTATGAAAATGTTTATTTTAGAATAATTTAGAACAAAAAGAAAACTAGAAACAAGGTCATTTGAAATCAACAGGAGAATTAATAAAATATTGCACATTCATAATGTATGATATTACTTGGCTCTTAAAAGAAATAAATACCAGTTCATTTGACTATATTTATGTGAGTATTTCCCAAGAGAGAAAATTAGTGATTATAAAATAGAGAAGGATAAAATAATCCATAGTTTTTGTTTGTATAAGTACATAAGCATAGGAGTTTGTATAACATGTAAGTTGTTATATAAGTTAAGAAAAAATACTTAAGAATACATATCTGGCATTAACATGGACTCCCTTGGGATGGAAGAGGGTAATAATGTAAGGGAATTAAAAATGAAGAAAAAAAAAGAAAGCAACTAAATTACACCAACTCCAGACAGAATTAGATGAGGATAAATTTTTATAAATGATACGGAACAAAGAGTTAATTTGAGATATTAGCAAAAGTCCTAGAATTTATCTAATTCCCTGTTGATATGAATAAAAATAGAATTTCAGCAGTGAAAGAATTCCATTTTCATTGGAATGGATGCAATTTTTGCACAAATAGAATCAAACAAGAAAGATTCTGAAAATTGCATAATATTCCCTACAGCAAACTATTTTTATTTTGTCAGTGAGTCTCTGTTTTCAACTAAAATTTGTGAACATAGCCTTAGGTCTAAAATATCAATTCTCAGAGATAACTCCATTCTTACTGAGAGAAATTTTTAGAAATTTTTGCATATTTAGCAAGAAAAGTGCCAAATTCTAATTATTTCAGTGAGGTATCTGTGCATGTTTTAGATTGCAAAAGTATTGATAACAAAAACGTTAGAGGGTAATAACTTTTAATATTGACCTATCGAATTAAATGTATTTTATTTACAAATGGATAAAGGGCAGTAGTCAAGAAAGTGCATTAACTTCGTGAAAGTAATTTTAAGTAAAACAACATGTAAGCCTCAGAACACGAGAGGAGAGTATATAATAATTTTAACTAAATGATATATTAAATGGCATGCTATGTACAAGAATATGTTATTAGCCAAGAGTTAATTTGTGTTTTTGGTATTTGACTTTCTGAAATTGGTTGAAACTCCAAAAAAATCTCCTACTAAGTCACTAAAGAACAAAAGTTTAGGGTAAATTATAGACTATTGTACACAGAACATGTTGGAAATGTCCTAGAAATCATCATCATTGAGTATTCACCACAGCGGCATTTAGAAAAATTATACTACTCTAGTGCCTTATGCCAAGATTCAGACACACCTCATATAACCAGAAATGTCACACAATATGCCACTTAAATAAAGGAGCTACTAGTAACATGAGAATTTTTCTTGAAGTACAAATCGTTCTTAATGTCTGAATGACAGGAATAACTTTTACTGTTTTGGCAAGTAAGATTTGCTGGTTTGCCAACCATCCAAAATAAGAAAATTAAGAAATTCCCAAATTCCTCAAGACTGAATACTATCTAGGAGAAGAAAATAGTCATAAATTGAAGACAAATAGTCATTCAGGGATTTTCCTCTTCAACTATTCTCTCCAAATTAAAAAAAAAAAAAAGGAAGGAAGAAAATTAAAAATAACAAAGGAAAGAAATGAAGAGGAAAGAATGCATCTTTGTGAGAAAATAGCAATTATCTTTTACATATTTTACAGCATCATCCTAATGGTAAGTAATAATGCAAAATGCTAAAATTATTCTTCTCATTTTAGACATTTATTTAAATAAGAAAAACTGATTTTATCATAATGTAAGCAGGCACTATGGAGATACAGACAAATGAATCCATAGTTTGTCCAGTAACATACTATTGCTGTTCATCTTTATGTTTAAGCTGGAAATATATTACAAAATCCTTAAATTCAAAATTGTTAACTGCTTTGTGATATCTTTCCCTGATAATCCAGTGTAATATCACTGTGCAGTGGCTTTAAACAAACAGAAAAACATTAGAAAATAATTCAAATTCTGATATCTGGAATGCCCTTTCTTTAAAAAGATTAATCTCCCCTATAGAGTGAAATGAAACCATGTGTGTTTCAACATCAAAGCCAACTGTTTGATAAGAATCAATACTTTGCATCTTTGCCGCAGGAATTAAAGAGCTTTGGAATCAGGACCTGATTAATCATTTCAACTGCTGTTGTAAGACATGAGAATAACAGGGAAGTTTGTTTACATATATCATTCAAAGAGAAGGTCATGCTATGACATAATCTGATTATGTTGAAATACAAATGCTTCATTTGGACATTATTTTTATTCATAGAAAGTTGAACTAAGTTGTCAAATATTTCCTTCTCCCTTGACACCTACAATAGCATGAAAATATGGTAACTGAAGATTCATTCATATTTAATCATTTCAGAAGGAACTCTATTTCAAAGAAAAATAGTTTTAGAATTCACATTGCAAAATGGATTCAAATTTATACCTGGTCCAGCGTTTTTCTCCAACCCACACTCTAAGGAAATAGGAAAGCAACTGTAATATTTATAACTGTGACAACATTCCTATTTCACCAAGTCAAACTTCTAATAAATAATTAAATACTTGCATAAATGTAAGTTTTAATTATTTTCCCCTTTTCCCATGGCCTACTTCAGTAGCCACTTTTGCCCATTTTCTTTAATCAGCATATTTGAAATAACGTCCTGGATTGCAGAGTCTCATGGGAACTAAACAAAAACATATTTCAATTTCAAGTCCACACACTGCCCTCCCTGAGAAAACAACCTCACATATAGGTTGTGTATCCGTGATGGCAAATTACCTGCTAAACAAGGAAACTGTATACCACATAGACTACAGGATGCTAAGATGCCAGATATTCATAGGAAGTTACTGGGGAGTTCTCTTTCTAAGAATAATACTTTTGGGGCCGGCCTGGTGGTGTAGTGGTTAAGTGCACGTGCTCCACTTTGGGGGCCCGAGGGTTTCAGGTTCGGATCCCGGGCGCGCACCAGCGCACCGCTTGTCAAGCCATGCTGTGGCGGCGTCCCACATAAAGTAGAGGAAGATGGGCACAGATGTTAGCCAAGGGCCAGTCTTCCTCAAGAAAAGAGGAGGATTGGCATCGGATGTCAGCTCAGGGCCAATCTTCCTCACACAAAAAAAAAAGAATAATATTTTTTAAATTTTCCTAGATAATCTATCAGAAAGCATGAGTTTTCCACTATCTTGCCTGCTGGCTATCTATTTATCTTGTAAACGTAGAATTTTCCTTAAATCTTGGAGAATCTCACTTTATACTCTAGTTGTCAATTTCATTCATTCCAAAGGACCACTTTAGTGAAGTAAAAATTCAAAGGACCACTTCAGTGGAGTAAAAATCTTTTAGTATGATCAATTTATTAAACACACACACACACACACACACACACATAAATAAATAATGCCTCCCAGAATATCAGGGCAAGTGGGGTAGGGGGAGAGTCTCAACTTTTGATGAGTTATCTGTGAAGACAGTCTGAATGTGTCCACTCTTGACCAGTATGAAAACTCCTTTGTCTTATCTAATTCAGTTATAAACCAAAAAGTAAGAGACCCACATAAATATCTCAAGGCTTGAGAATGTCACTTAGCATAGGTCTAATATTTTATTATGATTTTTGAGTTATTGCTTGACTAAAAAGATGATGAGGAAGATATTTATATAACCATCTCATGCTCAGAAATTGTAAAATTCCTTAAGTATCCTGATGTCATCAAGACAGCATTTCCAAGGATTGCTTTCAGAAAACAGTTCATAATACACATTATTTCAAAATCTTGGCTTTAAAACTAGGACTACTTAAAGAATTTTTCCTAAAAACTTAAATTTTTATATCGGTCTACAAAGTACCTTTTGAGTTTCTTAACAAGGAAGTTGGTTTTGTGAGGCAGCAGTGAAAAAACACCAAAAGGAACTTCATGTTTTGCCACCAGAAAATTGCCCTGTGCTAGCAACAAAGTCTCAAATAAAGCTAGCGCATACTCTCCCTAATTACCAAACCGCCAACTCTTTTTCTCATGCATTAAGGCAAAACATTTCTTAAAAGTGCCTTGCTCAAGTCCACAAGACAGAATATATTTATTATTACATTTTCAGCAGAAATTTTGATTCGAAGGCCACTGGTGTGTTTAAAATGAAGAATTAGACGGGGACAAGTTTCCAGAAAGTAATGTGCCTTGGCATGCTGTGATAATAGATAACATCTGCTTCCCAATAGATGAGGGAAAGAACAATGCTTGTTTTGCTTGCTTTATCACCATGCCTGGGACAGAGCAAGCAAGCAATAAATATTAATTGCATAAATGCACAGAAAAAAAATGCAATGTAGAGAATCTACTTAGTTGAAAACTGGAAAAAAAATACATATTTTTAGGTTTTTAGCTATAATTACCTTGACCTTGATACCATCCTTCCCATATACCCTTCAGACATCACACATCCTGAGACATTAGGCAATCGTGTTGGACAATTTAGGCTTCACCTACCCTGAAGAAAATAAATGTCTACCTAAATAGCAACTGATACATGAGTGTAAGCTTTGGTTTGCTAAGGCTTCAAGCTACAATGACTGCTAATAACGTTTAGTCTCCTCTCACATACCTTGTGTAGTATTGTTAAACTTATTTTAAAATTCAATTGCTTCTTCATGTAATTTATCTGTTTCGTGGACTATGATATCTTTGGTCTATTGGAAACATTTGAAAACTCCATGAGTTTTCAAACATACTCCACTATGTATGTTTCAGTACCTTTCAGAATCCAGGTGTTCCCTTTTCCCTCTAGCTCATAAATCTTTTTTTCGGTTACAGAGATCTTTTCATTCTCTTTAGCACATACATTTCAGCTATAACTTTATGTCTTTGCCGGACTCTCAGAACTGAAAGCGATTTCTCCATTCTCGCAAAGCTCATGCTTTGTAGCTCCCTTAGGACATTAATTATATTCTATCTTATTTTATAGTTACTTATGAATTTGTCTTATTCTCTTCTACTATATAAAACAAAAAGGTCTTGAAGGTAGGAACTGTCCTGTGTTCATTTCCTGGTCTCCTTTAACATAAAGTACAGTGCCTTTCAAACAGTAGAAACTCACAAGTTTTTTCATCACCTAAACAATACACATAAAAACTGAAGAATAAAATGAGATTTTTTATTGCCTAGAATATTAGAATATTTGGGCTCAAATATATGTAGATATGTATTATATATTGTTTTTCTTATTTGAAATCATATTTTTGAAATTGTACCTGAATTTTAAGGGAACAGAATCAGAATAAATTTACTAACGGAGATTTATTGTAGGCTATTTTTTGTAACATGACTCACACTGACTATAATTAAATGATATATGAAACTTAGAAAGTCACAGTCTATTCCAATATTTTAAAAATTTTATATCTGTGAACTATTTGATATTCTGAAACTGCTATTGTTCACATAGACAGCTTAGTCCAAAATATATTCTACAAATTAAACTAAACATAACTTTATGTATTCATCCAAGTTGCTTGTAAAACTGTCTCAGATTTTTAATATGCTCCTATATTTGGTATGAAATGTTTATCAGGCCACCATGCATTTTAGAAACAAAGCTAAAGTGGTTTCTAAGAACAAGGAAACAGAGAATGTCACAAAGGGGTTTGTGAAACTGATCGACACTTATACAATGAAAGATAATAAAAATGAATTTTCCAGGTATGTTCTCTCACAAGAAAAGCAAAAATCCAGAACTGAATACCTTATTTTAAAGATATTGATGTGAAACCAATGAGACAATGGAAGGAATGAGAAATAGGAATGGAATGGTAGATTGCTGTTAAGAACTCTGAAGGCCAGGTATGAAAGTTTCTTTGGTCGAAGCTTTTGGTCACAGGGTTTCTAAGAGTCTTGAATGATATTATTGCAGTGCTTTATATATAGAACAGAATTGGGTATCAGAATATTTGCATTCAATTGTTTGCTTTGTCATTCACAAGCCATGGATATGGCAGTGGTAATTTAATGTCCTAGAAGTTGTTTTTCTTATTAGTAAGTACTAATATCTGCTCTCTGTCTCTTATGGTGATCAAAGAAATTTTAAATGAGACAATAAAGGCAATAATTTTATAAACCACAAGTGTTATTTTTTTAATACAAGGTAGTATCATATTAATAATCAGGGCCGTCCCCATGGCTTAGTGGTTAAGTGCACGTGCTCCGCTACTGGTGGCCTGGGTTCGGATCCAGACGCGCACCAACACACTGCTTGTCCGGCCATGCTGAGGTGGCGTCCCACAAACAGCAACTAGCAGGATGTGCAACTACGACATACAACTATCTACTGGGGCTTTGGGGAGAAAAAGGGAAAAAAAGGAGGAGGATTGGCAATAGATGTTAGCTCAGGGCCGGTCTTCCTCAGCAAAAAGAAGAGAATTGGCATGGATGTTAGCTCAGGGCTGATCGTCCTCACAAAAAAAAAATAATAAATCAAACAACTCTATGAGGTCTGTAGCTCTATAAATCATACAACTATGTTAAGGTGGATTGATAGCAAGTAGAGGGAAGACCACTTAGGAAGACTTTGTAATAGTTCTGGAAATAAGTAATGAGAAACTAGAAAAGTTTACAAAAAGGAAGGAAACAGCAGGGAAATATGAAATTCAATGGGTTGCAAAAGAAACTAACCACGTGCCAGGATTTCATTGTCATTTTTCACCTAACACTCAGCAACTAATCATTAAGCACCTACTATGTGCTAGATAGGTTAGGGATAAAGGAACACACAATTTTTACTTTTATTGACACATTTTTTATACATAATAAATCAATTTGTTTTGCTTTTTGTCAATGTAGCATGGGATTTCTTTTAATTATTTACCATTGGTTGTAATATTATTGAATAAGTTGAGGAAAAATGATCTAAAGATTAAGGAATTTTGTCCTCGAAACTGTTCAGATGGTTTCAAATTGTCCATGCCTTATAAAATATATCACTCACGTAGACAGTGATAGCAACATACATATTAATTTGTATCATTGCTATAGTTTTCGCAAATTAGACAATATTTAACCAGCAGAAAATTAGAATATCTTACCTATGTTAAATCTTTTTGAGGACTGTAAAATATCATAACACAAATTAGTCTTAGAAATAAAGAATAGAGTTTGTGTAATGTTAAAAGATTGGTTCTGGAATTGATTCCAGGCTCAAAACTTGATGTATGGCACAGACTTTGGTAAACCTGTCTAAGAATGTTTCCCCATTGGAATTAATAATACCACCTCTAATTGATAGATGTTTATATGGAATAATGCATAACACAGACTCAATAAAAAAAGGATCAAATTTATATTGAATACATCCAAAAGGACTTCAAATTAAAAGTAGCAAATTGATTACATATATTTATATCCCTTCCCTCCTGAAACTTCACTAAAACATCACTGAAATGACATTAAAGGGATTTTTTTTAAGCAATAAGCCCTAAGCACAAAAAAATTGGAGAGGATAGAACAATAGAAGGTAGATAGAAAAGTGGCCAGGTAGTTAATGATTTAGTAAACCCCGTAACTCTAAATGGTATGACAGAGGTGAGGAAATTCAACTCCTCAAACCTGATGATTTGATAGCAATGGATACTTATAAAAGTGGAGATAATCTTTGTGCTAAAAATAGAAGAATTGGTGGAAGGTCTATTTAGGAGGCAGTAAGATTCCCAGATTCTCTCCATACTTCATATGGCTAGATGCTACAGATGTACCTGATAGAGAATTTTTGATATTTTTTTCCCTGGAAGGTAAAACATAGTGTATCTGAATTGAGGGAGAAATCAAAACCATAGTCGAAGTTAGCAGTAGTATGCTTAAAATAAGATTACTTGCAAGTTGACATTTTGCCTATTGAGACATCCCATCTCTCTCTAATTGCCTCTGAAAATAATGACAGCTAGAATTATATCTTTCAGGCAGTGACTAAAAGAGTTTAACCAGGACACTCTTACTAGCCTAAGAGAAAAGATCTTGAGATACTGACATTGGGAGTTCCCTGAAGACGAAAAGGTCCAACTAGATCACTCATATTTGATGAGTACCCTCCCATTCCCTGTTTGCCTGCTATATCTACAGAACTTCCACTCAGCTGTTTAGTGCCCATCCTTAAATATGATTGAACAGAGCCTCAGACATATGAAGAAAACCTTTAACAGAAAATGAAGAAACTAATTCAAATAAGAAAGATAAAAGCATAGAATAATCAGAACCTATATATGGAGACAAAAGTTCAAAGAAATTACTGTTTATATTCTCAGAGAGACAGGAGAGCTATCAAATCCGTTAAATAAGAATAGTGATATAAAAAAAAGAGCATTCAGTGGGGCTGGCCCTGTGGCCTAGTGGTTAAGTTCGGCGCACTCCACCTCAGCGGTCCGGGTTCATGGGTTCTGATCCTGGGTACAGACCTACACCACCTGTCAAGCAACCCACACACAAAATAGAGGAAGACTGTCACAGATGTTAGCTCAGGGTTAGTCTTCCTAAAGCAAAAAAGAGGAAGAATGGCAATGGATATTAGCTCAGGTGATAGCTCAGGTAAATTTTCCTCAGCCAAAAAAAAAAAAAAAAAAGAACATTTAGAAAAGGAAAAAGAACTCCTGAAAATTAGAAAAAAATAATCAGAGCAGAAATAAAAACTCAATGGAAGAGCTGGAAAATTAAGTTAAAGAAAAAGATAAAGTTAAAGAAATGAAAGGGCCAACAGAGTCTCTCAGACAATGGATAAGAATAAACCCACATCAGGGCTTATCATTAATTTCAGAACATTAGTGACAAAGATTTATCAAAATTCTGGTGGGATGATGGGAGGAGGTTTCACAAAATGTTCTAGAATCTTCCAAACAGAAAAACTTCGAGCTAGAAGACCCTGGAATAATAAGAGAAAATGATTTGCAAATTAGAATTCTATACTTGCCCCCAACTATCAAGTATGAGGATAGATCAAAGGCATTTTTTTGTATGTAAGATCTCAAAAATTTTATCTACCATACATCCTTTCTTAGGAAACTTTGATAAAACTACGGAGTAATCCTTGAGAAAATAAGAGGAGATACAGAAACTATAAGAGAGGTGCAATACAAAAGCAAGGCAAAGAGAATCCCTAGGATAATGGTGAAGTTTTATTCCAAGATTACCTTTATGCAGAATATACGTCTAGCCAAAATTATAATATAATATATTAGCATGATAAAGGGCTTGGAAATGGAGATAAGAAGTCAATAGATAATGCCTGAGGTCAATATATAAATGTCTAAAGCTAAAGATTTAAGAACTAGAAATTTAGTCATATTATTTAGATATGAAAACAAAGAATTCAATAAAATGTTTTAAAATAGTTACCTATGGTAAAGGAATATACAGCAGGTTTGCTGTTTTTTATAAGTCTTTCAGAATTATGAGTCTTTAAAACATGTATAAATTGGTAACTAGTTTCTTATTGCAGTTGTAACAAATTACCACAAATTTGGTGGCTTAAAACAACACAAATTTATTATCTTATATTTTTAGAGGTCCGAAGACCAAAAACTGTATCGCTAGACTAAAGTTAAGGTGTAAGCAGGCCTGTACTTCTTCTAGAGGCTCTAGGAAGACTTTGTTTCTTTGCCTTTTCCAGCTTCTAGGGGCCTCCTACATTCCTTGGCCTCTTCCTCCATCTTCCAAGTGCACCGCTCCAACCTCTGTTTCCATCCCTGTAGCTTCTCTCCCTAATTTTAATCCTCTGCTTCTGTTTTATAAGGACCCTTGTGATGACATTGGGCCCACCAGATAATCCAGGATAATCTCTCTATCTCAAAATCTTTAACTTAATCACATTTTCAAAGTCCCTTTTACCATATGAGGTAACAAACACACAGGTTCCAGGGTTTAGGACATGGACATCTTTGGGGGTCATTATTCAGCTTAACACAGTTGTCTTTGGCCCTCAAAGATTCACATCTACTTCATACGCAAAATAAATTCATTCCACCTCAAGGTCACCAAAAAGTCTCATCCTGTTTACAGAATCAATTCAAGTTCAAAATCTCATAAGTCTTACCCACTTGAAAATCTAAAATTTCATCATCTAAATCAGCTGTATGTGAAATTCTGAGTATAATCCATCTTGGTACAAAATTTCTTTCCATCTGTGGACCTACGAACCTAGAAAATAAGCTATCCGTTCCCAAAACACAATGATAGGACAGGCATGGGATCTCAGTTATAGATATCCTCATTCAAAAAGGGAGAAAATGGAAGGACAAAATGAGTCCCCAGATCCAAGCAATTCTGAAATCCAACAAAGTAAACTTCATTAGTTTTCGAGGCTTGGGAAAATCCTCTGTGGCTCAACGTTCTGCCTTCTAAGCCTTCAGCTCTGACTCTGAGTCATCCCTCCTTTTTCACGTGTTTCTGGATGAATAGAATTACCAACCTGTTTCCTGCCTATAGAATTTTGAGAGTCTGGTAGCTTTCTTTTTTTTTTTCCTGAGGAAGATTCGCCTGAGCCAACATCTGCTGACAATCTTCCTCTTTTTGTATGTGAGCCGCCACCACAGCATGGCCACTGACGAGTGGTGTAGGTCCATGGAACCGGACCCAGGCCACCGAAGCAAGAGTGTGCCAAACTTAACCACTAGGCCACCAGGGCTGACTCTCTGATAGCGTCTTTTATTTTCCTCTCTCTCTCTGTCCCTTTCAGTCCAAAGTAGCAGTGTTTCTGCTGGTGTATTTTCAAAAACCTTGTGATTCTTCTGTGTATGTTATGGGATTTGCCCCATTAGACAAGATGCTCCTCCACTGTTATTTCCAAGATAAATCCATCACATATTTGACTTCCACTGAGATGTCAGAGGGGATCTTTGAGTCACATGACTGATGTTTTCAAAGAGTCCTCTATGTGTCGGGATACCATTACCTTTTGTCCACTAACAAAAGATTGTCCACCCATACCCCTGGCATCAGAACAGACTTTCCTACAATAAATCTAATTGTAGTGTCATTTAAAATCTGGATAGGCTGAGAATTTTCCAAATCATCAATTCCTGGTTCCATTTTGCTTAACAGTTCTTCTCTCAATTTATATCTTTCCTTTTGCATTTTACTATATAAGCAGAAATAAGTAATCAGAACACATTCTTCAATACTTTGTTTGGGAATATTGTTAGTTGAATATCCAAGTTCATTGCTTACAACTTCTGTTTTCTATATAACTGTAGCATACTAAGAATAGCATGAAATAAACATGATTACATTTGAAATGATATAACTTAATCAAATGTACTTTATAGACATCTATATAATGTCTATATAATAACTGTACAATTGAGCTATATTTTCTGCCACTATATGACAAGGATCTCCTTTCTTCCAGTTTCTAATAACAAGTTCTTCATTTCCTTCTGAGCGCTCACCAATAGCACTCTTAACGTCTGTATTTCTACTGACAGTTTGTTTCTGATGACTTAAGTATTCTCTAAGACAATATAGATTTTCTTTATCATATTCCTCACTTCCTTCTGTGTACTCATTAGCAGAGTCCTTAATATCCATATATCTAGTAATAGTCCATTCAAGCCAATGTAAGCTTTTTCTATTGTTGTCCTCAAAGTTCTTGCAGCTTCCACCCATTCCCCAATTCGAAAGCCACTTCCACTTTTTTAGGTATTTGTTACAGCAGCATCCTATTCCAGGCAATAACATCTGTATTTGTTTCTTATTGCTACTGTAACACAGTACCACATTTTAGTGGTTTTAAACAATATGATCATCTCACAATTCTGGAGACCAGAAGTCCAAAATCAGGCTCCCAGTCAAGGTGTCAGCAAAGCTGGTTCCTTCTAGTGGCTGTAGGGGATAATCTAGTCTTTGTATCTTCCAGCTTCTAGAAGCTGACGGCACTCCTTGTCTTGTGGCCACATCACTCATCTCTGCTTCTGTGACTACATCACCTTATTTCTGCCTTCTGACTCTCCCGTCTTTTTATAAGGACTCTCATGGTGTCATTGGGCCCATCCAGATGATCTAGAATAATCTCCCTTATTAGTCACCTGATTGTAGATTTAATCACTTCCACAAAATACCTTCATAGTGACATCCAGATTACTTTTAGATTGAACAACTAGGGACTATAGCCTAGTCAAGTGCACACACAAAACTGACCATCACACTTAGATAGGATTTTTATAAACTAAATTTAAAAAGAACAGGGTTAACAGTAATAGTAGAGTGGTGGTAAATTAAATAAAACTGTGCCAATTTGCAAACTCATCATACATTTTTGATAAGTTAATATATGCTAAAAAGAATAAATAAACTATTCAACATGGAAAGAAAGGTGTGACTAAAACTAAACACTGCCTCTATAAAGTACATTTGAGTAGGTTACATAATTTCAAATTTACTCATATTTATTTCATGCTATTCTGGTATGCTTAAAGTTACCAAATAATCTTCATTTATGACATGTTTTAATGAAATATCATTTTATTGCCTGAAAAGTTATTTAAAAATTAGGTAAACATGAGGTCAGTAGTCAGTTCTGATTATAGATTGTCAACTCTATATATTGTCTCTGTCTCTAATATAAGTTGGCCTTAATTTATAAAAATACAAAGAAGCTGATCTCCTCTTTAAGTCAAGTTGTGAGAAATGCCACTAGGAAATGTAGAATAAATACAATAAATTTAAACATCCTTTGATAAGAAAATTTCATTAAGCTTAAAAGTAAGGCCAAGTTTTCATATAAACAATAGCCAGTGCTCTGCTGGAACATTTCTGGGTGGGAGTTAACCCAACGTTCACAAATATAAACACTTCTATATCTAGTATAGCTAATTTAAGTCAGGCAAAGAAGCGGGTGTATAATTTACCTCCAACAGCAGATAATCATATCACAATTAAGCTCTGGTAAAATAAATAAGAGTACAATGTGTATTTCTCTTACCATTAGTGGGAAAAATACCCCCAATCCATTGTTTCAAAACCATGTGTTTTAAAAATATGAGGTGTTTCTTGGATAATCATGTTGTTAAAATCTGACTATTGATTCATAAATGTTACTTTTAAACTCCATGGTTTAGGATACTTTAAAAAAACTCTCCATTAATTATTGTTTACTGCCTTTCAACAGACTCTCCCGCAAGATTGCAAGGCATGCAACCACATAAAACTGCACCTTTTGATCCTTTTTTCTCACAAAATAAGTTTTGTTGTTTTCATTACCATTTTTGTTTTTTGAAATTAAATAAGTATTATCACTTCAGATAAAGAAAAGGTGAAGAAATTTAGTCTCATGTATATGAGATTAAGATTTTTAAAAATGATTTTAGTTAACACTGTTTAAAAAGGATAGCTAGATTTCTATTTATCTAACTTATGGTCTCAAAGAGCCATCAATTAATCATTTATTCCATTATATTATAGGACATTTCTCCTTGTTCACATAGATTGTGAGATGTGAAAGGGCATAGAAAAACAAGTTAAGCTCTTTCATGTAAAGATTTCTTTATTATGCACCTATTATGTACTAAACACTATCCTAAACAGTAGGATACAGCAGACAACATTTTAACTTTCTAGTTTTTCCAAAACATGTTTTTCAAATCGAAATATCATTGTACCAAAAACAAAGGGGCTATCATTGCAATTTATTTTTGGTGAATACCATACAGTGATACATACAATACTGCCACTTCCTAGGGAAAAGAAGCAGCCTTGTAGACATCTAGCAAAGATGTTTTAAAAAGAGTAGTCTGAGAACTAGGAGAGCCAGGTGCCATGGACAAAATCGTGTCGTGGGGCTCAAGGGAGAAAGTTAGATTGTCAGACATAGAGTGTGGTCAACAATTTCAAATGAAATGAGGTCACCCACTTTGTCAAGCAGAAAGTCCTTGGTGTCTGTTATCAGAGTTATGAGGGAGTGCATGACAGATAGCAATGGTTTAAGGAGTGAAGAGAATGAGTCGGTGAGTACGGATTATTCATTTAAAAAACATGGTGGTGAAAAGGTGGAGAGGACAGTGGAAAGCAGGGAAAGAGAGAGGTTTGTTTATGGTTATATTTTTAGTATGAAGGAGAATTGAGCATGATTTTAGATTTAGGAGGACAGCTGGACAGAGAGAAATGAAACATGTAGAAGAAAGAGTGGAAAATTGTTGCAATGGGTTTAAAGCATAAGTATAAGGTTTAAATTTGACAGGCCACCTTCTAAAATTAACAAGTAGAAGAAGATGAAAATAAGTAAATAATAAAGTAAATCGTAATAAGTAATAATAATAATGGGTGAGTAATAATAAAGGTAATAAGAGTCAACATTATTTGACAAAATGTATATATATACACTCATATATACACACACTCAAATACACACATGTGTGTTTCTCTGTTCTAAGTACTTGATATGTTGTGGAAGGTAGTATTATTATCCTTATTTTACAGATGAGGAAACTGAGACATGGAGGGGTTAATAATTTACAGAAGTCACACAATTACTAAGAAGCAGAACCATCCACCACACTTCAATAAACCTAATTAATTCTGTAAGTGGAAATGAAAGAAACTAAGGAAATTTATTTAATCCCTCTATTTTTCGCTTGTAGGATAAGAAGAAAAGATATTTACTAAGAATGGTGGGGACAGGTATGGAAAGAGTTTTAGGATGATGTCAAAGTAAACTATGGAATCATATGTATAGATATGTGTGTTTGTGTGTGTTTTCTTTCATAAATAATACCTTTCCTTTGGAATGAGAAACTAATAAATTTTTTGTGGAATTTCAGTAGGTGTTTATCAGAAAGATTAGTGTTACTAAATTTCCTCTTTAGGTTAAAGTGTTCATTTCTTGCTTACAAGACTCTCAAAATCGGTATAGGTCTTAATGCTTTTAAAACCTCAGAACATATTAGTATTTAAGACTGGACAAGACATTCAGCTTCTATTTTCCCTTAAGGAAGCAAAAGGAATTATTCTGCATATAACTAGCTCCAACTCTCTCTGTATATGTTTTCCCCTAAAAATAATCCACTGGTCCCTGCCTTTGAGTATGGTATTATTTTGCTAGAGCTGACATAGCAAAATACCACAGATTGGGTGGCTTAAACAACAAAAATTAATTTTCTCACAGTCCTGGAGGCTAGAATCCAAGATCAAGGTGTCAGCAGGTTTGGTTTCTTCTAAGGACTCTCTCCTTGCCTTACAGATGGCCACCTTCTCTGTGTCCTCACATGGTCATCCCTTGTTCTGTGTTGTCTGTGTCCTAATCTCTTCTTATAAAGACACCAGTCGCATTGGATTAGGGCCTACCCATATGACCTCATTTTACCTTAATTACCTCTTTAAAGGCCCTATCTCCAGTAACATTCACTTTCTGAGGTACTGGGGGTTAGGATTTCAACATATGGATTTGGCCTGAGGGGGATGGGGGTGGGGAAAACACAATTTGGTCCATAACAAATATCGTTAAAAGAATTTTATGCAAATCAAAACTACCTTGATCACCTTATACCTGTCAGAATGGCTATAATTACCAAGACAAAAAACAACAAATGTTGAAAAGGATGTAGAGAAAAGGGAACCCTCATGCAGTGCTGGTGGGAATGCAAACTGGTGCAGCCACTGTGGAAAACAGTATGGAGATTTCTCAAAAAATTAAAAATAGAAATAGCATACGATCCAGCAATCCAACTACTGGGTATTTATCCAAAGAACTTGAAATCAATGATCCAAAAAGATTTATGCACCCCTATGTTCATTGCAAGATTACTCACAATAGCCAAGACATTGAAGCAATCCAAGTGCCCTTCTACAAATGAATGGATCAAGAAGATATGGTATATATATACAGTGGAATACTACTCAGCCATAAAAAAAGGCAAAATCGTCCCATTTGCAACAACACGGATGGACCCAGAGGGTATGATGTTAAGCGAAATAAGCCAAACAGAGAAAGACAAATACTGCATGATTTTACTCATATGTGGATGATAACAAATACACAGATAAAGAGAACAGATTAGTGGTTACTAGAGGAGAAGGGGGTTGGGAGGTGAGTGAAAGGGGTAAAAGGACGCATACCTATGGTGATAGACAATAATTAGACTACTGGGAGTGAGCATGATGATGTCTATCCAGAAACTGATAAATAATAATGTACAACCGAAATTACACGTTATAAACCATTACGATCTCAATAAAATTACTGGGGGAAAAAAGGAATCTTAAATTTTTGTTCATCTGTTTGGTTAGAACATGAGTGGAATTACTTCAAAAGCAGGTTTGGGGCTATGCTTTTCCTCAGCATCTTTAGCACTCTGGAATAAAAATGAACCAATAATGATGAGCCTTGATACACTGATATTTGTTTTTCTTTACTAATAAGTAGAGGACAAAGTTGAAAACAATTAACAAATTTAGTGTTTTGGGAATCAAGAAAAAAAACTGCCAGCAACCCTTCTGCATTAAGACTTTGTCGAAACAGCAATAAACTTGCTCCAGTGGCTGCTTCAGACTGAGTTGAGTCACTTTACCTTTACAATCAAATACTGCTGTTTCTTGGCTGGATTAGTTTGGCCAGGCACTGTGGTAGGCACTCTATTGTCATTGCGTTAATCTTCATACAAACTGTCAGTTGATGTAATGTTTTCCCGAATTTTCACTTGAGGCTTAACAGGTTATATCACAACAGTGATCAGAACCTGGACTGGAATCCAAGTCTCACTTATTCCAAAGCCCATGTTTTTAATCTTAACAGAATACTAACTTATCAAATATCTCTAGGTGTCAAGTAACATAATGATTATGAGGACTGAATAATGTGACTAAGATCTTACTATCTTCAAAATGAGTAAAATGAATTGCTGAAAACCTGATTTTGTGATGGCAATGGGTAAAGAAAGATTTAGATATTACATTTGAACCTTTCAATATAATTTGTACTCTTTAATAGAAAATACTAATAGTCCCACAATCGGGCAAATGACGCTATTGATTTTGTGGAACTTAAATGGCAGCACAGCATGAAATGGTTTGCTGCATTAAGTATATGTGTACAGCTAAGCTACATGGGACATAAGTCATGAAAAAATATGACTCTACAAAAGTAGCTCTATCAGCATTATTAAACAAAAATGTTACCTCATTCATGATGATTACCAGAGGGAAGACTCATTTGACTCATGGTTCATGTTTTCAATGCTAACAATCTTTGACATCATTATTATATATAAATTGCATTATATCTGACTTTCCAAATGAAGAATGTTGAAGAAACACAGAATCACATATTTCCATAACACTTAGTATATATTAAAAGCACAATAAATATTTTTGGAACAAATGAAATAAAGGAAAAGCAAAAGAATCAATAAGTGAGCATTATATATTAATTTATTCACACCTAAAGTCAAAAGAGTAACAGCTCATGTTAATAAAGGATATTTTAATATCAGTGAAATAAAACTGTCCAATATTTTCTACAAAGAATAAATAAATATAATTTCTATAGATTTCTAAACCTGATATAAAGCCCTTCTGCTAAAGAGATGAGTGCAAGTAAAAAAATACTATTACTTATGAAATGATAGAGCCTTTAATATTTCATTTCAAATGAGACTAAGCAGAGTCTGTTCTTGGTAGGTAATAAAGAATATTTGACAAACTGAATTAAATAAGGCAAGAATAAAAATGATAATTTAACATTAGAGTCTATAGGGAGGTGATAATTTCAGATTCTAATATTATCTTGTGCAAAAGTATTATACTACTTGACAACTAACAGAGATTCTGTCTCCTCAATCGAAGATAAGAAAATACTGAGTTTAGGCAAAGATCATCTTTTGTTAGGATGATTCAAATCCAGACACTAAATTCGTTTCTAGCTTTACTGCCAAACCAATCACTTTTGCAAGGAATTCAGTAATAAAGAAAAAAGGAGCACTTACTATGCACTCACCAAGTAAAGTAAACAGTGCTATAGATTTGATTCATGTGCTATGTCCAAGAAATTTTGTGCACAGGGGAAACAAGAATGGCATATGTGGATATAACTGTGAGCCATATTTGGAAGTCTCTTCTATTTTAAGAAGCCATCTGTCACCAGATGATTTTAAAGTAAGATACATGTTTGTTGTCTTAATATTATTCTCAGAAAATATTAATAACTTGATGCATAAGCAAAAGTCATTGATTTACCCTTATGGTTATTGGTCAGAGTTCATTACAATGTTACAAAACTGGCAATTGAGACCATCTTCTCCACGAAGCCCCTGTCATCATCCCGACTGGCAGAGATTTCATTTTACTCTGAGTGCCTGTAAAATCCTGTTTATATTCATACCACCCTTGTGTCATATTAACTTGTAGTTATTTCTGCTGATAAAATTTTCCCTACTACCTTATAAATTCCATGAGGGAAAAAATCTTGATTTGCAGAGAGTACATAATTCTTTCCTTTGCTGAATATTCACTGATTGCTTATCAAGTCTCAGCAACTCTGCAGCCAGGGTCACACTGCCCCAAAGGCATTTGCAACAACAGTCAACAGTGTGTCCTGAGGGCCTACAATGGGCTGGGGCTGGAGATATGCTGATGCTCAAGACACAGTGTCTCATACAACAAAGCCACTATTTCAATAAAAAGAAAATAACACTATCATAATAAAGCTAGTTGCAAACTGTGGAAACTGTGGAAGACACGCTTATCACTGGCTTGAGATGATTGTATGTGTGTGTGTATGTATATCACGTGAGTGTTGAGAAAAAGCTACACTGAAACCTGAAGTATGAACACAAGTTAATCAAGTGAAATATAGGTGAGATAGGTAAGGAAACAGCACATTCAATATTTATCTAGAGACAAGGGAGAGAATGTCCCACTCAATACATTGCAATTGTTGAGCAGAGTAGACATTTAATAAATCTGAATAGAATGGTTTAATTTGGGTATACATTCAAGAAATAGAGACTTATCCTCCCTTATCTTTGAATTTGTGTAGTTCATATATGCAAATTACACAAAAAGAAAACCCTACATTAGAGTATATAGAAAATTCATGCATTGCTTTACACTTCCTATAGCTTAAATAACCCATTTGTCATTAATACCTCTTCAGAATGACAGATTGTGTTATGTCATGTGCTAAATACAAATATCAATCTGAAATTTTGCTACTTTCCAATTTGCTCCCTTACGTTGTGAATATATTTTAATAATAGCAATGGAGGTAAATCAGAGAGTGAGGAAAATATTATGGAGTTTACAAAAATAAGTTATAAATAAATGTCTGTCTAATGCTATATAAGAGGTATTTCATCAATTATTGAATTTGGCTTCTAAGTATAAATACATGGCTCATGACATCTTAATGAAAAATTACTTAGGACCTTATGCTTCGATTTTTATTATTTCTGAAACAAATGTTCATCTTCTCACTGACCTCTGTTCTCTAGTTAACTCTGGCACAGTAGGAAGGTTATTGTAAATGTCTTTTGAGTGGTGAATAAATTAATCTCATTGTCCCTTGTTACCCACCAAACTAATAGGTGCAACTTACAAGCACTTTCTCAGACACTAGCTGTTCCAGACTTAAGTAACTCTGTCATCCTAAGCATGTAGGTTACTTGTCAGATGACCCGCCGTGTCAATTCCTCTCACCATATCTCGCCCATTCAAATTCCCAGAGTTTTGTGAATATAACAAAAGCACAGAACAAAAACATTCTACAAAGGTTTTGCCATTTCAGACTTTCATGGATTACTGATAAATTCTGTTCTTAGCCATCACTTTACACATACAGGTTTCTAAGCAACTTTATCCTGCAAGTTCAAAAGGGACAAGCAAAAGGAACCTATGGAAATGTGTTTTATTACATGATACAGGCATTCTTGTATATCTGACACATACTTATATTTATCAACATTCCTTTTTATTTTATTTTTTTTCAGGTTTGATTTAGTATTGTTTCTATCTTGGCACTCAACCAAACGTAAATTATCAGCAGTTCTCAAGTTGCAATGGGTGGGAGACAGAGAAGTATTTGGATTTTTGGAAAATCAAATGTTTCTAAAGATAGGAATTCACTCTGTCATCTTGAATATATCACTTTCTATTGTTTTTTTCATCTGCACTCCCAATTACTTTTTTGCTACTCATATAAGCATATCCTATTATTATAGCATGAGTACCTTCTGTCACGTAATTCCAAGAAAAAATTCCTCCAGTGTCCAGAACACGTATCAGTCAAGCGTACATGCTCAATAAACACTGTGAGATGATTGAGGAACTATAGAACCCTAAGCCTTCTTCACCCACAGAAGTTCGTCTCGTTAGGGACCCTCCACTTTTTTAACTCACAGTATTTGAAAGTTTGAAGGGAGAAATGACATCTGTTCTTCAAAATCTTTATACACTATAGTGGTCATTTTGCATGCTAGCCAGATTCTACTAATTTAGAATGATGTAGTTTTAAAAAAAATGAGTCAATTAAGGAAAATGAATGCAAAAACTCATAATGGTTTGTGCTAATTGAGTGCTTACTAAATACTAGGCACTGTACTAAGCAACATACATTATCTCATTGAATCTCATCAACCCTCTGAGATTGCTACTAACATTATCCTTGTTTCTAAAAGAGGAAACTGAGGCAAGGAGAGGTGAATAATTTGCCAAAGGACACAGCTTCTAAGTGGTGAACAGTGAGGGAGGGGCTGGGTTGAATCCAGCTAGATAATCTGGCTCTAGAATCCCTGCTTTTAACCAATATCCTGTATTGTCTCTCATACTTTCTCTTAGAAGTTTAAGTCTCTATACTCCTTCTCCCTAATAATCACAACAGTCCAACCAGGCCAGCAATATAAGTCAAAGAATTGCTTTTACTCTCCCAATAAAGCCTTAAGACAAGCCCTCTAACAACCTAATTATATGGCCGATGCATAGCAAATTCATAATAAACCTAGTTACTTTTATTATCTACTAAGTGATGAGTTCTGTTTTAGATTATAAGGAGTGGAGAAAAGAGTATATGTAATGGACCCTGCCAAGAAGAACTTGACATTTCTTTGGGGAGATCACACAGACAAAAATGAAACAAAAGAAAAGCATATGATAGTAACTAACGAAGTGATAAGGATGTGAAGCACACACAAGTCATGGATGTTTTTTAAAAGAGGGACATCACTGTGGGCTTCAGTTCTGCAAAAAATCTTCATCCTTTAATGGTATGAAGGGATTCCAGCTGAATTATAAAGATCCCTAAAATATAGACTAGTTGAAAGGCCATAATATCTCTTCCATTCTAGTTTAGCAACATAAGTAAAGACGTAGAGTATTAGAAAAGAATATGATATGTTCTTGAGACAAAAAGGGTGTGAGAAGGACTGGAGGAAAGGGTCAGTTTTATACAGTAGAGAGATTTCTAGTGAGATGGATCAACTAGATTGAAATAACATGAAACCTGGAGAGGAGGTAAATGAATTACAATTTGAGATGCAAAAAATAGTGAGTCAAGCAGTGTTTTAGGGAATAACTCAGTGAAAACATTGTCGTGCACGATAGAAACGTCTAGAAACTGAAGGCAGGGAAAGGGAAAGCAAGTAGAATATTAGCAATTATTCAATAATAAAGAAATGAAAACATGGCCTATAATGGCAACAATGGATAAGAAAAGTACTTGGTGAATAAATGGCTCAGGGGACATAGGAGCAGAGGGAGTCAAAATAGTAATAATTGTGAGGTTAGATCCTGATAAGGAAGAAAAGTAATTACCAACAATGAAAATAGGAGGGGTTCTGATTTTTAGGTGGGAAAATGACTTTGGTATGTTAATTATGAGTTGACATTAAGAACATAAAAGAAAACTTTCAATAAACATCTAGAGATTTTACCCTGTTCCATTAGAGAGGAGATAAATTAGCAAATTTGGACTTAGGGTAATAATAAATAATGAAGGCCCCAATATGAATTATCACAATGATTGAGCTTTTTAAAAGGGAAAATATGGGGCCAGCCCAGTGGCACAAGTGGTTAAGTGCGTGTACTCCGCTGCGGTGGCCCAGGGTTCTCCGGTTCGGATCCTGGGCGCGCACCAACGCACTGCTTGTCGAGCCGTGCTGTGGCGGCATCCCATATAAAGTAGAGGAAGATGGGCACGGATGTTAGCCCAGGGCCAATCTTCCTCAGCAAAAAAAGAGGAGGATTGGCATTGGATGTTAGCTCAGGGCTGGTCCTCCTCACAAAAAAATAAATAAATAAAGTAAAATAAAAGGGAAAATATACCGACTGGGAGGGAGAATGTTTCTACAAGAACTGCACTTATACCATCGGAAACACAAAATACAGGGTGGAGCACTTGTTAGTGTAGGAAAGTGAGAGGGACAACATTAAATGGCTTATTTCTTGGTCCAGGTTTGGTCAAAAAAAAAAAAGAAAAAGAAAAAAAATTGAGTGTGGTCAACAGAGAACTAATTGAAGAGCAAAGTGAGAAGTGTAGGATAATAAGTATAATGCAGGTAAAGAAAAAAGCAGATTAATAGATATGATAGAATAGGCTAGATGCAATGTAATCAGATTGTGTTCAAAGAGAAAGAACACGAAGTTCCAGGACTTTAGGTAGAGAAGTATCAAGGAGTGATCAGATCCAGGCTATTGTCAAGCTAATAGTGGAAAGCGAAAACAGAGAATAAGAGCCAAAAAGTGTCATTGAAAACTGTGGGGATATTAATAAGCGCACTAAGGCATCAACAAGAATGCTGTCATTGTCAAGGAAGATTGTGTGAGAGGGAAGGAAAAGAAGAAGGAAGACCATTGGGTTTAAATTACCTAAGGAAATGGAAAGGAACCATGATGTGTAGTTGGAAGAGAATATTGGTTAACACTTAGCTTTATCAATTGATCAGTAAAACAGAACTACACATTGCAAATTCTACTTTGCGGAAATCTAAAAAAGTTAATGAGGTTTTCAGCAACTGACAACATTTATTTGAATATGGCATCAAGTATTATTGACACTGCTATTCTGCAAGAGTGACAATCTAAGCCACATGCTATGTTATAGTAGGTGTTGCAAATAAGGCTAACTACGAAAAGTTTTGGAATATAATTTATTCATCTTTACGTATGCCATTTTTAAAGCTATATAATTAAAATTCAATTAAGGAAAAATCTATACACGGATCTCTGTCCTAGGAAACTTATATTCACATAATGGTCTGTTTTAGTATAAATTCTTTCTTTCTTTCTTTAATTTTTCTTTTTCTTTTTTGTTCTTGCGGTAACATTGGTTTATAACATTGTATAAATCTCAGGTGTACATCATTATACTTCTATTTCTGCATAGAAGTATAAATTCTTTTAACATTCTCTCTCTCAGCATTTTTACCAGATATGTTATACTGAAAAGCTCAGATTAGCAAGTTGAATATATAGATAATATTTCTTAATTTCTGGTAAACTTTGTTTATTCTTGCATTATATGCCTAAAAAACTGGGCACATAATAAAGGGCATATGAATCAAAATATCTTGCACTTTTAAACAATAAGAGGCAACTTCTATTCTACAAATTATCATCATCTTTCAAGAGGAACCTTGGATTCACTTGTGTCCTTACCTATTTCCACAGATGCTCTACTGTTTTCTTAAGAATTTTGAATTCATCATCCAGCCCCTCAAAGACCTATTTATAATTCACAGTACATTGATTTCACCTGCTGAATTCATGCCACAAATCTCTCAAAAGGAAAGTTTTAATATGTAGACTTTCTTTTATTACTTCCTATGAAAAATGCCTCTCTAACACTACATCACAGATTTTTTTCCCTTAGTTGCCATTTACAACTTACTTCATTCAACTTAAAACCACAAAAGAAATTTATCAGTCACATGGCTTACACAGAAATGTGGGGCAATTAAAGTGACTTAATAGCAACTAATCTCGAGGGACTTGTAAGAAAAATTCAGTATAGTTTGAGCTAATTCTGAAAAAGTTTATACTCTTGAAGGTGACAGAATCAATTCAGTGCCATTAAATCCACTAACCTTTCCATAGTTTTGTTACATCTTTTCCCCACTAGATGATCCTTTCCTATCTCATTTTATATCTTCACCATCAAATGTAGATTGATTTATAGTTCATAGATAAAGCCAGATATTATTGTCATGGCCCACTATTGGTTGTCAATAAATATTATATAACAAATAAAACAACAAAGAAAACGAGTTTCAAAAAGTCAGGCCAAATTTTAATGTATTACTTAGGACATTCTGCAGATAGGCTAATAGTCACTTATATAACTGTTGATTGCAGAAGTTGCAAATTCTTCCCCTCCATGTGTGTGTGCTGCCCCTTTGCAGCTCCTCCCATCAATGTGAGTCTATTTCTCCATGCCCTGAATCTGGACTTGGCCATGGGACTTGCCTTGACCAATAACATATTAGTAAATATAGCTTGGAAAATGTTTGCGTATTAGGACAAGCTCTTTCTTGGAACCCTGAGACCATCCCAAGCTAGCCTGTTGGATAAGGAGAGACGTGCGGCTCAGTAACCCAGAACATAGCCTGCCAACCATCAGATATATGAGAGAGACCATCTTTGACCAGCTAGCTGGCCAGAGATCTGAAAAGCTGATACAGACCAGAACTACCTAGCTAACCCATAGAATAGTGGGATGAATAATCAGTTGTTGTTTTAAGACATTGAATTCTGGGATGATTTGTTATGCAATCAGATCTAATTGATATAAACTAATCTCTCAACTCCTAGACTAGGGATTAAAAAAGAAATATATGCAATTAAGTTTGAACTGCCATTTAATACAAAAATGACTCAAATCAGGGATTAGTAATTTCACTTTCCCCACCCTCACTCACCTACTGAGACTTTACTTGGCAGTGATACAATATTGAGAAGTTAATTCATATCTGAATCACTATCTGCTCCCCAAGTCCACCTAGTATCTCTATAATTCTTTATCTTATGAGAGATAGATAAGCCTGCCACTTTCCTCTCCATCCTTCTCTCCATTCCTAATCAGATTCACTAACTGTAACAATTTTAGAGCCCACCATAAGGCTCTAGTGAAGCTCAAGTTTCATAATAACTATTGGCCCTTACTCTCTTCTACATGGACGTTACGCAGCAGTTTCTGATGATGCAAACAGAATCTTGTCAGACCATCTAATATAATCTCCTGGGGCAGTCTTCTGAGCCTGAACACCTTTGCAGACAACTTTTCAGCTCCTGTCTTGTTAAGATTGTAATTCTCGACATAAGAATCCTAGCATTTGACCACATTTCCTTCTACTCTTTCCATTGCTGTCAGCTATTCGGACACATATATGAAAAATTGGGCAGCTTTGAGTCTGTGAATAATCCTAATGCTGACAACTGAAGACTTTTGAGTTTTCCTTGTTAATTCTTTACCTCCAAGACCTAGACCACACGTCAGAATGACCTTGCAAAACTTCAGCAGAATATTCTACACGTGACTCAGAGATCTTTTTTCTTTCTCTAGCGTAATGTTCCTCATGAATTTTTCCACTCCTCATATTAAGCAGCCTTTACCCATAGTTCCAATGTCTCTTGTTCAAGTATGTCATCGCCCTCTAGGGATCTGGTCTTGATCGCTGTTGTGGGGTAAGAGATTTTAGAACAATCATGCCTGTGAAGGGGATCAGAATATACCCTTGCAAAATATGCCACTTTGGCATAAGGATTATTTTAAGCTGAGGGCAGTTAAGAAACAGCAGATGTAGGAAAAGCTCTCTACGCTCCCCCTATCTACTCCAAAATAAGGCATAAATTTCCCGTTTGTGAAGATGTCTCCTCTCTCATACCAGGAAGAGAAGAACAATCATTATTTCTGGAGATGGAGATAGCACTGAAATGAGCCTGCACAAACAACACTTTACGAAATAACCCTTATCTTCCATTAATTTCTCCCATATATTTGCCTTCCCACAATTTACTGTCTCTAGATGCTCAAACCTCTCTCCTTTGTTTAGACATATCTTTGCAATTTATCACCCTTTGTGAAAATGATATCTAAGCCATTGGGTCTAGCTGCCTCTTTGGGTCTTCACTTCTTTTCTATGAAGGCCTCCATGTACATGTAAAAATTAACATCAAGAAACATGTATGCCTTTTCTCCTGTCCAGTATTTTCACCATAAGCATTTTTGCCATAGACATCTTTGCTGCAAGCACTTTTGCTGCAAATATTTTCACCACATAACTAATTGGTCATAAGGCAATTTTGCCATAAAAAAGATAAAATAACTGGTTGACAGTTTGGTTTCATTTATCCATTGATGCAGTTCTCCAACTTTTATGTTATGTAAACCTTAGCTCCACATTTCCCATAGAACTTTGGAACGTCTGTCAATGGACATGTGACAATATGTCAAGAACAAACAATAGTGTAGAATGCTTTTCACAATGCAATACAGAGCTCAGTTACAAAAATGCATCCTAGTATTTGGAAACTGATACCTCTCTTAATGAAGGAAGAAATTTTAGCAAAAAACAAAAAAGTGTGATGGATGCCAAATGATGAAATGAATCAATAAGCAAAACAAATGTATAAAATTATGAACAAAAGACTTCGAAGATAAGTGCGTAGGTACAACCCACAACATTAAATAAGTTATTTGCACAGTATTGCCAGGAAGCTACACACATTTTAAATGTATTCAAATATTTTGCATTTTGCAATAAAGTCGTTTTAATTTGGTTACTTATTTTTCATGTTTCATTATGTCCTTTTTAATGTTCCTCTTTTATTTTACATCATTGTATCTTTTACAGGAAATTGTTTTATGGCCAATTAGTTATGAGGTGAAAATGCTTACGGTAAAGATGTCTATGGCAAAGATGCTTGCCGTGAAAGTACCTAGAATTACCTTTTCTCCCGTTAAGCTGTTTTTTTGTCAGTTTAATTCACGTTTCACTGACCAAAACCTAAGAAGATAGAGGAAAAGTGTTTCCTCCCCGAAACTTGCCTCGGGCCATCTTCTGTGAGAGACTGCAATATCTTACAAAATTTTGAATTCATGGAAGCCCTTTTGAACACTAATTTACCGCCTGCAACTTAATCAGGCAGAGATCCCGGGTTCTCTTTTCCTTCACATTAATCATGACTCACTCTAGATTCTCCTCTCCGTTATCAACGACCATGTTACCCTCTCTTTTCTTTTAGACCATAAAAATGACTTGCCTCACTATTTGCTGACTCCCTATGCACAACTTTTCTTTTATTGTTATCATTTTCTTATCTTAGTAATTTCAATATATAATAAGAAAATGTTTCGTTATACCTTTCCAATAGTTGCAATTATCTAAATAGGTAATCTGAAAATTGCTTTAGCTAATAAATGTAAGATGAATAAAAGTCATTTCTTTATTTCATGAAATCTGAATAGTTGAACAGCTAAAATTCTTACATTTTGAGAATGAATGCCTGTATGATATATACAAAGCAAATTAAAAATAAATACATTTTAAAAGCTGATATTTTTTACCTTTGAAATTGCAAAAAGAAAAAATTAACATAATCAAATGTACTATTAGGCATTCATAAAAGGATATGGAACTACCCTCTTTAAAGGAAAAGAAGAAGACATTTCCAGTGAAATATAACTGTAATTTAAAAGCAAGGCATATTGCCACTAGTTGTTATGAAAAAATAATCTAAAAGTACTCTAAAAGTACTATGAAATCATTAATTACATTTTTGGATTCTAATACACAAACATGAGAATGATATCTCAGTGTAACCTGTTGAAAATATCAAGGAGGATATGGGACAAAGGTCAATGTCCATAAACAAGGAAAAAGAGAGGAAGATAGGAGGCAACTACCATGTCATGCAACAAGTGCTGCTAATGCAATTCAAATTCTAAATATGCATATTTATGAGATTTGACCTATTTTAATATTTACAAGAGATTATCTTTAAAGTTATTTATTTTTATTTACTCCGTGAAATATTTTAGATTTACAGAAGAGTGGAATAATATAATGATTTACCAAATCTTATTATTTTGCTATAAATGTCTCAAGTTTTTAAAAACAAACGTATTATAGATATAATTGGAACCACATAGCCCTCTCAATATCATTTCTCTGTTACTCTCCAGAGAAAACAAAATGTTAATGTTGGTGGCCATGATTTTTTTAAATGTTATTTACTTTTTATTTTGAGCTAATTTTAGACTTTTTATTTTGAGATAATGTTAGACTTACAGAAAAGTTTCAAAATTAATACAGAGAATTCACTTCTATTTCTAATGATAACATCTCACATCTCACATAACCATCACATAAGTATCAAAAAAGGATCACGTGTACTAAGTTTTAAAAATATTACTGCATATGTTTTTATCCAAAAACAATACATAGCATTGTGTAGGATATTTTTCAACATCACATGTCACATCAAACTAATATCATTTGGCAACAGTTTGGTGTGCTGTATTATTTTGTTTCAATCAAATCATATTTAAGCTAATAACTGTGGATAGATGTAGCACTAGGTTTTTTTTAACAGTTGTGCAACATATCATTTTCTCTAAAAGTAGAATTGCCTAAATTTACTCTAAAAGTGGGAATTGCTAGATGAAAGGATATGTACCTTTTCAATATTTCAAAATATTGCAAAATGGCTCTCCAAAGTCGTTGTTCAAAATTGTCATTCTCACCAATAGTGTATTAAAGTTTTGGTTTCTCCACATTATCAAACTTTAAAAAAAATTTTGCCAAAGTTATGGCTGGAAAATGGCATCTCCTTGTTTGGGAATTTTCTTGATGATTGGTGAGGTTTAATACAGTTTAATATGATTATGTTTCCTTTTCTGGGAATTGCCTCCTGTCATAACATGCCTATATTTCATATTAGTCTTCATAGTGATACATTATAAACTCTAGTAGTAATCCTTTATTGCTTTTAGGAGACCCAAATATCTTTTGCTAGTGTTTGCTTTGCCTTTTAAATTTCTTTATATCGTCTGCTGCAAAGAGTTTTTAATTTCAATGAGGTAAAATATAACAGTTTCTGATATGTTTTGTGTCTAATTTTTGACATATGTTCCTATCCTGAGTTCATAAAGACATTCTTCTACATTTTCTTTGATATTAAAAAAAAAAATCACATTTACATCTTTAATGCATTTGGAATTTATTTTTGAGTACACTATGAGCTAGAGGTAGAATTTTGCTTTATTTCTTAGGTACAAATTGTATTAGCGTAATTTATTAAATGCAGTTCATTATTTTTCTTCTGATCTGTAAAGCCAGCTTGGTAATGTATAACAAATTTACCTACAAGATGCGAATGCACAGATCTGCTTCTGAGCCCTCTGTTTTATTTAATTATCCTTTTGGTAACATCACATTGTTTTGATATTTATAGTTTTTAATAAGTAAAGATAATTGTCAGGGAAAGACTACAAATTTATATTTCTGCAAAATTACCTTAGCGATTGTTGGAATTTCGCTCTTCCGTGTGAATTTTAGGACCAGCATGTGAAGTTTCACCAAAAAGTCATTTTGGCGCTTTGAAATGCATTCATCTTACAGAAAATTTGGGGCATACTTCCATAGCTATGGAAATTGAGTTTTCCCATGATGAAAATGACATTTTCTCCCTTTATTTAAAGTCATCCTTTATGTCCACTAACATTTCGTAATTTGCTACATTAAGGTCTTGTGCATCCTTTGTTTTTATCGATAGTTGAAGAGGAGCTTTGTTTAATTGCATGTCTTAATTGGTTATTGAATGTAGGGACACCACTTGACTTTATTTTAAGCAATGTTTGTTCTTTTTTTTTTAAAAAAACCCTTTGCTCTGGCTGGCTAAAATAAAACAGAATGAATCCTATAGAATAAGGATACTGTTTTGTAAAACTGAAACATGTATACTGAATCACAATGTAAAATGCAAAAATTTACTAAATACAAAATTTTAACATGGATTAGAGTCAAGTTCGAAGCCAGTGAGGTTTTATTTTCAGTGAGAATATGTAGATGTACCATCACTGACTTCGTATGTCTGAAACAAACTTGATTTCCCTTCATTTTGGATAAGAGTTTGGTCAACTATGGAATTATATATTTTCTTAGCAGTATGAAGATATTACTGGTGAGAGATATTGCTGGTGAGAAGTCTGCTTAAATCCAATTGTCCTTCCTCTGTAGATGATCTGTCAATTCCTTCTGGTAGCGTCTTAAGGTTTTCCCTTTTTAATGATTCTCTGAAGTTTTACTTTGACGGCTGACAATTTTATTACTCTTCTCGGCATTCAGAATGCATTTTCAACCTAAGGACCCATTTCTTCACTTCTAGTAAACTCCCTTATCTCTTTGCAGGTTACTTCTCTGTCCTTCCCTCTCTTCCTTGCCTTTTGACAGCATCTACTAGCTATAAGCATGGTGAACCTACCAGCTTATCCTCCAAGTTTCACAACTGCTCTCGTGTTTTTTGTGTTATTTTTTCTCTAATTTACAGATTAATTCCTCATTAATTAATTAGCATCCTATTTGTGCATTCTAACTTTCACTGGTACAGCATAAACTTTATTCTATCAATTGGGATTTCTTTTTAATTATTGTATTTTATATATCTTTTATTATAATGACCATACGTTTCATTTCCAAGATTTGTGGTTTTACTAGTTATTTTTTACTCATAATTTCAGGCTCTTTGATTTCACTATTTCTTGTCTTTTTAATAGGTATGTTTTCCTTTCTCTCTTTGATGAACCCCCCAAAATCTTGTAAAAGTCTACTTCAGATTGTTCTATTATTTTCATTTTCATTCGTTTCCTGATTGGTGTTTTTTTTTGTGTGTGTGTGTGAGAAAGATTAGCCCCGAGCTAACATCTGTTGCCAATCCTCCTCTGTTTGCTGAGGAAAACTGGCCCTGGGCTGACATCCGTGCCCATCTTCCTTTACTTTATATGGGAAGTCGCCACAGCATGGCTTGACAAGCGGATCCCAACCTGTGAACCCCAGGTCGCCACACTGGAGTGCACACACGTAACTGCTACACCACTGGGCTGGCCCCTGATTGGTGTTTTTTTTTAGCTGTCTTTCTTAAAAATCCATGTAGTGCAAAAATTGAATTGGCAGGCTCCCCTTGAGTAAACAGGTTATTTTTTTAACCTCTCTTCCTGCACTCTCTCCTTTCAGTTGGGTAGCTCCACAGTTCCCCTCATTTGGCCTCTGGGCCTTTACCAGCAGCCCTGTCTTTCATGATTCACTTGGGTTTTTGCTCCATAGGGCATATGAGAACTTGCAGAGCCATCAACCTGCAAAAGACTGGTGTCAGGGTTGGTCACTAGGCTGTTTCTGTAGGCTCTAAGCCTCTGGGGTAGTAACTTCTATCCTGCTGGACGTTGGCCCAGGCGGCAGATGGCAAAGCTTTCTTTCAGCCTCGTTTTCCCGGTGGGGAAGCCTCACCCCCGTCCCTGGCTTAAGCAAGCTCTGTTTAGCTCTTGTTTCTCTATAGGATCCATAGCCTAGGGGCTCAGAAGTCTGATGTTCCAGCCATTCTCAATGCTTTGTATTTCTGTTCTGTTTATCATTCAAGGAAAATTTTATCTTGTTTTTTGAAATTAGCAATCTCTTCTTAATTTTTATTTTTTTAAAAAAAATTATCAATCACTGCTATGTTTTTAAAACCAGAGACAGCCTTAAAGTGTAAATTTTCAACATTGTCTTGGACAGAGGTCTTGGCTTTTTATATACAAAAAGTAAACTATGGCGTTTTTCTCTTCCCATACTTTGAATTCCTGGAGGTTAGAAACAGGACTTTTTCATCTTTATTCACCCATCCCTGATAATCTATGGCACACTGTAAGCACTTGATACATATTTAACTGTATTCAATGACTCTTGTCATCCCATCTTTTAAAACATCAGAGCAAAAACTTCATTCTACATGAGTTGGGAAGATAGAGAAGAGAGCCTTCATCCTACACTTTTCCCATAGTCACATATATGAAGAATCTAAGTCTGAATGTGATTTGCACAAGTATTTAGCCCTCTCTGATATCTTTCAATACTTAACCACACTTTCATGAATTTATTTTTTTGGTAACTGGTAACAGATGTAACAAATGAAATGTATTATTCCAGATTTATCAAAACAGAATACCAAGACAAAAATGAATTTTCCATCTTACTTGTGTTTATTTGTATGACAGTAACGCATTTGTTTTTTAGTGGGGGGTTGTTTTGTTTTGTTTGTCATGGTGCTTTTATTTTTTGGTCTGGCAAATCAAACTATAAATTCTACAAAACTTCAAGAGAAGATTGCAATGGTTAAACAAACTAGCAACTTCTTGGTGGGGGTGGGGGGTGGTTAAGAGAATATTTAGAAAAGTTCATGTAAATTATCAATGTAGACTAATCTTAATTAATTTTTAAATTCTATTCTGATGTTAGTACACTACCTCATGTCTGTAATTATTGTAATTATTTCTGATTGTTTAACTACTCTAATAGATATTCTAAAAATAACTTAGGACAAAGATAATTGTCCTAAATAATCCACAAATGTGTCACAAATACAATAATATAAAGTTTTAAATTAAATAAAATTATGCTTATTTGTAAGTTCTTTACGTACTCTCTCTCACAAAATCTTCACAAATAATTTATGAGTTGGTTTCTCATTTTGTGGGTGAGGAAATTGACGGTATCACACAAGAAATAAATAGCAAACTGGGATGTGAATCCCAACTTGACTGATTCCAAACTCCTAGCCATTATGTTTCACTTCCCCTCTACACATGTGCATTAATACCTACAACACGAAAGTGTTATTGGTTTTTCTTGCTTTGATTTTGGATAGGAGGATTAGAATAGTTTCATTGTATGTATACTCTGATTAGTATGTTTTCAGTTTAATTTACCACTGTGGAAACATGATCTGTAATATTGCAACAATCTCCTATGGCATCTCTGCCTTCAGACGTGATGGCCCTTAAACTTCGTCGAATATAACATAGCCAGAGTGATCTTCATAAAACAAAAAACCTATTATATATGGTACCTTACAACACTCTATTGTTTTCCCTTCACCTACTGAATAAAATCAAACTCCTTATCTTGGATATTAGGATGTCAATGTTTGTTGCAGCACACTCACAATAGCCAAAATGTAGAAACAACCCAAGTGTCCATAAACAGATTAATGGATAGACAAAATGTGGCATATACATACAATAGAGTAATATTCAGCCATAAAAACAGGAGGGAACTGCTGACACACGCTACAACATAGGTGAACTTTGAAAACATTATGCTACGTGAAATAAGCCACACAGAAGGACAAATATTGTATGACTTCACTTACATGAAACATCTAGAATAGGTAAATACATAGAGAAAGAAAGTAGATTAAAAGCTACCAGGGGGGGCCAGCCCGGTGGCACAAGTGGTTAAGTGCACACGCTCCGCTGCGGCAGCCTGGGGTTCACCGGTTCGGATCCCGGGCGTGCACTGATGCACTGCTTGTCAAGCCATGCTGTGGCGGAGTCCCATATAAAGTGGAGGAAGATGGGCACGGATGTTAGCCCAGGGCCAGTCTTCCTCAGCAAAAAAAAAGAGGAGGATTGGCAGATGTTAGCACAGGGCTGATCTCCTCACAGAAAAAAAAAAAAAAGCTACCAGGAGCTTCAGGGAGGGTGACTGGGGAGTAATTGCTTAAATAGTTTCTGTTTAAAGTGATAAAAATGTTTTGGAAAGAGATAGTAGTGATGGTTGCACAATATTGTGAATGTAATTAATGTCACTGAATCATACAATCAAAAATGGCAAATTTTGTTTCATAAAAATTTTTTTACCTAATTTTAAAAATTAATAATACCCAAAACTATTGAGTTGTACATTTTTAATGGGTGAATTGTATGGTATGTAAATTACATCTCAATAAAAGTTTTTTTTAACGTTTCTTATCCTAGCAGACTAAATCCTTCAATATAGGACCCCTCCCTAGGACCCTAGCTTCACGTCACACCAGTTCATGCCATACAACCCATGTTCTAATCACACCAAATGACACGTGACTCCTTGTCTACCCTGTGCTTTTTCATGTCTTCATACTCAAAATTTTCTGAGCCCTTAGTCTAGGAAAGTAGTTTGCAATCTTTTTGATCTGAGGACTTTCACACTCTTAAAAATGATTGAGGACTCCAAAGAAATTTTGTGTGAGTTATGTCTATAGCTATTTACCATATTAGAAATTTAAACTGAAAAATTTGTTTTGTGTGTCTTTCTTTTAAAATAACAAAAATGAATTGATTGAATATTAATATAAATAACATCTTCTAAGAAAATATCCATATTTTTTAAATGAGAAAAAGAGCATTGTTTTATAATTTTACATATTTGTTTAATGTCTGGATTACTAGAAGACAGCTGGATTCTCACATCTACTTCATCCTATCTGTTGTGCTGTTTTACTTGAAGTAAGCGAAGAAAATTCAGTCTCATACAGCTATGAAGCTGGAAAAGGGAGGAGTGTTTTAACAGCCCTTTCAGATAATTCTGGATATTCTTTCATACCACACCAACATATGACAAGTGGTAGTTACTTAAAGGTTAGCTTCAATGTGAAATCAGAAACCATAGTGATGAACTTTTCATACTCTATTACATTAAAATTCATTGGTCTACCTTGCATTTTGAATGGATCATTTCCTCACGCATGAATTTATCATGTCATTTGGAAAATAGTGGTTCTTTAAGTTATGCATATCTTCCAAATGTAGACACATTTCATTATGCAATACCCAAAAAATCACAATAGTAATATTACCACCCATCTCATCAGAAAAGCCTTTAAATGTTGAGAAGCTATCAAGCATACTATGCTAGATATGAGTCTTCTAAAATTCTCATTTTTACTTGAAAGCTTGATTTTCATTATTTGCAACACAAACTGTAGGTCATTTCACTCATAGTGACAGACTCATTGTATTTAGTCTTTAGAAAATGTTTGCCACACACCTAGGTTTGAATAACAAGTTTGTCCGTTCCTCTTTCTTTCAAAAGGTGTTCCTTAAGAGAAGCATGAACTCAAATAATCACACAAATACATAGTTTCCTTCAGGCAACCATTGCACTTCAAAACGCTACAGAATTGCCTTATGTGTATTTCATCACACAGAATATTAAAGAGATGTGTACGGAAAGATCAAAATTTAATAAAATTAATTTTTTTTACTCTTTCTTCAATGACGTTCTTAAGTGAAACTGGCTTTTTTTTTTCCTGCTATTAAGTGGCAGTGAAAAATACAATAACTACTAGTACAGTTTAGTGCCACTGCCTTGATTAGAGCTCAGTTGCCAACAATGTAGCCACGACTGCTTTTGTATCATCAGTGCAAATGTCAACACAGTGAAAAGGTAATTACCTGGTATTATTATGAAAATAGTTTTGATCTCTTAGACTCCTTGCACTTGGATTGGGGATCCCAAGGGAACTACACTTGAGGACTACAGTCTAGAATTATTCTTCCTCCTCTTCTCCTCTTCCACCTGGCCCAATCAACTGACAGATTCCTATTGATTCTTTAAATTTCCTCAACTCAGCTCAGTGGCATCTTCCACCCTTCCCCAGGCAGATTTTTTATTCTCTAAGGCCTTTAGTAGCGAGCCCCAGTGGTCTAGTGGTTAAGATTCAGCACTCTCACCACCGGCTGGGGTTTGTTTCCCAGTCAGGAAACCACACCACCTGCCTGTTGGTTGTCATACTGTGCCAGCTGCGTGTTGCTGTGATGTTGAAAGCTATGCCACTGGTATTTCAAATACTAGCAGGGTCACCCATGGTGGGCAGGTTTCAGTGGAGCTTCCAGACGAAGACAGAGTAGGAAGAAGGACATAGCCACCCACTTCAGAAAAAATTGGCCATGAAAACCATATGAATAGCAGCAGAGCGTTGTCTGATATAGTGCCAGAAAATGAGAGGATGGTGCCAAAAGACCAGGCAGGGTTTCGCTCTGTTGAACACAGGATCTCTAGGAGTCAGAATGGACTCAACGACACTAAGGACAAAGGCCTTTAGTATCTTGTGGATTCTATTGAATTACAATATTTGTTTACTTGTAGTTTTCTTCTTAAATTGTGGCTTCTAAAGGTCTATGGACTCATATTCATCTTTATATCCAGGGTGCCTGACAAAGAATCTGGAGCACATAAAAGGAATGAATAAGTTAAGGAATACATTGTGGATACCATGTGAGCATTTCCAACTCTGAATTGTATTAGAATAGGAAAATGGAGGACAGAAGAGTGTTATAGTGTAAATTTCATAGAGATACACCCAAAGAATCAACAAATCTCAAATATGTCTGAACTCTATATTCAGTACAGTTATAGTTGCATTTTCACACACACACACACACACACACACACAGGAAAGCCAACATGGCAGGTGGTGAAATATACAAATTGATATAAAATTATCAGTAAGTATGTTAACCTAGAGAATAAAGAAATGAGAATGTGTATTTGCAAAGGAAATGCCTGAACTGATTTGGAAAAGCAGAGTAGGATTTGAATAAGCAAAGAGGATTGTGAAGGATATTAAATGTTGAAAGTACAAAATGAACAGTGGCAGGCATAGCACGGGATGACAATGTACAATATGAAGTTTGACCTAAAAATATCTATTCTTTTATGTAGGTAAACATATTAGTAGATGCTGGATCTCACTAGTTATCAGGTAAATATAAGTTGACTTTTTTTACATATTAGTCATAAGCTAATAAAAATTATAAAAATCATTGTTGGCAAAAGTATGGGGAAATAGGCCTATTCATAGATAGCTGATGAAAATGTAAATTAATATGGTCTTTTTGGAGAGAAATTTGACCAGCTGTAAAAAATAAACACTGATCGAGTTTGCAATTTTATTTCTAGGACTCTACGCTAAAGAAATACTCACATGTGTGAATAAACATATTTATATGCACAAATTTTCATTCTGACATTGTAGGTAATGATGAGACACCAGAAAGAACCTAAATGCTTACCAATAAGAAAATGGTTAAATAAATTAATTTATCTTTAGTATAGAATTAGGTACATTAGTATAATTAGTATAGAACTATTCAAAAGAATAAGATAGAGCCTTATATACTGAAATGAAAGCTTCTGAAGATATACGGTAAGTGAAAAAGAAGCAGTTGAATAATGCATATAGAATCATTCCAATATTGTAATTACAAATGACATACACACATACACAAAGGAAATTCTAGGGGCATGACAGCTGCCAATTATGGGTAAGTAAATGGAATTGATGCTGCAGTGATGAGGCAGAAATTTCATTTTTAAATCCATATTACTTGAACATTTTAAAATAAATGTATATATTATTTTGCCATTTAAAAAGTAACAAAAAAGATTGACCTCAGTGTAGTGAAATTGGAAAAGTGGGAAATACATGGAAATCACACAGAGATAAAGAAAAGAGGGAAGTTGTATGAGGAATATGAAGATAGTTCTTGTAAAAGTTGGATGACAAGAAAGAGGTTTCTCTGAATTATGTGGATAATCCATACAACATTATGTTTGAATGATTATGTCCCATAAAATATTAAAAATATTTTAAAATATTAGATCATTTCTTTAATAACACTTTCTCATCAAGACTGTTTTATATATATATTTATATACACACACAAAAATAATCTCTGATATTTGTTTGAGAAAATATAATTAATTGAATGTAACTAGACAGATATTCTTAAAGATATAATTTCATCCACTGGAAGAAAATAAAATCAGCATAGTTTTATACTGAAAAATTATTTTCCATGCATTTAATACACTTATTTATAGGAAACAATATGAAGGGATATAGTGAAAGTTCCGTGATTAGAAGCTAATAATCACAATATACATGCCGTACATGCTAGCAGTTAATTGCTGTTTTGACTTTTGGGGGGGTCAGTTGATATAGTTGCATTTATTCTTTCAATATAAACTCTAGGAAAATGTAATTGCTTCATGCAATTACCACTCTAATTTCTCTACTAACCCAAATGATAGTCATTTCCACCAAACTATTTAAACATAAATTGTTGTACTTACTTTCAACAATTACTTGTCTGTCTTCCCAGTTATCTTTAATAAGTTGTATATTTCCAAAGTGTGCATCACTGTAAAAGATTCGGTTGGCACCTTTTCTGCTTTGATTATAGTCAAAAGCCAAGGCTATGACATTCTTGAAATAATGTGGATTCTCATATGGCCTTATTGGTGAATTTAAATTGGTTTCATCAGAAAGATGTATACTTTTTAATATTGTTCTCCCCGAATACAACAAATAGCCTTCATGCCTTAGGCAAGTAACTCCATCCTTTGCCAAATATCCATGGGCACAAGCGCAAGTTCTCCGGGAATTTCCTCGATAAAGACAGAGTTGCAGACATCCACCATTGTCCTTGGCACAAACATTGGTCCCTGAGGAGAAAAAAAAGATACACATACACACACAAACGTATGCTTGTGTTTTTTCTTCTGTTTTTCAAATAGCTTTTTTTCTTATAGAAATATTAAAAATTTAATGTTGAATATTCTGAATTTTTATTCAGTTTTTAGACTGGTCAGTAAAATAAACACTATAAAGTACTGATTTTTTTAACCACACCAGTTTAAAATCTTGGATTTCTTATTTCAAAGATCATATCCTTCTGCTTTCTTCATCATCCAAATAAAAGCATTAAAAATTTCCCTTAATCAGACAGTTAAGTGTGTAACTCTTTTTTGAAACTTGATACTGAGATTACAATAGGTTTTACGTATTGTAATCTTTGGCACAACTAACTGATTCACTCAAAATATGAACTGAATTCACCAAAAAAATATACACTACTTTAAACTCTGTGTCTATGAAGGATGTAAGGTATCAAAGAAATTTATAGCTCCAATGTGCCTAACATCCTAAGTACATAAGTTTTTTACTCCAGTTTTGAGTGAAGATGTAATATGATATTAAGATTTCTCCATCAGGCTAATTCTCCTCTATGAATCCATCATCATCTCCAAAATTATTATATCTTCCTTTGATGTCAAGAAAATTAATTATAATTTATTTTAATGGACATTATTTCAATGGAGGTAAAATTTTTTAAAAATATCCAAATCACTGTCATATCAATTTCAAAATACACATTCTAAGGAAGTGATGACTTTGGACATATTTCACGCTAACATCAACTGATTAAGGGAGCCACAATCACTTTATATTTTCAAATACAATCCAAAACAAACATTTTAGCTGCTTTTTACTCTCTAATATCCTAATTGTCCTTTGTATTTTTCATTGAATATGTATGTTTACCAAGTTTTTCCATATTACTTGGCCCAAACCTATACTGAAAACATGCCAGGTATATAACATGTTTATATACATGCACTATTCTAGGCAAAAATATCTATGTGTGAACTATTATATAGTCATTGTATTAGTACTCTATGATTTTTGTGGGAAATGAGATGTAAAAAAAGTAGGATTTTGAGGTTTTGGACTCACATAAGAATTACTCCCTAACTTAAGTTTTATAAATGTTAAAAAATAAAATAAGAGAGGGGCCTGCCCAGCGGTGTAGTGCTTAAGTTCATGCGCTTGGCTTTGGTGGCCCGGGGTTCACAGGTTTGGATCCCAGGCGTGGACTTATGCACCGCTCATCAAGCCATGCTGTGGCGGCATCCCATATATAAAATAGAGGAAAATGGGCACAGATGTTAGCTCAAGGCCAATCTTCCTCAGCAAAAAGAGGAAGATTGGCAACGGATGTTAGCTCATGGCCAACCTCCTTCACCAAAAAAAAGAGAAAGAAATAGCATAAAATGTATTTATTATATAGGAATGCTGACCTTTCTCTCTTACTCGGTTAAAGATTTTAACCTCCTTTAGGTTGACTCCAAGACCCGTTCTCATGGTTACGGTTTCTGTGGCATCATTCTTGTGGCCCCTTCTGATGGACCCGTTGGCATGTGCTCTGCCAAGAAGATGAACATACATGATCAACAATCTTTAACTAATTCAAATCAAACCAGTTATTTAAGCTGAAGATGACAGATGGCCTAGCAGAAGGGCAAGAAATCAACTTTTGTCTGTGACATTGAAACAGTTGAACCTGGAAGAGCAAGAGTGACTGCCTTTGCTGTGGAAATCACATAGCTTTGTGGAATCCTTTTAGTGACCTTGCTAAGGAATGGCTAATCCTACAAGGGTAAAGCAGCTGGCACTGAAATAACATTTGGAGACTCAAAAACTTATGAAAAAATAAATTACCTGTCAGACCAGTAGATGTAAGCCCCGAAGACCGCAACGGAAAACATATCCACATTGCTCCCTGACAGCACCATCTCGCGATTCCCTCCAGTCTCAAGGTCGATTCTTTCTATCTTGTCTGTACGAGCATCACACCAGTACAATTTATTTTCCTAAAGATCAATTGAAAAGTAATATTACAAGCTCTTTTGATTAAGTGTTTTATTAAGAAAATAAGAAAGCACTAAAAGTGGACTAATGAAAGTTGGCAGTTAATGCACTTTAAATGCTTAAAGAAAAAAATCCAACAGACCTCATAGTCAATGGAGATGCCATTCGGCCATGCTATTCCCATGCTTACAAGGACAACCTTCTCTGAGCCATCTAAGCGAGTCTTTCCAATGCAGGGCATCTGTCCCCATTCAGTCCAGAACAAGTAGCTGAAATTAAATTGTTGATTTATAGAAATATGCAGATAAACACAAAAAGATTTATTATTAATAATAACAGCAGTAACATTCATACTAACAGAACAAAACTAATACATTTTAGAAATCAATATACATGTGTGATTGTTTGCAATAAAATAATTTTTTATTGTAAAAAGTGTTTAACCATTCATAGAAATGATGAGGGTGGATTCCAAATCCTACCAAAATACCTTTTGTACATGCTGCTACCTGTCTGAAATGCTCTTGTCCAACCTGCTTGCCTAATTTGCTCCTGTTTTTCATATCTCAAACATCATGTCTTTCAAGAAGCCTTCTGTATTCTCTCTGATTATTGCACCATGTACTCTGCTTCATAGCATGGATTAGAGTAGCAAATTTACACTTATATTTCTTTACAATGGTATTTTTTATTAATATTTTTTGCCCCCAGCAGACTGTAAGATCAATGAGGACAGTGATCTTTTCTCTCTTTTTTTTTTTTGTGAGGAAGATCGGCCCTGATCTAATATCTGCCAATCCTCCTCTTTTTCTTGAGGAAGACTGGCCGTGGGCTAACATCCATGCCCATCTTCCTCTACTCTATATGGGACGCTGCCACAGCATGGCTTGACAAGCGGTGCGTCTGGTGCGCGCCCAGGATCCGAACCAGCAAACCTGGGCCGCTGCAGCGGAGCACGCACACTTAACCGCTTGTGCCACTGGGCTGGCCCTGTTCTTTTTTCTTTTTTATTCACTATTACACCAACAGCACTAGGTAATTAGAATTTGTTTTTTAAATAAAAATTAGTTGTAGGTAAATATTTAATTTGTGAAGGTACACATGAATGCATTATAACTTTCATTTCTGTCCAGTTAGACTGCTAAATGTAACTATTCTCAACTGAATTTTACAAATTATCTTGTGAAGCCATCTTAAAACACAGATTTATACAAAAGCAAACATTCTTATATTAGTAATCTCGTAATACAAAATGTAACGTGGAAGGACTGTGGAAGAACATGAAATATATAAAGAAAATCCACAGTATGCTGAAATAAAACAACATGTCAAAAAATGAAATGTAGAAAAACAGAAGGTATATAATCCATACTTTCTTTCACTCCTTCATTCAACAAATACAATGTTTACATTACAAAACACAAATCCATGCTTTCAGATAAATAAGATCCATTCTTTGAAGTTATACCCATTGAAGTTTTTCTTCAACGGTCAGATAACAGCAATGACAAAAGTTCGGAAAAATATGGCAATCATTGATTCATTCAGGCAAAAATGAGTGTGTATTCTGTGCATATTTGAATACATATATATGATTGATCATACACGAGAAAGTGAGACTGCATATAGAAAAAATCAAAGATCTACATTCATATTTTGTATTCACTCAATAGAGTTCTTTATCCACGAAAAAAGATATTTACACTACATAAAAATATATGTACTCCTTTATGCATATTGTTTTGATTTATTTTAAAATTTGATTTTTTTCCCCTAAAAATGCTGTATAAAATAAATGCATTGGACTTTTACAATCAGATAAAAAAGAGGTGTGGTTAGAGTCCCAAGTATATTAATCTTGAAGAAAGTTTCATTCAGATTTACAAGCTCTATAAATCAGAAAGGGAAAACTTCGTAGCCAGATATCCAACTAATATTTTATTGGTTAGATCTAGGTTGAAGTAGGCATGAAAAAAATCTATACTTGTATTAAAGTTAAACTTTAAGGGAGACTCTCATTGTACTAAAAATAATGATTTAACTGGGAGGTAAAATTTGTTGCTCCATTTAACTTTTTAAGGGCAAATTTCAGCCTTAATAATGATCTTAAAATGACTAGTCAGTCATTATGTTAAATGGCAGGGGATTTTACACTGTGAAGGAGGCATTTCGAGAGCCAGGACGGACATGTGATTACTTATTCCATCTGATTCTTGTCATCTACTTTTAACATACTCCAGAGTTCAAATATGGAAGGAATGGTGTATAATATACCTTTTAGTTAATAGTAATCTGCTTTGAATGCACTAAATAAGTAATAAAAATATTATTTTGAGTGAGTAGACTGAATTAGCCGTTTACAATATTTAGTCCTAAATCTCACAGCTACAGAAATTGTGGCTCAGGAAGTTAATGATCCAGTCACATGGCTGATAAGGGTCCAAGCCAGGAACTATACTCAGGCTTCACTAACTCAGGCCTGTACTGTTTTCTCTAAGTGTCTACCAAATGTAAATATAATACAACAATATAATAATGTTAGATTAAATGTTATTTTTCCCTGGGTATAAGGAGTATAACAAAGATCTCCATACTTAAAAACACAAAACAAAACTTGACAAAGGTCTTAGTATTGAGAAAAGTCTCTCCCTTTCTTTTTTTCCCAGGTAGTCCCTACTCATTTTAAATTTGCTGTGCTTCCATGCAGGAGGCTGGGATGAATGGCAATAAAACTAGGGATAAAAATTATTCAAAATAAAACTGTCTTGAATACAGATTTTACTCAAATTTTCAGTAGTGATTTGATAAACTATCATAATATATGAAGCCACATCTGACTGCAGAAATCATTTTTACGGTTAAATAATTTATCAACTTAATAAACTAAAAGATTCTACACCTACCAAAATTAAGCAACATTTTATGAATGTCAGGCAAAGAATAATTTATTTGGTTCTTAAACTGAAATTGAAAGCAAAGAATTGAATAGAATTAGCACCTTGAACACCTTCAGGGATTATAAACCAAATGTACAGAACAACAGTCTGAGAATATAAAACTGCAGGGAGAAACTTATGAATAATTTAAGATAGTAATTTACATAGATGTACTTGAGATATCTTTAGTGAACATAGATTCTTCATATCTAAACATGATCTTTAGCAATGGGGAGAAATGAAAATGCTTGTCACTGGTTTCTGAGACTCCACGGAAATTAAGATTGAGTGATATGATGTCATTACATATTGATGTTGTCCCCATTTGAGTTCAAATTATGCTGTAGTGAACTATTTTTTTGGATTGTATGATATAGTCAAGAAAACTGCCTTTAGAGTATTAGCTTGGTAAGTCTAGTCCTGAAAATACTTCTCAAGTCTATCCCAGACCCAGAAATTTTCAAAATTGTCAAAATCAAATGCTATGTTGTATAATCGAATTTTCTCTGGATAATAATTTGTCCCAAACTGAAAAGTCCCTTATTTACAGAGGCTTGCATTTACAGAATTTAAAAACTTAAAATTTTAAAAAGGACATTCAAAAGTGGTTTGAAGGATTAGAGGAATATCATCAGAAATCATCATAACACGAATATCCCTATTGTCTTAATTAGACACAGAAGTTCTTGGCAGGAAAATGTGCAATGAATACATATCATGAGTTAATTCCAATTAATTATTGATATTTGGACAATAAGGAAAAGGCTTCATTTTGCAGCATTGGAGTTCTCAAAGGCCTAGCATACACTTACTGGTCCCCAAAAGTTTATTGAATTTATCATATGACAATTGTACTGATGTCAAAATTAGTTTACACACAAGTATACTTATAAAGGAAAAGAAATGTTTTTCTGTCACAATTAGTTAGATTCAAGCTGAAAAAGATACATTCAAAGTATTATAAATGTTCTTGAATAATTTCAAAGAAATGTTTTTGAGAAATAAAGCTAACACGGAAACAAATCCTTGACTTTGGTGAGGGAAAGGTAAAGGAGTGTAGGGAAGAAAGAAATTAATAAGTCTAAATTGTTAAAAAAGAAAACAGTATTAAATGTGATTCTTTTATTTTAGATATATGAACAATAGTGAAAAGCAACTAATTTGAATCATTTTCTTTGAATTTAAGATTCTCTTCTTTGACTGCTAAACTGTTTCCCTTGAGTATAGATCTGGATTGCAATTTTTACAATAAACTCACCATTTCTTCCCATTTCTATGCCTTCTCTAAGATAGCACGATTTAGATACTTTATCAGATATGTTAAAGAAAACCTGAGATACGCAAAAATTTCCACACTGGCACAAAAGTGAAGATCATGTAATTCTCTTATATAGGTAGTTGCCTTGGCTGAGAAGACAATCAGGAATGTGACTGTGTTCTCTGCTAGATTGGAGGTCAACAGTGTGTTACTATATCTGCAAATATAAACAAAACAAAAAAACCCCAAAACCGTACAAAGGAACAATAGTAGCTAGCTTTTTTGTGAGCATGAGCTTTTATTTGACAAAAACTGCTTGTACTTTTCAATCTTAGCAGTTTCACTAGAATCACTTAAAACTCATACTAATTGAACACCTTGTAGGCCAACACATCAATGTCTCCATCATCAGGGCATAAGCAAAATAATAGTATTGTAAAAGTTTGAATACATTTCACAAATACATGAATAGGCATCCTTCATCCCATATGAGGAATATGGTGCAATGGAGACCCTTCTCTATTCCTGTGAGGGCTTCTTCACATTTCCTTTTTCTTCATTTATGTGCAGTTTTGTTGAGAAAGATTACATGCCAATCCTAAAACACTTTTCAAGTCCTAAACGTGTTACCATTGCTTAGAGGTTCCTGTAATATAGAAAGAACTCAACCACAGATAGCAGAACACTCTGCAATAGGAAGAGAGTCTAGAGACAGCATAACCTTGAACACTACTTTAAAATTTTTTTTTTTGTCAGTGATTTAGTCAGTGATTCTCAAATGTATTCTTTCACTGCAGTCATGCACTCATTCAAAACATATTAATTAGGTACCTATTATGTGCTAGGAGCTGATGATAAGAAATAAATTGGACTTAGTGACCCTCATGAAGCTCACTGTTTAACGGTAGAGGCAAATGGGTAAATAAATAACTACCTGAGAAAAATGCTAACAGAAATACTTAAAACTTTCTAGTTGTAAGTCTCTATAAGTCGTGAAAGTAGGAGTTTTAACATTGAAAATGCTGAAATGCTGTGATGAGAGAAGTTGTCATTCTCATAAACAACTTCAGAAATGAACATTTCTTTTGAGTGAAAATAAAGATACAGGCCATCTGGGTTGTTCTCTCTTTCTATTTAAGCTTAAAAAAATATTTTTAAGTTATCATTGTTCTATAGGTCTCACTGTGGTTTCTATTATTCTTAACCTCTACATTAGATTCCTTTTTGATTCACTGCTTTGCAATATTGAGTAATTATATAAAACAATTATTATGTGTATGTCCAGCCAACACCAGAGAAGTATGGAGGAAAATTCTTCACAAAGACAGACTTCTTTGGCATCTGTAATCTCATAGTACGTTAGGCTTATCAGCCTATATTATATTTAGTTTCTTATTTTATTTATGTATTTACACCCCACCTCATTGCCTATCCTTTCATTTTAATAAACACATACATATACATGCACATATACATATATGATATTAGTTTGCTATTTACGTGTTTAACAATGATTTTCTTGAGTGAACGGTCCACATTTTATTCATTTTTGATATCTTCAATATATAATATTGGATGTTTCCCTACAATCCATGAACTTTTCTATGAAAATATTTAACACCTAGACTCCTTCCTAGTGCTCATGAGCTGATTTAGAATTCTTAAAATATTATACAGAAAATTTTTGATTTGTTTCAAGACCCCCATCCTATCAGTCATATCCAACCTACCCTGGATATTCCACACTGAAAGAAACTGAGGCAATTTCTATAGGCAAATAGAGAAAGAAATCTTTCAAACTTCTCTTTTACCATTTTATGGCAATTTTATGGGTCAGATCCCCTTAAGAAATTAGGGAAAGGGCACACATTTGTGCGTGGCTATTCTCTGGTTTGGTGGTCTGGGCCAGGGGGTCTCCCTTGCTGTGGGAGTGGCATGACCTCTCTGGTTTTTCTTTCTCCTCCACCAAGCACATAGCTGCAATGATAGCCCAGGACATCTTGATCACTTCTAGTACTTCTTCCCTCCTTTTAGTGGGAGAGGTAAGATCCAATACTCATGTTTAGAGGTTAAGCTTATGGTAAAAGACTAGTTAAGACCAAACTAGCTTTGAAAGAAGGGTGTCTGCAGTAGAATTTTTGAGAAAATTCCTAGTGAAAAATAGTGTGACAGTTTTCCTTCATTTGTCATTATACTTTGTTCTTATGCCTCTCTCAGAGATCTGTACAGAAAGACGGCTGTGATTTGGGGCATGAGTGCTGTATTCCTGAGTTACTTGACCATCAGGTATCTTAATATTATATACTAGCACTCCAATTCCATTATTTCTATTGAAAATCAAATTTAATTCCATTTCTGTTTTTTATGTGTCACCTTGCCTTAAGATGAAAAACATACTCTAGGAGATGGTGTTAAACTATGCTATATTCTTGCTATCTCAACAGATGTTAAGCTGTCATCCAAGACTTTCTGTATATTGTTGACCATATTCTAAAATCATTCAGAGACCATTTGACAATATATGCTTGTCGAACACCAAGATCCTATATCAAACCGAATCTTTGCCATGGAAAGAAACACTATTCAATAAGTTCCTTATGGTCATAAAAATATAAAGCTAAATTAAGACAGGCAATGTGCATCCTTGGTGCCTAAAAAGAAAAAAAAATCACCAAGTATTTGCACTTCACTTAGAGATCATAACCATGAGGTTAACCAACATTTTTGGTATCATACTGTGACTTCGCTTTTTTGTTCTAAGTAGAAGATGACTTTTTAGCATAAAGAAAATTATTCCATTTCAGTTTTTTAAAAGAAAGTGATGCCTTACCAAAAAAAGTCAATGGAGGGGAAAAACTGATTTTTCAAGCTGAACTAAATTCATACGTGCTTTCTATTTTGCATTTGGCTACATTTTAAAAGACTTCAAGTCTCCATTGTTCTAAAACAGGCTTCCTGCCCACTTTTCAAGGCACATTTATATCTTGGATTCAGCTAATTTCCTCCATTATGGTTCACCTTTTCCCTTGGCAATCCCACCTGCCATATTTTAACTTCAAACAGAATATTAAAATGCTGTACTTTATTCCTATGATATGAATGACACTTAAATGTTTACATAATATTACTTGGACATCAATGTTTGAATAACTTTTACTTGGACATCAATGTTTGAATAACTTTTACATAGGCTGGTCATTTTTAACGCTTTTATTCCCCTCTGAACTCAAGTCAGTAAATCTGTGGATAACATATAGGGAGACAGATATCACTAATATTTCCAAGCAGTAATAAACATTTCCTGAAAATAAGCTTAATATTTAAAAATGGCATTAATTCTTAACTATGAATCTTGAAAAATATCTATCCATGTGACTTAATTAAAATTTAAGAAATGTTTTTAAGAAGTGAGGGTATAGAGGCAAATAATATTCAAAATATTGCTACATATGTCAAAGATTTTTTGTTTTCTGGGATAAAATGTAAATCTTATTTTGGAGGCTCAAAATTAAGAAATCAAAAATATTTACTGAGATCCTCCAGGTGAGTCAGTGCTGAGCTCATAGTTGCAATAGACAGAAGTGGAAAATCTAAGAGACATCTGGAGAAAAGAGATGACAGATAGAAATAGGCGGTAAAAAACTCCAGAAAACCTAAAGTAAGTTTCAATCTTATCAGGACAAAAGAACCGTGATAACACAAAAAGAGATGCCATGATTAGGAAAGGAAATCAGTACACAAGAGGTAGGAGGATATGTTCAATTTCAGTGACAGTTGGACATTCAAACAAATAATTTCTAAAGGATCTTGGAAATATAAGTAAAGAGATGAAGATGAGATTTGGGAGTAAGGTAGCGATTAAAGTCCAAAACATGAAAATAAGTTTAAAGGATAAATATAGCAAGAGAGAATGGCATACAAAGCCTTAAACGAGGAGAAAGAAGTTCAGAGGAGATAAATAACGCTCAGAGGAGATATACAGAGGGGGTCAGAGAGAACAAGAAAACTCAGAATTAGAGAACGTAACAGAGAATAAATTCTTGAGTGGATAATCAATGGAGGAAAATGTCAAGGAGAAGGCAAATGGTGTGAAACCTGAAGAAAAAAATCTCTGGATTTGGCTATGGATAAATTTGGAAATTTCTAGAAAGAATAGAAGCTGAAAACCCATTTTGGAAGTTTAGTGAAGAGGCAATGTGTAGAGGCCTCTATTCTAAGAAGTTGGGAAGTAAACATGCAGAGAGAAAAAAGACGTTGGCAATTTTTTTCAAATAAGAGAGATCTGAGCCTATTTGAAAGCAAAGGGAAAGACTGCATTGAAAGGTAAAAATTAAAGATGATAGAATAGAAAAGAATAGTTATTGCATGAGATGCCTGAGGAAATACATGCCATTGTGTCCAGAATAAAAGTGATGCAGATTTAAGGAAGAAAGAAAACTTTCTCTGAGGTTATACTCACTTATTTCAAAACATTCACAGTATGAATTCACACATTCTATTTTCCCATACCACCACATCATCACTTCATGTCACAATTAACCAGCAAATTTATTTAATTGCTTTACTACTCACTGACATTTTCTCCCTCCACTGCTAACACACTTAGGGACTTTATGACTCATGTTGATGATCTGTGAACATCCCAGCTCACAGTTTCTCATCTTTATCTGTTCCAGGAAACGACATCTCTCTTTTGCCTCTGCCTTACATAAGCAAGGCTACAAACTAATTTTAATTAACACATGAAAATGATCTATTTCCAATTTCACCAATTCTGAAATCATCTTCTCCTAATTTATAGAGTTGTCTGGGTCATTCCCGCCTGCTGAACCTTCACTCTTTACTCTTACCCTGGTCTCCTGCTCTTGGTTTCCCTCCATTCCATAACTAGCTTCTAGATCTCACCTCCTGACTGGCAACTCCTGGTTACTCCATTACAATTGCCAGCTTGAATCTGTCACCTCCTACTCCCTTTTTGGCTTATTTTTTCATTTTTTTGCTACTGCCCAAGTTGCCGAGCATTATTACTCAAGGTCATATAAATATTTTAATTAGATTCTAGAAATCTATCCCAGCTGGACTCATGTTGCTTGAAATCTTTTTATTCATATTGTATTTTATTCCTTTCTATTCACCTTTCTATTCATAGTTTCAGCAAAACTTACCTATTCATTTAAAGCTGCTAACCTTACTCATTGACTGTGACCTATGAGTTTCTTCAAGTTTACTAATTTTAACCTCTAAAATATAGTCTATTGCCATATTCTGTTTCTTCTTTCACTTCATCTCCAAAAGTAGAAGAGGAAGAGAACCTCTGCTAATTTGATCCTCTCATTTAAATTTACCTTATTTGATCCTCCCAAGAATCCAAAAGGATATAGACATTTGAGATCAAGATATTTCAAAAGATTTCAAAGGTAGGAAATATTCAAGCTGGGGTTCCAAACTGTAGTAGACACTGTTGGTATTCCACTTAGACACCCTCAGATCCTGCTTACTATTTCTATGTATTCCAGTGCCCGGCCTCTGTGTCCTTTGCCTCTAACAGCTCACATAGGTGACTTTCTTCAGAGGACAGCCTCTAGAATCACTTCCTTCACAAGTAGTAATGAAAGCCAGAAATCTTGGGAGTGTATGTCTCCCCAGAGTGTATTACTCTTACCCAATGAATGATTGGGTGAGTCTAAAAGCCGAGCTACCTTGCTTTGAAGTGAGCTTTATACTCCCGAGTCCTCAAGGAAACAGTCTGAGGCCTGGACTTTGCTCATAGCTGAACCTTTACTTGGTCTCTTCCTCTTTCCTATCCTGTTTCTCTCACTTCCTGATTTGAATTCTCACTCCAGATTCCCATTTCTGAGATGTAAGACACAAATCTTGTCTATCTGCTTTCTGTCCCCTATTCTTCCTGCTCCATTCTATTGCTTCTTCCTTGCCAAGTTTCCTCCTACACTCCCTGGAATTTGTCTCCTTTTCACGCGCATTTTCACCCTCTTCCTTCCTGCCAGTTTCTTCTCTTACGCCTATGAATATGTGCAGTACCCCCTGACTTCCATACGAAGAAAAACTTGCTCCATACCCTACTATCTTCTCAACATACCTTCTATATTTTCCTCTTTCCCTTTATTATCCAAGTTTTTGTCACTGTACTCTAAGAATGCTAGCTCCACTTTCTAGTTATTTTTCACTTATTAATTCTTTATATTTGGCTTCTGCTCTTACCAATCTCCTGAAATTGATAATAATTAACAGTATCATCCTGATCAATTATATGTTCTCTTCTCTGCTTTTATCCTTCTAATCTCTTTATTGCTGGCCCACTCTTCTTCCTAAAACTCTCTTCCCTTGATTTCCATGATACACTAACTTTCTGAGGACTTAAAATGGCTGTTTTTCTCTCTTTTGATTTATTGTTGATTTCCTTTTTTTCCTCTTAATCATTTCATTCCCTAACTGTAAATATTCTTCATTTTTGTCCTTATACTTCTTTTTTCTGTACTGTTTCTTAGCTAAACTCATCTGCTACCATGTTTTTTTCTAGAGTCTAAACTCTGGTGGAACAAGTAGGAAATGACTTTGTATTTATCCAACTCATGATTCCATTTATGTTCCATTGAATATCTCTTCTCTAGAATTTGCTATCTCAGGAAAATCCATGACTTTCAAGATTATTTTAAAGATTTTATTTATTTTATTTTTTCCCCCCAAAGCCCCAGTAGATAGTTGTATGTCATAGCTGCACATCCTTCTAGTTGCTGTATGTGGGACTCGGCCTCAGGATGGACAGAGAAGTGGTGCCTCGATGCGCACCCGGGATCCGAACCCGGGCCACCAGCATTGCAGCGCGCGCACTTAACCACCAAGCCACAGGGCCGGCCCTCAAGATTATTTTAAAGAACAGAATCATATTGTTAGGATTAATTTTCAGGCATAAAAGACTAGATCTGTTTAAATCCAAACTTAAATCTCATATCTATTTTAAAATTCTCTTCCCTCTCTCCAACTTTGACCTGACTCCCCCTGGCTTGAAATCTTGCAGCAAGAAGGTGACACAATTTTTATATTTACTGCTCTTTTCTATTTATTTTAGTCTCCCCTGACATATTTGCCTCTAGCTCTCTCCATTACTTGGCTTGAGGGCAGAGAAAGGACCCCACCCCCTCCATATTACTCTCCTTGGGATGATAAATAACCATTTCTAAGAATCCCCCAATTTAAAGAATGCTACAACTTCAATAAACTCTCATCACACTTCTGATCTGCTTATGTGGGTTGTCTGAGGCCAAGAGGAAGCTTAGGACAGAGGCTCCAGGACCAGTTTGGATTTCAGTTGGTAAACAAAAAGGCGTCATCATGGTAATTTCTTTAAAATGTGAGGAACCCTATTGCCTATTTTATGACCCCAACTTATCTTCCAGCTACGTCATCTACTCTTCTCCACGTGGACCTCATGTACTAATACTCTTGCCAATGGCCTTTGCTTTGCCATTACCAATCTTGGATTATTCTATTTCTTCCTCATATAATATATTCCCACTCCATCTCAGAAGCCTTTCTCCTTCAAGTCCCCTCTATAAAGCCCCTACTAATCACCACCATTGTTGCTACGACCCTCACTTTTACTACCTTCTCTAATTATATGCTATTTCTTTTTTCTTAAAACTCAATGTAACTTTATAATGGTCTTATTGAAACTATTACTTTAACGTGAGATTTAGATAAGAGCTTTAAGCTTGAGTTATATCAGTCTCGTCTTTTTATGCCTGAAAACGAGTCTTACTTTGCAATATGAGACTGTTCTTTTAACTGAAATTTTGTTAAATTTCCAGTTTAAACAAAGCTCATTGTGAACAGAAGCAATATCTTATTTATACCATCATACTTCACAGTGCCAACAAGTGTCTTTCACATAGCAAGCAGGTCTGTTTTGTCAAGATATGCTGAATTGAAGGCTGAGGAGGAGATGGAGATGTCCTGATACCACGTGGTTCATTATTGAGTGCACAGCATGCTATAAATGTTCAGTGAATAAACTGAAAAGAAGTGGAGTATATGTGGGTTCCTTTGCCTGATGTTCTCAATCATCCTAGAAAGAATTAGGTATAGTTATATGCTAAGAAGGCTGTGGATATATAAAAGATACTTAAGGAAAAAAGGTCTAGAATAACAACTTGAGAGTGTATAATAGGTTTCAATAAGAAATGAAAAACAAAACTACAGAGCGACAAGTAGCAGCAAGAGGTCTGTTAAATTGAACTGCACGAATCTATGATAGGCTAGGCACAAGAGGCTCTCTACAATACAAATGAAGTGTTGGACTTATTACAAATATGAAGGGAAGAAATTCTTTACTAGAAACAAACCCATTTCCTCTGTATCTATGGAATTTCATAACATTTGAATTATATGTATTACTTCCATTAGAATAATTATTCACAGTCCAGCAATTGATCAAATTTTCTCTACTGAGGCTATAATGATTTATTGTTCGATTATAAATTATAATTTAAAAAGAGATTTTTAAAATACTGTCACATTGGAAGAGGATACTTTTATTTTCAAGTTTATGGGTATGATGCAGACACATTCAATTGAGTTTTGTGTTTTATTCTTAGAATTAAACAAAATTACACCCTCCCTTCCAAGTCTTAATATGTAGTGGCATGAGTCCATGGGCACACAGTGGTAGGCAAGAGGTTGCACAGGGGAAAGTCAGACCCAATTCAAAATTTTTTTGTAAACCTCCTCTCCTAATTTTTTTCAGCGTTTTCTCATTATTGTTTAGTCTTTCTTTCACTTACAGTTCCAACCTTTAAATTTTTGTTATAATTTTTTCCTGAAACTGTTAAAGTTATTTTCTTATATGCTTGATATGTTTGCTTATTAATTTCTATAATGCTTAACACTATACACGTAACATGTAACACACACACATAACACACATAATGTACCCTAATCTTTGGATTTTAGAAAAACCTAACTCTCCCACATAACAAATTGATGACAGAGTAATATATTTAATATCGCTAACTCAGTTTCCTTACCTGTTAAATGGAGAAAATAATACCACTCTAGGTTTGTTGAGAGCTTTTAAAAAGAGTGAAAGGGGACCCATCGGTGAATTTTGAGTAAAGAAGTGACAGCCACTTACATTCCAGAAGGATCATTAGCCACTTCAAGAAGAACAGACTGTAGGAGCACAAAGGTAGAAGATGGTAACCCACAATCCAGAAATGTTGGCAAAAGTGATAACAGCTCAGGTTAGGGTGGTAGCAATGAAAATTGTGGGAAGTAGGTAGTGTATGAATGTATTTTGAAGCCAAAGGTAGTAGAATTTCTGGTATATTGGATATACGGTATGTGAGAGAGATACCAAAGATGATACCAAATATTTTGGCCTAAGCAATTGAAATAATAGAATTGACATCCACCAATGGAGAAGTCATAATTGTAGAGAAAGATTCAGCTGAGTTTTGGACTTGTTAAGGTTAAGATTTCTGATGGCTCTTGTTCCAGTTATCTATTGTTGCTTAACAAACCACTCCAAATTTAGAGGCTTAAAACAACAATAATTTATTTTCTCATGAATTGCAATTTGGTCAGAGCTCAGCAGGAACAACTCATCTCTTCTTCACATCAACTGCGGTGACACCAAGGCTGAGGTGACATAATGGACTCAAATCATTTGAAGGTTCACTCACTCAACACATCTAGCAACTGGTGCTGGCTGTCAGCTGAAACCTTAGCTAGAGTCGTTGGCTGGAACACCTACATGTGGCCTCTTTGTGGGGCTGCTTGGTTTCCTCACAGCAGAGTGGCTGGCTTCTAAGAGCATCCCAAGAGAACCAGGTAGATGTTTTGTTTGTTTGTTTGTCTGTTTATCTGTGTTGTGAGGAAGATTAGCCCTGAGCTAACACCTGTTGCCAATCCTCTTTTCTGCTGAAGAAGATTGGCCCTGGGCTAACATCTGTGCCCATCCTCCTCTACTTTATGTGGGACACCTGCCACAGCATGGCTTGAAAAGTGGCACATAGGTCCATGCCTGGGATGCGAACCCGAGTACCCCAGGCCGCCAGAAGCACAGAGCACGAACTTAACCACTACACCATGGGGCCGGCCCCCAGGTAGGTGTTTTATCTTCTTTTATTATATAGCCTCAGAAGTTACATAGTATCACTTCCATAATAGTCACAGGCCCATTCAAATTCAAGTGTATGGAAAAGGCCTTCCACTTTTCATTTTGGAAAAGACTTGAAGTCACATTGTAAGAAGAGCATGTAGGATGGCAGATATTGTTGTAATAAACTTGGAAAATAAAATCTGCCACAGATCTCTAAATGAAAATGTTGAATAAGCAGTTGAACATAAAAATCTAGAGTTCTGGAGAGAGGTCTGGTCTGGGTTTATACATCTTAGAGACTTTAACATTTAGGTAGGATGAGACTACAAAATAAAGACGAGAATAACACCAAAGACTGAGCCCTGGGGAACTTCAACATTAAGACGTCAAAGAGAAAAAGAACTAAGAAAGGAAAGTGAGTTGGGATGACCACTAAAACAGAACACTCAAGAGAGGTGGTTTTCTTCTTTCTCATAATGTCTCTTTGAAATCCATCCCCTCAAGATCTTCTCTAGCAATAGAAACTGAGTTTGTTCCTATATACAGTGTATACTGTTTGGTCTGGGACCTTACCCCAGCCCAGGTGATGAAACATAACTTGTCTAAATATGTCAATATAATCTCCTCCTGTTGGCTATTGACTGATCTAAAGATGGCCATGTAACCCCTTTCTGGCAAAGGAAAAACAAAGGGATTGACACTAAGACCTTTCTCTTCCCAAATAAAACAATACAGCCTAGCAAGGAAAAATGTTTTGTCCTATCACTCTTCTCCTTCCTTAAGTGTCAACATGCTCCTTGATGAGATATCAAGCATGTTGTAACAATGGGGCCATAACATCAAGCGTAAGACAAAAATATAAGCTAGTAAAGATGGCAGTTGAAAAACTTAGAAAGTGAGGCTCCCATAGACTTAATACACTCTAGGTAAATTATATAATTTGTATCCAAGATCATTCCTAACCAATACAGCTTTTTCAATTTTTATATTGTAATCTTAGTTCTAGTTTGAAGTGTGACAAATTTGTTGGCATTATTTCTCTGTCCTATATTAACCTTCTTTGTTTTCTTTTTCACTGTATTAATATTATGACAATTTTATAGCCTTTGTCAAGAAAGTGAAGCAAGTGATGATATTAGAAAAAGTACGTAACATATAACAAAAGATTATAGATTTTCCTGAGAGTTGATTTGACGTTTCATATAGATTGACTTCATTCTAAATCAGTGTTCCTTACACTTGTTTATCTCATACACCTTTGAATGAGCACCATGAATTCACGTTTCTTCTACTCGAAAAGACACAGGAGTTCTATTAATATAAAAATGTCTACTCTTTAAAAAAAAAACTCTGAAGTCAAGTCATATTAGCAATGCAAGAAACACAGTAGTGAGAAGTAATCTAAGGTTTTATAATAGGACTATTTATACATTATTGTTTAAGAGAAAAGCAGTTATCAGTCAGCAATTTATTCTTTACCAGCCACTGTACTAAGCCCTGGGGATAGACAAATAAATCAAACACATATGGCTCTTCTCTTCAAAGAGCTATAGTGAGGAATAGAGATGTTATCCAGTCCAACGAAAAATAGAGCTACTAAACAAATAAATAAATAAGCAAATATTAGTGCACATTATTTATAAAAATGAAAATACTGGGTGCTTTGGTGTCATATAACAGAACGATCTAATCTATTTGCAAGGCAAGGAAAGATAAACAAATTTAGCAAGGTAAAAGTGGGTAGGAGAACATTGCAGATAAAGAGAAGAGGCTGTTTAAAGTCTGCGAGTGGAAGAAAATAGGAAATATTTGAAAATATCTGAAAAACTAAGAAGTCCAACAGAAATTGATTGAGATAGCAAAGAGCCAGTAGGAGTCTGAGACAAAATTTACATAGGGCCTGATTAGGAAGGCTCAAAACAGAAATTTTGGGCTTTACACAAAAGTCAATGGGAATCCCTTGAAAGATTTTAAGTAAGATTTATATTAAAAGAAAAAAGTCACTCTAGCCTTTGGTGAGGTTAGGAGATCGTTTGGGAAGTTATTGCAGTGGTATATATGTAAGGTAAAAATAGATTTAATTAGGGTGGAGGTGGTGAAGATGGAGAGTAGTAGATTGATAGAAGATTTAGAAGAAATTTAGAAGATTTAGAAGGCAAAAATCAGCAGAACTTGGTGGCAGATCGAATTCATTTCTATGTTAGATACATACAGTTTGGGTGTCCATGAAACTTCCAAATGGAAAAATGGAAATGTGAAGACAGGTAGACATATGGAACTCAAAGAAAAAAAAAAAAAAAGTTTGGGATGAACATGCTGATTCAGCAATCATAGACATATAAATGAAAATTGAAGCTTTAGAAATACTGAAGAACATGGTTGGCTATCGAATGGTTATTTCATTCATTCAGCAAGTAATTGAGTACCTATTTTGTAAACAGTTCTAGGGCAGAACTTTAAACTGAGAATCTAGAAACATGTTGGTGAACTCATCTGGATTTACACACACATTAAAGAACTGCATAATAAATGTGACCCCATCAAATATGTACTAAAACATACACGAGCAGAGTGAAAACAAAGTTTTTCTTCTGCTTAGGTAAGATATTTTTGAGTTTTGTTTCAGACACTATAACTAAAAATAAATATTAATATGGATGTCTGGATTTTTTTAATGTAACTTAAGAAAACTTACTTAAAATTCAAAGGATATACGTAAATGTTAAAATTACCCTTTCTCTGGGTGCACAGCTATAGATCTTGGTTGATCCAGGCCTTGGGAAATAATTACATAACGGAAAGAACCATTGAGTCTTGCAACTTCGATTAAGTTGAAACCATGATCTGTCCAATATATGTTACCTAGGAGAAATATAGACGGGTTTATAATACAGTTATGAGAAAGAAAATTATTTATTAGTTATGGCTAAAATTAACTCTCTGAGCATTCACATAGCTATCAAGAAATCATTTACTTACACCCTATATTCTTTTTTAATGTCTACATTTCCTAAGCAGAAAACTGTAAATAAACTAATACACAAATACTTTCTAATCTCATACTTCTGTGGTTTAAACCACATAGTGATATATTTATATGTTAAAAATAAGTTGAAACTTCTCTCACCTGAAGGAGGGATCTATTTTAACTTTTTATTGGTTTCAGGCAAAAGAGAACTTCTAACACTTTTGTTTACCTGCCTCATGGAGTTCTCAGGAGATTTGGGCAAAATTAACACTACATAATCTACTTCTACAGGAACACACTTACCCGAAGGCTTTTGAGCATTAGAAAAAGTGAAGCCAAAAGCAAAAGAGACTATTTACCCTTGTGGCTAGAAGTACAAAAAATTGTTATGAGTCAGAAACAGAATTTTTATGAAGCAGATTTAGCCCCTAACAAAATAGTTGTGAAATGAAAACAGAAAACATGGATCATACCAGCAATCCAGTCAATAGCTATCCCTTCCACTCTTCCCAAGCCATTGGTAATGATATCTTCTTTCCAAGTCTGATCTCTTTTAGCTCGGCTAATTTTATTGAAGCCCATGTCTGTCCAGTAGATGGTATCATTTTCTACAGATAAGACAGAGAGAAAAAAAAAAAACCACATACTATAAAAGGTATCAATACATGTATTAGGATCACTTTGCATCAGTATTTTGGAGGTTTTCATCCTGGGTGTATAAGAGTAGAAGTATTCTTCAGGATAATTTACTAATATAAATAGTAAGAAAGATATTAAAACAACATGAAAGAACTTAGTTAACCAATTTTTTAAAATTATTTTTGAAACATATGTGGAAATGACTTATAACCTTTATTATTTTTTCTTCATTTTTACTACTCATTTTAGCTCAATAAATACTTATCCTCCAAAAATTTGCCATCTAAACATCAAACCATGTTATTTTTATCTTCACACCTATGCCTGTGTCTGAGTCCTCTAAAGATAAAGAGTATACTGCTAGAGATAATCAACTCAACAAAGTCTCAAAGTAGAGAATGGAAAAAAACATAAGGGCATTTCACCTATATTAAGGGTGTTTTAAGCATAACGTCATTCAAAATGTATAAAGTCTTAAAAATGCCTTATTATCCAATTATTCCTTTTGAAGTACTAGTTTCCCAATTGTCAACTATAAACCCCTTACATTATTTTTCAAACTCTCATTGTACAAATGGGCTTAAGAATACTTGAAGAATGGCTCTATGCTATCACAGAGTCTTTAAATAACAGTGCTTGCTGAATGTTTGAATGAAAAATGTGTATAAAGACTATAAATGAAATATATTGTATGTGCATGCATATGCATAAAGGGTAGCAATTATAGACCAATGATTTTAAATACAGCCACCAGAAAGACACTGGGGACAAATCATTAAATAATAAATTTACCACTAAGTAAGTTTTTGTGTTGTAACCTACATGGCCATTTGAAGAACAAATCCTTTAAGACCAATATAATTTCCCTCTGGCACAGTGACAGACTATGAAAATAAAGAAAAAGAAATTAGTATAATAAATCCATTTATCAGTAAGTTTTGGGATTCCATTTCAGAGGAAATATAGTCTGCATTATTTGACCCATTTGGGGAAAGATTCCAAATAACCCCTCTTCTTAATAATGATTAAGTCAGTTACACAACTGTTTGAAGCAGAGCAGAGGTACCACTTTCAAATACATAGCTGGAAAACAAGGACTTGTTTGATTTTTCCACTTTTGTAAAAATACCAGTTAACATATTTTCATTATTCAGAGAGTGAATCAATCAACAAAAATAAACATGATTTTTGCATAAATATGAAGTATTATACGCTGTCTAATTCTCTTCTGCAAACATTAGACCCATATATCCAACTGCCTACTTCATATCTCCACTTGCATGTAGAAAATGCAATCTTGATACACAAAAGACAAATTCTGGGTTTTTACCCGAAACATGCTTCTCTTGCGGTCTTCCACACAACAACTCCACAGGCCCTGGTGGTATGAATGATGGCACCTCCATCCTTAGTTTCTTGGGCTAAAAACCTCGTATCATCCTGGATCACTTTTTCTCTCACTTCACATCTAATCCATCACCAAATACTCTTATATTCAATCTATTACCAAGTATTTTTGGCTTTTTATTATTCTTCTTTCAAATCATATCCATCATCCAACCACCTCTCACTCTCCCTACTACTTGTAATGCGATCTAAGGCACTATTAACTCTTGCCTGAAGTATTGCAATAGCCTAACTTATTGGCCAGCTCCCACTTTTGCCTCAGTACTTCTCTTTCCTGAAGAGTCTTTCCTCCATTTAGGGGCCACGGTTACCTTTTTAAAAAGTAAATAAGATCATTTCTCTCCCTCCACTCGAACTCTCTAATCATTTCCCACCTCATCTAAGGTAAAATTAAGGTTCTTTCCCACCACCTTCATGATCCACCCTCTCTTACCTGATATTCTTCCACTCTCCCCCTCACTCACCCATCTCTAGTAACACAGATCTTCCTCTTCCTAAAACAAACCAAATACTGTTCTGTCTAAGGTTCTTTACATTACTTTTTCTTTCTGTCTGGAATGTTCTTTTCCCAGATAGCTGCACAGCTCTATCTTAGCTCAAATATCCCTCTTCTTACTGAAAATTTCCCTCACTACTCTATAAAAATTATTCCCTTGCCATGCTCTATCCCCCTTACCAAACCTATTTTTCTACATAGCATTTATTACTGTCAAACACATTACATATTTATTGGATTGTTCATTTAGTGTCTGTCTTCTCTCACAGAAATATAATCTCTTATATTCCTGGGACTTAATTTTGTTCACTGCTTTATCCTTGGCACCTAGAATAGTGCCTGGCACATAGTAAGCTCAAAGTAAACTTTGGTGCATAAGTGAATGAATGTGCTGTGCTGTACAAAGACCAGTTGGGAGGGGATACAAGGACGACACAGCTCTTACCATGAGAAACTTCATAAGCTCATTAAGGAACACAAGATATGCACATGAAAAAATGACATAATTCACAATAGTATAGCATGAACAGCATATAAATAGTACAGACAAGTATTTTTGCAGGAGTTCAAAGACGACATTCACAACAATCTTCACAAGTATTAGGACCCTAAATTTCTATGTGACTCTTACTTTTGCATTACTCTCTAATAGCTTTGCTGGCACTACAAAATTTTAAAATTCTGTATAATCAGGAAGTGTTCTTTCTCACATACACCACTACATCTTGCACATACCTTTGTTATTATATTGAGCTGAAATTGCATTTTTGCATTTCTTCTTAGAAATTGACTGTGAGATATTTCATAGGTAGAGGACTGCAATTGACCCAACATTTTTTTGGGGGGGGGGGGTGTTGGGGAAGATTGGCTCTGAGCCAACATCTGTCACCAATCTTCCTCTTTTTGCTTGAGGAATATTGTTGCTGAGCTAACATCTGTGCCAGTCTTCCTCCATTTTGCATGTGGGGTGCCACCATAACATGGCTTGATGAGCAAGCAGTGTATAGGTCCGCACCTGGGATCTGAACCCATGAACCCCCGGCCACTGAAGCGGAGCATGTGAACCCAACCACTACACCACAGAGCTGGCCCCTAACTGACCCAACTTTTACCAGTGAAGTCACATGTACAATAGACACTTCATGAATATTCACTCTGAGAATAATAGATTAATTTGTAATGCTGAGGCTGTTTCTCAATGGTCAAGCCCACTAGATCACAGTACTGAGGAACTGAGAGTTTCCTTGTATTCTTTCTATTAAATATATCTGGGATTTTAGTGAGAAAATCAATCATATGGTGATGCATTAAGGAGGACCAAGAGGACAGGAGAATTAAACCACTCATTCATATCTAAACCCCCTTTCCTTACCAAGTTTTTCACATATATATTGCATACCTACACACTTTAAATGGAATAATTTCACTAAGATATAAGAATATGTTTTCTAATATCTGGGAATATCTGCAAAATAAACATAAATTAAGTCAAGAATATTTTAATTAGGAATAGAATCAGGCTGCAAGATGATAAAATTTTACAACAAACTGTAAAGATACAAAATGGAAATATGTATGAAGACAAAAAAGGAAGAAAAGATTATCATAACTATGTCCTGAGGCTTATTCCAAAATATAATTTTTTTGAACTTTAATTATCCCCATTCAACAGATATGTATAGAATACTTAGTATGTGCTAAGCATTATTATAGGCAGGGGAGTATGGTGGTGAACATGACAGACAGTCCCTGTAATCATGGATTTCACTTCTGGAGTTGAATTAAACTATCTTAAGACATATGATAATTGGTAATGTATAATGTAATTACAGGATTGGACAATAGAATTTGTAATTTAAGGTTATAACAATTATAATTAGTTCCCCACAGACATAATAAGACAAATAGGGTAATTGGTAACCATTTTCAAGGATTACCATATAGAGAGACTGGGTCAGCTATTGTGCATTGTAACTACAATCAGAACCAAAAGAAAAGCCACATTTTGTCATAATGATGGTTGTCTGTAAAACAAGGGAGAGGCTTTTTGACACTGAGAAAACTTAAACTTTTTGAGTTGAGCTAAAGAGCTAACCATCTACAGAGACTAGATTATGCAGGTCCTGTCTGAAAATAAGAAATAAGAAATACAAGTCTCTTAAAGTCCTGTCACTCTTAGGTGTCTATTTTCTTATGATTAATTGCCTAAACACTTACTGATCACCTGTTGTGAACACACTAGATTCCGCGTTATCTTGGGCTGCTGAGTCCTAAAAACTTCAAAGCCATGTTTCCTGGCCTAAATTTACATGCTATTTCAGAAAACATCATACACACATGAAAAAACAACCAGATAAAATATAATATATAAGATTACTATGCTTCTCTCTTCTAATGAAATAATCACCAGCACGCTAGGAAGATAGCAGACTGGAGTGCAAGGAGTCTAGGGCTGGGTTCTTATCCTTCTTCTACCATTTACTATGAGACTTTCACAAAGTTACTTTTTCTCTTCTGGCCTCATATTCCTCTTGTATGAATATTAATATACAAATATATATATACATATATATAGAGAGAGAAAGAGTGAGTGAAACAGATACAACTAAGAGAAAGCAGAATTTAGATAACCTTTAGGGTCTCTTTCAACTCTGATGTTATAATGTTAAGATTTAATCTTTCACTTGCACTTAAAGGGAATACGGTATCTCAAAACACAGTCCAGTTTTAGCTGTTATCTAAATCTTCCTTTTTCCCTATAATTTTTGCTCATTTTAACTAGCTCTGTTGTTTGGGGCTAAAAAGGGTAATGCATGATTTTTTTCCCAGAGTATGCTGCTAGTACCTATTAAGCCACATTTTTTTTCATCTACAGAACTCTACATTTATCCTATTAAATGGCAGCTTGTTCAATTTGATGAAGAATCAGGGATCCTGCTTGTTGACATTTTAAAAAATCATATGTTATCCAATGAAGGCTTTTTGTGATATCTACAAATTTGACAAGTAGGTTTTCTATATCTTTATTTAAGCCAGTGACAAATGTGTTAAACTGGATCAAAGATATGCTTTTGACATACCACTGGAGACTTCCCTATGAGGCAAATTGTTTCATTTTTTTATTATACCTTTATAATTTATAATTTATGCATATTTAAGTGCACAAATCTTAAGCATGCAGCTTGATGAACTTTTTCATATGGAACGTAGCCACGTAACCACCACCCAGATCAAGACATAGGTCACTGTCAGCATCCCTGAGGGCCCTGTTGTGTCCCCTCCAAGTCAGAAGCCCTCCTCTTCCCCAGTGGGTAGCCACTCTTCTGACTTTTACTGTCATAGATTAGTTTTCTGAATTTTCTACAAATGGTATCACATAGTATATATTCTTTGGCATGACTTCTCTCATTCAATCTATGATTGTTAGATTCATCCTTTTGGGTGCATGTACCATGCTTTTTCACAGTGTGAAAAATGCCATGAAATACCTATTTTGAACATTCAGGTCGTGTTCAATTTCTGGCTATTATAAATAATGATATGAACATTCTTGTCCATGTCTTGTAGTGAACATACACAGTCACTTCTATTGGGTACATACCCAGAGGTAGAATTGACAAGTCATGGGATAGTTGTAGTAGGTAGGGCTTATTTTAATACATTAATTAATTATCTCAAACAATTTTCTCCAAAATAAGAATCTACCATATAGACTTTCTACAACTATTGTTGAGCTCAACTACTCCCTTCAAATCTGGCTGATTCAACCATGAGGACCTCCTAGTACAGATGAACAGGCAAGAAATTCCAAAGATTCTCTTATTACCAGGAACTAGTCCAACAGGCTTATCTATCTTGGTTGATATGGTTTACCTTGTCAGATAAGGGGCAAACGACTGGCTTCAACCAAGGAATGGCTTTAGAATGTGCTATTATTAAACAGTAAAGGAGAACTTTTTATTTCAGCTTCCTCCCCAATGATTAGTATTTTTCTTTTCTTCACCAGTGCTGAGTAGATCTGAGAGGTAAAAATCCCAAGATACTGATTTTTTTGACGGGTTTTTTATAAAAATTATAATACATTTGTAAAAGGACTATATCTTAAAGCATTTATCACACATCTCCAGGCTTTAGTCCTTTGGTTTGTCTGGGATTCTGGGAGGAAAAATGAATATAACAAAAACAACCATAACTTTGGTAAAAGTAATTACATCTAACCTTAACTCTGAGAACATCGAAAGACTGTAAACCTCTCTGGCTCCTATTATTATTGTTGTTGTTACTATTATGCAAATAAGAGTAAAATTGTGAGCATGGAAGGAGTTTGAGAATTACTGACTATTGGGTTAAAAGGATCTATGAAGAAAATGAAAGAGAAAAGGAAGGAAGGAAGGAAGGGCGGAAGGGAGGAAGGGAGGAAGGGAGGAAAGACAATTTTACCATTGGCGTAGCCATACCCAGCTGCCAACATAATTTAACAGAGAATATTAGGGATATGAGAAGAGTAAGATAAACTGAGGGGCTCTGAAAAAAAATTTTTTTTTTCAATTTTGTAACTGTTGCTTGAGGGAGAAGGTTCTTCTACTATTTTTTATCAATATATTGCTCATAATTTAAAACCAGTTTTATTGCACTAAGTCTAAATGTATCTGTATTTTGGATCTACCACTAGTATGAGAAAGACAACTGGATAACAAAAAATTTATTGACATGATTAGTGAGGCTACGAAAATTAGAAATTGCCTCAGAACTTATTAAAGAGAAATCTTACTATAAACTTCCTTTTACCTTTAAAAAAACTCTGGCATAAACAAATCCTTCTGAAAGGGTCTGAGTTTGGTCATTAGATCTGGTAATGAGAATAGATTCTAGTACCTAATTCCTAAGATAATAATTTGGTAAATGAGGACATGGAAGCTCAGAATCTGGTTGACAAATAGGAGATTTACTTTTCTCAGGTTTATAAACTAAGAAAATTGTATAAATTTTGTAGAAAACAGGAATCTTTAATAATAGGTTCCAGTAATACTTTCTTAGAGTTTACATATAATTCGTTAAGAAAGTCAAGTTCGATACACAACACAATAAATTACTTAGGAACAGCTTTAAATTGTGAGTATTAAAATTGACAAATTTTTTTAGCTTAATTTATCTACTCAATTTCTTTGTTTCCATCCTGTTTGACCCACTATACTCTAGCCCATACTTTAAAAATAAAGACAGTTACAGGCCCAAAAGTATACGTTAACATGGGAGATTCTATATAAAGTAGGTTCTGGTTTCCTGATAAACTTCAGGCTTGGGTTCTAAAGGATGTTTATCTATGGCTATTCAACTATTGTCAATTAATGTACTCTTTATTACCTTACAGAGAAAGCTGTTAAGATTTTATTGTTTCTGTCCTTTTAGCTTTTGTTGTTATATATAAATAAGACTCGGCTGTATGGAGTCAATATAAACTCATGGGACTGAAGCTTATACAGAACCTACACTTTAACTTTGCTGGGATCAGATAGAACAACATCCCTCACTCTGTCACCCCTCCAACAACCAACTTTTACTTGAACTTGAATTATTTACTACCACTTTCAGATGAACTGGTTGCAGATATCTTTCTCCTTTTGAGGTCAGAAATATAAGCATTCTCCATGGTTTTTATTGTCATTTGTCAGCTGTGATCCTAATAGATAGGCGCAGAAATACAATTGTTTGTACATTTACAGAGGCTGCTTTAAGGCCATGCAAATTCATTAATTCCTCTAGTATAGCTAAAATAATAGTTTCCAAATTGATTTTCATCCTAAAACTTTGACAGATATTAACAACTACCTCTAATCCAACCCTATCTTTTGCTTTTTCAAAAGTCACCTTCTCTAAATTTTGGGAAGAGACTTTCTCATATCACTCTTACTTTTTCTAATCATCATGTGTCTCACTGCAATATTTTGTTCCTGTTCTGTGTCACTTCAACCCAGATACCAGACTCATTCCTTTTCCTTAACCCATTTCTTATTCTGCCACACACACTCACAGGGATAACTATTCACACAAACATGAAATACAAACAGTGCAACAGAATTTATGGAAGCATGGGATAGGGAGATTTATTATAACAACATAGAAACTTCAAACTGCAAATTAGATATCCTTATTCTAAAAGGTGCTCTGGCCACACCCAGAACAGGTGATTTTTCAGTGGCAGCTTCACTTTATGCCCCAGTCTCACACCTTATCCCCAGCTTCTCTCCTCTCATCTCAGTTTATCACTCCCTCCCCTTTCTGATTACCCACTCTCCGAAAAGAAACCCTCTCTAACCATTGCCCCCATCCTCAGCAACAGGTCTGCCTCTACATAGTTTAAATCCAGTAGTTCTCAAATGGCTGCCCATGAGAATTTCCCAGGGAAATTTAAAAAAATATATCAAAGATGCAGCCACACCTCAGATTTTAAATTGTTTAGTCTGGGGCAGTATGCAGTCTGAGAATTACTAATTAACCCGTCAAAGATACAGATAACAAGAAAAACTCTTGTTATTTAACAGGGTCCAAGATCTTGTGAAGGGAGATTTCTAATATAAAATGCTACTCTCTCCTCCCCATACCTCACTCTGATTCACGTTACAATCTCATTGCTAGTAATGGCTCACTACTAAAGGGATTTCCAAGGAGAGAAGAATGAGAGAGGAGCCTGACATAGTCTCCAGAATATCAGATGTGGATTTTTTTTCTCTCCAGTTGGAGGACGCTTTTAACTTGAAAAATATATATATTTTTAAAATTTGCTCAGTGGATTCTGATATGCCACTGGCCCCAGATCTGTTGGAAATTACTCTCTTCAATCTATGCCTGAATCAAGCCAAATCTCAAGGCAGCTCCTAGAGAGGTTACTCCGCTTCGATCCTTCACCACTCCCAATAAGCTGGCGTTTATTGAACTATAATTGTGTCTTATGCCACAGGTATGTATTCTTCACTTGATTTTTTTTCCTTCAAATTATATAGGTGTTTTGAGCCCTGAAATTGACCACATTCCTCTCTTTGCACTGGTTATTAGAAATACGAAAATTAAATTTGCTGCCAACTTGTAGCAAAAACATAGAATTTTACAATGTGCATTTTATCCCTAGTTTCATGTTATTTTTATCTTCTCTAATTTTTCTCTTACTCATTTCCTTACATCTTAATTTTTCATTTTATTGCAATTTCCAAAAGTTTGGAAGTTACATAAAATAACTTTTAGAACAAGATGAGATATATATTTTTTTTAACATCTCAAATCATATGTTATAGACAAGTGAGACATCAAAGTCGGGTATACACACTGTAGGGAAGAACTCTGAAAACCAAAAGAATCTAAGACAATGCAAGAAAATGTTAACATTGCAATTTTTACATTTTTGTTCCTCGTTCTTTCAAAATTTCTATTTAGGTGTATATTTTATAACATATTAAATCATAATGTTTAATACAGAAATAACATATTCTTTATAAGTAAATAATTTATTAATAAACTAAACAAACATGTATTTTAAACAAAACCTCTTTTTCTTTAACTAGTAGGTTATACAATAAAAAAGAAGTTTAGTACCAGTGGTACAGCTGCTACTTTCCATTCATGCCCCGTTTTTGGCACATTCAGTGCCATGACGTACCAGTTGAAACCCCTGGCGCAGACTATGAGAGTTATAGAAATTGAGAAGAAAGCAAGGTCAGTCAAGGTCGTCAGGAAAGACTTCACGGAAGAAGCGAGGCTTTCACTGATCCTTGAAGACTGGGTAGCATTAGGATTAAGAGAGATGCACAGTATAGTTCACAGACACCTAGTTGAGATAAAGAACCAATTTCATAAATTCGATCATCTTCATAATAAGGGGGCGGCACAACAAGATCATTTCAGGAAGCCTGGTGAGCAAAAATTGCGATGACAACCAGTTCCGAATCCATCAGGTGCCTGGGTACAGATGTGAATTAAGTTGTACTTTCTATTCTTTTCCAAATTTAAAAGCATTTCTTCAAATGTTTTGCAGGTTAATAAAGACCCAAGTTCTCAATATTCCAAATTAAAAGGGATTCAATAATAAAGTGCTAATGAATTACATTTGTTTCTTTCATTCTGAGAAAAGCAAATCAATATAAACACAAATAGGCAATTTTCTTACAGCAACAAATGACTAAGAACTCCGTCCTTATGAGTAAATAAAATAAAATCTGCAGACTTTAAAGGTTTTAGATATCTTAATTCCCTTAAGGTAGAATGTTATGAAACCTCAGGTAATGTACATTCTCTTCTAAATTACCCCTTTATCAAATAAGAAATATATGTCTGTTGAGTTTTTGTGTCCTGAATGGAATTTGCATTAAACATACTTATTATCAAAGTAATTCCACTTTTAGGTTTTGAACTGTTTCTTCTCAGAGTAACAAAAAGATTTTTTCACATTTTCTTAAGCATTCACTGTTTTTCTCTTCAAAGCAACTGCACTGTGCTGTTTTTATACGCATTTAGTTAGTTCTCACAGTCCTTGTGTGCCCAGTGTTGACTTTCAGGGAGCATATGAGAACTAAAATGTGCTGTCACACTCTCATCTTCCTCAGATTGGAAAAGGACGGATAGCAGTTCCAAGGAGAAATTGTTTAAATTTATTCTGTTTTAGATTTCTAGAGTTCACTTGTTAAATTGAGACAGAATGTTGAATAGATATATCTTCAGAGGACACCTACTCAGACATTTCTTCAGAAAACCAACAACCCATTTCAGAAAACATTGCCATTCCATTTCACTTTTATTTTTGAATAGGGAAAAGCAGAAATCTTGTTCTTTGAATGCTTGGTTTCTATGCTATGCCTCAAATTAGTAAATCAGACAAAGATGGAGCATGCACCTTAAAAATAGAGCCTTTCCCAGCAAATACGTTTGGGTTTTTTCATCATCACCCCTGGTGAAAAAAATACCTTACTTAAGAAGTTTACTGAAAAGAGGCATGTAGCATAGTAACTAAAGGCTTGGATACTATGTTCCGATTTCCTGAGTTAAAAATCTCAGCTCCTCTACTTAATGGCTGTACGACATGGGCAAATTACTTAACTTTTCTGTTCAGTTTCCCAATATGTAAATTGGAAATAATAGAGTTGCTGTGAGGATTAAATAAAATCAATCTCTGTTAAAGCACTTAGTGCCTAGTATATAATAAATGTAATAAAGTATCAACCATTAAAATTAAAAAATACAAAGTGTATGTATAACAAAATGAAAAGCATACTAACTAATAAATTTGGTCATTTAATACGCTTTTGAAGTTTTAATGTGGTTTTACTTTAACACACTATCATCTTTACACACTTAAAACTAAAGAGAAAATATTTTGGTATTTCCTTTGCAAAAGGAGAAAAGTCTAATTTTAATTAATCTCATCCAAGGAAATAACAAAAGAGATAGAAAATCTCTTGAAAATAAACAATCAGACATTGCTATATATTTCCAAAGTCATCGTCTATGAATTTTTTATATTAAAAGTTAACCTTGATTAGGACACACAGTGGCATCTCATTTTCAGGAAGGCAAAGTTAAATTTATTATTAAAAGTTACACAGAAAATTTGCTCTACAGATTGCTTGAAATTGTCAGTGTTTATCGTACTTTAGGGCAGGCCAAAAAAATAAATTTTCAGGATAAGAAAAAGTTATTATTAACATGGTTAAGGAATCAATAAAATTTCTCTCCTCAATGGCCATCTTAAATGTCTATGCATATCATTTAATTCATAGGTGATAGATAGATATATAAGAACCTTATGAGATGATTATTTTCTAGTTTAACTTTACTATTATTGAATCATAGCTCACATGATAATAAAACTCAGTATATAAATACTCTCTGCTTGGGTTTTCAGAAAAAAATACAATGATTCATTTTTGTGAACAAATTCCTGCTTAAAATAGGAAAAATGTAAATCAATACTTTTTATTGAGGGCTACCCGTATCATAGGGGACACAAAAATAACCAGGAATCCACCTTTAATCTTCCCAGATAATCAGTCTTACCCTCTTATAAGTACTTGGTAGCCATATACATTACCTATCATTTTATAATAAGTTGTAGTTGTTTCTCAACCTGTATTAGGAGTACATTAAAGGAAGGCTCCGTATTCTCTTCCTAGTTAACTGTGCAATACTTTGGACTGTATAGACACCTGTGCAATACTTTGGACTGTATAGACACAAAAGCCCAATGGATGAATGATCAAGCATGACTGTATGCATTCTTGCTATCAAAAAGTTCAAATTCAACACGTCAGAAGATAAACCCATTATTATCTTATTTATTCTTAGTTTCACTCAGAATCAGGAATAAGATTACTAAAACTATAGAGTCTTGAAGCAGCTCAGGCAAGGGGTGATTTTTCACCTGAATTAGACTACACTTGTGCTAACAAGAGGTTAAAGATTATATTAGAAAATTAACTAGGGTGAGACAGAAAAAATTAAAAAGATCCCCATATCATCTTGCATTATCAGGTAAATGAAGAGATGCAATTTAATAAAAAAAAATAAATAATAAGGTAGGCTCAGACATTTTCAAAAATACAATACAACGTAATACATCCCAGTAAAAGAAAGAAATACAAGACTCCTTAAGAAATTTTGATTCAATGAGAATACAAATGAAATAGTTTTAGAGAGTTTGTGATAGAACATCTTAAGAAGGGTAGATCAAGGACAAAGACTTGTACTTTCAAGTAAGCTACTTCAGCTAACTTGAAATGTAGCTGAAGTAGCTAACTTGAAATGTTTTCAATTATCAAAGTAGAGACATAACAATTCTCTCTCTATATGTATGTTATGCATGTGTGTGTGTGAGTGTGTGTAACCTTTTCTTCTGCTATATTGCCTTGAGCTCCAAGCCTCTTAGATCTTAAAAGAAAAACAGTGACAGACTAGTAGATAATTGGATAGGAGTATAGAAAGGAAACTCTAGTTCTTTAGGAAATCTAGTGAGTGACTGAGTGGATCTGCCATCTTCCCTTGGACTTCTAATTGAGCAAATTCATGTCATGAAGAAGACTTTATTTAAGATACATATGAAGGAGAATGTTATCCTATAAATCCTATAATATATGTCTCATTTTGTTGCTGTTATTTTGCCCCAATTTATGAAATTTGGTGATTAGATTATAAAGCTAAATAATAAAAACTAGTCTACAAAAAGCTGTGTACAAGGAATTCCAAAGCTTTATTCATAAGACCCACAAACTAGAAATATACACAGACACTCACAAATGGAAAAATGGAAAAATAGGTTATGGTATATTCACACAATGGGATATTACTCAACAATAAAAAGGAAGACACTATTAACACATGCAACAATATTATAGATCTCAAAAATATTGTGTGAAGTGAAAGAATCAGACACAAAAGAATACATATTGTGTGATTCCATTTATATAAAATTCTAGAAAAGGCAAAACTAACCTATGGTAATAAAAGTCAGATCAGTGACTGTTTCTGAAGATAGACATTAACTGGGTAGGAGCAAGAGAGAACTTGCTGAAGTGATAGAAGTATTTTATATCTTTTGATTTATTCATCAAAACTGAATGAAAGGCACACTTAATATCTGCATTTTACTATAGGCAAATTATACTTAAATACCAAAAAATAAATCAAAATATAGAAATATTTTCTTTAAAAATCCCCTATGATCATTTTTAATTAGATAATCTGGCTTCACCTCATAGATTTCATCCTGACACACAGATATGCCTTTGGTATGCAGAACTCTAGAAATACCTATCCTTAACATTAAGGAAATTATAACAGAAGAAAACTCACAGGACAATAAACAATAATACGTGGTAGAAAAGTTTAGTGCCAATTCAGTGGGGCAGACAAATTGAAAACAAGCTCTAATTGAGTATGTGCTACTTTGAAGGGACATTTTTAATCATTGTGGAGGTATAAATACAAATTGGACTTGAATCCTACTCTCTAGGAAAATGAAATTCAGAGAAGTAATAAAGAAATGAATACATGAATAACCATAATTTAGAGAGTATACTAAAGAAAATATGCAGAAACTGTAATGGAAATCCAGAAAAGGGAAAGATTACATCCACTTGAGAGACTATACTCAGAAGAAGCTTTGAGAATGTAGCACAAGGGAACATGCTGTTCATTGAAACATGAGGGAAAAATAGAGACGAGTCAGAAATCAGGTTTGAAAGATGTGTTGATTTGTGTAAAACACCTAGTTTATTTGTTATGAAAAGGTGGCTTTTAATGCCAGAAGCTTACAATTTTATTCAATGATGATGATGATGGTGGTAATGATATTGTCACAGGTAGGATGACCAACCATCCCAGTTTGCCCAGTACTTTCCTGGTCTTAGCACTAAAAGTCTAACATCCCAGGAAACCCCTCAGCACTGAAAATGAGCTTGTCAGATCTCTAATTTTAGAGTGCATAACTGACAGATGGTCCCAGAAGCAGTGCTGAATCTACCACCATGTTTGTGCCAAGGCTGCTCTAGTCTATGACTGTGAGGCAGGGATACTAAGATGGGCCCATTCCTGCAACACGTGGAACTCCTCTGATGGGCAACTTTGGCTTCACAGTTGACTTTGGCTCCCCATCAGCCTTCCTGAAACTTTACTGAACTGAACCATAGTCTAAGGATTTTCCTATCTAACCTTCCTTCCTTCCCTCTATCTTTCATATGGATCAGATCCATATTGCAATCTGACAACACTCCTCATTTTTTCTCAGGTGTTTCTTCAATAAGACTTTTGCATATCTAATCCTGTCTTAGCTCTGCTTCTTAGAGGCCTGAAACTAACAGAAGTGATGTCAGGAGTAGTCTAAGAAAATAAATTGTAAGATGGGGCTCTGAGTCTGGCTTACTCTCTACACAACAGGCAAAGAGGATGTGGCCCTGAGTGATATGTGGTGCCTGGACAGTTCTTGGCACATGATATTCAATTGCTAAAAATTTCATGAAAAGTGACCTGAGAAAACATGTTGTTAAAGAAGAAATATCCTTTCAGGGGCGATGACTCATGTAATTGAAAAATATGGAGTAAACAATGACTACAAAGACAGCAGAGTTGGCTGGTTACCGCTACTCTACAGAGGGATAATGAGAAACTGAGAGCTTAACAAGCAGTTAAAACTAAATGTGCGAGTCAGTTTGGGGAGATTACAAAAAGGCAGTGGAAGAGTAGACACAGCTGAGCAGCAAACAGAAGATCTAAGAGTTAGATCTACAGAGCTCCAGAGATGTTTAAATGCTCAGCAAAGGCAGGTCTGTTATGCCAAAATCAGAGACCTGATCTGTAAGACCTCGGATCCTGAAATATGGGATGAGGATATCTGGATGGATTTTCCTAAGGGTGTTGGCTCCTGAAACATCCCTTTGGACTCTCAGAGTTTGTCCAATTTTACCTAGTAAAGGCTAACACCTTCCTTGTAGTCAGTCCCACTAACCTCCCTCTTCTAAATTTCCCCACAGGAAGAGAGGCCTACAGGAACTACAGAGGAGCTGTTTCCCAAACCTGTGTAGAGACAGGTCTGTGTAGCACAAGGGGTGCTCTTTGTCAATCATGAACATGCATTTCTCAAGTCTCCGACTATGAAGAGCATCATTGTCTGAATCCACCATTCACACCCAAGGCCCCACTTCCAACACTGTTCCCAGACAATGACTGAGTGTGACATGCATGCTGAGGCAGACCCATTCCTGCGAAATACACAACTCCTTTGAACGGCAATGTTGGCTCAAGAACTCCCCACCAGCCTTGCTAAAAATTTCTTAGAATCGCACTGCAGTCTAAGACTTTTCCTATCCAACATTCCTTCCCTTTCTCTTCCACAGGAGTCAGCCCTATGTTGCTGGGAGATTCCAACATCTCCCAATCTCATCTGTCTCAATCCCCTTTTTTACTCACAGACACTTGCCCCAATCAACCTCAGGCAGGCCTAAGATATGAATATTTTGAAATGTGGATGAGAGAACGTATAGAAAAGCTTATACCTATTGGCCTACATCAAAGAGTTCAAATTGGTTACAAAATAAATGTGTTTTATTTGGTCTACAATATTATCTTTTATGGTGTTACTTGTTCCTCTTAGGGAAAAAAAAGGAACTGGAAACTCAGGACTAGCAATACTGCATCACAGAAATGATGTAGAGTTAAGCAGCATCTGCCCATCTAGGTTATTTGTAGTGTGGTCTACCACAGTCAGTCCCCACGAGGCCTCCCTCTCTCCCTAACTGCTTCATTCACACATGAAACTCCCCTGACCCCTGTAGTCATTTGACTTTGTGACACTGGCCTAGTATTCGGGTATCTTCTGAGAATGAGATTGCAGGATGTGTTGAAGACTTAAAGAGACATATAAAGTGTAGCTACCATAAGGGGTGGGGATGGAGAAAGAAGATTGTAGGCTTTACGGGGATTTGGGGATTTTCAAAGCAAGAATGTCAGAAGAGCAAGGAGTGCAAAGATTTTTAGTTCATTATTGAAATAACTGCCTGAGGAATATGGGCTCTGAAAAGAGGTAGAAAAATGCCAGAATAGGCATTGAACAATGAAACATAAGTAGATGGAATCAGATCACCGAAAGTTGAAATAAGGACAAAGGGTAGGTTCTGTGTAGGGTGATAAATTCAGAGGCTGTGTGTAGAAAAGAGAATTTCCATTTCCAGCTACCTCCCTTGGGAAAAAGATGTGGAATTAAACGTACACATTTCAACTTAAACAAATAGTTAATTCCAGATACTGAATTTCCCATAAGCTTTACCAAGTCTTCTCTCCAATAGAATAGACATTGTAAATGGCTTTTGTGATCATTTGTTATGTAACATATTTGAGTATTGTGTCAGTTTCCTAGGGATGCCATAACAGATACCACAGATTGGATGGCTTAAAAAACACTTTATTTTCTCACAGTTCTGGAGGCTAGAAGTCTGAGACTAAGCTGTCAGCAGGGTTGATTTCATTCTGAGATCTCTCTCTTTGGCTTGTAGATGGCTGTCTTCTCCTTTTATCCTCACATGGTCTCTCCTCTGTGCATGTTGTCTGTATCCTAATTTCCTCTTTTTTGTGTGTGTGTGAGGAAGATTAGCCCTGAGCTAACATCCAATGCCAATCCTCCTCTTTTTGCTGAGGAAGACTGGCCCTCAGCTAATATCCATGTCCATCTTCCTCTACTTTACATGGGACACCGCCACAGCATGGCTTAACAAGTGGTGTGTTGGTGCGCATCCAGGATCCGAACCTGCGAACCCCAGGCCACCAAAAGTGGAGTGCATGCACTTAACTGCTATGCCACTGGGCCGGCCCCCCTAATTTCCCCTTTTTATAAGGACTTCAGTTATATCGGATTAGGGCCTGTACATATGACCTCATTTTACCTTAATTATAGTCACATTCTGCGATACTGGGTGTTAGGAGTTCAACATTATGAATTTTAGGGGACACAATTCAGCCCATTACAGGAATCCACATGCATCTCAGAGATTTTTTTAATACACATGAATGGATGATGATAAAAATAACTTTGAATTACAAAGAAGATTTCTAAGCAGAAGCAAGTAGTTGTTGATGTGTTAGTAATTAACATAATGTTCAATGATCACTATTCTTCAAGATGTAAGAAAGGCTAGCCCACATGCCAGCTTACTCGAAGAAATACAATGTCTGCTTCACATTTCCAGGGCATGCAGACATTTGAAGAATCATTTGGTCAATGATAGCCTCCCTCATCCAAGGATAACAAATCTGACCAAGTGAAGCCATTCTACAGAATGGAAAACACTTGGATCAATGAACACCATAACTGAACAGAAACAACCAGAAGAGATTAGATTAAGAACAAATTGCCCACATGATCTCAAGATGATGGAAAATATGGAATGTCAGTCCCAGGACCTTACATTGCAGTCTTCTGCATCCACATTAGTATTACTTCATTGACAAACGGCTTGCAGCTCTTCAAGATATGTTGTCATATATAAATTTGGCCAACATTTCTAAAACAAAACAAATCTCTGATTCCCTTTAATATACAATTAACTATGGAACATCCAAGTTCATAAAGAAAACTAAGTTATTAGGAAATTTTCCCCAACAAAAGAGCAAAGAAAGTGTCTTCTAATATTCATCAGAGGAACAATGTAATTGGTTGAAAAGCATAGGTGCGGGATGGGTGGGAACACACACGTTGGTAGGGATGCTTGGAAGTTATGGAAAGATGACTGAGTGGTCCCTCTGTGCTAAGAAATATTCTTTTTTTACATAGTTCTTCATATAGTTCTCTCATTTTAGTTCATTGTAATTCAGCATTTTCTAATTTAAGAACGTATCATTATTAGTATTATTCCAAATTGTTCAAGGATTTCATTTCTTTGAAAGTCATTGTTTAATAAATAGTAGGTAATAAACACATAATTATATATGTTAAGAAGACACGTCCCAAATCTTGGTATTCAATAAACATAGATGATGGGGAGGAAGCAATTATGTTACTACTATATTATTTTAAATATAGTAGAATCCAAGAACTTTTTTAATGGCTTCATAGGACAGAATTCTGTATGTTTTGTATCTATTATGAATGATTTTTGCCACGGACAATTTTAGAGTAATGCAATTATAATATTTTTTCTTAAAATGTATATGATTAAATAAGTATGTACTTTATTTTATATCACAACTTCACACAGAATTTCACAATTACATAGTAAAATACCCAGGTATCTATTAATAATATGACATTATTGGAAAACAACTGTTAAGAAAATTTGTACCATGACTCTCAATTCTATTTTCAAAGCAACAGAGGTGTTTTCAGCATTACCGATATCATTGACCGAGGGGATTTGAGTAATAAAATACAAATAAACTAATTTAGAATGAGACAAATATCATTTTTTATATTTTTAGTAGTGAACATGCCCATTACTAATTTAAATTAGATGGAATAAATCCTAAAACATGAACAGTGTCTGCCTAAATTACCTTATGTTTGCATATGCATTCAACACTTTTAAACTAATGAACAAATTCCTAATATTGACTTTGGAGTGAACTGGAATTTCATGAATAATAGAAGTGTCGTTACACTAAATATAATTGGTATCTCCTAAACCACTCTCAAAGTGACCAAAGCCTGCCAAAATAGATGGCTCATCTTTGGCTGTGGTTCTTAAGGGAACACTATAAGAATACTTGGAGTAAAAATGCAGATTAATACATTTCACCACCCAAATCTGCCTATATTGTAGGTTGAAAGTGGGCTAGGAAACTGCATTCTTTTTATTTTATTGAGGTAACACTGGTTTATAACATTATATAAATTTCAGGTGTACATCATTATATTTTGATTTCTGTGTAGACTACATCATGTTCACCACCCAAAGACTAATTACCATCCCTCTACTTACACATGTGCCCTATCACCCCTCCCCCCTCCCCACTTCCCCTCTGGTAACCACCAATCCAATCTCTGTCTCTATGTGATTGTTTATTGTTTTTATCTTCTATTTATGAGTGAGATCCTATTTGACTTTCTCCCTCTGACTTATTTCACTTAGCATAATACTGTCAAGGTCCATCCCTGTAGGAAATTGCATTCTTAACAAGCACCCAAAATAATTTTGATTCAGGTAGTCCTCTGTCCAACTTTGAGAAACACTGTTCTGAACTAAATGAATCCTGCTTTTCCTCCCAAATGCTAGTAGGTTACATACTTTTCAGAATAGCCTGCTGAGTCCCAGATTTTACTTCCAGAAAGAAAACTGTTACAAAGAAATTTTTTTTGGTCTCCTATGTTGCAGATTGCTTTACTACTCTCAATATACTCTTAAAAAATAAGAAACAACAAACTTTCTATTTAATTCACTGTGCTAAAGTAAACAAAAAACAATAGATTTTCATTCTAGTCTTTAAAACTCTACTGATCATTTTTCTGTTGAGATACCAACCATTTTACAATGCAAATGGAGGTGAGCAATTTTCAATATCTGAAGGAAAAGTAATGTTTTCTAACTGTTGAATACATTAAGGTACTTGAAGTATTTTTAAGCTATCCACTGCATCTCCACATCTTACAGGTTTTGTTTTAAACGTGGGAGAAGAAAGTGCAGAGATTGAGAGCACATACTTTGGATCCAGATTGCATGCATTCAAAATCCAAATCAAATTCAAAACTGCCCTTTAGCAGTAACATCCTTTCAAGCAAATTTCTTAACCTCTCTTGTTCCTCAGTTTCTCTGTCTGTAAAATAAGGTTAATAATAGCATCTCCTCCTAAGGTTTTCATGAGGTTTAAATGAGTCAATACACTTAAAGCGTTTAAAACAGTGTCTGGCATATAGTACACATGCATTAGTGTTCACTGTTATTATTCTATCCAAAAACCAGGCAAAATAATGGAAAAATAAAAATAAAAGCATATATAATTTAATGCGAAATTCCCATTGTGGTCTGAAGGCCAATGTTAAAGGTGATAGAAGTTAAAGCCCCAACCATATCTGGAGAGCAGAGAGAATCAAAGATTGGATTCTTGCTGCCAGATCACTCACATGGCCCAAGAAGTAGACGATAAGAAGTCAAGTTCCACCCAACTGTCAGGGAATTTACTTTTCAGCCAGCACGGCTCACAGGGCTGGGTCCCACTGGCCTCCTTACTGGTTCAGCACATTAACACACTTCCATCTTAGGGCTTCCTGTGCCTCTGCCTTCTAATGAATCTATGCAGGATTCACTTTTCCTTCATTTAGGTGTTAGCTAAAATTCACCTCTCAAAGAAGTCTTCCCTGACCACACAATTTAAAATAGCAGCCACTTTGAATCTTTCACTCCTTAAACTGCTTTTCGTTCTCATCTGACAACAAATTATATTGATGGGGGTGGGTGGGTGTAAGTGTTTGTTATTTAGTTTTCCCACTAGGATGTAAGAACAGAGATGTTGGTTTTGTTCCTGCTGCACTTTCAGTATGTAGAAGAGTGTTTGGCACAAAGAAGTGCTGAAGGGGCCAGCCCGGTGCCATAGTGGTTAAGTTCCCACGCTCTGCTTCCGTGGCCCCGGGGTTCACTGGTTCAGATCCTGGGTGTGGACCTATGCACCGCTCATCAAGCCATGCTGAGGCAGCATGCCACATAGAGCAACTAGAAGGATGTACAACTATGACATACAACTATCTATTGGGGCTATGGGGAGAAAAAAGGAAAAAAGGAGGAAGATTGGCAACAGACGTTAGCTCAGGGCCAATCTTCTTCAAAAAAAGAAAGAAGAAGAAGAAGTGCTCAAGATTGTGTTAATATACAATTCATGATACAGTTGATAGATAAACACTTGAAGGGGCCTTCCGGAGATAATGGTGTTTTTCTGTTCTAATGCTGAAAGAAATTTGGGAGTAGAAAGGACTTTTTAGCACTTCTCCAATTCCCTCACATATAACATTCATTCTTTTCCTTCCCATTTATAGAGTTGGCAAAATAGCAATAAATTAAGATTTTTGCGTTTCCTGAAAGAAGGAAAGCTAGAACAAGAAATTTTAAAATCTTTCTAAGCCAAAAATTTAGTAAAAAGTAACTTTTTCATCTAATAAATAAATAACATTTTATCTAATATTGAATCAAATTGTAGTTTTGCTAAGCTGGCAAATATGTAGGCTTTTTTCCTAATTATTTTATTTTGCTAGTCACCTTGACTGAAACCATTAAAACCAATTTAGCTTGAATCATAGTTGAAAAATTTCAATGCTCAGAGCCCTGATAATAACCTGGAAATAATGCAAGTGATGCGTCACAAGGTTAACTTGTGATTAATTCTGTATTTTATTGTGATTACTCTGAATTCACAAATGTGCACAGGAAAGCCATGTTTTTTTCTGAATTTGAGAACTTAATTTCGCACCACATGCATATGAGGACAGGTTGTGCATTACTGATTATTTGTTAGAGACTTTTAGGCAGATTTTTGCCAGCACCAGGCAAAATGAAGACATTTTATGCAATAGAATAAAAGGAAAGTGGTTTTGCCTTCACTTTCAAGGTAAAGCTATGTTCATCAACAACAAAGAAGAATCTACGGTAGCAAGAAGGAAAAGAAATCAAAACCCTGCTATTTCCTTTCAAATAGCCTTATGAAAAATTAAACAAAATTTGACAACACATCTTAATGTATTTAGAAAAAAAAAAAAGGAAACACGTGGTAGAGTAGAAACAGCATTAAACTCAGAATCTAAACACTATTATCTGTCACTAACTCTGCTACTCATAGCTGTGCATCTTTGGACAAGTCACTTCAACAATCTGGGCTTCTGTGCCAGGTTCTAAGGCTGTGTAACAAATCATCCCAAAACTTGGTGGATAAAAACAACAATATTATCATGAACCTGCAATATGGGAGGTGCTCAGCAGAGGCAGCTCTCTGCTCTGATGTCTCTGCTCTGCTTGACGTTAGCTGGGGTGGGCAGAACGCTAGGAAATGTAATCATGTGAAAGCTCGCCTACTCATGTATCTGGGAAAACAAACAGCTAGGCTGGCATAGTTAGAGTTCCTTAGATGCTTCTCTGTTTCTGTAAAGTCTGTCTGCATGATGGCCTTTTTGGAGCAATCTTCTTTATCTTATATGAAAAATGATCAGGTTGGGCTACATAATCTCTAAAGTCTCTTTCATCTCAGGAAATCTTGTAAGTCTCTGGATAAATGGAAACAAGAATAGCTTGAAAGTGATCTGAGAGCTAGCATAATGTTAACACATTGGGATAGAGTAGAACTTCTGAGAATAAGTAATAATAAGTACGTAAAGCATCTAAATCAGCAAATGACCACATTTTTCAGTGTTAAAGATTATGGGTGATTTCAAACGGAAGACTATTTTCAAAGGGTGCAATTTCCAGGACGTAGGGCAGGTTGATTGTTCCATGCCATTTAGTCTTTCTGTTAAACAACATAATTATTATCATGGCTCATTTACCTTTTGAACACCAGATGTGATATCAAGACCTGTCAACACATTACTATTGTTAGGTTTTTAAAAATTCCTATGAGTATATATATATGTGTGTGTGTGTATGTGTGTGTGTATCAGTACATTATCAATCTATATAAAAATTTTAGTCACAATAATATAATGCTCTTTTGCATCATCCTTGGCTCTGTTGACCCATCTGATAGTAACCAACTGAAGGATAAGAATCAATGTTACCAGTGGCAAATTGTCTTTAACAACAAAAATTAACCTGCCTGGAAATCTAGCCCACTACATATATCAGTTACAGTGAGTACAATGAAACAAGGCGTGGAGAATCCTCTAAGGCCAAATGGAAGGAATTCAACGAGAAAGAGATGCATAAAAAGTCAACCTGTCTATTCTGATTTCAAGGTTTATATTTGTTTTAATGCATAATGAGTTATTTTGATATTATTATTATGTACTCACAAACTACATTTACATATGCAAAATGTTTTATGATTGCTTTCAGTAAATAGATGGCTTTCCAGTATAGAGAAATTTATTAAACAAAGCATGGACACCAGCTGTTCCCTATTTTTTCTAATAGTTATCTGCACTTTACCAGTTGGAAAACTTAAATCCAAAAAGGCTAGAGCTTCCAAGGTCATATCATTTATCAGTCTCAACCTTGTAATTTATTGATACAGTGATGTGAGCCTGCCTTTGAATTCTGCACTTCACATGACTCTATTATTTCACACAGAAGGAAAATGACACAAACACAAGAGGAATTTCCAGATTGCATTCCTCTATCATCCCCAAAGTGTGACTGTAAATATGCAAAGAACTTTAATATGTAAGTGACCTTAAATAAGCAGTTTTGGGTATCCTGAAATGTCTCTTTTGGATGAGCATATTTTCCCAGTAAACTGGAACCATTCCAGACACCCACTAAAAAGTCCTAAAAATAGAAAATTTTTAGGCACAAATTATGTGCAAAGTAATCTCCATAAATTTCTGGAAATGGAAGTGGAATACAACAACATAATGAAACTTGGTTTTCAAAGTTGAAGAAATTATTGTTCAAAAATCCTTTGATGATGACCATGACAGCACACAGTGGTTCTCAAATTTTCCACCATGGTTTTTGGTGTATTTTGAAGAATAATTTTATCTTTAAATTCCATGCAAAATTTGTATTCTATCCCTTGATACTTGAGTTGATATAAGTATAAAAATAATATTTTAAGAACTCTTTTCCCCCCAGAAAATCTTCAAGTACAACCAATGCCACAAAATTGAGCCATGATCTCACAGTCAAGTTTCCTCTGAAATACTTGTCTCATGCACCTGAGAGATATTTAAATCTCATTTTGAGGAGATAGCATTTCCCTTAATAAGATCAAACTTTGATTTTCTAAGCTTGTCAATGAAAAGAGATTCTCCACCTGAAGAAAGATGTTTAAGCCATGCTGCCTTTGCTCTTGTCCCTGAGATTCATTTTCCTTTCTGCAATATTTCTACAATTATAGCTGCCACCACCATTGGGGTCTCAAAAAATCATTATTAAATACAACAGAATAAACTAATGCCCATAAAAGAGATAAATACAGTAGTAACAGTAGCAGAAGGAGTGCTTTGTTATAGATAACATCTATTAATCTGAAAAGAAAAGCATTCTGTTAGTTAAAAACACAGCCACTGAATGGATAGAACTCTACTAAATTTAATTACAAGAAATAACAACAAATTAAAATGCCATGTTTTAGTATTGAATCTATAAAGGGTGATGTTTCTTTATACATATTAAGTATTTGTTTCAGAAAAATTGTATGTTATAAGAGTATATCAAATTTTTTTATAGACCTTATTTTTTAGAGCAGTTTTAGGTTCACAGCAAAATTGAGTGGAAGATACAGAGATTTCCCATATATCACCTGCCTCCACATACACACAGCCTCCCCCACTATAAAAATTCTTCACCAAAGTGGTACATTTGTGACAATCAAAGAACCTACATTGACTCATCATTATAACCCAAAGTCCATAGTTTACATTAGGGGTCACTCTTGTTATTGTGTAATTTATGGGTTTGACAAATGCATAATGACATGTATCTACCATTACAGCAACATACAGAATAGTTTCACTACCCTGAAAATAGTCTATGCTCCACCCATTCACCCCTCCCGTCCCCCTGGCTACCCCTGATAATTTTACTGTTCCCATAGTTTTGCCTTTTCCAGAATGTCATATATATCAAATCATTTTTTAATTATGATTTTGGAATAGTGTAGTTATAAAAACGTTTTTCCATTTTAGATAAAAATTTAAAGTGTAGCAAAATATTTATAATTAATTTTCAGCTAAATCTATCATAATATTTTTATAGCTATAACAACCAGTTAAATAATTTTTGTGCACTCACTTAATGGCTGTAGTAAATTCTACTTCAAAATCCTGTCCCACTTCAGTAAAGACAATATTAGTCACCTCCCTAAAAGAATAATTATTTAAATTAATATTTAGCCACTTGTTCTCATATATCTTGCACGAGTTATATGGAAACGCTTTTACAGACAGAGTTCAAACAACGTCACTGATTTATACACACTTGAATAGTAAATGCCTAGAAATCCACTTCCAGAATACTGGCATGAATGGCCTAGTGGACCCAATCCTCACTGAAACAAGCATAACTGGTGAAAAATATTTAAAATAAAATTGAAAATCTCTCAAAATCAACAAAAAGGTATGTGGCAAATGAATAAAAAATTATTCAAAAAAATCTACCAAATCTTGGTAAGAACAGTCCCTCCCTCCACTGTCTCAATTCAGCTTGATGGAAGCTCTACTATGGGCAGGAGTGGGTAAGAAGATGAAGTCCCCTTTCTCCTTGGCTCCCAGTAAAGAGTCTCGCCAGGAAAGACAGGACACCAGCATTTCTCATATCCTCCAAATTCAAGCCGCAGAGGCTAAACTCCTGGTGAGTGCTACTGACAGCTCAGGGGCTCCCTACCTCATCCAGCCCCTTACTCAGAGGGGAAAAGTTCTGCCTTAGGAGAGGAAGGCTTGTGAACATTAGGATGTTGATTGCTTTTGCCTCACTTTGTTGGTAGGACAGAAGTTCCATGCTACGTTCTTTACATATTTACAGTCACACTTTAGTCAGGATGATCTTCTGGCTTGCCTAACGTGTGACTGTAAATATGCAAAGATCTTTAATATCTAAGTGACCTTAAATAAGCAGTTCTTGGGTATCCTGAAATGTCTCTTTGGATGGGGCATATTTTCCCAGTAAACTGGAACCATTCCAACACCCACCTGTGACCTGAATGTAAAAAACAAATATTTGCCTTCATGGTCATAACTTTTTAGGCATACATTATGTGCAAGTAGAATCTCCATAAAATATCTGGAAATAGAAGTGGACTACAGCAACATGAATGAAACTTGGTTTTTGAAGTTCAAGAAATTACTGTTCAAAAGTCCTTTTGATGATGACCATGACAGAACACAGTGGTTCTCAAGTTTTCCACCACAATTTTTAGTGTATTTTGAAGTATAATTTTATCTTTAAAATTATATCTATGCAAAATTTATATATCTATGCAAAATTTGTATTCTATCTCTTGATACTTGAGTGGATGTAAGTATAGAAATAATATTTTAAGAAGTTTTTTCACCCAGAAAATCTTCAAGTACAACTGATGCCAAGAAATTGAGCTGCAAACACTAGGACCTTGCTTGCCTTTGCCTCACTTTGCTGGTAGTGTAGAAGTTCCACACCAAGAGAGGCAAGCCAGAGGCTACCATCCTGCCTAGTGCCGGGATCAGTGACTCAGAGATGTTATCCATGGAGAGAATCAGTCCATAAGAATAGAGAAATCCCAAACTCTCCCCAAAGGAACTGACTCTACTTGAAACAGAGTCTGGAGAAGTTCAAGTCTAAATGTGCTATCTAAAACAATGGAGATTTTAGTATTAAGCAATTAAGAGAAGGCTTTAGCTTATGACAGCAACAAGTTAAAATGTAAATCAATTAGCCAGCCAGACAAAAACACGGAAAGAGACATCAAAGAAGAGCTCTCCTGGAGTCAGAAGAAATCTCAAAGACTGGTCTCACAAACTATCCCTACCAGAATTTAATTGTATCAGAGAGGAGCAATTTATATCAGACGGCACTGCCAAAAACATTAGTGCAATCAGCTAGCATTTAGTGGAGCCCAACAAGTGGGTTTGATAGCAAATGAGGAGTTCAAACTCCATAACAATTAAAATCATACATATTTATATTCTCTGAACACAATGGAGTTGAATTATAAATCAATAACAAAAAGAAATTTGAGAAACTCACAAATATGGGGAAATAATATATCAGCCTCCTACACAATCAATGAATCAAAGAAGAAATCACAAGGAAAATTACAAAATACTTTGAAATGAATGAAAATGAAGACTCAACATATCAAAACGTATGGGAAGTAGCTCAAGCAGTACTTAGAGGAAAATTTATAGCTGTATATGCATTCATTAGAAAAGAAGGATCTCGAATTAATACGTTAACTTTCCACCTTAAGACCTGGAAAAGAACAGCAAACTACATGGAAATCAAACAGAAGGAAGGAATGATAAAGCTTAGAGAGGAAATTTTAAAAATATAGATAGGAAAACAATACAGAACATCAATAAAAGTAAAAGTTGGTTCATCTTTTTGAAAAGATCAAGAAATTTGACAAATTTTTAGCTAGACTGCTGGGTATAAAGAGAGAAGAATCAAATTACTAAAATCAGGAATGAAAGAGGGGAGATATCAATATTGACTCTGATAGCAAACCAGACAAAGTTATCACAAGAAAAAAAAAAACGGACCAGTATCTCTTGTGAAGATAGACACAAAAATCTTCAACCAAATACTGGCCAACTGAATCCAGCAACATATAAAAAAGGACTATACATCATTTGATGATGTATCAAATCCTACATGAACAAAGGGCATTTATCCCATTTGTACCCAAAGCTAGGTAGCTTTCAAATCTGGAAATATATTAATGTAGTACACCATATCATGAGAATAAATGACAAAAGCTATATAATCGTCTCAGCAGATACAGAAAAAGCATTTGACAAAATTCAACAATGCTTTATGATAAAAATACACAACAAATTAGGAATAGAGGGATCTTCTTCAATCTGATAAAGGGCATCTACAAAATATAAACAGCTAACATCATCTAGTTAATGTATGGATATTGGATGTTTTTCCCTTAAGATCAAAAGTAGGACAAGGATGTCTGCTCTAGCCACTTCTATTCAACATTGTACTAGAGGTTGAAGCCAATGGAATTAGGCAAAAAAGAAAGAAGAGAAGAAAAAGGAAAAAGAGGAGGAGGAGGAGGGGCAAGGAAGAAAGTGTAAAAGAAGAAAGAGAAGAAGAAATAGTAGAAGTTGAAGTAAAAGTAGAGATAGAAGTAATAAAAGGCATCCAGTTAGGGAATGAAGAAGTAAACTCACTCTATTTGCAGATGACATGATCCTCTACAGTCATGCATCACTTAACGATGGGAATACGTTCTGAGAAATACATTATTAGATGATTTTGTTGTTGCGTGAAATCATAGAGTGTACTTACACATACCTAGATGGTATAGCCTACTACACACCTAAGCTATATGGTACTAATACGGAATCACTAGCGTATATGCGGTCCATCATTGACCAAAACATCATTATGTAGTGCATGACTGTATATAGAAAATCTTGAGGAATCTACCAAAAACATATTCAACTAATAAACGAGTTCAGCAAGGTGGCAGGATGCGGGATCAATATACAAAAATCAATTGTATTTTATACACTTATAATGAAAAAGCCAAAAACAACATTAAGAAAATTCCACTTCAGTAGCATAAAAAAATTAGGGATAAATTTAATTTAAAAAGTGTAAAACTTATACTTTGAAAACTGCAAATCACTTTTGAAAGAAATTAAAGAAGACTCAAGTAAATAGAAAGATATCACATGTTAATGTGCTAAAGGCAATATTGTTAAGATCACAATACTCCCCAATTTTTTTCTACAGATTTATCACAATCTCTATTGAAATTGATAAGCTGATCCTAAAATTCATATGGTAATGCAAGGAACCAAGAATAGTCAAAACAATCTTGAAAAAGAAGAACCAAGTTGAAGGACTCACATTTCAATTTCAAAATGTACTAAAAAGCTACACTAATCAAGACAATAGGTACTCATAAAGATAGATACGTAGATCAATGGAACAAAATATAGAGTCCAGAAACAAGCCCTCACGTTTACAGTCAATTGATTTTCAACAAGTTGTCAATGCAATTCAACAGTAAAAAGAATAGCCTTTTCAAAAAATGGTGCTGGGGTAACTGAATATCTACATGCAAGTCCACATGGATATCCACATTCACACACAAAAATTAACTCAAAATGGATCATAAACCTAAATATAAAAGCTAAAACACAACTTAAAAGGAAACAACATTAAATCATAGTATCCTTGGAAGCAACGGTTTGTTAGATACAACACCAAAAGCACAAGCAAGAAAAGAAGAAATAGATAAAATGGACTTAACTAAAATTTAAAACTTTTGTGTTTCAAACTACATCAAAAAAGCGAAAAGACAACCAGGGCACGAGAGAAAACTTTTGCAAATCACATACTTTATAAGGAACTTTTATCTAGAATATATAAAGAACTCTAGCAGGTCAACATTAAAAAAAAAAAAAAAAAAAAGCCCAGAACCCCCCAAAAAAGATGGGCAAAGAATCTGAGTAGATATTTCTCTCTATATATACAAATGGTCAATAAGCACATGAAAAGATGCTCAATATCATTAGGGATCAGGAAAATGCAAACCAAAACCACAATAAGATACCACTTCATATCCATTAGAATGGCTATAATAAAAAAAAGACAGATAACAACAAGTCTTGGTGTGGATGTGGAGAAACTGGACCACTCATACACTGCTGGTGGGAATACAAAATGTTCAACCAGTTTGAAAAACAGTCTGGCCGTTCCCCAAATGGTTAAACAGAGAGTTACCATATGACCTATCAAGTTCATTCCTAGGTATATACCCTAGAGAAATGAAAACAAATATCCCCACCAACACATACATGAATGTGCCTAGAAACTTTATTTGTAATAGTCAAAAAAGTGAAAACAACTCAAATGTCTAACAACCAATGAATGGATAAATAAAATGTCACACGTCCATACAATCTAACATTATTTGGCAAAAAAAGTAATGAAGTACTGATATATGCTACAACATGGATGAACATTATGCTAAATGAAAGAAGTCAATCACAAAGGATCACATACCATATGATTCCATGTATACAAAAAGTCCATAGTTCTGTCTATAGACTTTCTGTCTACAGACAGAAAGTAGATTAGTGGTTGCCTTATGGCTGGGAACTTAGGAGAAATATGAGAATTACTAATGAGTATGGAGTTTCCCTTTAGGATGATGAAAATCTTCTAAAATTAGATATTGGTGAGGGTTGCACAACTCTGTGAATACACCCAAAATCATTGACTTGCACATTTTAAATATGTGAATTCTATAGTATGCAAATTATATCTCAAAACAGTTGTTAGTTTAAAAAACAGGAATTATATTTTGAGGAATTATCACAAATGTTGAAAAAGATTTACAGCCAAAAATTGGAAACAATCAAAATGTCCAAAAATATTGAAAAGGTCAAAAATTTAAGATAATCCATATAATATAATAATATACTCCTATTAAAAATTGTATTTACAGATTTTTAACCATAACATAGCAAAATGTTCACGTTAGAATGCTAAGTAAAAGAAGCAAAACAAAATCTCATTAATAAGATAAGATTACTTGTATTTTAAAAACATAGTATGAACATTAATATGCCAAAATATTAATAGTTTCTGCCTGTATAGTAGTGGTGATTTTTATTTCAACTTCGTTTCATATTTCCTAATTTTTCAAATTTACTATAATGTATAATTTTAATAAAGAAGAATTTTTAAATAAATAAAAGTAATTATGAATCGAGACATGCCATCAATAAGTGATTGCTCAACTAATGGCTATTACTTCACAAACTCATCTTAATAATGTTTAATGATGATTGAGCTGGTAGATGTCTACCTTTTCATTTATTCATCACTATTTTGAGTTAATAGGGTTTCACATGAACATTGAAAGTAATGGAGTATACAAATATACTCATTGGTATCCTTTATTATAAGTATCTATAAATTCAAATCTGAGCCAAATGAGCTCAAAACATCAGTTGCTTTACCACTAAGGTGGTATTAAGGGAGAACACTAAATGGAAACAATGATTAGGCTATAGTCACATTTTAAATAAGGTTATTGATAAGAATCACCCGTAAATCTTTGTTCTTTTCCCTACTAATCAGAATAATATGTGATAGATAACAAAATAAAAATTTTGAATCCTCTTGTTCCAGATTTAGAAAATAGCTTTTCATATATAATTAGAACCTTGAATTACCATGGAATCATCAATTCTTTTTAGTATCTTAATATTTAATTTGTAAAGAAAGCAGTAACATAAATAGGATCTCTCCCGTGAACATTTGTTTTCCTGAAGAAACGAATGTTTCTTCAATACAGTCTGCTTTCTGTGTTCAAACTATGCAAGTCTAATTCTGATTCTGTTCACATAGATTTTAACGACTGTTGACTAAAAAAATAGATGGTTTCAAAAAATAGCCTATAGGTTGTTTCTGCTGAAACTGTTAATGTAGGAAGTTGAATAGTCAAAAACCTGGAAGAGACCCAGAGAAATCATTATTCAGAAGAGGTGGTTTGTTTGTCTTAACTCTTTAAAATACTCTGGAGTCAGATTCATAATCCTTAAGTAATCTATTCTAGTATTTAATACACTGACAATCAAGTTTCATTTCTGGTTCCTACTTAATTTACATCTAGCTCCTCTCATTTAGTCCCCAGTAAAATTAAATAATAAATATATAAAACAAATACACTCCTAGACTAAAGAAATCAGTTTTGTTTTGGTTTTCAACATAGTGCTGGAAGAGTTCACTGACAGAATGCTTTACCCATAGCAAATCATGGGAAATATACTATCCTTGGAAGAAGATTTACATAATTGCTCTTGTGCACCGTAGTAGGCATAAAGAACTGGCAATTGTTACCAAGTACTTTGAAGCTCCCTTCTTGGCCACAAAACTGAACAGGAACACTTGATACAATACTAGAACTCATTCTAAGCATAGTTAACATCAGTCAACACTCAGCCTGCATTGGCGACAAAGAAGAAAGTAACTACACTAATAATTCTGCTGGTGTTACACACCTTTGTATCCCCCAGTCAAACCTAAGATAGCTATGAGCAATTTCTTGACAGAGCTTTTCTTAAAGAACTTTGGTGCCAGAGAGTTGTCAGTAGAAGATTTAGTGTAAGTTAATACTACGTGAAGAGTTTTCCAGACACCGGTCAAAAACTGTAAAGAGTGGTTGGAAGGAGTTGCTGGCTTTCGTTAAAGGATTTTTCTGGAATGCTGGCCAAAAGCAAATTTGGCAAATTCATGACATTAAAAGCTAGGTACTAAAGAATGAGATGACCAACATAACAAATAGCAGCCTAAGAAAAAGACACTGGGGGCCGGCCCCATGGCTTGGTGGTTAAGTGCGCGCGCTCCGATGCTGGTGGCCCGGGTTCGGATTCCGGGCGCGCACCGAAGCAGCACCTCTCCGTCCATCCTGAGGCCGAGTCCCACATACAGCAACCAGAAGGATGTGCAGCTATGACATACAACTATCTACTGGGGCTTTGGGGGGAAAAAATAAATAAATAAAATCTTAAAAAAAAAAAAAAAAAAGAAACAAAAAAAAAAAAAGAAAAAGAAAAAGACACTGGGTCTGCTACTATTGAGGATAGTGGTGCTAATCCAGAGGTACACATCAGAATCATTGAAAATACACCTTAGATTTTGCCCTGGTCTAGGTTTCTCAACATTGGCACTATTAGCATTGCAACTGGGTAATTCCTTGTAGGAAGCTGGTGCATTGTTTAGCAGCATCCCTGGCCTTTCCCCAATAGACATCAGTAGCACCACATCAGTTTTGACAACCAAAAATGTTTCCAGATATTGACAAATATAATCTGGGGTGCACAATCATATTCAGTTGAGAACCACTGCCATAGATCTACCAAGTTAGATATTTAGTACCAGGACTACTAACTATCCTCCGTCTCCAGCCTGGCTTTTTGAATCATACACACTGAACGGTCAGATATCTCTAAGCTTTTGACTTACATATTTTTTGTTGTTGTCATTGAACACTTGGATATTTCTGGAATCTTTTCTCACTTTTGTCTCACTCTAGCATGGTAGTGTAAAGAAAACTAGGGTTTGGAGAAATATATATCTAAGTTCAAATCCTAGCTTTGTTTCATTCCATCTATAAGGCATTTGGCAGTTTATTTAAGCTTTGTCTTTGTTTTCTGCCCAAAGAACTTCTCCAGGAATCCAAGGTTTACTATTAATTGGAGGCAAAAATGGTATCAAGACCAGAATCCTGGTGCTTCATGTTAATTCATCCTCACTTGGTTAAAGCCAGAATAAAGAAGCTGTCCCTTCAGGAGCATCAACCAAACCAACAGTCAAAATCCACCTGTTACACAACAATGTGGGGGATAATATAGATAAAACATCTATAATATTGTGAGAAGCACCATCTAATGTGGCCATCACCTGGTTATTCACTGCCTTTTCTAACCCCTTCTCTTGGAGTTTGTGCTGGACCTACTTACTAGCTTTTAATAAATAGAATATACCAAAAGTGATAGGAATCACTTCTGAGATTGGGTTACAAAAGGTCTGGCTTCCAACTTGTGTGTGCCCTCTTTCACTCTATTGTTCACTAGCTCTAAGGGAAGCTAACAGTCATGTTGTGTACTGCCCTGTGGAGAGGCTCACATGACAAGGAACTGAGGTCAACAGTCAGTGAGGAGTTGTGACCCTCTGTCAAACAGCTGATAAGGAACTGAATCCTGCAAACAGCCACAAAGGAGCAGATCCTCTCTAATTGAGCCTCCTGATAAGACCACATCTCTGGCCAATACCTTGATTGCAGCCTCATAAGAGACCTAAGCTGACCCATAGAAGAAACTATAAGATAATGTGTTTATTGCTTTAAGTTACTACATTTTGGTAATTTGTTATACAGCAATAGATAACTAATAAAAACACAGTGGGATAAATTATTTTTTCTTTCTTCTCTTCATTCTCCTTCTTTTTCGATGGCAATGATCATCATTATCATCTCCCTCACTTTCCTCTCAGATGAGGCTGTACCATTTGTCCTCTGACAAATTGGTGACCATATTATCATCATTCCCCCAAACCTGAGTCCTGATATTGCCTGTCAATTATCTTTCCCAATCATAATTGCAGTAGGATTAAAATTCTCATTATGAAATTATCAGGGATCTGATATTGATTACTTCACTACTGGTTACTCAATACATGGCTTATGTCAATCTCAAGGGCAAAAACCCAAATGCCAATCCTGAATGCAGAATTTAATCTGGGCATCCTGAAGCAAATCTGCATCCATATCTCATCTCAAAACCTAGTTGCTTCATTGTTAAAATAAAAATACTACCTTCTTCGATAGATTATTTTGATGAATTAAATGGCATAAATAAATAAAATTTTCCAAACTTTATTCCTATAATGTAATAAGTGTTCAATATATATTAAGGTTTTTTCATGATGTTATTTTAATTTCTTTCTCTTCCAAACCCCCTCTTCCTAACCCACCTGTGGGTGATTAATTCTATTTCTAGGCTTCTGCTTCAGCCAAGTCCATGTTCTAAAAATACTAAGAAATTTATGGAAATAACTAGTTCCTTTTTCCTTTCAAGTCTCCAAAAAGATCCACTTACTACTTACCGCCTCTGGATAAGAATAAGGCCAAATGATAAAAAGGAATTAAAGATTCATTGCTTATGACCAGTCCAAAAACCAGTTAAATAACTTCCCTTTTTCTCCATTAACTAGAAAATTGTCTACATGATTAAAAACTAATGGCCAACAATTTCAGCTGAATCATAGCTTTTTAATTTTTTTTTTAAAGAAAAGGTGTCAAAAAGAAAAATGGACTAATCCTTGGTTTTCTTAAAAGAGGAAAAAACATTTTTTCAAGATTAAAGTCACACTTACCAATATTAATGGTATCAATGTAGTTAAGGTAAAGGAGACTTCCTACATATCATTTGACCTGTCAACATATTCAGGGCTGAGTGTTTTGGGAATAAACAGGTGCCAAACTATCATCCAAGAGTCAGAGTAAAAAGTAATTTGAAAAACATCCAAAAGATTGACCTATCCATAAAAATACTTTCTTCACATATCTTTAGTGGTGCTTTAGTTGGATTTATGGTGTTGGGTTAAGATACTGTGCTTTGCACAAACACACTTGGTAAGATGACTTGTCAATCTCTAAGCAGCTATTAATAATTTACTGTGAATTAGCATAACTAGGCCTTTTGAGATAGGGTTCTTGGTAACTCAGCTTAGATAAGGAAAAAAGAGAAAGACATCAGAATATCAGATATGGATGTAGCTCTGCTAAAGAGAATCCTGAGCAGCTAAAAAGAAAGAGAGCAGCACAGAGTGACTCAAGAGAGGGGAAATGAAATGTACCCAAACACAGATTGGATGTGCTTCATGTGAATTAGTTTAAAGCTGGTGTTGGGACCTTTCACTTTCATGAGGAGGGCTAACCGCCTGAGAAAGAAGTTTCTTGAGACTCACTTAAGCGATTCTTTCAATAACAGAAAGAATAATATACATCCCAAATAAGTTGACCAAAGCTGTCATCTTAGTAGGTCTTCTGGGGTTTTTGGTTTTGGGTAACCTATTGAAGAATTCAGATGCCTAAAAGAAGCCTAGTTTTTTTATGTTTTGAGTTCATAAATTATCCAAAAATGATTTGTAAGATATTTCCAATAATTTGTTTAATTTATAACGCCTTATTCTATGTATGTTTATATTTGTCTCCCAGGTAGTGTTAAAAAGTTTTTGTTTTCTTATGATAGTTACTACTTTACATCTTGGAAGATTTACTGTACTTGACCATATACAAATATATACAAACTGTTCACATGACTTGAAAATACACTCTTCAAGAAAATTTGAAATAACAACACAAACTAGTATTGGTTCACTGTCACAAGAACAAGAAGAAATTGAACCAGTCCTAAAAATTCACTTTGTAGCCAAGGAAATGCTTTTCATAAAATTGAAAACATGTCCCAAAGCAACAGTATTATATTTCTTAAGCTATTGCTGTTACTGACATACAAAGAATTCTTTCTATAATTCTTCTGTGGCCTCGGTTGGTGACAAAGTGGTTACTAGAAAAATTTTGTAAATAGCTGTTTTCTAAGTCTCTAGGCATAGAAAAAAGATACTCTCACTTGAGTATTACCTGCTTCAATTATTAAATGAGTTTAAGGTCATATGACTCAGTATATAAATCAAAATAAAATATCATCTTCTACCAGCACAAATTTGCAGAAGTGCAGTGTTGTTTTAACAAGTAATGCCAACAATGGTTTAAATAAAATTTTGTTTCAGTGGTGACAAATGCAAGAGAGCAAGTGTAAAGAATTGGGAGTAGGACATTCCATTACCATGCAGCCTCTTGATCTCTCTGGGTTCCAGTTGCCTTATGTGTAACATGAGGAAATGCTACTAGATGGTATCAAGTGTTCCTTCTATTTCTAAGATTCAAAGATGTACGTAAATGTTATGGGATTATTAAGGAGAGATTTTTTCTTGTAAATAGGTGACATTCAACTGTGTAAATGTGGTAATGGTATTTTGTCACATGTTCTCCTTCAGTGTTTTTTTTTAATAGACTTCATTTTTTAGAGCAGTTTTAGATTCATGGAAAAATTGAGTAGAGATACCCCACATACTCTTTGCTCCCATACACGCATAGCCTCCCCAACTATCAACATCTCTCACCAGAATGGCACATTTGTTATAAGTGATGAATCTACATTGACATATCCATAGTTTATATTAGGATCTACAGTTACATTAGGGTTTACTCTTGGTGTTGTATACTCTATGGGTTTTAACAAATGTATAATGGAATGTTCCTTCAGTGTTTTATTGTCTTAATAGCCAGATCACTATGTGATGGTGTAAAAAGGCATTAGAATATTTCCCATAGTGAGTGCCAAGCAATGACGTCCAAATAATGGTCCTCTGATGCTCTCTTTAAAAAAAAAAAAAAAAAAGCACCCAAGTAAGCATGACCTTAGAAACTATTCCTTGTTTATCTTTATCCTCCACAGCAACTTAGCAGTGATGTTCTACAGCTAACAGATAGTAATCAACATTTGTTAACATTGAGTTGGATAACTCAAATTTGAACAAAAGTGATAAAAGATGAAAAAAGAATATAAGCTTGAAAATTCCAGATAAATAATCATTCTCAGAGTAGAATGTCCTCTATTCAAGTAATATTCTATTATGTGATTATTATGAAAAAGTTATAAATACCTCCATCGCGGGGTAGCAGGTACTGAATAGAGCATTACAGAAGATTCCACTACTGACTGGAGCAATGGGCTTTGTTTTGCAGGCTTTTCTCCTAACTAAAATATATCTTTTAAAGCATCAAATGCAGTATTCATTCATCAGGAGGAATATCACCCAGCAGGCAAGGATTTTCAAAAGCTTAATATTTTTTTTTCCAGTGGAATGGGACTTTTCCAGTGAAGTGATAAGAATGCTTTGAACATTTTAAATCTAGCCACAGGGTCTTCTTTCTTGTATGGATAGTATCCAGAATTGGTTCATCTGGTGAAAGAAATCCTTTCACTGCAGAAAACTTTAATTCATTAGGACTAAAACTCAGCAAGATTCAGATCTGTTAATCTTCATGAAATGTACATGTTTGAACAATATATTTTCCCTGTAAAATTGTGGCAATAAAATAATATTACAGACATTATGGTAGTTATACTTAACAAATGATCCTCCTTCACAGCATTTCCTTATTATTATTAGAATAAGGGGCAACTGTGCACTTCCATTTTGTCATCTTTATCTTTGATTGATCCTGAAGTAGCAAGTATGTCCCTGAGTTGAACGCCATTAATGAAAGAAGAGGAAATAGAAGGTCTGGAAAAGGGAACTAATAGAGGAAGAACCTATAATCAGGTAAAACATAAAGACCTTGGTAAAAGAAAAAAAAAATAGAGGCTGATGCATCAAAAATTGTTTTCTCTCTCTCTCTCAAGAACAATCCAGTTATTTTCCTTCCTCACCCCTAAAGCAACTTCACTCAACAAAGTTACAAAGCTCATATATTGTCCATAATGATGATATTATAAATTAAGTTGCTGACACTTATTATGATCCTAATATATTTTCATGAAACACAATTAGTAAAGGATCAGACCATAAAGTAGATGGGAGCACAAAAATTACATGGAGAAGTGGTTGAAAGTTCTTGATACCACCACCACCACCACCATCCTCATTGGTGTTTCACTGGTTTATTGTCTAAGCACTGTCTGCTAGCCTCCTGGGTTTACATTTAATGACTTCAAATAGCTGGTGATGTTATTTAATCTTTAAAAATCTGGTCTACAGGGGCCAGCCCAGTGGCATAGCAGTTAAGTTCGTGCATTCTGCTTTGGCAGCCCGGGGTTCGCCGGTTCGGATTCTGGGCACAGACCTACTCACTGCTCATCAAGCCATGCTGAGGCAGCGTCCCATGTAGAAGACCTACAAATCTGCAACTATGTACTGGGGCTTTGGGGAGAAAAAAGGAAAAAGAGGAAGATTGGCAACAGACTTAGCTCAGGGCCAATCTTCCCCGGAAAAAAAAAAATCTGCTCTATGGACTGTTCATTATTATTATTATTATTATTAAGTTCATTTTCACTAAGGAAATTTACTAACCTACTCTTTCTGTCCCCAAAAAGTTAAGAAACAACTATTATTCTATGCAGATAACTGAATAGAAAATATAGTATCAGTCAAAAGAACAGGAAACTAAATACGTGCTAATTAGGAGTTTAAATATAGCTTCCAAGGCATGTTCGTAAATATATATCACATATGCCAATTTTTAAATTTATTACTTTCTTTATTAGATATTGTTACTATTTCCTGAGCACTCATGTTATATTAGGCATAATGCCAAACACTTACATACATTGATCTAAATATTCCTGCACCCCAAAAATGAGGAAATTGAGCCTCAGAAAAATTAAGTAAACTACTCAAGTTCACAGAGCTGGTAAATGGTTAAACTGGCATTAGAATCCAAGTTGCCTGTTGCAAAAGTCTGGCCTCTTCACTCTATATGTTTTACTGGCCCCTAGGTCTCTAATCCACTTGATTTAAAAGCAAGTTTTACATTCCTATTTTCTGATTAACAATAGAGATTTTAATAGATTCTTGAACACTCTAATTTTATATGACTATTCCATATGCCTACATTCTTTTGCATTTAGAAGAAGAAATAGATTTCCTAAAAATAATTTCTCTCTAGAAACGTAATTTAAAAATATATGGCAGGTACGATATGAAGAACACAAAGTTTCAACTAATAACCTGGTAATTCCTCTGATGAAAAGCCACTTTGATACAAAATAAGTTTAGTATAATATTAATAATTATTGAGAATTTAGAAACAGGGAGAGTACTGTTCTCTGCAAATAAAATGATCCTCTATCATGGCACATTATATGAAACTTAACCATTTTAAGGCCAATATAAACCTCACAGAGCGAATTCAACTCATACAAATAATTTGTTTACTGTTAAGGAACAAGAGATTTACTAATGATCTAATTAGGATATTTAGACCGAATGGGTTATTTTAATACTCGTACTTCGTGGAAATTTACCAAATACTTTCAAAAATCGTTATAGAGTCTTTAAAAGAATCAAGTATGTGATACCAGCTAAAACAAGGGATTATGTGTATTTAGTAAAAATATATGCATATCTACATAAAATCCTTTCAAGAAGTTAAAGTTTTCTTAGTTTTGCACTTACCAAATCCTATATAATAAAATTCTAAAGAATAAGATGCACGTAAATAAGTAGCAGGGTAGATTATGCATGGTAGGGTAGTGAGCCTTCCATGAAAAATTAGGTTTGATCAAACAACTTTGATTTTGGCAAAATTAACATATTGCTCAATAAAATAGGCTATTTGTCTATATTTCCTTTTGGGAAAGGCTTTTTAAAAAATGTAGGGGGGCTGGCCCAGTGGTGCAGCAGTTAAGTGCGCGCATTCTGCTGTGGCGGCCCAGGGTTCGAGGGTTCGGATCCTGGGCGCGCACCAACATGCCACTAGTCAAGCCATGCTGTGGCAGCGTCCCATATAAAGTAGAGGAAGATGGGCACAGATGTTAGCCCAGGGCCAATCTTCCTCAACAACAACAACAAAATAAATAAAAGAGGAGGATTGGCATCGGATGTTAGCTCAGGGCTGATCTTCCTCACAAAAAAAAAAAAAAGTAGGAAGTTTGCCTCTGTGTGATTCCAAACATTTGCTGCGAAATAATTTACTTAAGAAAGATCATCTTTTACTCATTTGTGAAGATATCCAGTAATTCATTAATTTGTATCCAAGAATTTCATTAACACATGGTTAAAAAAAATGTGTCGGAGCTGGAGGAAAAAAATAAGCTTACTACCAGAAGCCCACATGCTGATGCTTAAGGATTTTTTTTTAAGATTATAAATCAGACTATTTGTTTGTAACCTTAGATAAAATTAAGTCTTTATGAATACAAAAAAATACTGGGAACATGCCTGTACATCTTCAACACTAAAACATTAACTCAGGAAGTATACTATCTGGTTGGTTGAGAGCTGAAAATTTTATTTTTATAAGTTTAAACCTTCCAGTGTAGAGTAATAAATCTGAATATTAATAAGAAGAGTATACTCAATGTTTATACTATGTCTGAATTTAACAATTAGCACAAAAAACCTTGGTACTTCAATAAACTTGACAATGTCTACCATCAATTCCCAATCATATACTCTTATTAGTCACAGCAAAATGTTAGTATCTAATCTGCTTTCTTTCACTGTAGCTAAAACAAGAAGGTAAGGTAAAATCTGACTCCAAAATGATACATACTATTTCAAAAGTAATTTAAAATGACTTAGTATTTATAATTGTTTCTATGCTTTGGATTTCATTTGGTACTACCTGTATTAGAATAGATAATCATATCTGGACATAATCTTTTAAATAAGATTATGTTTTAAGTATGTAATGGATCAAAATGTTTTATGTATCCTTATATTTATAATTGGATAAAAGTAAAAGTGTAATTTGAAAAAAAAAAGAAAGAGAAATAAAAATGAAGCGACCAAATGCCAATAATGACATTTTAATGCACTTGCAATTCAAATAATATACTTTAGGAAATTTTACTTGATTTTTTTAAGGCAAAATATATTTAGAACAATTTGTGTTAGGCTTAAAAAGTCATCTCTAATTTGTTTTCTTCTTCTTGACTATCAGAGTACAGATGGAAAGGTTATATTTCCATCATGTTTAATAAATCAAGCGAAAATATTACACATAAATTATGAATAAAAAGCTATTTACCTGCATGGAAATCTATTCCCACAGCAAATGAAGTTCCTGATATAGGCATCAAAGCATCCGTTTTGTCACTTGGTTCCAAAGGTATTCCCCTGATGCCTTCATGAACAGAGTACATAAGAAATGACTCTATACCTAAGTTGGAAAAGAAAAAATAAACCAAAATGAATATTTAACATTAAAATCATTCCATTAGCATTATTTTTAACAATGTTAATTTCTTTCATAAAAACATCCCCTAGTTTTTTTTTTTTGGACACTACACTTCTGACTAGTTGACACGTAGATAGATTGGTGGTTCTCAACTTGAGTATCCATCAGCATCTCCTGGAGGACTTTGTTAAAACACAGATTACCGAGCCCCATCCCAGGGGCCTATAATTTGAATTTCTAAAAATTTCCCATGTAGTGATGATGCTACTATTCTGGGAACCATACTTTTCATAAACACTGAGACAGATAACTGTTGGAAGCATACCTGGCCTCACAACCAAAATTCACCCCCTCTTCTCTAAGGCCCAAGCGTCTCTTTGCTTATGCAAGATAATAAATTTTGATTTTAGATATGATTTTAGGTAACTATATCACTGATACTTTTCTAATAGAGTTAGACTTCTTATAGCCTTTTGAATACTGAAAACACACCAAGTGCTTAATTTTTGCTACTGTCTTGCTTTTCCAGTATGAAAAATATGTTCTAAAATAAGCACATATACTGACTACCAGAAGTCTGCACATTGATGTGTATAAGTTTTTCTAATATGTTAGAAAATATTTATAGAAATTTTTTCTAACGTTAAAAAATATACATATTTTCTCATTAAAACGAGAACGCCTGTATTTAGATGTGTCTCCAACACTTAATAACTGTGTGACTTGGGCAAGCTAGTTATCTCTCTGTCTCAGTTTCCTCAGCTCTAAAATGAGCATAATAAGAGACCTACTTCACAAGGTTATTATGAGGATTAACTGAATTAATATGTTTAAGGTACTTAGAATAGTACCTGGTACATAATAAGTGTCATATAAATATTTGATTTAACATAAAACACATGATAATATTAACATACATATGTCTCAAATAAGATTGAAATATTTTTTGAAAAATAAAATTAAGCTATGATCACTGGATAGAAAGACCACTCTAGAATCAAAGCTCTTTGGGACTAATAGAACTAGAGTCTATAAAACAAAAAGTAGGAAGATAGATTTCTTAAACTCCAGCTCTTTTGCAGTGCTCTTCTCCCTCAGTCAAGCAAATTTGAGACCTCACATCCCCATTGGTACTTTCTCTTAAACAGTTTAAAGAAAGTAGACATAATTAAATTCAAATTGTATGGTAATTGCAGCCCATCAACCACTGCTTTTTACTTCAACTTTTGCCTAGTCATGTTGAAGGTATGGGCCAGCCCCGTGGCATAGCGGTTAAGCGTGCGCACTCCACTGCTGGCAGCCCGGGTTCAGATCCCAGGTGCGCACCGACGCACCACTTGTCAGGCCATGCTGTGGCAGCGTCCCATATAAAGTGGAGGAAGATGGGCACGCATGTTAGCCCATGGGCAGTCTTTTTCAGCAAAAAGAGGAGGATTGGCATGGATGTTAGTTCAGGGCTGATCTTCCTCACAAAAAAAAAAAAAAAGTTGAAGGTAGCTTCTCCTGGATTTGGTTAAAGGTTTAATAAACTGAGTTCCTGAAAATAACTAAAAAAGTAGGAAGCTTTACAAGAACAGTGATACTTAAACTATTTTAGATACATTAAAATCCCGTATATATGAGACTAAACAGTGCATCATTGTCCTAATAACAAGCTAATATTATCTTTATTCTAATTTCTAACTGACTTTGCCCACAATCTGCATGGATGAATTAAATGCATTAGAACTAAGATTTTTCAAGACCTTATACCTTGACAAGACATGCGGTTCTTTTGGAGATAATATCCCACTGTACACATGCAAGTTCTTGTAGTTTCAGATGTTGGTAAACAAAGCTGAGAGCATCCACCATTATTTAGTTGGCAGGAATTGCTGCCTACATAGAAGAAAAACAAATAAACATAAAATTCAAGAAAAATAAAAAGAGTATCCTCAATATCAATAATTTGAACAAATATTTATGCTATTGCTGATTTCTAAATGCAGTTATTTCATATTGGTTGGTATCATATTTTATTCTCTTGAAGAATTTGAAAGTAGCAGATTACAGTTGAAGTCTGCCCTTCCAAAAAAGTAAATGGAGATCTAAAGCACAGAATAGGGATTATAGACGACAATACTATAATCAATTTATAGTTTCAATTTAACTTTGAATATAATTCAAAGTTGCTAAGAATCTAGACCTTAATTATTCCTACCACAAAAAGGAAATGATAATTATGTCATGGGATAGAGGTGTTAATGTTATGGTGGTAATCATACTGTAATATATAAATGCATCAAATCAACACATTATACATCTTAAACTTACACAATGTTATATGTCAATTATATCTCAATAAAAATAAATTTTAAAATAAATAAATAATTTAGAATTTTTTTAAAAAGTAAAGGGAGGGATATGAGAAGACTCAGAGTTACAGAAAAGCAAAAGAAAATTGGTTTGTCATGAATACTGTCATAGACCTTTGTAATATTTTAAGATCACAAAAACCGGGCTGGCCAGGTGGCTTAGCAGTTAAGTGTGCGCGCTCCGCTACTGGCGGCCCGGGTTCGGATCCCAGGCGCGCACCGACACACCGCTTCTCCGGCCATGCTGAGGCCGCATCCCACATACAGCAACTAGAAGGATGTGCAGCAATGACATACAGCTATCTACTGGGGCTTTGGGGAAAAAAACGGAGGAGGATTGGCAATAGATGTTAGCTCAGAGCTGGTCTTCCTCAGCAAAAAGAGGAGGATTAGCACGAATGTTAGCTCAGGGCTGATCTTCCTCACAAAAAAAATAAAAATAAAATAAAAAAATCACAAAAACCAGGAAGTCTCTCTTTTTTGATTTCTAAATTTCACTTCAACTCTACAGTTACTTCCTTTTCAAGAATACTTTATCCAAATGTGTCAAATATATAGCTAAGTTACATTACTAACTCAAAAGATTGTGCCATTGAAAGAAAGGAGGTATATATGAATATAAATATTTAATTAATTTTGTAAAAGCAAAGGAATAAATTTTGCCATTCCTAGGAACATAATTATCTCAAAATATATTTAAAACACACCCAGAAGAGTCATGTTATTAGACACGTTAATTCTCCTCGTTCCTGTGTAGTAGCAGTGACAAATATTAGTCAGGTAATCACAAGTAGGCATTCTATAAAGATGTTCTATTGAATTTACTAGGCCCAATGTGCTAATTAAAGCTGGTAGCATGAAGTTAAGCAACTTATAACCTTACCCAGCAAGTTCATTAAATATCCCATTTTTACAATATTTTTATCATTCTAGGACATGCAATGCCATTTACTGGATGTTCAAGCTCTGACATGAAGTGCAGTAAATTGAGTGAAAAGTACAAAGCATGATGAAAGCTATATATCAGTAGTGCTCTCTGGAAAATTCAAAATATCAATGCAGCTCATTATTTCTCATATCCTGAATTCAAGATAGTCTGATGGGATTTAATTGTTCAATCGAACCTGTCATAAGCTCTGTCATTTTTGAAGTGTGAAATACTCTAAACTTGGAAGATTTCTCATCAGGAGATCTACCACATTCTCTGCTCATTTCCTATAGCTGCCAGTGCAGCCAATGCTGAACTTCATCTTACGTAGGGCCACATACTAGGATTTGACTTGCCCTGAACTTTTGAAATGATTATCTTTATCTCATATATAAACCAATGAAGATTGATTGATTGATTCCCCTTTTCCCAAGCTGACTGATAATACTAAGATGAAACTTCAGATTTCTGATTATTTTAATAATGAGATAATTATATTTATAGATTTATAATAATTCTATACTTGCAATATACATATTTAATTTTATAGAAAGCACATAAATGTATACTAACACAATGCCAATCTAAAGAGATATGCATTTGGATATATGCATATTTATGATTTATTTCAATTACCATAAAGACTGAAAAGCTGGGATGAGATGGACAAGTGATGCATAACTATAAAGTCTGAAGAAACACCAAATGGAGAGAAGGGCCAACAAGGAAATTGAAGTAAAGAAAAATAGATTAGGGAAGAGAATGAATTTATAAAAATACGAGAAAATGAAGGGTTATATAACCTTGAAAATAATAAAAAAATATGTGAAAAAAGAAGAAAAAGGAACTTCTGGGACTGTGCATTTTCAAATATAACTGCCATAATAGCAACATATATTGTATTATATTTATTTTCTGATAAATAATAAAATTAATCTATGTAAACAATGATGTACAATAATACACATCATGTATCATTTGTTTCATTTCTAAGGGAAAATTGATAGTGAAAGGGAGAAAAAGTAAAAAGAGAAATGAGTCATTATTTACAATAAGTATCTTTGCCTATTAAATATAGATTTAATGTAGGAAAAATATTAGAGTGATTTAAAAAGCAATAATTTAGGTGTGATTATCTAGCAAGTTAGAAATATTAGCTTGGCTTAATATTTTATAATGATATTGATGTTCAAACTTCATGCCTCAATTCTCTAGTGGAGCTAGAAAGTCCACTTGACTAACGAGAAGTCTCAGCTCCCCAGTGATCTATGTCAAAAATGATAAATGAAGTAGCTAATTGTACTTTGAAATCCAAAGAGGTAGTAATGTTAACACCTTAAATAGCCCTAAATTGCTCATATTTCATACTAATGAAGCTTTTAAGCTACTTGCTATGATTCTCTTAATGGGATTGTCTTTAATACAGATGCTTTCATCAGCATATTCTTATAGTAAAAATAGTATTTTCACTTCATTTTAAGCTTAGTCATATTATACCATTAACTTCTAAATGCTAGAGGTTCTTGTCAGTTTGGTAATACTTTCAGAGCACGTAGAATATCCAAATGTATCTATTGGATTAAATCCTTAAAAGATGAAGGAAATCTTGTTAACATGAGCAAAGTGAGCCAAGTGTGATATACTAAATTTTTCCTCCAGGAAACTTTACTGGAACTGTATTGAGAAAAATTCAAAATATTATATTAATTTACAATTTCAAACAAAGCATGTGCTTGTTCACATTTTGAAAAAGTTAATATAGATTTTTTTAAATGCCCTGTTTGGAAATACAATCTCTCTCTCTATTGTACTTTCTAATGCTGTGTTTTTCAGATATAATCTCATTAAGCATAGACTACGAACTAAAGTTTATTATAGTACTATAAGTTTTACACTTAACAAATATACTGTTTTGAAATCCATAAAAATGTCATGATATTTTATTTATTCAGTACCAGGTTTTATTCCCAACTATATAATCTATTTCCCATGACTGGAATGCCAGTAAAATTATTTATTTTGATACAGAAAATGTTCCATTGTGGAATTTCTAGTGAAAATACCCCTGCTCATTATTATATATGATGACTAAAAAATGTCAGAGAACAAATACAGATTTGTGCATAGGAGTTTGGGTGTTGGCATCCCCTCAACCATGAAAGGAACCAAGTAATCATTTTAGACTGTTTTTTAAAGCAATTTTTTCCTCTTAAAAATATTTTTTTTTTCATGAAAAAGAAATATATTTCCTGCTGCTCCTGGCAAGAAAGTATTCCAGAGCAAAATGTGGCCCATGCTCTGTATGGGGAAGGCAACCATGAATCTGGTCTTCATTTTGTCCCTGGATGTGCAGGTGTGGCTCTCAACTGGTCTCTCCAATAAATCCTGTCTGCTTGATGGTTGTCATCTTCCTTCAGAATTAGTGATCCCCCTAGTCCACTATTCTTATCTCTGCTCGTCTCTGCTTTGGTCTACATGCCCAAATCCCTTAGATGAAAACCCTTTTAAATTTTCTTGAAATTTTTTCCTAAGAAGAAAAGTCTATGAAGAAGAAAGAAAGAAAGATTTTCATGGCAGAGACTAAAGTAAGAAAGTAGAACACAGAAAAAGATTTTCTCTAGGAAAGGGAGTTCTGCTAATGTCATGGATCATGAAGCAAAAACTAAGAAAGGACTAGCAGGTGTGGGGCTGTACTGCCTGGCATCTCTAATCTAATTGCCATTTGGGCAATGTGACAAGTCCACCTATGTAAACCATCTGTTAGTTCTCTCACTCCACTTCACTGCATACAATTTGGATAAGCAAAAATAAAAAAGCAAAATGCTTAGAGTCAAACAATGTAGTGCTTTTGGATATGAAATTCTTACACTGACATGGTCCATCTGAAGTTCTCTAGTTCATTCAGTTTATGGGTTTAATTATACATTGTATACATTTTGCTGGGACTTTTTTCTTATTCTTATATTTTTTAATGAAGAACTAGATAAGACTTCTTTGAAGATCTGACAAACTAAGACTCCTTAAGCAGCTTTGCTAATGTTTTGAAAGCTCATTATATACCTTACGTTAAAGGCATTTCTTCTACAGTATTAAGCAGCATTTGCCTTTTTTCCCCTTTTTATTAGAAGCAAAAATAGGAAACTTCAGTTGTTGAATTGAGAAAATAATATGAGAAAAGAGAACATTATGTATTCAAAAGGCAGCCCGAATTCATTACAGTGTGACTTACCTTGCTGTGCTTCTTTGTCATACACTTTCATATGAACAACCCCAGAAGTCTTATTTCGTAGAACGGTGGGGTTTCTTCCATCTCTTTTGCTGCAGGTTCCCAGCTGAGCTAAGTTTTGGTCTGCCCACCACAGTTTCTTATCTAGAAAAATAAAAGATTTTTTTTTATTAAAAAGATAATCATCTCATTAAATAACAATAAACAACTATTAAATTATAATACTTTCTGATTTTTTTGTTATATTCCCAACTCTGTTTCTAAGTGAAATAGTAAAATGATTTTACTCTTAAAAATGCAAACCATAGTGACATTTTATTGTTTAAATTTTCCTCCTCCCTCACCAAGTAGAGATTCTTGACTTTAGCTTTTCTTTTTCTCAAAAAACATGGGAAATAAAAGCATATTTCAAATTAAAATGAAATACAGACTTTATTATTTACATACTTAAGCATGATCGTATGTTCAAGCTTTTCATCATTGGTACTCTCTGTTACTGGAGTCTTCACAGTTATACTAACCTCTTTTATTTTTTTGTACAGTTTATGCCCCTTTCTCCAAAATTTTATTAATGCACACTATTGAGTTCTCATTTGACAGTAGAGAATCTGCAATGTGCCGCAGATAAAAAAGAGTCCTGACCCTCAGGAATCTAGTTTCTAATGAAAATTATACATTTATTATTATATTATTTCAAAGTGTCATAGCAAAACTAGAAGAAAACTATTATCATTCTCTTTTCATAGATGAGGAACCTGAGATTCATAGAGATTAACTATTTTAATCAAATTTACACATTTGGTTTTCCTGTCTCCAAAACTTTTGTTCTTTCTAAGGCTCCTTGCCAAGTGCATTAAAAAATTTAAGATAATGCAGTAGTTCAAAATAAAGTTCACAATTTTAAAGGTTTTGAACAATTTTCAACAAGAATCTAATTAATGACAATTGAGACTACATCAATTTCTACCTAGACATTAAAGTGAGGTTATTTAATTCTATGAACAAAATAATGTAGTCTTTACCATCAAGGTACAGTTATTCTCATTCAAATGCCAGGATATTTTGACTGAACCAAAGCCTAGGTTCAGGCATTGCAAGAACAATAATAATACAAACATCAACAATAATCATCCCTTCCTGAATCTGATTTTGTGTAATGCACAATTCTAAACACTATAGGTAGATTAATTCATTTAATCTACAACTCTACAAGGTAAGTACGATTATTATTAAACCATTCGACAGTTAAGAACAGCGAGGCAAAGAGAGATTAAGTAGTTTTCCCTGGGTCATAGAATGAATAGTGGCCCCAGGTTATGGACAAAGCACTGATTTCAGAGTCCCTGGTGTCAATCTTGTTTCTATAGTGTCCTTTTCCACAGATGGATGGAGTTCAGTCTTCTCTCTCTTGACATATATATATAGAACTTAGATTATGATGGTGAAGTTGAGTAGCCCATTCGCCTATGTTTTTATTTACACTCATGAATTTACATAAGAACAAAGAAGCTCCCTGTGAAGAAAAGAGCTAGAGACTTTGACTATAGAGACTATTAAGTGGTGTATAGCACAGTATAGTTGACCGAACACATGTGTTTCTGCTGCTATTTCTTCTACTACACCACTGTGATAGAAATATAAAAATAAAAAACAGAATAAACCCGTATATGAATCCATATAACAAACAAGACAATGAAGGGCATATAAACAATGTATAAAAGATAATATGTGGATGGAAATTGGAAAATGGGCAAATGGGCAGATAAAGTTGCAACCTAGAATGTGATTTTAAAAAGGCTACAAATGAATGGAAGCCATCTCCCTCCACAGAACTCTGGATGACCTTGATTTCAGCCTATAAATAATAGAGTGGAAGTACAAAGAAAGGTTAAAAATAGGGTGATTAAGTGAAATATTTTTATACGTAATACCACCTACTGCCACCATCTCCCCCATCGCTTGCCCTGAATTTACAGAGGGCTTTCTATTTTTGCTGATAGAAAGTCTTAAATAAATGCATAACCATAGCTCTTTTTTAAGATACTCAGTGAAGAGGTTTGGGATATTAAGGCTGGTGCCCTATAATAAGGTTCTCTGCATTTTGGCATTTGTGGGACCCAAAGCCTGACCTCCTAAAGCAAAACCTGAAAGCTTCCTCCTACAAGTCACAGCGTCCAATGTCATACAGAGCTCCCAGTAAGAAATCCCCCTTCAAGGAAGATACCAGGGGAAAAGAGTTTTATTTTCATAAATGTAGAGGAAGCCCGTGATAGACACTCAGTCCTTTGTTACATGTCACAGGAAACCTAGGATTTCCAGTTTAGTGAGGAAAACTAGCAGAAAGAAAAGTAAATTCTAAGATAAACATGGGGACACAAAAAATAATAATTCAGAAAATATCTTTAAAAATCATCAAAGATATTCAAGTACATATCTCATTCTAGAAAAATTAAAGATGCTAAAAAAAGAAGCAATTAGAGAATAAGAAAGAACTCTTGGAGATTAAAAAATCATGTTTAAATAAAAATATTTTTTAATAGAATGACTAGAAAATGTGGTTGAGGAAATCTTCTATTATATAGAGAAAAAAAGACAAACAGAAAAAACGACAGAAAAAGAAAGATAAGTAAAATATCAATCTAAAAAGTAGAATAGCCAGTATCACCAAACTGTACTTAGAATCATTGGATTCTCCACTATCATGTATTCATACAAAAAAAAAAAATGCAGTTTTACTTAAGAATGTCCTTAACTGACCAGTAAAACATGTTAATTTTACTAAATTTTGACTCTTCAATACATGCCTTTTTACTATTCTGAGTGACAAAATGGAAAGTGTGCATGAAGCACTTCTGCTGCATACTGAAGTGTGATTGTCTGGAATAAACGTGCTTATGAGATTGCTTGAGCTTCAAGAAGAATTAGCTACTTTTTTCATAGAATATCATTTTTACTTGAAAGAATGACTGACAGATAACCTATGGCCATTCAGACTTAGGTATCTGGCAGATATTTTCCCAAAAATGAATGAAATAGTGAAGAACAAAGTTGGAAGACTGACAATACTCGACTTCAAGACTTCTTATAAAGTTACAATAATTAAGACAGTGTGGTATTGTTTGAAGAACAGACAGATAGATCAATGAAACAGAATAGAGAGCCAAACAATAGACCCCCATAAATACAGCCTGCTGATTTTTTTGTGTGTGTGTGTGTGAGGAAGATCAGCCCTGAGCTAACATCCATGCCAATCCACCTCTTTTTGCTGAGGAAGACTAGCTCTGAGCTAACATCTATTGCCAATCCTCCTCCTTTTTTCCTCCCCAAAGCCCCAGTAGATAGTTGTATGTCATAGTTGCACATCCTTCTAGTTGCTGTACGTGGGACGCCGCCTCAGCATGGCCGGACAAGTGGTGCATCAGTGCACGCCTGGGATCCAAATCCCCGGCTGCCAGCAGTGGAGCGCGTACACTTAACTGCTAAGCCACGGGGCCGGCCCCCAGCCTGCTGATCTTTGACAAAGGAGCAAAAGCAATACCATGGGGCAAATATGGTCTCTTCAACAAATGGTGCCGGACCATCCACATGCAAAAAAATGAATCTAGACACAAACCTTACATTCTTCCCAAAATTAACTCATGATGTATCACAGATCTAAATGTAAAATGCAAAGCTATAAAATTCCTAAAAGATAACATAGCAGAAAACCTAGATGACCTTGGATATGATTATGCCTTTTTAGATATAACACCAAAGACACAACCCATAAAAGAAATAATAGATAAGATGGACTTCATTAAAATTTAAAACATCTCCTCTGCAAAAGACAACATCAAGAGAATCAGAAGACAAGCCACAGACAGGGAGAAAATATTTGCAAAAGACATGTCTGATAAAGGACTGTTATCCAAAATACACGAAGAACTCTTAAAACTCAACAATAAGAAAACAAACAACCCAATTAAAAACTGGGCCTTAACAGACACCTCATCAAAGAAGATATACACATGGCAAATAGCATATGAAAAGATGCTCCACATCAACAGATGCTCCCATATAACAGGGAAATGCTAATTAACACAACAAGATACCACTACCTACCTATTACAATGGCCAAAATTCAGAACACTGACAAAACCAAATGTTGGTAAAGATATGGAGCAACAGGAATTCTCATACATTGCTAGTGGGAATGCAAAATGGTATAGCCATTTTGAAGACAATTTGGTGATTTCTTACAAAACTAAACATACTCCTACCATATGATCCAGCAATCTCCTTGGTATTTACCCAAAGGAGTTAAAAACTTGTGTCCAAACAAAATCATGACATGGATGTTTATAGCAGATTTATTCATAACTGCAAAAAACTTGGAAGCAACCAAGATGTCCTTCAGTAAATGAATGGATAAATAAACTATGTACATCCAGACAATGGAATATTATTTAGCACTAAAAAGAAATGAGCTATCAAGCCACAAAAAGACATGGAGGAAACTTAAATGCATATTACTCAATGAAAGAAGCCAATCTGAAAAGGTTGCATACTGTATGGTTCCAATTATATGACATTCTGGAAAAGGTAAAAGTATGGCTACAATAAAACCATCAGGGATTGCCAGGGATAGCCAGAGGGAAGAAGAATAGGCAGAGCAGAGAGGACGTTTAGGGCAGTGAAAAAGTTCTGTATGATACTATAATGATAGATATATGTCATTATATATTTGTCCAAATGCACAGAATGTACAACACCAAGAATGAACTCTAAAGATAAACAATGGACTTTGAGTGATTATGATGAGCCAATGTAAGTTCATCCTTGGTAAAAAATGTACCATTCTGGTGAGTGATGTTGACAATGGGGGAGGCTATGTGTGTGTAGGGGCAGGAAGTATATGGGAAATCTCTGTACTACCTTCTCAATTTTGTCATAAACTTAAAACTGCTTTTAAAAAATTAATTAATTAATTAAAATAAAAATAAATACAATCTAAACACATTTTTAAAAGGATGAAATAAGCCTGTCATATCAAGAAAATCAATTGAGAGAATTTGTGTCCAATGATAAAATTAAATCTTTCGAATGAAAATCAGAATGTTGGAAAAACCTGAGTTCAGCAACATGAATTTGAAGCTTCCTATACTTAAAAAAATTTTAGTGAGATTCATGGTAATAGTCATGAATGTGATCTTTTTGATATGGTATTATGAAATGTGTCAACATTTGGAAGATCTACCTAAATCAAGAAGCAATATTTTCCAAATGATTGATGCTTGTTGGGCCAAATCATGCACGGGCAAGTGATCAATTCACAGAACAAGCTAGACCAATGGAGGTTAATGTGAGAGGGAACAAAAATTTAACAATGTGATCATAGCAAATCACCTTTAGGAAACTCTACTTGTTGAGTTTTGGTGTAGTTTAAAAGAAGATTACTCATTATTATCTGATGAAGCTATTCAAATATTTCTCCCTTCTCTAACTGCATGTATTTCAATCCAAACAACATCTGCTGAACCAGGTATGAAAATCCAGCTATATTTTATTAAGTCAGACACTAAGGAGATTTGCAAAAATGTAAAACATTTCCACTCTCCTCACTAATTGTTTTTAAAAAATAAAGTTATTTTCATTAAAAATGTTACCTAAATTAACATGTAATGTTTTTATTTTTGTCATTTTTAAATGAATTAATAAATATTTTAAATTTTCTCAGGTTTGATTTCTCATATTGATATATATAACACACACCAACAAAAGCTCTTTTGGGTTCTCCATTTTTAAGAATATAAAGCAGTCCTGAGACCAAAAATTTGAGGGCCACAGTTCCAAGTAATCCACCAGCAAAAAGAATAGAAAAAGTGAATATATGTGTGTGACATTTCAGAATATCGTGCTTAAAGAAAATTTTTTTAAAGTTCTTAGATAGGAAAAAAATAAGTCACAAGGGAATACAAAGAAAACTTGCCTCAGACTTCTCTTTGAATGTGCTAGAAATTAGAATACAGTAAAGCAACGCCTTCAAGATCGTAGCAGAAATTATAATCAATCTAGATTCTACACCAAACTACTAACTAACTGCAAGGAGTTTATGGAGGGGGCTATATATCATATATATATATGGAGAGAGAGAGAGAGAGAGATCATAAAGTTCATCACCCATGAACTCTTAAGAAGAAATTGGAAGTTAAACTTGAGCAAAATGAGAAAATAAATCAAAATAATGCTATGGAATCTAAGAAACAGGAAATTGAACAAAGCAAGATGGCAAAGGGAAGCCCCAGAATAAATTTTAAGCAACAAACATAGGGAAAATGTTGTCCACGTTGGGTCATGAGAATGGAAGACTGGGAGTAAGATCTCCAGAGGAAAAAAAGACAGAACGAGAGAGAGAGAGAAATAGAGGTAGAGATAGGGCTAGAGAGAGACAAATAGAGAAAGAGACCAGAAAAGAAGCAAACGTAATCCTACCCTATAATCCTAATCTAGCCCATAATCCTAATAAATGCCATTTGTGGGTTTTCAACTTTTAAAATCAGTCTTTCAACAAAGCACAAAGGACTCAGTACAGGATATGAATGTTAAAAAATTTAGCAATGTAAAAATAAAAGTGGAGTTTACTAAAGTTTTTACATGCAAAGCAAGAAGAAGATAAGATTAGAAAGAAGAAAGAATATCCTCATCATAAAAAATGAAGAGTCAAAAAATGATTTTGAAAACTAACAGCAAAGTAAATAGAGATTGAGCAACTTTGTTCCGTTTAGAAATCTTTGGGAAGAGGAGAAGAATAGGGGCAATGTAAATGATTAGATTTTTTGCTTTCATATCAAGAAATTAATACATAACATCTAAAGTTGAAAATAAGGAATTAGTTGCTTTGAAATATCATCTGGACTATTTGATAGTAACCCCAGAACTAATAACAGACAGCTATAAGAGAGTTGTCTCTGGGTCAGACTGGCAATGGGAGGGTTAGAGTAAGAGATACTGCTGTTGATAATAGTCTCTATTGTAATATTTGCTATGTTACTATGTGTATATTACTTCAGAAATAAAATTTATAAAAATTATGGACATAATCAAGTAATAACAAGAAGATTTTACTTAATGTGTAGGATTCACAGCCTAATGGGCTGACCTCTCTGATTCAAAAAGGCCAGCGCTGGTTTTAGGTTTTCAAAGTAGCCCACACATAAAATATGTCCCATGCTAAAGCACTTCGTCATTGGGACAGGTATGATTGAGTGAAGCTAAGAGTTCTACCACTGAGAACCCAGAGTTAATCTTGTTTTGGACCACTTCTAACTGAGTGTATCACTTAGGGAATGAAGATGATCCCTCCTTCTCAGCCTCTAAGACTCAATGTGTCTTGAGCAGGTACTACGCGACAACATTAGAGCTAAAGAGAGCAAGGAGGTAAGTGATTTTCTAAGATGTATCTCTGCAAATTCTCATGTTTCAGTCAGCTAAGATATAATTTACCATAGCCCTAGATTCCATCCATTTAAAACTGAACATGTTAACAAATCTCTATGGCAAAATAATAAAAATGTTGTTTCTAGTTGCATTGTTGTTATTGCTGTTGTTATTGCTACAGGTGACTAGAAAAAAAAGAAGAAAAATACTTTCCTCTTTAACACTAGAAGGTAGCCAAGCCTTGGCAGATTCCTTGGTTGTTAACCCAACAATCATTCTCCTCCCCTTCAACTCTGCTGGAGAAGAATTATTTCCACAGATAATGCTTAAAATGCCAAACACGCTTTTGCAACCTCTGGGGCAATAGATGCGGCCGTGTAATTCAACGCTGGTTTATAGTTTCAGGGCAGGAGGGACTTCTAGGAGTAGCTCAAACCCATACCCTATCCCCATACAAAGTGTCTGAGGGTAACCAGTTGGATTCTGATGGGGTGGTACAAGGTTGTCAAATAAACAGGAAGAGGGGCTGAACACAAAGATCCATGGCCTTGAGAACCACGACCAAAGAATACTGTGCCCAGAAATGACTATGTGGGGGCCGGCCCGGTGGCGCAAGTGGTTAGGTGCGCGCTCTCCGCTGCGGCGGCCCGGGGTTCGCAGGTTCGGATCCTGTGCGTGCACCAACGCACCGCTTGGCAAGCCATGCTGTGGCAGCATCCCATATAAAGTGGAGGAAGATGGGCATGGATGTTAGCCCAGGGCCAGTCTTCCTCAGTAAAAAGAGGGGGATTGGCAGATGTTAGCTCAGGGCCAATCTTCCTTGCAAAAAAAAAAAAAAAGAAATGACTATGTGGCCTTCGACAACAGGCATTTCAGGAGTGACCAGCATGAAACTAGGACCACAGATATCCTAGAAAAACTATTCTAAGTTGTTGCAGTCCTCTGATATCTTTCATTACCTCTACTCCTTGCTCAACATTCTTCAAGCTTCCTAATTATAAACTGCCTCAAATTTAAAGTTCTCTATCAGGTTTTTAAATCATTACATATTCTGATTTGACTTCGCCTACTAAGACTTCTTTCCAACTTCTCTCTAGTACATGCATTTAGTCCACTCTTATCACCTCATAATACTCATCCATACATTTATTCAACTAATACTAGGCATCCACTATTTGTAAAGTACTCTTCTAGACAGGAGAAAAATGATGACAAGGCAAATAAGATCTCTGCCTTTAATGATCTTATGTCCTAGTAGAGGGAGACAGATAAGAAATAAATAAACAAATAGAAAAGAAATAACCAAAATTCCTACAAATCAACAGCAAAGAAACAAATAACCTGATTGAAAATGGGCAAAGGACTTAAATAAATATTTCTCCAGAGAAGACATGCGAACAGCCAACAGGTATATGAAAACATGCTCAACATCACTAATCTTCAGGGAAATGCAAATCAAAACCACAATGAGATATCACCTCACATCTGTTAGGATGGCTATGATAAAAAAAAAAAAAAGATAATGCTGGCAAGGATGTGGAAAAATTGGACCTTTTGTACACTGTTGCTGGGACAGTTGCTGTACAATGTAAAGCTTGTACACTGTTGCTGTAAAATGGCACAGCTGCTACAGAAAACAGTGTGGAGGTACCTCAAAAAATTAAAAATAGAACTACCATATGATACAGCAATCCCACTTCTGGGTATATATATCTGAAAGAATTGAAGCCAGGATCTCAAAGAGATATTAACACTTCGATGTTCATTGCAGCATTATTTATAATAGCAAAAACATATGGAAACAACCTAAATGTCCATCGGAGGATAAATGGATTAAAAAAATGTGGTAGGGCCAGCTCCGTGGCATAGTGGTTAAGTTCTCGCACTCTGCTTTGGTGGTCCGGGGTTCACAGGTTCAAACCACTCATCAAGCCATGCTGTGGTGGCATCCCACTTACAAAATGGAGGAAGATGGGCACAGATGTTAGCTCAGGGCCAATCCTCCTCACACACACACAAACACAAATGTGGTATATACACACAATGGAATATTATTCAGCCTTTAAAAAGAAGGAAATATTCTGGTGGGGAATGTTGATAATGGGAGAGTCTACTTGTGTGGCAATAAAGTGGGTGTAGGAAATCTCTGTATTTTCTTCTCAATTTTTCTGTGAACATAAAACTGTTCTAATAAAATTAAGTCTTAAAAAAAAGGAAGAAATTTTGTCATATGTAACATCACGACAACAATTTTGTCATGATGAACCTTGAGCACATTATGCTAAGTAAAATGAGCCAGTCACAGAAGAACAAACACTGTATGATTCCACTTATATGAGGTATATAAAATAGTCAAATTCATAGAAACAGAGAGTAGTGGTTACCAGGGGCTGGGGGAAGGGGGACACTGAGAGTTCCCATTCAACAGGTATAAAGTTTCAGTTAAACATAATGAATAAGTTCTAGAGAGCTGTTGTACAACATTGTGCCTACGGTTAACAATACTGTATTGTACACTTAAAAATTTGTTAAGAGTGTGGATCTCATGTTAAGTATTCTTACTACAATTAAAAAAAAAGAAGATAGAAATAACTGAAGGCTGCTATTAGTGCTATGAAGAAAATAGGCACAATTCCATTTTTTATTTATATTGGTTTCCCTATCTTTATCTGCACATAACTATACTATATTCCCCCTTCATTGCACAAGCCTAACCCCACTCTCAGTGAAATATTTCAGACTAGCTTATCTCACATTGACGCTTCCTTCTCGTTGATTCTAAGGCCTCTGCAGACAGAATCATATGATTTTATGTTAAATTGTTGCTTTTTCTTTTCTTTTCACCCATACTAATTTTGACTCATCCAGAGATGAAAGCTGCTGAGAACAAGGAGCCTGTCTTGTACTTCTTTATATTCTTCATATAGCTTTGCATTCTTTTGAAGTGAGTGTGATGTAGAAATTCCCTAAATACCTATGAAATGATTGGGGAAAAAAATATCCCTAAAGATATCTCCCACAATAATTCACTACTTAGAAAACATTAAGATAAAGCCATCTCTCCCATTCCCTGTTGATATTATCTGTTTAAAATACCTCTTTTTAAATATTATCCTTTTCAAAGATCCCTTTAGCATAAAGAACTTTGTTTTTGACTGTGTAGTTATTATTTAGAATCACATTTGTTTCTCTTGCTTTTTTTTTTCTCACACCGTTATTGACATGAATATACTAGGATCTTCAGAAATTACCAGAATTCAAAAACTGCATGCTTAAGTTGTATGTAAGTAATTATGAATAACTGTATTTCAGGTTTATGGGCTGAATTGTGTCCCTCAAAATTCATATGTTGAAGTCCTAATTCCCAGTACCTCAGACTGTGACTATATTTGAATATAGGGTCTTTAAAGAGGTAATTTAGTTAAAATGAAATCATTAGTGTGGGTCATAATCTAATATGACTAGCGTCTTTATGAAAGAAGGGAATTAGGACACAGACAAAGACAGAAGACCCAGGGAGAAGAAGATAGTCATCTACAAGTCATAAAGAGAGGCCTCAGAAGAAACCAACCATGCCAACACCTTGATCTCAGACTTCAAGCCTCCAGAATAGTGAGAAAATAAATTTCTGTTAAGCTACCCAGTCTGTGGGACTTTGTTATGGCAACTCTAGCAACTTAATACATTTACTAATAGAGCTATTGAAGGAATTAATGAAATATAAAAAAGAATTAACATGGATAAGACAAATACAAATTGATTCAATCTTGAGTGAAGATTTTAAAATCTTCACTCAGAAAAAGAGAGAGAGAAGGGAAATAAATTTACTGAGACCTCTAAGATTTAGAGCCTTTGCTAGGCTCTGAATATAAGCAAATATTACTGTCTCATTTAATCGTCATAAATGAGATGTGATGTGTTAAAACATCTCCTGTTAAAGGTGTGCAAACTAGAAGGTCAGAAGATGACATTTCCCAAGGTCACACAGCAGGAGTGTGGTGTTAACTCTCAGTTGGTATTATTAGAATTTCAATCCTCTATCCACTGCATTGCTCTGTGCATTAAACAGTATCCAACTACACCCAATAACGCTATATTCTGCAATGCAAACATTACTTGATAAATACAAATTGAATTAAACTTATATCCCAAATTAAAGATAGTTGCAATATATATTTCAGTTATGCATTTTAAAAATCATAATTATGAAGTTTTAATAGTTTTCCTTCTTAAAATGTATTATCAAAATTGGTAACTTACTTTTGAAATATTCAGAATACATATTTTTAGTGAACGATACCAGAACTGTTGAGATCTATTTTTAAAATTTAGATTTCCTCAAAATCTAGCCCATTACGTTTAAAATAGAAAATATAATATGATGCCCAATTACATTTAAATTTCACATAAATGACAAATAATTTTTTAGGACATATTTATACAAAAATTGTTGTTTATCTGAAACTCAAGTTTAACTGGGTGCTCTGTATTTTATCTGGCAATTCTATTATCTCTGCTCTCTTCTGAAACCCCAAATTTGTGAGAAAGCAAGGAAAAAGGCACAAGCCTACAAAGACAAAAAATGGGAAAAGAGGCCATGGCAATAATAAATAGTAGTAAGTTGAAAGCAGACTATAAGTGGTGACCAACTTAATAGATAAAATGAAAACCTAGCCCTGCAATGGGAAGAGGCCAGATGCAAGTTAATTTACACTGCAGAACTTCGGAATAGATCAGAAATTGGGGACCTTAAGACCTCTAAAATTAGAGAGATAAGTGCAATTGAAAGTAAGAGGATTGGTTTAGTCTATTTAAGAAGCAGTTAGAATCCAGTGTACACAGCCAAGAGAGTGCTCCTCCTCAAGCTTGGTCAAAGATTACAGATTTACCCTCTCGAGAGGATGACCATGAAGGACACTGAAAATTGGACACAATTGAGCATGTATATACCATACATAAATACAGGGATTAAGTGATAATCTACATTGGCAAGTCTCAAACTTGAGCATGAATTAGAATTAGCTGGAGGGCTTGTTAAGACACAGATTTCTGCGCCCCACTCCAGAGTTTATGATTCAGTAGGTCTAAGGTGGAGCCTGAGAATTTGCATTTCCAACAAGTTCCCAGGTGATGCTGATTCTTCCCGGTCTAGCGGGTCTCCACCTGAGAGAAACATTGGAATCACCTGGGTGACCTTTAAAAACTCTTGGGAGCCACTCACAGAGATTGTCACTGAATTGTTTTGGCCGATGACATGATATCAGGATATTTAAATCCTCCTAGACTATTCCAATGTGTAAGTAGGGTTAAGAACCACAAATCTAACTGCTAACTCATGAGTCCTCTCGGCCCCCTTCCCCGCTCTTTGAGGAAGCTGGCATCCAAGCTAACATCCCCATATGAGAAATTAAAGGGTCTCTCTTTGGGAGAAACTGTCCCACCCAATGCTCTAAAGAAGCTGAGTATTTAGGGCATCCTTTCTCCCAAAAAAGGCTCAGTATAGCTATTTTTTTTTTTCAGTATAGCTATTTTTAATGATGCTTACCATCACAGAAGCACTACTTCTTGAACTCAGAATTTCCAATTACCATTAGAAAGGTGAAGAGACAGCCAAGAAACACCAGACAATTGAAGAAAGACTACGCCATGACTAATAACCAAATAAACAGGAAAAATAAAAATTCAGAGGAAACAGAAGCAGCAGAAAAAATAGAAAACAAACCAGAAAAAAACAAAAACAAATTAATATCCTCAGAGTTATAAAAGGAATTACATTCTTGAAGCAGAGTAGGAGGTTATAAAAAAGGAATAGTTAGAGAAACCAAAATTTAAACTCACAGAAGTTAAAACTACTATAGCTGGAATAAAAATTTTGATAGAAAATTTAAAGTTGAAAAAATCCTCCAGGATATAAAAAAGGAAAAAAAGAAACAAAATAAAAGTTCACCATCTAAGTTATGAGTTTAGAAAGAGATCATTGACAGAGGGAAAAAATCATTAAAAAAAAAAAATTTAACATTATTTTCCGGAACTGAAGGATATCAGTTTTCAGATTGAAAGAGCCAAAGAAATTCCCAGAAAAATGGATGAAAACAGAAAAACATTACAATGAAATGCCAGAATAATGGAGACAAAAAAAGATCCTAAAAGTTTCTAGAGAGACAAAATAGTAATCAAAGGATACAATAGCAGAATAGCATAGGACTTCTCAACTGCAACATTAAAATTGGGAGGATAATCAAGCATGCCTTGAAAGACCTGATAGAAAATTTTCCAATCTTGATTTCCATTCTCAACTGCTATGGACTGAATGTTTGTGTCCCCCCAAAATTCCTATGTTGAAACTCGAATCTCCAATGAAATGGTTTTGGGAGATGGGCATTTGGGAGGTAATTAGGTCATGAAGGTAGAGCTTCTATGATGGGATTAGTGTCCTTATAAGAAGAAAAGAACTAGCCCTCTCTCCCTGCTCTCCATCATGTGAGAATATGAGGGGAATATGCCATTTGCAAACCTCACCAGACTTTGGATCTGCTGGCACTTTGATCTTGGACTTCTCAGCCTCCAGAACTGTGAGAAACTGTGAGAAATAAATATTTATTTAAGCCACCCAGTCTGTGGTAATTTGTTACAGCAGCCCAAACTAAGACACCAACTGACCAAATGTTAGGGAAGAATAAAGACATTTTCAGGTATTGTCTGGATAAATTTACCTCATGAGCACCCTTTCTCAGACAGCTGCTGGAAGCTGAACTTCAATAAAACAAAGTAGTAAACTGGGAAATAGTATATATGATCCAGAAAACAGAGAAGAAAGGCAAAAAGAACCCTCCAGGGTAATGGTGAATAGAGATCCAAGGATGACAGCAGCTAACCTAGAGAGTAAACTGTCCACTCTGAAGCAGGAAGTCAGAGAATTTTGGGAGAAATGCACGTTGGGGAGAGGGCTCTGTATCTTCAGCTCCCATAGTATTAGGTCAATAAACAATATCTACAACTTTTTAAAAATTGATAAATATGGCAAAAAACATCAAAAAAATAGCCAAAAGAGTTGAGATTGTGTCTACCGCCTGAGAATTTCGGGAGGAGGAGTAGAGGAGAATTCTCACCTGTGACTTCCATAACTACATATCACCCAAAGAGCTCCAAAATCTCTATCTTATGCCTAACTATCCTCTTAGTCTTCAGTCCCTGTATCTAACTGCATGGGAGGTCTTTCTACCTGAATATAACAGTCACCATAAACTTTACATTACCAAAATAAAATCTATTTTATTTTTCCCATGTATGCTTCTTTCCCAGTAGACTTCTGTTATGGATTTAAAGTTTGTGTCCTTCCTAAATTTGTATGTTGAATATAACCCCCAAAGTGTGGTGCTTATGGCGGTGATTATGTTGTAAGTGTGGAGGCCTCACAAATGGAATTAGTGCCCCTGTAAAAGACACCCAGAGAGCTCTCTCACTCCTTCCACTGTGAGACAGTGAGAACATCTGGTTGTCTGTGAACCAAGAAGCCAGACACAGAATCTCACCAGACACAGAATCTACTGGTGCCTTGATCTTGGGCTTCCCAGCCTCCGGAATGGTGAGAAATAAATATTTGCTGTTTAAGACACTCATTCTATGGTATTTTTGCTATAGCAGCCTGAACTGACTAAGACACCTTCTCACGGAATGGCCCCCACTCAGGCATCGGAGGTGAAAACTAGACACTCATCTTTTCTTCCCTCCCGACCTCCATGGCGTCTCCCAGGTGCTTATCCAATCTGAGCAAACCAACTTAATTCTTCACCCTTATCATCTCAGGAATGTTTTATTTCCCCTCCGTTCCCACTGAAACTGCTTAGCTCAGGGCCTCATCACTTATTCTCCTGACTACCACTGCTGAGGGAACACTAGGGTGATCTTTCCAAAATGCAAATCTGAGCACGTCACTCTGCTGCTTAAAACTCTCCAAAGGCTTCCCCCTGCCAAACCTTTTAGCCTGGCACAAAGGCCATCCGTGATTTGATGCCTGCTTAATTTTCCATCACCAGATCTGTTACTGCCCCTAGTACTCCATGTTCCAGGAATATTGAATTGCAGTCAACTTTCAATTTTCCAGGGATAGATTAACCATGTTATGGAAAAAACATGGATGAAAACAACCAAAAGGCAGTTTATTTGTAAAGAAAAATAATTAAAGCTATTGTGAATAAGAAAAATATCTACATATCAGAATGAGTCCATTATTTATAGTTATATAAGAACCATTACATTTTTACATTGTACTCGAGGCAAATCAGGAACGCCCTTCCACCTGGACGATCAGAGGTGGGTATGTTTGCTTACAGCAGTCTGTTAGCCTGTTAGCTGCTCTTCTGCACAGGAGCAGCTCTTTGCAGTTGGTCTGAAGCCCTATACGAAAATCTGTTTCTTAGGGCAGTGATGAAACTAGAAGTCTCTTTGCTTTGCCTTCTCCCAAGACTTGTTTTTATCATTTTCTTTTCCCTTGAACAGGAATTTGGAGAAGGACAGTAAAGGTGGGACGGAGAGTATTGCAGAACAAAGCCCAGAATTTTGCTTTGAAGCCCTTGTGACCCTGAACTGACAGATACGGCCCTCAACTCTTTCGACTCATTGTTATATTCAGAGGCTTGCCTCACTGAGAGCTGAAGGGGCAGTCCCGGGTTACAGGGAGAAAAACTTGAGAATGGCAGGTAATTTAATTTCCTAGTTGATGGCTTGACTGTGTTGCCAGTGAACTGGTATTTGTGCAATGATGAAGGAGAGAATGACAGTGAGAGGGAGGAATTAGCTGACAAAAACAAGGCAGCTCCAAATACCCGCTTGCTGGAATGTTTAGAAAATAAAACGTAGAGGGTATTCAATGAAAACTGATGTTACCTAAGATTGTTTTCATTAGAAAAAAGAAGAGGAGAAAGAGGAGGAGAGAGGGGAGGAAGGGATGAAAAACTACTCAGCTCAGATAACAGGGTAGACCATCTGAATATTTTAATTAAACACATTCGTATTAAATATTCACCTTGTATCACAGTTGTGTTTGTGTTTGAACTGTGTTCTGTCTCTGTCCCCCTTCCATTTTCCATTACCCCAGTTAATAGGTTAATATAGAGTTGGTAGTATTTATAATTTTCCAAAATGATGATTCCCAAACATCCTTATGTCTTTTTGTATTTCCTCTCAATTTATTTCCTCCATCTGGAATCCTTACCTTCACTGCTACACCCACCTCTACTCCCACCATCAGACTAATGGAGACATATATAGATTTCCAGAGTCAGCTCAAATGATACCTCTTTTTGGAAGCTTTGATTGCCCTCAAGAGGTAGAGTGGTTCACCTGATCCTTTGAGTTGTTCTGTAGTCCGTGTATAATTTTATTATAACATTTATAATCCTATAGCACTTTCTTAATTTACATTAACAGGGCAGGAATTATGTCTTGTTAACTGTTATCCTCCATATATATGCCAATGCCAGTCACACAGATGGTTTTCAAGGCTGGTTGAGAGTCACTACAGTAGGTGAGAGAATGTGGTTTGGAGTCCCATACTCCTTCTTTGATGCCTGGCTGTGACTCTTACTCCATGGGTCACCTTGAGCAACTTACTTAGACTCTTAGTATTAGTCTCCTCATCTAGAAAATGAGTAAAATACTACCACACTCATATAATATATGAAGTATTTAGCCAAGTGACTTGAATTTAGCCAAGGATCAAGATTTGGCCACACTGAAATATGTCTCTCTGCCTTGATTGTTTTCTCTGGCAGACATTTGACCTCCCCCACTAACTGCCTAGGGGATTTGGCATGGAGGACCTGTTCCGAGAGGGAGTTGCTGTCGTGTGATGGCTGTAATATAGTGTAGAGTCGATGTTGCAGTAGTGGGGGTGCCTTCAGGCCCCTCTTGTCAAGAATTATGTCTCTTCCTGGCCACATTCTCTAGGTGGCCCTGCAGGGAGTTGCCAGACAAACATTTACATTTATAAGAGAAATCTCCATTTGTAAAGATATCTCTCTCTCTGTATTGGGAAAGGGGGGGTGGAGTCTTACCTGTGAAGACTCTTTTCAGTATGGAAGGAGAAGACTTAAATCTACATACCTTTGATTACTGTAATTTCTGTCTCCCTCCCCACCCCCCAACATCCTCCTTTGTCCTTAGCTGAAGATACTATTTAAGACGAGAATCTCTGCTATTGTGTTGAGAAACTCAGTTTCCCAGGTTTCTGCCATGTATACATGTTATTAAACTTGGTATTATTTTTCTCCTGCTAACCTGTCTTTTAATTATTTGGCCAGTCATAAGAACCTTAAGGGAAAGGGTGGAGGGGGATTCTCCCTCTTCCCCGACAAATGGTAAGGATAATAATTGGTAGCTATATTGAATAAACGAATGAATGAATTGATAAATAAATGGCAAGCAATAGGATACATTGGAGCACATGAGGAAGCCATTTAGGGTAAAACTAATTCAGCCTGAGTTTGTTTTTCCAAAAGGGCCTGTCGCCTGCATTGTATATCTGCTTTGCCATGTCCCAAAGAGAAGAGTAAATGCCCTTAAGATAAGGATGCAACTTCCCCCACATTGGCATTTCCTTAAGGATAAGCATTTCTCCCTAGGCTAGGATTTGACTGCTACAATCATCCTGTAACCACCCAGCTCGAGACAAAAGACCTGACACCAGCTAGGCCCATCAAGACAGCAGCCTTGCTCCCCGCTGTGTCCATCAATAGCTATTCTGGCAGGGCAATCTGGCAGGGCGATCTTGTGGTTATTCTAAATGGGACATTGCAATCCTATGTGATACATGCTCTTTGACAGTATATAACCGCTCTGTACACCCCACTTCTTTGGTGTCCTTCCTTCCTTAGGGAAGGAAGACCCGGGGCTATGGTCCTCAAAAGTTGGCTCATAATAAACTCACCCCTATTTTGATTTATAGATTGATTATGGATTATTTACATTAACAGAATCAATAAAAAATCTGAAATATACATGTGACTATACTGATTCTATTACATAAACAATTCAGAAAAATATTTCTATCCACTATCAATAGGAACGTGTGTGGAATTATTTTTTTCAAAATGATGAATGGACGTGCACTATTTTTCTCTAATTTTATACTACTTCTCTTATGGTTAGTGAAGGGTAGCAGTATGTGCCATCCCAAAATATGCTCTTTGGCATAAGGATTATTTTGAGTTGATTATTTTGTGAAAAAACAGACACAAGAGAAGCTCCGAAAGCAGAGGAGAGCTGTCGTCAGGGGAATCTACATCAGAAAGGGCGCCTGTACCAGGAAGAAAGCTACTACCAGAGAGAACTTTTTCACCTAAGAGACTTATCTGCATGTCAGGGAAACCTTTGTTTACCAAACATCGTCTCGTCTCACCTTCCCATGAATTGCCTTCCCCTCTTTGAAGCCCCAGACATGTTATCTCTTTCCTTAGCTCAAGGTGGTATACAAGCCTCAATCATCTGGCTGCCTTTTGAGTTTCATATCTTTGTGAGGCTTCTGTACAAACATACACATTAAAATGTTTTTTTTCTCCTGTTAAGCTGTCTTTTATTACAGGAAGTTCTCAGCCAAGAATCTAGAAGCGTAAACGGAAAACTATTTTCCTCCTTTACGCTAGTTAGAGTCATTAGCATGGAGGCTGGCAGAGTCAAATTCTTGACAGTGGAAAAGAACGATGCTAATTGCTTGTGCTGATCACTCCAAAGGTGATCACCACCAAGTCCAAGTCATACATAAGATGACCTATTACAGTAGGAAAAACGAAATGTTAGATCTTCTATGTATATTTGTAACTGTTGTAAATAAATGAGATTAACAGTGTTCAAAGAACACTTTGACCTCTTTGACCTTTACCTATACATTGTTTGGGAGAAAGATTTAAGAGAATCATTGTCCCCTTTGTTAAGGGGCTCAGCTTAAGCAAAGTCTAAAGAGGGTTAAGTGATGACCTTCCCTGTTTTGGACTGAATTGTACCACCCCACCCCACCCCACCCCCCCCACAAATTCATATGTTGAAGCCCTGACCCCACTGTGACTGTATTTGGAGACAGAGTCTTTAATGAGGTAACTAAGGTTAAATGAGGTCATATGGGTGGGCCTTAATCCAATAGGATTCGTGTCCTTATAAGAAGAAGAGACACCAGGGATGTGAGCACTGAGAAAAGACCATGAGAGGATATGGTGAGAAGGCGATCATCTGTAAGCCAAAGAGGCCTGAGGAGAAACCAAACCTGTTCTCACCTTGATCTTGGACTTTCAGCCTCCAGAATTGTGAGAAAATAAATTTCTATTGTTTAAACCACCTAGACTGTAGGATTTTGTTATAGCAGCCCTAAGTGACTAATATACTCCCTCATATCTGCTAATTTATTAACAGCAGAATCGAGTACTGAGGAAGTTATTAAAAAGAGTCTGAGATATTTTGAAGGTTCAGGCTGAGACGCACAACAGGAACCACTGAGAGAAAACTCACCCTAAATCGCAGCAGATCTGAACCTTACCCCTAAAATATATTCCAACTACCTACCTCCAGATTATTTCTAAGACCTCCACTCCTTCCACCTCTACTGCTACCTAATTAGTCCAAGCTCTCGTAGTCTCTCACCTGAACTCCTATAACAGATTCCTAAAAGTCTAGAGCATCTATTCTTGCCCTCCTTCATAGTCAAGTCTTCATACAGTATTGAGTAATCCTTTCAAAACATAAACCAGATTATAAAACTCTTGCATAACCCTTTAACTGGCAGTTAGAATGAAGTCCTCAGTCTTTCCTAAAGCAGATGAGTCCCTCAGGGTGTCTCCCCTCCTGACCCTCCTCTCCCCTGGAACGGAGCTCCTGCTGCTCTAGCCACTTGAGCCAGAACATGCCAAGCACTTTCTGACCTTAAGGGCTTTTTATTTGTTATTTTCTCTTCCCAGAAATCTCTTCCTTAGAAACCTTTACAAGACTAGATCTTTCTCGTCATTCAAGTGTAAGCTCAAATAGCACCTCCTTGGTGAAGACTTCCTGGAAACTCTGCCCTGTTATATTGCACACCACTTTTCCCTATCTGACATTTTCATATATGTTTGTGCATTTACATCTACCCCAACTAAATGCAAGCTTGATGAAGACAGGGGTTTGAGTTACCTTTTCACCCCTATATCTCTAGTTCCTTGAAAAGGCATAATCTAGATATATAATGATGAATAAATGCTCATTATTCTAACAGAAATTCTGGTCCTAGAAATAATTTGGGCTGATACTAGAAATATCCCAATTCAGTTACTCTGACGCCTAGGGCATGCCTTGGGCAAAAGGGCCGTGTGTGAATGAGAAAAAGAGATAAAGAATTGAAAAACTGACCACCTAGCACTGTTATCACCTGGGGCCTGGGTAGTTGTTTTGTGGATTTTTCTTTTTGCTTATATTTTGATATCCCTAAATAAATAGGACACCAGAGAACAGATTCTCTTCACTTTTTCTTCAAGTACCAATGGAATCTTGAAGTTCTGACATTGAGTTTCATCAGTGAATCTGGAGGCAGCAAGTAGTGACCTTGTGCTGCTCCTTCCGTGGCAGCCATGGTAAATGGGGTATTTCTGAGGTTGGGTGCCAGCTCTCTACTAGGTAGTGAGGTGTGCCTGGGAGTATGTGAAAGTCAGCAATTAAGATATTCCTCAGGGAGTAGCCCAGGGTTCCTCTTGGAGATTGCAAACAATTACTTAATATCTAAGTAAGCAGGTCTAATCGTTTTAGGCAATTTCTAAGGCAGGTAACCTCAAAAAAGATTGGACTTCCTGATAGTCTTAGCAGGTGGGACTTGGAATCACAATAATGTGAATACTAAATGAATACAGTGCTATTTTGTCATGGTAGGCTAGCAATCTCTGGTCTCACTGGTTACACTTACTTTAGTCAACAAAGCTCTATATCTATATTTTTTAGTAAGTTTTTTTTTTTCCTTCATAACTTCTACCCATTTTGAAATGGGGCAAAAGGGGTCATAACAGACCATGAGTCAGTGAGAGCCAATTATCCAAGAATTTCTACTGCTAAAGCCCTCTAGAACTGCATTGAGTCAGATTAATGTTCCAGGTCTTTCTGTATGACCTAGGCATTCTGTGGTTTACAATCTTGCATTTTGTTAAGATTCCTGTTTCATCTTGGAGTCACATGTATTTTTACTCAAGACACTTCCTCCCATTACTTGAAATAACCAGAATGAAACTTTCTGTTCCTGGTAACCAAATCCTATATATAATATCCAGGAACTATTACCCTTAGTAGACCTTGTCCTAAATATATCTTCATTACTATGTTCAGGTCTTGCTTTTCAGTTTTTGGAAAGACTCTGAAAAATGGAAAACAGGCTTAGAAGATGAAAATTGTGACGTAGATGAGTCTGAAAACCATGCCATTCTGAATAAACTAAAGAAAACTAGAGGTCTAACCAGACATTTTGGGAAGGGGAAGGAAGAATAGTACCACTTTCATCAATTGACAGATACCTGAGAGCAAAAAATTATGGCACAGACTTAAAAGTTTGTAAACCATTTGATCTAGACATGCTATATCTAAATCCATACCCTAAGCTCTGCAAATAACTAGTTATATGGATAGTCATCACAATATCTATGTTTTTTTTAAGAAAATAACTTTAAAAACAAATGTTTATATCCAGGTAATTATTTAAATAAAATAACACATAAGTATACAGTAGAATATTATGTAAACATTAAAATGGTATTGTAGAAATGTTTATTGACCTAGAAAGCAATGAGTATGACAAATTAAAAGTGAAAAGAAATTTATATATAATTTTTAAAACATACATCATAAATTTTAAACTTTCTAAATAAAGCTTTAAACCACAGTTCTACAACAAAAATTCTCAATATCTTTAAATGTCACTATTTTTGCCTATTTTTTAAATAATTTACTGTATTAGAATTAATATTACGTAACTTCAACTTTGATTTCAATTACTTTAAATCATTACAGTGTGCTTCTTGAGCAATTTTTTCTTTTAATATCAAATGAGAATCCACAAACAAGCATTTTATTCTGATTTGAACACACTGTATATTATAAGGTTGCAATATTTTAAAAATTGCTTCAAATGGTTGTTCTATTTTGGATAATTTACTGTGCTTTCCTTACTATTAAAATATCAATGCTGTTGTTGTAGTTACTACTCAGCTCTTAACACTGACAAATAATTAATACTGTAAAATTCGCTGAGTAGAAATATATGTGAATGTAAATGTAAATATATTATTGGGAAAAAAGATTAAAAAATAAATACTGTCACAAATAAATGATCTTTGGTGCTCCCATTTGCCATGTTCCAGTCTTTCTCAACTAATTTAATGTGATATACCCACTCACTTGAAAATAAAAACATGTAAAACCTCCACATTATAGCACATTTCAGGGGGAAGAGTTACCTATCTAAATAATCAGTTACCAAAATATTATGTCACTGCAACTCAATACTTTCGATTAAATTAGTGGGATATCTGCCAGCTGGAGCATACCCTTGAATCAGAAAATTTAAAACAAAAAATTGTTGTTTGTAGAGAGAGCATCGTCCTATAATCCTTTACTTTGTAGTTTATTAAATCATGAATGTCATATTTTAAATGTAAATCATAAAACGAACAAAAATGCACGTGCCTTTTATAAAGAAACTCAGAATGCGAGTTCTTATGTGATCACTTCATTGTCCCCTCATTTTCATACCTGGAAATCCACTAGCTAAGGACTTGGTATGTTAGACATAAATCATGATATAACATTCCTGAATAAGGAACGTAACTCTGAATTTGCAAATATATTTGGTTGTCATTATATTTGGAATTTAAAGAAAATGGTCAACTTATTGGTACAAAAAGTTGTTACGACGAAAGAGTGGTAAGACAATCTGGGATGTGATTTTTATCATTATACACCACGTATTCTCCAACTTTGACCAGGTTTCTCACAACCAGAATTCCTTGCAAAAAATCTGGATGGCACAATATCATGAGAAAAAAAAAAAAAAACCAAATGAATGCCTAGATTTTAATCTGCATAGAAATAATTTGGAAGTATATTGGCTATTTTAGAAAAAGAAAAACATGTTTCAAGGGAGCTGTCCAGATAAATTTTCAAATGATAGAATGTGGTTAAATAATTTTGAAATTTCACTCAGTATATGTTATGGCTACTTTCTATAACTATGCAGGTTTTATATATTCTACTGTCCATCCAAAGGAAATACAAGAAATATTCCAACTTGAGAAGTCTTCAATATTTTTGCCTCCATTAAAGGCAATACTGGAGATGATGAGGGCAAATCCATTCTTAAAAAAACAAAATTTCCTTCCAAATTGAAATCTTAGCATGCCACAAGTATTATTTGTGTCTTACTATTGCACTAACTAAAGAGTCCTCTTGTAAAAGTTTCTGGGTCACCTACTTGTCCTTCTAAATCTCATCATATCTTTTAGGCAAAGCTCTTATCTCCATGCCAAGATAGCAGAATCTTTTTTCATTTCACACATAATCTCATTAGGAGTCAATTCAGCACAAAATAATCTCATCATTGGTCTTTTGAGTACTGTCCATCTATGATACATCTATATCAAAACCTACATAGGATAATTATACCTATAATTTAAAAACCCAAAAGCATAGTTTTTTTAAAAAGTGCACATGGGCTGGCCCGGTGGCTTAGCGGTTAAGTGCGTGCGCTCTGCTGCTGGCGGCCCGGGTTCGGATCCCGGGCGTGCACCGACGCGCCGCTTCTCCGGCCATGCTGAGGCCGCGTCCCACGTACAGCAACTAGAAGGATGTGCAACTATGACATACAACTATCTACTGGGGCTTTGGGGGAAAAAATAAATAAATAAAATTATAAAAAAAAAAAAAAAAAAGTGCACATGAATTATGGTCTCTCTTGTTTTCCCCGTACTACTCAAGATATTCCTTGAATGGTTATAGTTTAAACATGGGACACTATTAATTAGAATTAAATTGATGCAGACATTTGTTTCAACTTTGTAATGTCTAATATTCTCCTCACAGTATAGGAGATTGTGCTGATACTGATTATAAAAAGGGAAAAAAGAAAAATGTAAATATAGTGATGGTCAGGTACAATTTTTTTTTTTTTATTTACTTAAATCTAGGTATATATGGCCCCAGAAAATCCTCTGTGATCAGATGTCATCTATCCAAGTCTAATTGGGGTTGAACAAAATTGCCAAATAGGACTCAGGTCTGATTGTTTAACTTCAGTTTAAACAGATAATACTCACCAGATCATGACATGATTCCAAGTTATTTGTCCCATTCTAACATGAGATAATACTGACAGTCTATGAGCAGACCTGTGGAATGACCTCTTTTGTTCTCTTGTTTCGTTTTCAGGCTCTAATTAAAATGCTGTTGTAATTATATTAACTCAAAAATCTATTGTAAATCTAAAACACACTGTGTCTTTTTCCACTCTAAACATTTTACTATTTCTTCTTTTTAAATGAAAGGGGACACATGGGGCAATATAAAACAATTATGTCTCTACTCAAAAAATTATGCATTTTCAAATTTGTTTGTTTTTAATACCATAAACATGAACAATGTAAATTTTTTTCCTGAAAGAGATTCCAGAAAAGCTAAGCTTTAGTAGTTTTCAAAGGGGGAAACAATCACTATTTAATGCTTTTAAATATGGTAAAGCTGAGATGATTTAATTATTCCATTTATGTTAATGAGACCATTCTCTGATCACTAATTATAATCTGGTTAAAAAAATAGTACTATGATGTACTTTGCAATTGTATTTATCCATTCTATTAGGTAATTAGCATTACGAGGAGAAAAATATTGGAACACAGCAATTTAAGGTGACAAAAATTGCAGGAATAGTATCACATATAGTCCTTTGGAGATTTCTTGTAGTACTTATAATGTAAATTTTGATGGGCTATTAGTTCTCATTAATGGCAGTTTGGGTACTTAGAGAAGACAACTATGTACTATACTTAGCGCTGGGCAAATTGCCTGGATATATTTCATATACTACTGTTACTTTAATGAATAGCGTTATGGCAACTAGAAGACTGATGGCTTAGAATTTAGGTGGATGTATTTGAAGTTCTTTAAACTAAGTGACTTTGCTTGGTGTACACTAAAAAGTAAATTATCCTTCTTGAAAAGTATGATTTGAAAGCAGAAATCACTTAAAATAAATAGTAGAATTATAGTGAATTTAAAATAAACTGGTTGGGGCCGGCCCTGTGGCTTAGCGGTTAAGTGCGTGCGCTCCACTGCTGGCGGCCCGGGTTCCGATCCCGGGCGCGCACTGACACACAGCTTCTCCGGCCAGGCTGAGGCCGTGTCCCACATGCAGCAACTAGAAGGATGTGCAACTATGAGATACAACTATCTACTGGGGCTTTGGGGGTAAAAATAAATAAAATTATTTAAAAAAAAAATAAAATAAACTGGTTGGTATATATCAAATTACAGATGGAAATGCAATAAAAAGTGTAACAAATCACTGGATCTTTTGTTGAAAAGTAGTTGTAAACACAATTTTATGTATTTAGGATATTATTTGAATCTTTTTAAATGATATGTTATTTGTTCAGCTTTTCATTACTTGTATCTTCTTAAGTAGAATATGCTTATATAATTCAAGTATAAACACGACCATAACAATTCTATAAATATATAATGCAATTGCACTGATGATCATTCAGATATCTAAGAGAATTAACATATTTTCAATCCTTGAGATGGACAGCAATGGGGATTATTTTTCTAATCTGTTTTAGACTCAATTAGCAGAACCATTCTCAAGCATTATATTCCATGTTTCATGAATGCTTTCTATCTAATAATATTTTATAAATGTATGATCTGGTGTCTAGAGATCATTATCTCAAAAAAATTCAATCTTTTTTTAAAGAATAAGTTACTAATTTTTCTAAATCTAGATATTTTAGCTGGCATAATACAATGCCAAAAACATGTAAATCATTCAAGCTTTTAATTTTAGAACATTTGAAATTAAAGCAGCAAACTAGGAGTTCTTCAAAGTTAGCTTGTTCTAAATAATTATAATTATTTTCTCCATATGACTGATTTTATGGTTTATTGTTTCTATAAACATTAACCATAACAGTTTGAAATAGTCATATTTACTAGAAATTTCTCTTCTTTCTTATTAAAATGCATATTCATTAATAGTAACATTGTTATAATAAATTGGAAATAAAGCAAAACACATGGGGCAGAACTAATTTCATCATCATTAAGAATTTCATACACATGAAAGCTAAAAGCTTTCCTTTAGAGAAGTAAAGTTACTGTAGACTACTTCTTTTAGCTCATATTATATACATAAGTTAACTATGTATTGTATTTTATACTTTAATGGCAACAGTAAAAACACATGAAACATCACATTTTTTTTAAACATAGTAAAAGTTCCATGGAGGGGGAAAGTAAATTGTATACCTATACCATTTAAAAAAAAAAAAAAAAAAGATTTAGGCTCTCCTAAAAGAAAAACGTGTTTGAAAATATGGTGAAATAGTCAATTTGCATTTCCTGTTTTCTCTTCCTTATATGTTCTTCCCCCAGATACTTGAATGACTCACTCTCTCACTTCCTTCAGATTTTTCCTTAACTGTTGTTTCCCAGTGAAAATCACTATGACTTCTATACTTAAAACTATAATTATTCTGACTCTTTCCTCTCAACCCAACTCTGCACACCCTATTCGTATGCCTTGGTTGAATTTTCTCTGTTAGTACCTTTCACCAAATGACAAACTTTATTTCACTTGTTTATTTTTTTATACACTGCTTTCCCCCACCGAGACTACCAACCTTTTAATGACGGGGAATTGCTACCTGCTTTATGCCATGCTGTATTCCTAGCACCTCAGTAGTGCCTGGCTCATAATAGTCACTTGATAAATTGTTGAATGAGTAAATGCATCAAAATTGGGATAGATAAATCCCAATTATAAGATACAATATATAAGTATAAACATGAGAAAAGCAAATCCTGACTCTTTTTCATTGTTACATAAAAAAGAAAGAAAACAAACATAAAAAAGTATATCTTGGGCCAGCCCCGTGGCTTAGCGGTTAAGTGCAAGCGCTCCGCTGCTGGCGGCCCGGGTTCAGATCCCGGGCGCACACTGACACACCGCTTCTCTGGCCATGCTGAGTCCCACATACAGCAACTAGAAGAACGTGCAGCTATGGCATACAACTATCTACTGGGGCTTTGGAGGAAAAAAAAAAAAAAGTATATCTTTTCTCCCTTCTCTGCCCCCAAGTTCACTGCATTTATTTACAGTAGCCAAGACATGGAAACAACCTGAACGTCCATCAATGGATGAATGGATAAAGAAAATGTGGTATACATTATACACAATGGAATATTATTCAGCCATAAAAAAGAATGAAATCTTGCCATTTGCAACCACGTGGATGTACCCTGAGGGCATTATGCTAAGTGAAATAAGTCAGATAGAGAAAGCTAAATACCATACGATCTCCCTTATATGTGAAATCTAAAAAATAAAAACAAAAAACAAAATGAATTCATGGATATGGAGAATAGACTGGTGGTTGCCTAAGGTGGGGGTGGGGGGTGGGCAAAATGGGTGAAAAGGGTCAAAAGGTACAAATTTCCAGTTATAAAATAAATAAGTCATGGGATATAATGTACAGCATGGTGACTATAGTTAATAATACTGTACTGCATATTTGAAAGTAGCTAGGAGAGTGGATATTGAAAGTTCTCATCATAAGGAAATACAAATTTTTGTAACTATGTATGGTGTTGGATGTTAACTGGACTTACTGTGGTGATCATTTTGTAATATAAACAAATATCAAATCATTACATTGTATGCCTGAAACTAATATAATATTATGTAAATTATACCTCAATTAAAAAAAAAACTCCGGCTGAACACTGGGCCTCACTGGTGAGTCACCGAGATAACAAAATCTTTCCCTAAACCACAAACACTCCATAAGCCTGTCTTTTAGTCATTTGCTCCTTGGTATGACTTATTTTAATTGACAGCTTTTGTCTTAGCAAGACCCAAGATGATGGCAATGAAAGAATATTTCATTTGTTTTGTTTTTATTTGGGATGAGGATTGAGGAGTGAGGCAGAATTAACATGCAGACAAAAAAGTAAGAAAACAAACGTAAAAGAGGTATATCTTCCCTCCCTTCTCTGCCACCCTACCTTTCTCTCCAAGACAATTTCATGCCATCAGCTTTTATAAATACCAGGTGTTCACTTTTATTTACTTATTTTTTTAAAGATTTCTATTTTAACCAAAATTTGTGATGAGAAGCCGACAATCACAATATCAGGCTTCATATAAACGATCTCTGAGGGTCAGAAGGAATTTTTTTGGTATAGTGCAGGTTTCTCAACCTCAGCACTACTGACATTTTGGGTCAAATACTTCTTTGTTATGGGGGGCTATCCTGTGCCTTGTAGGATATTTACCAGCATCTTTGTTTTTTGCCCACTTGAATGCAAGTAGTAACCCCCTCTGCCGAGCAGCTGTGACAATCTAAAACAACTTCAGACATTGCCAAATGGTTCTTGATGGACAAAATCGCCTTGGGTTGAGAATCACTGGTATAGTGGAAAGAACTCTAATTTTGAAGTCAGATAGAATTGTGTTAGAAACCCAGCTTTGACCTCGGACGACCCACAATGTTTTCAAGGGTAATATTGCAGTCACGATATCTCCTTTGCATGGTTACTGTGTGTCTTAGCACTAATAAGTATAAATTGCCCAGAACAGAGTAGATGCTCTCTAAATAATAGTTATTGAGATAAACAGTGCAGTATAATGGATAAAAGTATATGATATTAAAAATATATATATAAATTTTTTTAATTAAATAAATTCATACATATAAAAATTGGAGCAATCTGTATAGGCTTTTAAAGCTACCTATTCTCAATTAAAATATATTTTGGAGACTAGTTCAAATCAATTTATATATTTACCTCATTTTTAATACCTGCATAATATCTCATTGTACGTGAATTCCATAATTCATTTGACTAGTCTTTTACAATGACATGTAGGTTTTTTCCCCAGACTTTTCTAATTATAAGAACCGCCGCAAAGTATATTCTTGCATACATCTCAGTGCACATACATCGAAGTGTAAGTACATCTACAGGACAAATTCCTAGGAAAAACACAGGCTTTAAAGTCTAAGAATCATGGATTAGAAAGCTTGCTACACTATTACCTGTGTAACCTTGAGCAATTAATTAGGCTAGCTGAGCCTCAGCTGGGACCCCCAGAATAAATAGTGTTAATGGTACCTCTCTCAGGGGATTGCTGTGAGAATTACATGAGTTAAGATTTGTAAATTAAATACTAGAATGTTGTATTTATTCACACTATCAATTGTTATGAAAGAGAATAACGCAGTTAGGGCCAGCTGTGAGAGACTACACTTTGAGAGCCTAAAACATTCCAAACACCAAAGTTTTTGTTTTGATTCAGAAATCTTTCACTCATTGTGTGTGTTTGTGAGTATTTATTTTCTTCTTCCATTAAGCTGTTTAGTTCCTTTAAGAACAAACACAATTCAATATAACTCTTCTTTTCTTGTATTTTATATACATATGTATATATAACATGTGCCAGAAATGACTGACTATATTTTACACGTTTGTCTTGTTATTCAGTTTCTTCCCTTTTCAATTCAAATTCTTATATTTCAAAGTATTTTCTTTTTAATATTTATTTCAATACATATTTAAATTCTACAATATATTTATGGTTGTGATCATTCTATATAAACATTTGCCTACTTTGATTGAAAATATATTTTGATTGCTGTGGCAGATGTTTTTGTGTGTAGATGGTTGTTGTTTTATTTATTCATGTATTCTACTATTACTTTTTTTTTAATAATTTTATTTATTTATTTATTTTTCCCCCAAAAGCCCCAGTAGATAGTTGTATGTCATAGTTGCACATCCTTCTAGTTGCTTCTACTATTACTTATTGAAATGTACTCAGTGTAAAGCCCCTTGCTATGGGTCATGAATGATGCACACATGAATAAAATGTGGTCCCAAATTATGGAGATGTGAGACATGTTCACACATTAGAAAAGACAAAAAAATAGTCCATCACATTAGGAAAATACAAAGGGAATCAGAGGAGGGAAAGATCTCAAATCACACTGAGGGAAAGCCGAAGTAGGCCTTGAAGCTGGTCTTTCACCCATTAGGGCAGCTGATAAGTATGGAAAGCAGTCAAGGAACAAGGAATAGTAAGACAGAGAGAAATAAGTAGGGTATAATCAGATACAGGGGAACTGTATCTGATTATCAGGTGTGCCCAAACGTATTGCACCTGACTGAAGGGGAGGTAGAGGAGGGTTCCATGAAAAGTAGAGTCATGACAGGGAAGACTCTTCCTGGTAGTGGAAACAGCACGTGGGTCAGGATCTCGGAGCCCGAGTCTCAGAGAACTGGCTTTTCACAAATCATATTGACCCTCAGTTCCTTTACCTATAAGGTGCAACTAACAACACTGTGACAAACCACTTCCAGTAAATGAAAAGGAAGAAAAAAATGAGCATTTCAGAGTAAGTTTTGAGTGCTTATTTATGCTTCTGAGGGTGGCTAGTAGGGGGTGCACAGCAGATCAGAACATAGCAGGTCTTGATAGCGTGGAGACTGGAGATACAGAGAGGGAAAATAAGTTAAAGGGCTATTGCAGTTGCCTAAACAAAAAGTTATTAAGTACCTAACTAGACTGTGAAAGGAAAACAAACCAACAAAACAAACAGTGAAATAAATAAAGGGGCAGAGCTATCAGATGTAAAAAGAAAGCTGGCAATCCCAGGGACAGAGGAAGGAAGGGAGGATTCAAAGAAAGAAGAAAAAAGGAAGGGAGGGTGGGAGGAATCTCACAGAAGCTTTAAGTTTCAGCCTCTTTTCACATTCAGAGGGAGAGAAATATTTAGGAAGCTTTGATTAAAGAAAACAATAATAATAAAACCTGCACTTGACAACATGCAAAGTGGACTTGCATTGTACAAAACAGAGGAAATGACTTCTTAAGGTGGACTATTGAGGTCAAGAACTTTCAAGTTATCAGACTTACTGCCTTGTCAGAAGAAGATAGTGCATAGGATCCCTTCAGACCAGATTTAGGTGTGAATGTGCAAGTGCTCAGTCTAAGGATCTTCACAAGACTCAATGCACCAGACTCACAGCCTGTCACTTGTCATCATTTATGATGTTCCATAGACGCCATGACAACTTGCCATTATAATTTATCTTTGCAAGAAGTTAGAAAAAAAGGCTTTTGAATATTTCTGCTTGCCAATTTTACTGGGTTGTGTATCGTATACATATTTTTCAAGTTTCTATCATTATTTATAAAGTACATTATATATCTGAGGAAATTCATAAGTTTGCAAATTGAGTGCTAGATATGCTATATTTTTAATAAATCCTAACATTCGTCATGACACCAATAATATCTTGCTGAAAAGAATACAGACACAAATGAAGAAGAGCATTTCATGGAGAAATTAACTGAGAGAGCTTAAGTGTTAGTGTTGGCAAAGACTAATTTTTTGCCATTAGCGTAGAGTTTGTCAGCAGAGAGATTAGACAATTGTATGTGCTTTGTCGTACAAACTCAAATGAGGATATTGGAAACATTTAATCCCCAACAATACTAACAGGGTATTCATTCTTAAGCAAATAAATGTACCTTCTCTGATATTCAGATGGTTCTGAAAGCATTTTAATCTGACAGCCCTGGCTTTCCCATGGCAAACTATCCATGTGCTGGAAATCTCCATAGCAGCTATTATGACGACTTCAAATTTGTGAAGTGAGCCTATGAAAAGTATGAACAAATGCCCTTAAGGGTTACATTTGTCAAAGCCTTTCAAGGGCTTGCTAAAGGGCAAGCAATTAGTTTATTTTATTAACACTATTTTAAAAGAAATATGTGCATAACCAAATCAACAGAAGCTGACTTTTTACTCATTACAGGGATGAGTTTATTTCTGATTTGAGACTGAAAATGTACATAGAATATTCCTTTTTCTCCTCCTTGATTGATTCTAATAGTAGCCAAAATTCAATATCCTTCTAATATTAACATATTAAGCCTATTCTGGCAAATTGCTACTTGAAACAGGTCAATAGTATATTTAAGCTGTGATTAATAACAGAAAAATTCAGTTGAGAGAGCTTAAGTATTCATAGAAAATGTGTAATTAAAAAAATATTTTTTGCCTTTACTTGTGACTCAAAGTTTCTTTCATTTTAAAGTGAAGTTAGCCACTTGCAAGTGATTCTAAGCTGAGTGTTGGAGATAGCTACTTAGATATTTATAAAAAACCTACTCTAAGACAAGTAATTTAAGCAACTCTATGTTGTAAACATCCACCAAATTCCCAACTGAAAGTCAAAATTGAATAAGTTTGCCTAACTTCTAAAACAGATTAATATGAACTCTGAGTAGCATAACTTCACAAGTGAACTTGATTTTTATTCACAATTTTTATTGTTTCTCCTGTATTGCTTCAGCTTAGGTAATGGTTTATTTAAAAACTATCTCCTGCATCCTGGATCAACTTGTTACTGATGAAATCATACAAAGTTGTTAAGACTTGGTAGCTCATATGGTCAAGGCTAATATTTTTGCAGAATAGAAAATTAAGGCCTAGATTTCAGTAATTATCTCATATCCATAGCTGGTTAGTGAATAGTAGGAATCTAAAGTGCACTTCTTTAATTGATAAAGACAGTAATTTTAATGATCTCTACATTAGAGATTAGAGGTTACATTTAATTCTAAAAGTCTATAATTTAACCACACAATGAAGACTACTAATCCATTTTGTATCATTTATAAATAGAAAGATATAGATGGATAAAGATAAAAATATAGATATAGATACATGTATAGAAATAGACAGCCAGCCTTGGTGGTCTAGTGGTTAAGATTTGGTGCACTCACTGCCATGGCCTGAGTTCGTTTCCCCATCAGGAAACCACACCACTCGTCTCTTGATTGTCATACTGTGGCAGCTGCGTGTTGCTGAAAGCTATGCCACCAGTATTTCTAATACCAGCAGGGTCACCGATGGTGGACAGGTTTCAGCGGACCTTCCAGACAAAGAAATATTAGGAAGAAGGACTTGGCCACCCAATTCAGAAAAAATTGGCCATGGAAACCCTACGAATAGCAGTGAAGTATTGTCTGATACAGCGTCAGAAGGTGAGAGGATAGAGCAAACAGACCAGGCAGGGTTATGCTCTGCTGTACACAAGGTCACTAAGAGTTGGAATCAACCTGATGGTACTAACAACAGATAGATATAGATACCCCTTGACATTCAAGAAGAACATGTCAAGTTTGGAATTACATCTACAAATATTATAGTAAATATAATTTCCAAAGATCATATAGCACTATAAAACCAAAAAAATATAGATGTACAATTGAATCTCAATGAGATTGACTGTGTATGCAATGGAGTAGCAGAGAACAATGCATAAATCGCTCATTAGGTGTGAGTGTGGAGTGGAGGTTTAAATTCAAGCTCATACCATTTGTAATGCCCAGGACTCAAACCGTAGCCCTAGCAAAACTTGCCAAATTACTACATGACAAATTTTAATGGACTATATCAATATTACCTTTGATTAAATAAGATGCTGACCATTAAATCCACAAATGCCAAGGATTTTCCATATAGATGTACAGATTTCTTCAAGTTTGCCTGAAAAATACCTGTAACCCTCATTTACCACTAAGCCTTCAGGGCTGGCTCCCTTCATTTCTATTTTAAATCTAAGATGCATTTGCCCCAAGTCTTCCTGATCCACCCTAAAAATACAAAATGTAGATGTCACCATCCTGCCATTTCCTGAATTCCATCCTAATTTTCTCCAGATACCAATAAGCTTATTTCTTCCAGTACATTTGTTTTATTCGTATATTTTCTCTCAGCTCCATGAATTGATTTTTCTAACTTTCTCTTCAATGTGAATACAATATGTTTAGTCTGCTCTGAAACCACATATGCTGATAACAAAAAGGAATAGTATGTTAAATGTAATCCATAAATAGCCCACAAACTCTAATTTTAGTCAATAGTTTCAACCTCCTCCTCCTCACAAAGGCACATAAAATTGAATGGCAACTTGATTAACTTGGGTTTACCTCACTGTCTCCTGTAGGGATTAATGATCAGGAAAATGCCAAAAGTTATGAGGAAAAGGTGAATAAAAACAAACAAAAAAGCTCTATATCTGAAAATAAGGTAATCAATAGTTAAATAGAACATAGCTGACTATACACTATTTTATAGCATAAGCCATTTGAAAATCATGTAAGGAAATGTTTTAGAGTGTCATTATTTCACAGAACTGAAGTTTATTGATAAAAGAAAATTCCCTTAAAAAGAACTGTTACACACTAAGACAGAATATCTAAGAAAAACAAGTAGCAGATATAATTTTAGAGCTACTAGCTATTGTATTTGAAAGCAGAAGCTATTGTATTTGCTAGCTCTGACAGCCGAAAAAAGACAATTGACAAGTTCATGTTTAAAAATGGGGAAGAATTTGAGGTTTAAAGTTATAGGCTAATGAGCATATATCCAGTAAATGGAAAGATATCTTAGATTGGGCTGCTATTCATATTCTATTCTATATATTCTGAATACTCTATTCTATTCTGTGAAATACCATTCACAGTTCTGGAGGCTAGAAGTCCAGGATCAAGATGCCTGCACTTGCTTGGTGTATCCTCACATGGCAGAGAGAGAGGCTAACTGTCTGGTCTCTTAGAAGGACACTAATCCCATCACAGGGGTTCTACCGTCAAGACCTATTTACCTCCCAAAGACCCCACCTCCTAAGACCATCACATTAGGGCTTCAACATATGAATTTGGGGAACACAAATACTCAGTCTATAGCAAAAGCTGCTGAGTCCTCATCAAACAGCTGTTGTATACAATGTGTAAAGCCCTTCTGACCAAGTGAACTTCATCCCTTGACACACTGGAGAAGAGGTGAAGCACAGACAACACTGTATGTGAACCACGGTAAACTTAAAAGACAAAAGACGTCTGACCTTGTAAATGATCCGAATCACCTGGATAGACTTATTTCAATGTAATTAAATTATTTTTTATATTTATTTAAAAACATACCTTAAAAACTGAAAAATAAATGAACAGCTAAAGCAGTTCTTGTTGGTTCACATGGCATTCCTTCACTCTTCCCTCACTGTCTCTTCAGATTTTTACTCAGAAGTCACTCTTTAGTAAAACCCTTCCTTGGCCACTCAATCTAAAATCTAAAATTTCATCCCTACCCCACACACTTCCTCATCTCTTTTCTCTATTTTGCCTTTTGCTTTTCTTTTTTTTTTTTTTTTTTGGTCCTTAACAGTTACCTATCATCCTGCATGTTTTTATCCATTTATTCTCCTTACTGTCTGTCTTCCCTGCTTCACTTCAAGCTTGATGAAGCCACAATTACCGCCGCGTACAGCAGCGCCCGGCATTTAGTAAGCATAAGCAAACATGTGTTGAAAGAATGAATGGAACTGGGCATCCATTGCTGTTAAGGTGCAAGTTCTACATCTAGAAGTTGCACCTCCTCGTCAACAGTTGAACTCAATTAAGAGGTGGACCTCACATTTGTGTGCTTCCCATCTGTACACACCTCAGGCGGAATACAAGGTCTGGTCAAACAAGACCATAAAACTTTGGCGGGAAATCATAGCCCCGCCGTCTAGGAGAGGGCCCCCTTCTCCTCTGTAGATTATGCCAACTTTACCAGGTGATTGTTTTTCCTACTAAGTCCCCTCTAATGGTCCAGCTAGGCGTTAGCATCCTTAACTCCATCCTCTTCTCTCAACAATTCAATGTCACCAGTATAAATGATAATCAAACCAGAGGTGGCAACTAACTGGCGCCCTGTGAGCTGAATAAAGCACATAGAAGGTTGTGGTGGTGGTGGTTTCTTTGTTTGTTAGTTTGCTTGGCTTGTATTGTGTTAGCCTTCACAGTTAGCCTATACACTTGATGAGCCTACACGGAATTTCTTTTTTAATGCGATTTCTTGGTAACATTTAGAAATTGTGAGATTTAAAGTAAAAATCTGGATTTCTTACTTCTCTTGAAAAATAAAAGATCTGGCACAAGTGGTTAATGTTCTTTATGGTAAAAATAAGTGGAGCTGAGAGGTGTTCTATGTCGAGTGGGGCATTAGCTCTCTCCAGTTTTATCATACTTCCTGCCGTTCCCAATGAGTCTAGATAGAGAAGCCCAGACTCAATTGTTACAATACCATCATTTTGGAGCTAATGGGTTTTATTACACCTGACACAGTTTACCATTCATAACCTGTCTGACTCGATTAAATGAGTATTTGAATTTGTAAATCTGTTTGTAAATGAATGAGTGCTCTGTGGATGGAGTGATATATGAATTAGTTATCTATTGCTATCTAATAAATTATCCCCAAAATTTAGCATCTTAAAACAATAAACATTTATTGTCTCTAATAGTTTCTGTGGGTCTGGCATCTGGGACCAGCAATGTGGGTGGTTCTGATTTGGAGTCTCTCTTGAGGTTGCTGAAAAGTGTTAGCCTGGGCTGTAGCCATCTGAAATCTTGACTGGGGCTGGAGGTTCTGCTTTCAAGATGACTCACTCACATGGTTGTTGGCTGGAGGTCTCAGTTCCTTGCTGTGTGGACTTGTCCTGTGGGCTGCTTGGGTGACCTCATAACATGTCAGCTGGCTTTGTCCAGAGTGAGTGATCCAAGAGAGAGAGGACAAGGAGGAAGGCTCATGCCTTTTGTCATCTCATCTCCAAAGTCACAGACCATCATATCTGCCTTATTCTATTCATTACAAATGAGTCACTAAGTTCAGCCCACACTCAAGGGGAGGTAAATTAAGCTCCACCTCTTGAAAGAAGTATCAAAGTGTTTGTGAAACTTAGATGTAGCAATCTTGGTCTTAGGGTCTTGAACTTGGTTGAATCATCAAATAATTGCTTTATTTTAATCTAGGTATTACCAAATACCTTCTGCTTTATCTAATTTTAATATGACAAAGTTCTTTTCAATTTATTTTGTGTATACTATTCCAAGTAAAACTGGGAACCCCACGTGGTTACAATTTCTAATCTTTTAGGTTTAAAAATTTATGAAAAGTGTCCAAAGAAATTTTTAACTCAGTTTTAGGAAGAACACTCTTACATTTTTGTGACACATAACTTTTGTGTGTGTGTGTGTGTGAGGAAGATCGGCCCTGAGCTAACATCTGCCAATCCTACTCTGTTTGCTGAGGAAGACTGGCCCTGGGCTAACATCCAGGCCCATCTTCTTCCACTTTATATGGGATGCTGCCACAGCATGGCTTGACAAGCAGTGTGGTGGTGTGCGCCCGGGATCCGAACCAGGGAACCCCGGGCCACCACAGCAGAGCGCGTGCACTTAACCACTTGCGCCACCAGGCCGGCCCCTAGGAAACATAACTTTTAGTAAGTTATCATTCATCACCTAACTAGTCTCTCTGAGGAGCTGGAATATACTAGTAAATAACTATTTACTTCATAGCACAATTACTTGTTTTCCGAGTGACAATTTCAGTATCACTGTAGGCAAATTTTTCTTAAGCATTTCTCACTGTAATCATCAGTAATCTCCTGGAGAGTAGTAAAGTTCTTCTGTTTTACTTTTTTATTGCCTTTTTTATGTAACTATAATATTCAGCTTCAGCAGGAAGCAGGTTATCCTCCTTTGCTCCATCCCCAAAGTAAAAAAGTAGAAAGGTTTTGAAAGAAGAAGGGGGAATCTGAGCAGAAGGGCAAGTTCAGAGCTAAGCTAGGAAACTTTATAGAGTTTGCCCTTCTGCTTCTTTATGGTGATTTCCTTTAAATTTTAAGCCCTCAAACTGCTAGATATATTTTGATATATCCAGTTAATGTATTGACAATAGAGGGATTAATATGTTTTATTATTCTTATTTTTATCTTTCAAGATTAATCAAATTATAGTGGCAGGGAGGGGTACACATACATAACCATTCACTTGTTAAAAGAATTTTAATTTATGTAAGGTTCAGTTCCCACGCAGCTCTGATGTCATATCAGATTCACAGCGCTGACACAATATAGGCATTATGATTTCACCAAACTTTCTCTCTTCTATTTTATCTAGCAACAAAACTAACTGTATTTTTTTGCTAAAATGGACTACTGTTTCATTTTTTGAGACTGTGTTCATAGCATTGAGTTCTGTAAGTTTAGTATTCATTTCCTACTCAGCAGGGTCGGTAGCAATCATGTTAGCAGAAATAAACCTTTATAAAGCCTTACATTTTTCTATGAGGCAATGATTTTTATAGTGCATATATATATATATATACTTTCACTAAAAAGTCAATGATTTCCTTGAAATGTTATGACAGATTTTTAACATTTCCTCTAATTTATTGCGTTCCTTAGTTATATTATTCGCTAGTTTGGGTTTCTTTCATAAAGTATATTGGAATTCAATTTTTGAAAATATAATGTGGGTGGTGATTTGGGGATTGTTGCAGCGTACCTAACCCCTGAGTTTACATTCTCTGTTTATTTCTATTCAGGTGATTTAAAATGCATACAAGTACACATAAAACAAAATTTTCTTGTTAATTTGGCAAGGCTGAGCAATACAAAATAATCTTTTTTTTTCCTTGTTGCCTTATAAGACAATTGTAAATAAATTCCTGCTCCAAAATAACCTACTTGTCAGGTACGATAGATGGATAGACAGACTAGATAGATAGATAGATAGATAGATAGATAGATTTTAGAAAGACAGATAGATAAATATCTTCTGAACACATACACTGAGAAGAAAGGCAACATAATACTCTACAAAGAGCATAGGAATTGCCCAAAGGCTAGAAAGAAAATTTGAAAACAAGATGATTTTTTTTAAGTAAGTTTAAATTTCTTATCTGGAGAAAAAATTTTTTAAAACCACTAATTATAAGAAACAATAGAAGAAAAATGTTGAAAGTGATAGCAGGAAGATAGTAATTTAGGAATAAAACTACACCAAAAGAAAGCCACTGATCATCAAGATATCTGAAAATGTCCAACTAGGCAAAATTAGAAAGTCTTTTAAGAATCAAATTAAGTGACACCAGATTCCATCTTTGGTGTTTGTATAAAAGTCTACTTTTTCAAAAGTGCATTCACATACATTTCCAAGTGAGTCTCACAACTTTGTGATATAGGCAAATATATTTAATATCGGTATTTCTCAGCTACAAAAACTGCAATAGAGACAATCTTAGTGTTTAATGATTGGTCGAAACAATCTCCTTTTCTCTCTCTCCCTCCCAGAAATGTATGTTTTTTGAGACCAGTGCTCATGTTTATATTCATACTTCAGAGCCGAGCACAATGTCTGAACATCAAAGGTGCTAAATATGTATTGAACTAAATTGAATTTAAAATTCTTTTCCTTTTATTCTGACTCGTCCTGTTTTAAACGATAATTTGCAATATCTAAACCTTATTCGCCTTCATTCAGATATTTTTAATTTAATTGGAATCAAAGGTGATAAAAACACAGTTTTTCGAGAAAATGAATTTTCAAATATTTCTCAATTAATGATTATTTACTAATAAACTTCATATATTCATGAACAGTCATTAACAAAAACAAAAACAAAAAACTCTCATTAAATATGAGAAATGACGAAAGAACTGAAAGATTGCAGAATATTGAATTAAAAGACCTAATTTATTACTTACATAAACTTTAAAAAATATATTCAAATTGACTTTTCATAAATAGTATATCTTCTATTAAAAGTTATCCTGAAAATCTCATGATAGTCAGAATTGCAAATATGAAATCAGTTTCCTGACTCCCTGTATTCAAAGGTAACTACTGACATTCTATATGGAAAATCCAATCCTTACCTCGCTAACTGACCATTAACTTCAGCTTAGAGCTAGCCATTCATTGAATAAAGATGCAGTCATCCTCACCAAAAAGCACTTCTTTATGGTATCCACTCTTACATCTTTTTAAAACTCAAACTATCCTTTTAAATTAAAATTCACATTTCAAAAATCAGCTTCTAATAAAAATACAGTAGAGGTTGATTATTTGTTCTATGGAAAGCCATACCTCTCTGTTAGCTTCCTAATCATCCTACTTGCCTGGCACCTTTTTTTCCTGAAGACTGAACAAAAGAAATGGAAATGAGGCTCAAATCAGTAAAATCTCTACTGATTCCTAAATACGGGAAAGAATTGTTTGTGAGAGAACAATTTCGATCATTGGTCAACAGACCCTGTGACGTTGTCTCTTGAATTATCTGTGTGAATCAAGCTATCTTTTATAAGCAGGATATGCCAGATTTGACTTTAATGTGACAAACACACAAGTCCCCTACCCCTTAGGACACTGCAATAGAACACAGAAAATAATCGTAAAATAATACAAGTCACAGTAAGTCAAGAATTAATAATAGTCAAGTTAGTATTGCTAACAGTATTAAGTCCCTGATCTGGATAACCTTACAAGTCTGTTTGCTAAGGTTAAAAAAAGAGAAAAAAAGCCTCATAGAGATGTGCAATTTGAATATGCTTCTAGTGTTAATGGAGCAGTAACTTTTGTAAGCTTTCAACAGGTCATAATTAATCAACTTCTGGTCAATACAAAGCATCCTAGCTATAGAAACAATTGCACTTACCCATGACGGTTAGGGCTGTAGCTTTTGTTAACTCTTCTTTCATTGACTCTATTACTTCTAAGTTACCGCCATCCAGGTTGCATCTATTTATAGTTCCGTTTCCTGAACTGATCCAGTAAAGCTTGTTTTCCACGTAGTCTATCGATAGACCTGTAATTAAATTATACAACTTAAACATAATGGTAGCCACGTACATTGTAATATTCACCTACCACTGGATTTGAGGGGACAAAAATAATTTGCAAGCTCAGATTTTTGTCTTAAAAAAGATCTAGCTAATACGGAAATATGCATACGTTGTTTTAATTCTTTGTGAAATGATATACTTCTATTGGCACTTAAAGTTATATCTGTTGGTTATCACAACAATCTTTTTTTTTTTAATTTTTTGTTTATTGTAGTAACATTGGTTTATAGCATTGTATAAATTTCAGGTGTACATCATTATACTTCTATTTCTGCATAGATTACATCATGTTCACCACTCAAATACTAATTACAACCCATCACCACATACATGTGCCTAATTATCCCTTTCGCCCTCCTCTTTCCTCCCTTCCCCTCTGGTAACCACCAATCCAATCTCTGTCTCTATGTGTTTGTTTGTTGTTGTTATTATCTACTACTTAATGAGTGAGATCATACGGTATTTGACCTTCTCCCTCCAACTTATTTCACTTTGCATAACACCCTCAATGTCCATCCATGTTGTCACAAATGGCTGGATTTCATCGTTTCTTATGGCTGAGTAGTATTCCATTGTATCACAACAATCTTGTGACACTGAGAGGAATGACTGTTCCACTTTACGATAAGGAAAATAATACCTAGAATAGTGAAGAAATCTATCAGGGGTCCTAGTTAATAAGTGGACATTCCAGAAATTTTAAGAAAGTTTCTGTTTCCAAATTGAGTGCCTGTCCTCTCCATTACATCACTACGCCTCAGAAAGTTTTAACGTATGATAATCATTTGGGATACTAATTTCACTGATGAAATTTATAATTCCTCCTCTATTTTCAGTAAAATTTACTTTAGGCAGTTATAGATTTAAACTGGTGGTTTCGACTGTTTTCAAGTAAATCCAAAGGTAGAAGAATTTCAGCAATTAGTAATTTCACTGATGCATGGAATTGAATTGGGCTCATTTAGGGGCTACCATGGGGAGATAAACCACTCAACAAGTATGTGAACCAAGCCAATGGCTTAAAACCATTATCCCCACATGGCACAGTTTGTCACTGTAGGTTAACTTTCTTGTATTTTATGAAGAATTTCACATATTATAGAGATTTCACGGTTTTCAAAAGTCTCAGGACATGTACAGTTTGATTGCTGAGGGTTCTCAGTACACATCTACTTTACTAGCATGCTCAGTAGGCTAGGGTCCACAGTATAACAATAACTCTGTGGCTTCACGCTGGTTTTCTGTGATCCACAACTACTTGTAGAAAAGCACATGTGGACATATACTCAGGCATACAATACAATAAACTTTTTCTGGGATCTCCCTCAAAGAATAAAATGAACAAACCACAAAAAAATCCCTTCCATATTTAAAAAAAAAAAAAATCTAAGGTGAAAAAAAGGAAGGAAGAAAAGAAGGAAGGAAGGGAGGGGAGGGAGGGAGCCAACTGAAGAGAATCACGTGAATTCAAGTGCATTGAGAGAGGGTTAAATATAGCTCAGATATTCTCAACTACAGATAGTCCCAGGCCAGAGAGTCGAATTGATTTATCACACCAGTTTTAATCAAGTAGAAATAACGCAACAAGACTATACAATATACCAGCTATTTACTGACTTATTTTTATGTTTTGCTAATAGAAATCTGGAAGGATCACCAGAAAAATCGCAATGCATAAAATTAGACATTGCAAGGATGAAGTTTTCAGATTTTTTCTGATGACCACAGTGGGTGACTGGATTTCATTACTATGGAAAAATAATCAAAAACTATCAGAGTCATATTCTATGGTATAATATTTTCAGGGTGAAAGTCATTCAACATTCAATTTTTTATGAGAGAAAGTTTGATTATTCTGCAGGTAATTCCTAAGCCACCTTCATACATCTTTTCTAGTATAAATAAGTTCTGGGTTGGACCACTTAATTTCCAGAAGTAGTCTACTTTACCTTCTGCTTAGTTGACTACCTAAAGCAAATAATTCCATCTCTAATCAACAATGAAGAATATCTTTACTACAGGTGTATGGTATAAAACATAACCCAAAATTATATGTTGCAGAATTTTCATCAAGAATTGAATTAACAAACATTTAAGGAGAATTCCCTTTAAGAAAAGCTATCTATCCCTCTAGGTATTCTAAATTTTATCTCTCGATCAAGCCAAACCATCAGAGAGCTATCTGCATTTTTAGATCGCTGTGTTTTTTTCTCTCTCTGAATCTCTTGCTGAATTGAGCTTTGGCATTGTGCCCTTGG